>NC_090842.1:52618519-53298162 GCF_028021215.1 Eschrichtius robustus | reverse complement strand
TGTGTATATAGGGAGGCTCTCATCCTCCTGAGTAATACCTAGGAGGACCCTGCTGCTCGTAACCTCAGAAGTGATGCTTCCAAAGCCTTCCTGTGCTTTTGAGCTGGGCGATTCCTCACCAGGCTGCTTGGCATGTGGTCGGCATGCAGCAGCAGGAGTACTGCCAGTACCGGCAATCGGTGCCGAAGCTTGCTGGCCTGTTTGTTCAGTTCACTTTGCAGTGAACTTTCCTGCTTACATTTTTTTTTTCCTGGCTGACCTCTTGATTTACAGCAAATAATTTGATTGTTTTCCAAAGGATAAGCAAACAAGGAGTTATTTTAGTGGAGGCTTTTAGGGAACACCCTAGAAGAGTGGGCTGTGCTCTAAGCATAGAGAACCGCTAGAAAACAATTATTGGGAAGGGGGGAGGGGACAAGGGAATCAGTGAGTTGCAAGCCCATGATTGTGCATAAATTACAAGTAGTAAATTAGGCATCCAGGAACACATCTCCTCATCTTCATATGGGCAGGGCATGTGTGATGGTGACTCCATGGGTACGAAGACTGGGTTACTCTCCTGTTTCCAAGAACACTGCGCAGGGCCAAGTACCCTGTGCAGGGCCAAGTACCCTTCCACAGGGCAGCATCGTTCATGATCTCCTCCCCACTCATTCAATCCTCTCTTGTTTCCATGGCAATCAAGATCCCGTATTGGAGAACAGTATGGAGGTTCCTTAAGAAACTAAAAATGGAGCTACCATATGATCCAGCAATCCCACTCCTGGGCATATATCCAGAGAAAAACATGGTTTGAAAGGATACATGCACCCCAATGTTCATTGCAGTGCTGTTTATAGTAGCCAAGATATAGAAGCAACCTAAATGTCCATTGACAGATGAATGGGAAAAGAAGATGAGGTACATATATATACAATGGAATATTACTCAGCCATTAAAACGACTGAAATAATGCCATTTGCAGCAACATGGATGGGCCTAGAGATTATCATACTAAGTGAAGTAAGTCAGACAGAGAAAGACAAATATCATATGAAATCGTTTATATGCAGAATCTAAAAAAAATGATACAAACGAACTTATTTGCAAAACAGAAACAGACTCACAGATTTAGAGAATGAATTTATGGTTATCAGGGGGGAAAGGGGGGTGGAGAGAGAGATTGGAAGTTTGGGACTGACAGGTACATAGTGCTATATTTAAAGTAGATAACAAACAAGGACCTACTGTATAGCACAGGGAACTCTGCTTAGTACTCTGTAATAACCTAAATGGGTGAAGAATTTGAAAAAGAATAGATATATGTATATGTATAGCTGAATCACTTTGCTGTACACCTGAAACTAACACAACATTGTAAATCAACTATACTTCAATAGAAAATTTTTAAAAATCCGATAACAAGCATGGGAATCTTTATCAATAAAAGGAGGAGAGCTTGCAGTGGAGACTATCAGTCAGATGATACTCGACCTTAGAAAGTGCCCATCCAGTAGTCTGTTCTTTGTCTTATAGTGCTATGTCCATGTAGCCCCAGCCAGCCAGCTCTCAAAATTCTGAATGATAGGGTGTCCCAATATTTTGATGCCAGAACTACTGACTGGAGCCATAAGAATTCTCCCCTAAGTACAGTCATAATAGGTAGGATAAACACTAAGATTTCATAACTCCTACAAAGTAAATAGAGTTTAGCAATTCCAGGATCATAAAACAATTTAAAATAAAAGAAGGCATCACTGGGTAGTTTCCAGTAGGGTATAGGATACTGAGGTACAGCATCTTATCCATTAGAGTTAAGATGCATTTGGCTGCAAGTTAGAGAATACCTGGCCAATAGTGAGTCAGCCATAGAGATGATTGGAGGTGGTAATCCCAGCCCAACAAGCTCATCAAGGGCCCAGGCCCTTTCCATCCTTCTTCTCTGCCACCTTTAGCTTGTTACCTTTCTTCTTCAAGTATGTGGTCTTATGGCCCCCAAACGGCTGCTATAGCTCCAAGTATCATATCCTCATGTAAAATCTTCCAAACCAGGAAGGGAGAGGGAAGCTCCTCACACATCTATCTCTTCTAGTAAGAAGGAAAACCTTTCCCAGAGACCCTCAGCAGACTTCTTACCATTTTTTGGCTAAAATTGGGTCATGTGTCCTTCCTGAGACCAGTCACCTATAAAGGGGAACAAGATTGTCATGACTAGTTCCAATTACGATTCAACCCCTGGAGCTGGGGATCTGCAACAGGGGATGATTGATTTAGTTGTCTCACTGTACCCTTCTTGTCTGAATTCAGTAAAATCACTCTCTTCCAAAAATATTTCTCTACCCCATTTCCTCTTCTGTAACATTTTCTCTCCCCTAGTTCCACGCCTCCGTGGGGATCAACTCCATGCACCTTCCCACTTCCAACAGTGTTTATCAGATTTCATTCATTCTAGCCCATTCTTCTTCTGGTATGTGACCCCAGCATCCTTTTCCCAGAACGTGGGCCACCATCTTGATGCCTTGATCTCCCTCCATATGGTTTTTCAGAACTGGCCTTAAAGGGAAGTCAGCAAGCTTCTCACTTCTCTTTGCAGAGTTTTAGGGGCCACAACTACCTGTATTGCTTTGGCCTTTTTTTTTTTTCAACCAGAGGGGTCACATCAGAGAGGGGAAGGTAAAAAGTTGAACACTTTCTCACACTAGTTTACTCTATTTGTTCCCCCACCCTAGCCTCTGTCTTTCGCCTCTGATTCTCCTCTCCCAGAATCTAGGGCCTGACTTCTCCACCACGTCTCTTTCTACTTCTTATTGCTGCTCTGCTTCTTCCTTTTGGATGATTCTTGCAACTAATTTTGCAGACTCCCAGTCTTCTTGTTCCTACCTACCCCCATCTGTTCTTCACCTCCCACCCTCTCTCCCCCAACCCTAACCTGGCCTGGTTTGCCCCTTCCTAGGGTCCAAGTGAAGCAGATTTACTTCTCCTGCTTTGCATCACAGCTTCCCTTGCCCCACCAGGCACACACACAGACTTGCTAAACTATCCTAAGATACTGGTCACAGGTGATGTATTCAGCGCAGGAAAAGTTATCAAGTCAGCCACCTCCCTGTGCCTCCCTGCTTCCTGCCTGCCCCTCTGCCCTACTCTGACTGACACCGGTTCATGGGTAGTCTGAGCTGCAGTGGTTTCAACACTCACTGCCTTCAGTCAGGCTGCAGTGGACCATCTTTGCCAATTTCTTAACGACTTCTTGAGTGGCTTCCCTAGGTTTCTGGTCACGCTTGGTGATTTAAAACTCCTAGCCTCCTCACCATTCTCCTATGAGCTGAGACTTGACCTGTGGCCCAGGGAACCTATGGCAGAGATGAATCTAGTCTACACTTCCTCCCATCCTTCTGGATTACACTGCCCTAGGTTTTGGGGGTGGACCCTTCCTTCTAAGAGGGAAAGGTTCCTACTCCAATGGCCATCAATGACTCCCTTTTATAAACCTTTAAAAACTTGTTTTGTTAATTGACTGCTAAGAAACCTAGTTCTCTAAAAATCACAGACTGGGAACTCCCTGGTGGTCCAGTGGTTAGGACTGTGCACTTTCACTGCCGGGACCCGGCTTCAGTCCCTGGTCGGGGAACTAAGATCCCACAAGCCGTGTGGCATGGCCAAATTTAAAATAAATAAATAAAATAAAATCACAGACTGTCCGCAACGTGGCTGTTTGAAATCCCATCAGTGAGAATGGAACATTCCTCTGCTGCTTGCAGGCTCTGGGCAGGAGCCTGTGACACGGAGAAGCAGCCTTGCTTTTCAGCCCCCAGAGCTTCAGATAAGGAGTTTTCAGGCACGAAATTCTACCTTTATCCTTATTTTGTATTTTCCAAAGAATCGGACCCCGGGTCTGCTTCTCAGCCCAGGCCTGAAATTGACCTCTTTCCACCCAGGCCTGCTGTGCTTTGAGCCTATCAAATACTACTTCATCAAAGCATCACCTAAACGTCACCCTTACCCCAAACCTCTAATAACCCCATCTCTTCTTTCGTGAGATGCCCCACGCTTCCTCTGGAATGTGGTCTCCTTTGCTCCAGCAAGATAATGAACCTGACTTTGTTGGGCTACAGTTGTGTGAGACAGGCTTCATCACTCTGTGAGTGAGGAGACCTGTTATCCAGCTCATGCGTTCTCAACACAGGCACTATTGCTCCCAAAGATGTGAAAATTAGTTCTGGGGGAGCCAAAAAGTCTTACAGTGGTTTGTGGCCTTCCAAAACGCACACACATAAACAGATACATAGTATGTCTGTTGTATTAAAATTTCATGGGCAGGCAGGGGAAGGTACTGAGTAGGAGGAAAAGATCCAAAAAGGCTCCTTGAGGGAACAATGATACAAAAGTTTGAGAAACAGTGCTTTAGCTAACACTGAATAGCTTCTGGTGTCTGCCGTGAGGCAGGTGCCCGGGTGCTGGCTCTCTTTGGCAGCTAGAATTGAGTTCTTCTGACCTCGGTCTTGGGAGACCCAACCTGGTTTGACCTCTCCCAGCACCGCAGAACTCCCCCACTCAGCCCTGTGCCTGCGATGCCCTCATCCATGGGAGCCTCATACCTGCTTGCTCTGCCAGATGGGGAGAGTGCCTGGTGCCCCGTCATTCACACGTACGCGCCCACACCACCTCCCTGCCCGTCTCCCTCCTCTGCTTAGATGGGCACAGGGCAGCAGCCCCAGAACACGCGCTCTACTCCTTGAGCACCCCTTTCCCTTGACTTCCGAGAGATATGGAGAACACTACAGCTCTGCCCTCACCACCACCCAGCCTCTGATGACTTTTCATCCTCCCCACCCGTCAGACTTCAGTTTACACAGACTGGGGTAGGGGTGGGGTCCTGGGTGATGGCTGGGGGCAGCACAGCCAGCTAAGCTGCCTCTTCTTCCTCAGTGTAAACTCTGGGGGAGGAGTCAGACTCCTGTTCTTCGTGGTTCTCTCTGGAAGGCGGGGTTTCCAACTCCTCTTTGTCCTCGCTCGTGGGTCCTGGCTACCACTCCTGGAGCTGCAAGACTCCACGTCACCGCTGTGCCCTTTCTGAACCACGCAGACCCATGTTCACATCAAGGTCTGAGTGCCTTGGGACAGACAGATGAGCCATGGGACAGAGGGACACCTCATGCCTTCATCTCTGTACAGAGACGATGTCTCTCTCCCTCCACCTGAGACCCAGTCCCCATCCACAGCCAGTCCTCATTCCCCAGCGACCTTAACCTCAGGAAGAAAACAGATGCTAAAGATGTTAGTATTGAAATCCCGGAATTTCTGAGCGCAGCCATCTGCACACAGTAAGTGCACCATAAATGTTTTCGAACTAAAGCTGACCGGGACTTCCTTGGCGGCCCAGTGGTTAAAACTCCGAGCTTCCACTGCAGGGGGCGCGGGTTCGATCCCTGGTCAGGGAACTAAGATCCCACGTGCTGTGCGGTGCGGCCAAAATAAAAAAATAAAGTAAGAGACTTCTTGGTTTGTCATTAAAAAAAAAAAAACAACAACAACTTAAAAAAAGAAATAATAAAGCTGACAGTGCAAACAGGTGCCAGCATTTCTCTGGTTGCTTTCCCAGGGGAGGAGGCCCTGACCAACTCTTTCTCATGCACCACCCCTCAGTGGAAAACGAAAAATTACTAAGTGATCGCAGTTTGATAAAAATAGCTCTTAAGAACACACATTTGTCTTTGTAGTAACCCGAAGTCAACTGGGGTTACTAATTCTCTTCATTTATTTTTTTTCCAAGAGGGCTTCTTTACTGGGAAGAGGATGTATCCACACAAATAGTCGATCTGCTTTGCACCTAGTTCTGTTTCTCACTGTGGCCTGTTTACATTTGTCCTGGTCAGACTGCCTCAGCCGACTCTGGAAGTTTGACTGGGCCCAGTCACGGCAGATGACACACAGCTGGTGGCAGAGTGGCTTAGGGACCTGAGTTTCGGAGTCAGCTGATTTCAGCTTCCAGCCCTGCTTCAATCACTTATTGGCTATGGGATCTCAGGTGAGAGACTTCACCTCACCGGGCCCATTCCCTCACCTGTAAAATGGGAATAGTAACAGTACCTGCCTCACGGCTACTGAGAAGATTGAAGACAATGTCAGGCTAAGCCCTTAAGATAGGTTAGCTCTTATTTTTATTCCAATCCAAATCCTCTCCCAGCAACTAGGCATCTTATAGTTTAACACTTTTCCTTCAGAGTCTTCGTGTTTTATCCTTCCATCCATCAACACCACCTAAGATACACTCACATACACCACCCACACACACCATAAAAAAAATTAAGAAAAAACCATTCTCTTTTGCGTGCTACCAAATTTATTTAGGTAATTTTTCTTCTGTCATTTTTCGTAAGTGTCCCTGAAAGTCTGAATTTATTGAAGAGTGGAAACTTTCTGGAAGAGCGCATGTGACAGCAGTATGCTCCCTCATTCCTGGAGTCCTGTGTCCCCATTCCTGCCCAGCTGAGTCAGTAGTTCTGAAGGACAGATTCCTCCTCTCTTCTGTCCCAAGTCACTGGGCAGCTCCCTCAGACCCTGGACACTGCTCTCAGCTCCTCCTTCACCTTCAGCAAAGCACAGGAGCTCGCCTGCTGCCCTGGGGAGCTCCTTCTTCTCCAGAGTTCTCTCTCACCTTGACCGCTCCCTGAGCATGTTGGGGCACGAGAAGGGAGGGCAGTATGGCGAGATCAAGAGCTGGGCTCTTGTGGGCACATCCTGAGGAAGGCTGGGTACCTGCTCTGACCCAAACAGTGCCAATCCCCAGCCTGCCTCTCCAAGGTTCTGCCTGACTTGAGCTTGGACCTGCCCCAGCGATGATCCGCTTTGCAGGCCAGGCCTCCTGGTCACCCGCTGCAGAGCCCCCCTAGAGTCCACCACCTGGCCTCTATGTTGGACAGCTCCTGCGGCGGCCCCTCTCCTTCACTCTTCGGTGTCACGCTGCCTTCCTGCCACCAAGGGCCACAGGCTCCAGTCAGCCCCCAGCAGCCCCTGGAAGTCAGCTTGGAACCCAGATGATGAGAGATAGCAGGCAAGGGGGTCGACACAGGAATTCAGGGTGTTGAGGGGCAGCACGTAACATCTCCACTTGGGGCTTTCACCCTGGATGTAGCCCACAACATGGGACACGTTGTAGGGCCCAAAGCAGACGAGGAAGTCGAGCAGCATGGCCGCTGCGAGCCCGCCAGCCTCTTCCGCCGGCGCTGGCTGGCTCCCTTACCGAGTACGCACACCAGGCGGCTACAGCAGTAGCTGGTGATGAGCAGGGGCACCCCAAAAAGGACCGCAGCCATCTCCAGCTGGACAGGCAGGAGAAAGGCCGGCTGAGCCTTCTGGAATTCCAGGTAGCAGGTCCCGCCAGCTGATCCTTCCGGAATTCCAGGTAGCAGGTCCCGCTGATACCCTGGGTGGGGGAGGAGCGCCCCGAGAATTCAATGGCATGGACCACACTGCAGTGAGCAGCGGCCAGGAGCCAGCAGGCCCCGCTGACCAGGCGAGCCTGTCCCGGCCTTGGCCGGGTCTTGTACCAAACTGGGTAGGCCACGCTCAGGAAGCGCTCATCGCTCACAGCTGCCAGGAAGAGGGACGTGAGATAGATGGTGGTGAAGAAGAGGAATCTGGAGAAGGGGCAGAAGATGAAGGGCAGGGACCAGCGCGTGCCGCTCGCTGCCTGCACCACGCGGAATGGCAGGAAGGGCAACAGGAGCGGGTCCGATAGGGTCAGGTTCAGCGAGAGCACGTGCACGGCCACCGGACGGCGCTGCAGCTTGCCCACGAAGATCACCAGGGCCACCAGGTGGAGGGGAAGCCCCATGAGGAAGGTGAAGAGGTACACGGAGAAGTAGAGCCAGTGATTGCCGGGGAAGAAGGACCGGTCTGAGCTGGTGTTCATGGTCATGGCCACTAGCAAGAGAGGGACAGAGATGGCAGTCTGGGTGGGCATCTTGCACCATCCGCTTCTCAGCTATCAGAAGGGAACGTCATCTCCAGCCTCATTCCCTCATGCCCCCAGTGCTTTCCCCAGCGGGGTCACCCTGACTGTCTTCCTGGTCATACCCTGTCTCCTGTCCCTTTCCTGTCCCTCTCTTCCTGGTCACACCCTGTCTCCTGTCTCCTTTCTCTAAGCACCAAGGTGCCCTCCACAGAGCCCCTCAGGGTCCCGTGCTTACCTGCTGGTTTGGGAACCCAAGTTCTCTGCCGCTCAGCAACTTGCTGGCTCCTCCAGAACAAGTCCAGTGAGCTATTATCTGGCAGAACTGATAAAAACCTGGCAGTGCCCATGATGTCACTCGCTGCTGAGCAACAGCCCAAAAGGTGCCTTTAGCCCTGTTAGCAGTGCCGGCCCAGTACACAAAATGAGGGGCAAATTCCACGACTGCCTGCGTGCCTTTCTCCCCAGCAGCCTCAGATGGGATAAGCAGACTGCGTCTTCTTCTCTCTGATCCTCTACTTGAATTTCATCTGCTCCTCTAGAATGGCACTCATCCAGTTTGCCTCGTTGTAAGGGCAGGAAGTGTGATACAGTGATGTAGAGCTTGGGCTCTGGAGCCGGGGCTTGGGTTCAATGCTGGTCCTGTCACTTACTAACTCTGTGATTTGGGGCAAGTGACTTAAGCCCTCTGTATCTCTGCTTTCTCATCCATAAAACAGGGATAATCATAACCAATCTCATAGGCTTGTGTACATTAAAGCGTTAATACGTGTCAAAGGCTAAGTTAAGCGGTAAGTGTGGTGAGCCCTTGACAGATGCCGGCTGCCAGTCACTCGTGTGGGCTTGTCTCTGGGCTGATAGTAATAATATTAACGTTGGTGGCAATGATGATGACAGCTACCTTTTAGTGGGCACATCATCCATAGCAGACCCACTGCGTCTCAGGGTATCACCTTATGTCTTGAAATCCTCACAGTGGGGAAGTGATTCACTCCAGGTAATACAGTTTGTTAAGTATTGCCACCAGGGTTCAAACTTCTGTCCAGCTTCAGAGAGTATTTACTTATTCGTTCAAATATTTATGGAGTGCAATGAGATACCATTTCATACACTAGAATGGCTATAAGCAAAAAAAAAAAAAAAAAAAAACAATCAGATAATAGCAAGTGTTGGTGAGGATGTGGAGAAATGGGAATCCTCATACATGGCTGGTGAGAATGTAAAATGATGGAGTCACTGTGGAGGGCAGTTTGGCAGTTTCTTAAAAAGGTAAACATAAATCTATCATGTAACCCGATTCTGCTATAGGTATCTACTTAAGAGAAATGAAAACATATGTCCACGCAGAGACTTGCTCATAAAAGTTCATAATAGCATTAGTCATAATAACCAAAAAGTGGAAACATCCCCTGGTGGTCTATCAGCCAATGAATGGATAAACCACGTGGCATAGCCATACAATGGAATACTATTTGGCAATGAAAAGGAATGAAATACCCATGTATACCATAACACAGATAAACCTAAAAACATTGTGCTAGGTGAAACAAGCCAGACATAGAAGACCATGTATGTTTCCATTTTTATGAAATGTCCGGAACAGGCAAATGTGTAGAGACAGAAGGTAGATTACTGGTGGCCTGGGGATTGAAAGTGGAAATGGGATTACCTGTAAGTGAACATGAGGGATCTTCCTGGGGTGATAAAAATGTCCTAAATTGGATTATAGTGATATAATATAATCCACACCTCGGTAAATTTACTAAAGATCACGGAGTTGTACATTTAAAGTGGGTGAATTTTATGATATGTAAATTTTATCTCAAATAAGTTGTTAGAAGTACAGCAGTCTCGGGGGGGTCTGAGTGGTGGGAGTATAATAAAGACATCAATAACACAGAGGCTGAGAGCTCCTGGAGCAAACAGCGCAAGCAGAGGGAATGGGGGGCGGTGCACAGGCTTGACCTGCTAGGGGCACTGGTAGAAAGTTCAGGGCCCAAGGAGCGAGGGTCACCAGAGGATGCTGGGGGTGGGTCGTGCGGGGCCCCAGGGGCCCCAGGGAGGAACTGAAATCTCCCCTAAGTGGAGGAGGCACAAGTCACTGGAAGAAGTAGCCCGGCACCAGCAGGTGCTCGGGTGCGGCGGAAGGGAGAGTGGTTCTCGGGTTACAGGAGGGGTTGCCTGGGCTGGAGCTCGGCCTTCGGCTGAAATCCTCTGATGTCACCACTGCGCAGAGAACAAACTTGTTTCTGGCTTCGGCAGAGCCTCGGGCAAGTGACTGAACTTCTCTGGCCCATTTCCATGTTTTTAAACAGGGATAATAAGACTTCTTTTGGAGGCCTGTTATGAGCATTCACTCATTCAGCAAATATTTACTGCAAGCCTACCGTGTGCTCGGCTCTCTGCTAGTTGCTGGGGATATATCAGCAAATGAAACAAAAATCCTTGCCCTTGTGGACATTTTTTTTTTCTTTTTGGCCGTACCATGCGGCACGCGGGATCTTAGTTCCCTGACCAGGGATCGAACCCGTGCCCCCTATAGTGGAAGGGCAGGGTCTTAACCGCTGGCCCTCCAGGGGAGTTCCCCCCTGTAGACATTTAGGCACGAAAAGAGATAACTTGTGTAAACCAGTTCGTGCTTGTCAGGCACATAGCTACCACTTTTTTGCTTCTGTGTGTTCATGTCTTTATCGTCATTAGAGGAACAAGTCTGTTTCCTGCTCCTCGCCTCAGAGCAGACACCCAGACATTTGTCTCTCGCGGCCACTGTCCTCTGCCCACTCTCTCTCGGGTTCAGGGTGCTACCATTCGCCTTCACCAAAGGGACCACAAGGACAGGCATTAAGCCTGATACCCCAAGTTTTCCAAATGTCCCCTGATCCTCCTGGAAGGATCACATCCTATGTCCACCCCTTCTTTGCTGTAGGGCCTCGGGTAAATTTCTAAAGCCCGCAAAATGAAGATGATAATCATATCTGGTTCCAGGACCACAGCCAACGCATGCAGCACCTTAGTGCAAATTAGGAAAATGTACACCCTGCAGGTGAGCACAGCCCAGCACCAGGGTGCACTGCTTGAGGAGTGCCTTTGTTCAAATTAGAATAAGTTGCTGCTTCCCCTGGTTGGAAGCAGCTCCACGCCAGGCCCACGGCTTGGCGAGCAAAGCACAGGGTAGAATTTCGTCGGTGTTTGCGCCTCTGCCTGACACCTTCTTGCAGTGAGCAGTCCTGCTCATCTGTACAGCAGCCGCATGGCTGAATCGAAGGAATGTGGGAGGATGAAACGAGACAACGCTTGTAAAGCACTTGGCATGGTGACTGTCACGTGTATTTCTGGAGTTGCTAGTGTTTTCCCTTCCCCCGGCATCTTCTCCTACCAGCGTCCTGTTCACGTTTCTAATGCTGCTCCCTTGTGGTGTCAAGCGGTATAACAGTGTCGTTACCTTGCCTCCGGCCTCTTATTCAGAAATCCGAAATGGTCTTTCCTAGGAAATGATTTTGGAGTAACATCTCCCAAAGTAGACCATCAGAGTGGCGGCAGTTCCTCTGGCTTAGAAGCAAACCTCCCTCCTCCTTCCCCACAGGGCACACGGGCAGTCAAGGCCAGTCAGGACTCGGGAGAAGAGAAACGGACAGAGGTGGGAAATCGCGCAGATGTGTGCCGAGGCAGCTTACCTTCCTCCTGTGACCCAGCTCCAGGCCTCCACTCTTCTCTCCACCTGGGATGCCATCTTCTGCCAGGCTCAGTTCTTCCCATAAGTGGCTCCGGGGATGCCCCCCAGGCAAAACCACCCTGCAGTTCCTTCGGAGCAGCCCTCGCCAAGCGCCTAGAGAAGCAGTCTGGCTCTCCTGCTCCCTGCCCCTTCCCCCCTGCAGTGATGACTACTTTTGGGACGGCCCCCCTTTTGTTTTTGCCCCACGCGCTGTCCCCGGGCCAGCGCCCCCTCCCAAGTAGCCGGTCACCAGTGGGTTGAGCACCACGCTCCACGCACCTGTAATGAGCCCCAGCTTCCGCCAGCAGCCTCCGATGCTGGGGTGCAGGAAGCCAGCCACGTTGGAGGCATTGTAGGGTCCCAAGCAGAGCAGCAGCGTGAGCAGAGCCCCGCCGGCCACCCAGGCCGCCTTTAGCTTCCGTCTGTGGCTCAGGCCTGAGCGGGCCAGCGCCCGGAGGCAGCCCGCGTAGCAGAAGGCCGTGATGATCAGGGGCAGGAAAAAGAGCAGCAGCGAGAGGCTGAAGCGCGCGGGGCCCGCCGAGGCCGGGTCCCAGGCCTCCAGGCAGACTGGAGAGCCGTTGACTGGCGTGCTGATGCCCAGGGAGCTGGTGGTGTTGTCCAGCCAGCCTCCCGGAGCCTCCAACCCGAAGACCAGCCCCAGGTGACAGAGGACAAGGGCCCATATGGCCACACACACGCCCCAGGAATAGCGTGGCCTCCGGGCAGCTTGGTAGCCCAAGGGGAAGGCGGCTCCCAGGTAGCGGCCGACGCTCAGGGCGGCCAGGAAGCCGGCGCCCGCGTAGAGAGGAGCGAAGTGGACCAGGGCGAAGGCAGGACAGAGTGAGGTTGGCAGGGGCCAGGCTCCCCCGGCCAGGGCCTCCGCCGCCTTCAGGGGCAGAGACGTCGCCAGCAGGAGGTCAGAGCAGCCCAGGTGGAGGGCATAGACCAGGCTGGGGGTGAGGCGCAGCCGGGCGTGGGACACGGCGCCTGCGATGGCCAGGGCGTTGAGCGGGAAGCCCAGGGCGAAGGCGGCCATGTAGAGGGCGAAGGAGAGCTGCGGGGGCAGGTCCATGGGGCCCCTCGTGCGCGCCACTGGCTCCCTGCCCTCAGGTCTCAGGGCCCGGGAAAGGGGGCTCCCAGAGTCACAGACTGGTTTCAGCACTTGCTCAGGGTGCGAGAAGCCATCCAGTGGGATAGCTGGGGAGACAGACGCCGGTAGGGGGAGGCGGCCTGGATTAGAAGTGAGGACCACTAGCCGTCAGTCCTCTGTTTCCTCTCCACCATGTGCCCCCTTAAAATGAAGCGAGCGATCGCGGTGTAACGGGAGGAGATGGAACACAGGCGCGCAGGTCCCGGAAGAGGGAAGGCCTCTTGATTTCTGAGACTCTGGGGAGACAAGCAGTGGAGAGAATTCAGAACAGAATTGAGGGACTTCCCCGGCGGCCCAGTGGTTAAGACTTCGCCTTCCAATGCAGGGGCTGCGGGTTCGATCCCTGGTTGGGCAGCTAAGATCCCACATGCCTCGTGGCCAAAACACCAAAACATAAAACTGAAGCAATATTGTAACAAATTCAATAAAGACTTTAAAAATGGTCCACATCATAAAAATCTTTAAAAAAAAGAAGAAGAAAAAAATGAACAGAGTTGAACCCGACAGTATGTGTTTTTCTCAGGAAAAGAAGCTAGATTCCTGTGTTCGCACCCCTTCCCCAGTTCCCTGGAAAGAGAAGGAGTTGTTTCCCTACAGCAGGCAGTGCGGGGCTGGTGGCAACGCCTAGCCGAGGGGAAGTCGGGGTGTAGGTTGTAGCAAAGGGCAGGAGAAGGAGGTCGCCCGGGGAGAGTCCAGGGGTAAGCCAGGTCCCATTGGTGTCACAGGGAATGACTTTAGCCAGCTTCAGCGGTTCACCCTAAGCGGAGGCATCTGGGGATCCGGGGAAAAATTGTTGCGGGGAGAGAAGCCACAGAAAGAGGGACTCACCTCTTGGTTCTGCCAGATGTCTCTGAGGCTCAGGAGTCCCCTGAGGGAGGGTGGCCGGGATGGGCAGTGAGCCGGAAGGGAGAGAAGGGCGGGGAGGCAGGGCCATTAGCCTGAGGCACTCACAGCCTGGATGAGCAGCTAATGGGGCATCTCAGAAGGAGGTGAGGGTCCAAGATGATGCAAACACAGGAAGGGGAGAGGTTAGAAATGTGGACTTTTCCTGGGGGGAGTGAAGAGTGCGTAGCCAGCACCTTTTTTTTTTTTTAATTTTTATTGAATATAGTTGCTTTACAATGTTGTGTTAGTTTCTGCTGTACGGCAAAGTGAATCAGCTATACGTATACGTATATCCCCTCCTTTTTGGATTTCCTTCCCATTTAGGTCACCACAGAGCACTGAGTAGCGTTCCCTGTGCTATACAGTAGGTTCTCATTAGTTACCTATTTTATACATAGCAATGTATATATGTCAATCCCAATCTCCCAGTTCATCCCACCACCCCCTTCTCCCCTTGGTGTCCATACATGTGTTCTCTACGTCTGTGTCTCTATTTCTGCTTTGCAGATAGGTTCATCTTTACCATTTTTCTAGATTCCACATATATGCGTTAATATACGATATTTGTTTTTCTCTGTCTGCCTTACTTCACTGTGTATGACAGTCTCTAGGTCCATCCACGTCTCTGCAAATGGAACAATTTCGTTGCTTCTTATGGCTGAGTAATATTCCATGGTATACATGTACCCACATCTTCTTTATTCATTCCTCTGTTGATGGACACTTAGGTTGCTTCCATGTCCTGGCTATTGTAAATAGAGCTGCAATGAACATTGGGGTGCATGTATCTTTTGGAATTATCAGCACCTCTAAAGAGCAGGGTTGGTGGTACAACCAGAACGCACCTTTATTCCATCCCCACCCCTGCCAGCCCGTTCAAACTGGCTCTGGGGGCTTAGTCTTCTCTACTCCTGGACGAGCTCGTGGGCAGGCCCAGGCTCACTCCCAGATAATAAAAAGTCCCTCTAGTCACCCGTACCATCTCCACTTGGCATTTACTATGTGGGATAATGAGATCATCATTCCCAGTTAGAGCTTCTACTCTCCCCCCACCTGCACAGGCCTTGGGCTCCTCCATCCTCCCTCTCCTTTCCCCTCTGACCTGATGACAGTGGTTTATGACCTTCCCTGTGTTGACAGGAGGGAGAGGAGGAGAGCCCTGGAGCAAGCAAAGTCGAGTTCGGCGGCACTGAAGTACCCGGGCTGTGGTCTCCACCCTGCCTCTCTCTGGGCTGCACAGATGTCAAAAGGGACTCCTCCCTGGGGCACTTGTAGGGACATCGGGTGGCGCGTGCCTCCAGCTGGTCGCTTAACTTTCCTCTCAGGCCCTGAGAACTTGGTCATTCACCACTCTGTTGGGGTCATCCTGCCCTTCTAGGGAGACCTCCTGAGATTTAAAGCGGCCCTAAGCTGTCTCTGTGATTCTCTCTCTCTGTCTCTGACCATGCACGTGTCTCTCTATCTGTCTGTCTCACTCCTGCCTCAGGCTGACAGTACAGTCTCTCTGGACTTCAGCTTTCTTGGGTGTGTGTGTCAGTCACCAGGCTCCTATGTCCTCCCCAAACTCCAAGTCACCCAGAATAAGCTTCTCTGAGTGGTTCCCTGGAAGTGCTTCCCACCAGGCTTCCAGAGCAGGCAGCCTGAGATTCTCACCATATCCACTGCTCCCTCCAAAGAAATGATCTCATTTCCTTTTCATACCTCAGGAACCAAACTGATTCGTGGTCACCCCCCTTCTAAGTCCTACATGTGTCGTCCAGCACCTCCCTGGGAATGTAGAAGAACTTGTGACCTGTTGTTTAGTATTTTGTCTTTGGGAAACACTGAGAAACTGACAGAACTGAGGAAAAGTCAACAGGAGTGCCATTTCACCTCTTGTGACAAGCATTTGGTAGATGAGCAAAGTTGGGTGCAAAGGGAGACGGCGGGGGGCTTCCCTGGTGGCGCAGAGGTTAAGACTCCGCTTGCCAGTGCAGGGGACACGGGTTCGAGCCCTGGTCTGGGAAGATCCCACATGCCACAGAGCAACTAAGCCCGTGCGCCACAACTACTGAGCCTGTTCTCTGGAGCCCGCGAGCCACAACTACTGAAGCCTGCACGCCTAAAGCCCGTGCTCCACAACAAGAGAAGCCACCGCAATGAGAAGCCTATGCACCGCAACGAAGAGTAGCCCCTGCTCGCCTCAACTAGAGAAAGCCTGCGCGCAGCAACAAAGACCCAACGCAGCCAAAAATAAATTAATAAATTTATAAAGGGAGACAGCAGGTCTTCAAGCTCTTCTCTGTTTGGCCCTCCCATCTGGCAGTTCAGGTGTCTGCCCAGTGTCCCCTGCTCCGAGGGCCTCCCTTGATCCCTGCATCCAAACGGGCCCCTCCCCTGCTCCAGCCCCTCTGCTTTCATCTTGCGTTGTGGTTTCTTCCAAGCACCCAAGACTCTGCAACATCAGATTTGCCGGCTCCTCCACTAGAATGTTGGTCAGTGAAGGCAACGCTTTCTGTGTGCTTTGTCCACTGCTTGTTGCATACATAGCAGGGGCTCAGTGAGTCAGATGGATGGCCAATTGTCTAGGCTCCAAGAGGACGGTGCGGTCCGGGGCTGGGTCGGGGGCTGCCTGTGTTCTAGCCCCAGCGCTGCCCAGCCACCTGCTGTGCACACCTCAGCAGGGCCTGATGACAGCCATATCTCTCGGGCAATTGGTCATGAAGTAGGCTGATATCAGCAGTCAGGCTCAGGTCCAGGATGGGAAGTCACCCGCTGGTTGCCAAGGAGCCCGTGCCAGGCCTCATCAGGCTGGCGGCTGCCTTGAGGTCCTTCAGCTCCTAAAACCCTCTGGACGCCTAGACTAGAGACCCCCAAGATTAGGACCATGTTGTATCTTTTTTGTACCCCAACAACTGGCTCTGTGGTGGATGCAGTGGGAGGTGTTCAGTAGATGTTTGCTGAATAAATGGTTGAATGATACTGGTCCCCAGACCCTTGCCCTCTCATTTCAACAGCTCTCAAAGCCTTCCCTTTCTCCAGAAAAGTGGATGGTGCTCACAACAAGTCAAACCAGGGAATTCCCTGGTGGTCCAGTGGTTAGGACTCGGCACTTTCACTGTCGGGGCCCGGGTGGAATCCCTGGTCAGGGAACTAAGATCCTGCAAGCCACGTGGCGTGGCCAGAAAAAAAAAAAAAAAGATGTCAAACCAGGGACAAAGTAGGTTGATGGGGAAATCAGTGCCCCACTCCTTGGGCATCCCAAGGACAACCTCTCAGAGAGCATCTGGATCGAGCAGATGGGAAAGTAGGGCAGCCAAGGAAGGCGGTGCCTTCAGAGCGCCCACCACAGGCCGGGAATTTGACTGTCATCTTGATGAATGATTAACCACAGGTTTCTGCCCTGAAGGAGAATGGGCCTTGGCCCCTTGGCAGAAGCAGGAGAACAGGTGGAGAGAGAACAGACGGAGAAGCGGAGGAGAAGCCGGAAGTGCCTCTCTGGCAAGTCGGCCAGGGAACATACTAGAGAGCTAGTGGGGGTCACGGGGGGAGGTAGAAAAGCTGAGAGGTTCCTCAAGGTAGCTGGCCTTCGAGAAGGCAGGCAGCTGTGGGCTGTGAAACGACGCAGCAGGGTCACTTTTGAGAAGTGCTGTGAGTAATGCGTTGGCTTCCCCTTTTTATGGTCTTCAAGAGATGCAAATCAGATGGGAATGTGGTTTTTAGGGACTTTTGGCTATTGCGTTAATCTTCTTATAACATGACATAAGGTTATACCTCACTTCCTTTCTCGAACCACCTGCATCTCCCTGTTACAGACGAAGAGACTGAGGCTCAGAGAAGCCGGTGAACTTTGCCCAAGATCATTCGGCTGGTTGAGCAGAAGAATCGAGACTCAGACTCTGTCTGTGACACCAGCGGACTCTTGGCAACAAGACGATGGACCCTCCGATATGGTGATTTGCTCGTGAAGTCACCTTTCCCCTCTCCCCAAGCCCCAGCATGCCTGCCCCATCTCCCTGTCCCCACTCAGACTCTGCAGACTGGAAATCATGCACTGGCTCTTTGCCGTGGCATCTGAGCCATGTTTATTGTGTAGCTCTGGGTCTGTTACACGTTTGCCCACATCAGTGTACGTCTCAGACCACGAGACCCCTGAGGAAAGGAGTCACAGCAGCATAATCCTGCCGTGGAATGCCTCTTAGAGAAGAAACCAGCCCAGGGCAGTGCCTCTACCTCATTTTGGTTCCTCTTTCCCTGGGCTTTGCCCTGGGGTCAAAAATTACGCATAAGATTAGTGAGTGCAGTTATCAGAGCAGGGGTGAGGTGTCAAAGGGATGGGGAGAGAGACCAATACAAATAATGACCAGCTGATCCCCGCAGGGACACAGCCAGCTGGGGGGTGGGGTTTGGGAGTGGGTAGGTGGTGGCAGAGGGCTGGGAAGGGGCAGGGGGATTTGTACAGCTCAGGGTAGGTATTTAGATGAATTTCTGGGTGAGAAGGGGAGTGGGAAAGGACCAGGGACAGACCCTTTGGAGGGTCGGGGTTACCAGTGCTAAGAAGGAAGACTGTCTCTGGACCATGTACAAAGTTCTCTGCACCAACTGGGGTTGCAGTAACTGTGACCGTGCGTGTGTGCTCGTGTGTGTGTGTGTGTGTGTGCGTGCGTGCGTGTGTGTGTGCGTGCGTGCGTGCGTGCGTGTGTGTGTGTGTGACTTCGCAGCTGAACAGCAGAGGCTGAGAAAGTTCCAGGACCACCCTGGCCCCTGCGGCCCCTGTGGCACCTCCACCTCAGCTGGTTTGGCTCATCAGTGCTTGAGGGTCACGTATTCCACTCCTTCCTGGGCCAGCGGCGGCTCCCCAAACCCAAAACGGACCAGCTCCGAGTAATGTATCCCCTCGTCTTCTAGGACCTCTGGAGTCACGTTCTCATAGTCGCCCTGAGAAAGCCACATGGTGGTGAGCGTGGCCTCGCGCTCACCAGCCTCCCACAGCCCGCTTCCCCTGTCCCTTCTCTCCTCGGCTCCACCTGGGGGTCCAAGAGCCCAAGCAGGAGTCCTCTTGTCTGGAAACTGGCTGCAGCCGGCCTCAGACTGGGAGGTGCCTGCCCTGGGTCTGACCTCACCCGGGTCTGGGCAGCCCTCCCCGCTGCCCAGCCTCTGCCAGCACTGAGCCCACCCAGGCTCTGGGACTCACAGCCGAGGCCAGGTCCCGTCACTTCCCCACCTTCCATAGCCCTGCCCTCTTACCACTTGACGCTTCTGCACCACAGAGTAAGTGACTGTGTCGTCCCTGTTTGGGGAAAGTCCCCGCGTCTCTGAGGTCCCTGCATCTCTGAGAGGGAAGGCAGAGAGATGACCACAAATGAAGCCTTTTGCATGAAATCTGCTCCTTCTTCCAACTCCCCTAGACCCTAAGAGCACCCCCAGCCTCTCAGCCCCTTTGTATCATGCCTAGTGCACACAGCAGGGGCTGATGTGTCAAATGAGTGAATGTATGTACGTATGTATCGCAAAGTCCCAACCTTGGTGATAGAGACCAACTCTGGCTGTGCATGCTCCTGGTTTGTAGGAACAGATCCAATTCCCGAGACCGTTACCAGGGGGGTTGTTATGGAGCAGGTTACCAGGGGGGTTGTTATGGAGCAGGAATGAGGAGATGAAGTACGGGCCTGGCACAAAGAGGGCAGGCGAGACACGAGCTCTTCCCCCCACATCCCTCCCAGGGTGCAGGTGTCACCCCCCTGGTGCCCTCAGTACCCAGGTCTCGGTGCATCAGTCTCGCCAAGAGGAAAGCGCAAGGCAGCGTAGCTGACAGCATCTTCCATCACTGGATTGTAGCACCCCAGGGAGTGGGGGCCTTCAGCTTGGGGGATCCTTCGAGCCTGAGAGGAAGACAAGGTTTCGGCCCTTACCACTCCTCTCCCGGCCCTAGCTCCCCCGCCCCTCGTACTCTTTATCACCCTTCTCTACTTTGTTTCTTTTTTTTTTTTTTATTTGACACATAGTTGATTTTCTACTTTGTTTCTTTCTTGACTTGAAGCTCTGCCCTGCATTTCATCTTTCTCCCATCCTACCTTTACATTCCTCACAAAGAAGCTCTGTCCGCTGGAACTTTCCTGAAGCCCCTGCTGTCTCTGAATCCTCTTCCAGCTGAGAAATAAAGCCCCACTCAGGGAGGATGAAGAGCCTGGGAAGAGGACCCTGTGGACACGGCATGCTGGGGGCTGCAGGATTGAGTAACCGGGGTCGTTCCCTGTGATGGGCGGAGGGGGAGCAAAGGTGGTGGGCATGGGAGGAACTCACCTCCGCTGAAGCTTGACTCCCCAGATTGCCAGGAGGAAGGTGGCCAGGCACAGCCCCACTCCCAAGGCCACTCGCCTGCTGATGGTGGCTGAGCTATCTGATAGAGAAAGGAGGTATGTCAGTGGATGTCACTGCCTCAGTCGGGTAGCAGGCCAGCTCTGCCCTGTGATCTTTGCCTGGGAGGCATCCTTGGCTTCTCTCTGCATAGCCACGGTCCTTCTGGCCTGCGGGACATCTCCTCCCTGCCCAGGGGGTGTGGTGCAGAGTAAGAGGGAGAAGCCAGCCCTGCCCTCTGGATGTCTCATTAGGAGGGAAGGGCAGCTCTTTCTCAAGAGGAGCTCCTGCTGTGTGACAGACTCGGGCACACACAGAACACGTAACCCTCATAAGTGGTACCGCCTCTTCAGAGGGCAGCTTGGCCATGCTTAAAATCACTTGTCCTTTGAGCCAGTCAGTCCGTGCAGGAACCTAGCCTACAATTCTCTTCGCAGGTGTGCCCAGAGCAGGAGACTGCACCCAGCCTTGAGGAGGGCAGTGGGCACATAGTTACTCGACATCCGTACACGGGACCGCAGTGCACCCTCAGCAAAAGAGTCAGGTCTCCAGGGTGCCTGCAGAGGGGAGACCCAGGGAACGTGTTTTTATACAATGTGTAACTGTTCCAAATGACCCCCTCAGGCTGGCTCCCTTTAACACCAGCTTTGCCAGTGACAATCCTCTAAATTTAAAGCCATGGCTCCAATCATTAACCTGAAAAAAGCACGATAAATAAATATTTTCCCCTGTGTTTCCAGACTCTTCAGACACCCTGTATATGCACAGATAGAGAACAATCTCCAAGTGCTGTTATTACATGGAAGAAAGGGAAGTTCAGGGCAACGTGTGAGCTCTCCCACGAAAGAAGGATATATGGACATAAATAACAAAGTTATTATGTAAGTAACAAAGAAGTAACATAAGTAACAAAGAAGGGTGTATGGACATAAATCCCTACAGGCCTATGGGTGCACGTACAGAAAAGTCTCTGTGAGGGGCCATATCCAGCTGCCAACAGCGAAAGCCTCAAGGAAGGGAGGGGGTAGAGTTCTCAGGGAGCAAGAAAGGAGAGGTATCCGTCCTTCCACTATTTACCCTTTCATGCTGTTTTAGTTTTTTACCATGTACTTGTATTGTCTTTAAAAAAAAAAAAAAAAAAAACCACTAAAATCTCAAAAGGTAGAAACAAGCAGCCTATCAAGGGTGAGACAGAGGGAGAGGCAGAGAGAGGGAGCCAGGAGGAGCTCAGGATGGCTGGAAGGTAGGGGCAGCCTGAGTCCTCCTGGGGCGGCGAGAGACTGAGCGGGGAGGAGGGAAGACGGGGGAGCTGTGTGTGGATCAGGGGCGCCTCTGAGCTCACAGGCTGCCCACTCCCCACCCTCCGTGCACTCGCCTGACAGGCGGGTGGGGCAGGGAAGGAGCGCGAGCGGGGAGGAGGTCTGGAACGCACTCCGCAGGAGTGGCCAGGGCCAGAGAAGAAGAGGGAAGAGCCCTTACAGTAGACAGTGAGGGTGGTGGGCGGCGACTGGCCCCGGCCTAGCCTGTTGGTCCCCTGGCACCAATAGGCGCCTGAGTGCTGCAGCGTCACAGGGTCCAATCTCAGCGTCTGATCATAATGGCGGAGGTCTTGGTTATTCCAGTCAAACCACGTGTAGTGGGAGGTGGGAGGGTTGGCGTCACTCTCGCACGTCAGGACTGCCTTCCTCCCCTCCACCAGTCTGTCTTTCGGGCTGATGGACACACGCAGGCTCCTGGGTGCATCTGTAAGTAGAAGCGAAGTCAGGATCCAGGTAGCCAGTCACCTGCCCGTCTCCGCTCTCAGCCTCTGGCTCCAGCCACTCACACAGCACTTGGAGAACCCAGGCCTTAGACGAGGTCTGTCCTATGGAATTGTTGACCAAGCAGTGGTAAATTCCAGCATCTTCTGGAGAGATGGCGTCAAAGCTCAGTTTCTTTCCTTCCTCCAGAAGGATTCCATTTTTCTTCCAGAAGAAGCGGACGTCCGTGGGGCGGCTACTTAAGAAGTCACATTGGAGGAGGACCGGGTTCCCAGAGCGAATCTCATTGTGGGGAGTGACCTGGACGCTGACATCTTTGGGGGCATCTGGAGAGCAAGGACCTCAGGCTGACCTCTTGGGTCTCTTCCCCGCTTCCTGTTCCCGAGAATTCCTCTCCCCTTGGCCCTGAGGCCTGACTCTCATCCCTCAATTCTCTGTGAGGACTGTGGTTCAGGCTTTGGTCTCCTCACCCTTAGAGCCCCGCACCCCAACTGGGCCACCCCCCAGCTCCCCCGGCCCAGGGCACTCACACTGGACATCCAGGTTGACAGGGGGAGACCACAAACACCACTGGTTACAGGCTGCGCATTTGACTGGCCCTGTGTCCCAGGCAACTTTTCGAATCGTCAGCCCAGCAGGTAATAGCTGGTCCTGGAAGCCTAGGTGATTCCATTCATATCGGGTAACTCGGGGATTACTGGAATTGTAGGTACAGGACAGGATCACGCTGTCTCCTTCTCGAATCGGTGTGCGGTTTTGAATCACTGTGATTACCTCCTTGGGGGGATCTGGAAGAAAACCAGAGAGATGGGTGAAGAAAAGTCAGCCGCCCATAAGACCTGTTCCTTCCTGCTTCCTCTTCCCCCTTCCTGTGCCGTGCATTCACGCAGTTCCTCTATTAGCCGAGGGAAGGCTTGTGCTTCCCTCTTGCCTCTGAGGACAGAAACCCTGCCCTGGCCATTTGGCCTGGTTGTGGTTTGAGACAGGATGGTGCAGTGGTTAAGAGCACAGCTCTGGGCGGAGTACGTGTGGTGCCGTGCGAGGCAGGGGCCACTGTCTGTGGGTCTCTGCACGGGTCTGGGGCGCGGAGCCGGGTCACTACAGTAAGGGTGTTAATTTAAAAAAGAAAAAGAAGAGCGTAGCTCTGGATCCAGACTGCCGGATCCTGCCCCTTGGAGTTGTGTGACCATGGGCTGCAGGCCTCAGTTGACTCATCTGTCAAATGGGGTCTCGTGAGTAGCTAACCTTGTGGAATCATTGGAGGATGCGGTGAGAGGATGCTGTTAGAGCCCTGTGGTGTGTGGTAAACACACAATACACGTTGCTGCTGCTGTTACCACATACCCGGTGTCTAGGTTTCAGGATTTGGGCATCCGCATCAGAGTATCTGGCCCCGACTATGACATCCCAGGGTCCAAGGATCAAACCTAGGGATTCTCTTTGTCCTGGGCTCCCCTCAGTGCCAAGACTCACTGTGTTAAACAGGGTCTGACAACCGAGAGGTAATGAAGCATTTGGCCCCAGTTCTCCTCGAAAATGTCAGGACCCCTGCAGGGACTCAGCCACTGCCGAGTGACGCCAAGTCTCCACGTCCCTCATGGGACCCTGGCATCTTGCCATTCATTCAAGTCAACAAGCATCTACTGAGCACCTCCCACGAGCCAGGCCCTGTCTGGTACTAAGGACACAGCTGTGAACACAACACCCGCCCCAAGAAGCTTATCTGCCAGGAGCCCCTGGTTTGTGCTTGCTGGCCCTTCGCGGACTCATCTGCCTTCCTCCCGCCCCCAGAGCCATCTCCTCCCTCCAGCAGCTCTGCGACCACTCACACTGGACTTCCAAGTCAGCCCCCTGGCCAACTTCTCCAGGACCAAGACTATTTTCCGCCAAGCAGGAGTACTCCCCAGCGTGCCTGAGGAGGACCTCTGAGATCTGGAAGGTCCTGTCCGTCTTTCCAGGCATTTCTAGCCCATTGTAGTACCAGGTGTAATTTGTTGGAGGAGGATCGGCCAGCGATATACAAGTCAGCTCTACTTTATTTCCTTCCTTAGCTGGCGAGGAGAAGATCTGAACGCTGGAAGGTTCCGGAGCATCTGGAAGAAGAGGCCAAGGCCGGGGGGGTTGGGGGTGGTGGTGAGCGGAGGCCTCTGGGGCTCCCCTCCCGTGGGCCTGGAAGGCGCCCCTGCTGACCCCCGGCCTGGCCCCTCCCCAGCTCCCAGCAGGCTCACAGTGTACTTGGAGGTCCACTGCTTCCGACTTTTCTGAGCCCACATCGTTGTGGGCCTTGCACTGGTACTGCCCACTCATCTTCCTGGTCACCTGGGGCAGAGTGAGCGTGGGCGTCTCCTCCCCCAGCAGCGGGGCCCCGTCCCTGAGCCAGGACACACCCTGGTGCCGTGGGTTGCTGCTGACAATCTGGCACGTCATGGTCACAGACTCGCCCTCTGTTACAGTGGCTTCTGTGGGACTGACCTGGATCTTCAACTTTGGCGCGTCTGGAGGAGCAGAGGGGCAGTGAGGGAGGGGATAGGGAATTCTCAGAGGGTGCGAAGTGCTGAGAAGTTGCGGGGCTTTTACTCTGATAAAGCAGCGGCCTATACAGAGCGGGCGAGGGTGCGTAGCCACTCACTGTCACCCTTGTCAACAAGGGTGGGCTGGTCCAAGCACCAGGTGACTGACCGTCACAGCCTCCCAGCTCGGTTCTCTGCTCCCCACACCCCAGACCCTGAAGGTCTGGTCTCCACCAGCAGCCAGCAGCATTCGCAGGACTGTCCATCAGACCTTGCCACTCTCCTGCTTGAAACCGTTCAGTGGATTCCACACAGAGAAAAATCCAAAACCCTCACTGCCGCCCATGAGATCTAGTGTCCCGGTCCCTCTCGGCCTTCCTTTCCTACCACTGGGCCCCTTGGACGCAGTGCCAAGCTTGCTGGCGCCTTGCTCTGAGGCAGACACACCAAGTTCCTACCTCAAGGCCTTGGACTTGCTCTTCCCTCTCCCTGGAATTGTCTTCTCACAGAGATATGCCTGCCTCAGGCCCTCCCTTCACCCAAGTCTCAGCTCAAGTTCAGCCTCCATCCCTCACTCCCTCTGTCCTAGCCCTGCTTTATTTTTTCGTAATACACTTAGCACCACCTACACATGCGTCCTCTATTTCCCTTTTCACCTATCTACTCTTCGTCTCCCTGACTGCAATGCTAGTTCCACGTGGGCAAGAACTTTGCTCACTGCTCTATCCCCGGCAGCCGTAGTAAGGCCTAGTAGGTCCACAACAAATATTTATTGAATGAATGAGGCACAAAAAAATGGTGTGAAAAAATTCTTCACCCCGCCCCCCCAGGGGAACAAAAAAACCTTAACCAGGTGATCAGGTCATGGTTTGAGGATAGATTATTTTATTCTGAATCAGGTGTCCCCTGAAACACCGGAGCTGACGATGGGAACGGTGGAGGAGGGGCCGCGGCTCTGCCTGGACCATTCCCAACAGCGCGTGCCCACAGACCCATCACGCTCCCTTCTGTGTGGGCCCCTGTTACCCTCTGCGGGGGTGAAGGGATGACCGGACCCCCGGACCCCCCACAGAAGCACTGGGGAGACTCACGCTTCACATCCAGCCACACCGTTTCCTCAGAGAGTAACTGCTGCTCCGTGGGGTCCCAGAGCTGGCAGGTCAGGTTCTTGCCATGGTGAGTCCACTGCGGCTGGAACGTGAGAGTGCTCTGGGTGGAGACAGTCTTGGTGGACAGGCAGGTGGAGGTGACCGCAGGCTCCTCCAGGGACCACTGCAAATGAACCTGGTACTCAAAGCAGGCGAAATTCAGCAAGCAGGTGACAGTGACATCACGGAGCTCCCGGATTTCTGGAGGGAGCTCAATGCGGGGCGGAGGAGCCGTCTCTGCAAAAGAGCAGGGGCCACGCTGGAGGCCTGGGAGCCTGGACCAGCTTTAGATGCTCTGCCCCAAGTAACCCATCAGGAATCCCTGGCCCGGCCCGTCCACCTCTCTCTGGGCCTGCCTTTCTCTGCTCGGCCGAAACACCCTCTGAAAGGTCTTGTGAAAGCTGATCCTCCTTAGAAACCGTGTTTTACGTTTTATAAAAGTTACTTCATTCACACCCCCCTGGTGTTTGCTTTCTAAATGTTTTCCAGGCCACTCCCCCCCGCACTCCTCAGTGGATTTTACGCGTTTAGTTCAACATGCTTAGCTTGGAGGACAAACCTGCATCTGTCCAAAGGCCTCAGTGTCGGAGACCTCCCACACAGCCCTCCTGGAGGGGATTCCTTCCGCGGAGAGGCCTGTGCGCTGCCAGCCCCTGCTCCCCCCGAGGCTGGGCCGCCCTCAGATTGCAGCGTCTGGAGCTTCCTCTCTCACCCCAAACACAGGGCTGCTTAGAACCAGCCACCGAATACACAGGCCGTGGAATGGAGCGAGCACACTCCCTGGGGTGGAGGCCCCAGACCTGTGTTTGGTTCACACCCTATCCGTGTGTCGTGTAGCCACGAAGGCCTAATTAGAATGAACCCCCCACATTAATACATTGGGAGATTTCACTTGAAAATTCAGATTTCCATCTCTGGAAAAACCGGGCAACCTGGAAGCCAGATTCTAGAATGGGCAGAGGCTGAGTGGCAGGGGAGATGCTCAAGGAGGGATGCGTGCCCATGCTCCAGTTTGCCACGGGTGCCAGTGTTTTGTGGCATCCCCGTCTGGCCTCTGCAGGCAACCTGGTTTGTGAGCTGTCCCAGGAGTCAGGTCTTCCCCACCTTCCTCATTGCCGAGACAAAGGAGCCCATCCTCAGGGCCTTACCAGAGATGTTGAGGCCTATGGGCTCCATCCATTTGTCCTCCTTAGACGTCATCCTCAGCCCCAGCTGACCGCTGTCATTGACTTTCACGGGATTGATGAGGAGGGTGCAGTTGTATCTGCTGTTTCCCAGGAATCGTACCCTTCCCTGACGAGGAGGAAAATCCCTGATTTTTAGGTTCTTATAGAGGATGGTCCCACTGTAGCTCTTGGTGGAGTTGTCGTACTTATAATTGTGGTACACAGTCAGGTTATCTATGGAGTGCCTGTTTACGATACTGTAGTGGCAGGGAATCCAGACGCAGGCTCCATCCCAGGCATAGAGGGTCTTCGGATGTTCAAACGTCCAGGAGGCTGAGTCAGAGAAAGCCAAGTATTCTGGAACCCACCAGAGTGAACAGAAAGCATTACTGAAGGACACTGAGAGCATTCTAAAGAATTTCCTCTGAAGAGATGGGGGGGAGAGGCAGATACACAAAGAGAGAAGTATACACACGCACACACGCACACACACACACACACGCACACGCACACACACACACACACACACACACACATATACATTGACTGTCCCCACCCTGCCCCACATTTACTCTTCTCTGCCCCCATCTTTCCTCCTCCTCCTCCAGCTCCCACAGTCATCCCAGACCCAAGTATCCGCCTAGGCCACCATCCTTACCGAGAAGCAGAAGCAAGGGACCGAGGAGATGCATGGTGCTGTGTCTAGGCGGGAGCCTGGGCCAGGAAGAGTTTGTCTTTAAGCCATCTGGTCACTTACATCTTCCAGACGGCTTTTCTTGCTCACCCACTGAGCTCCAATCCCTTCTCCCTGATTCCGAGAAGACCGTGTCTGGTTGCATGGCAGGATATGGAATTCTGGAAGCTCACAGGGTCTTTTTCTGGATATGCTGTGCCTCTCCCATCAGCCCGAGAACCATGTAAGGCTAGCCTCTCTCTTCCCAGCACTCCTTCCTTTCTTCCATCCATCCATCCAAAATTTTATAAACTTGCTGCCCAGCTCTCAGGCTTTGAGTGGCACCAAACTACTGAGCACCTCGAATGCCAGGCCCTAGGTGACCTGGAGCTTACCTTGGGTCAACTAGCGAAGGGTTTCACATAGGGGAGAGACATGGCCAAAACTTGATTTTAAAGACCGGGAAAAAAAATAACTCTGAAACCAATCATTAAGTATGATGCCAGGAGAGCATTTAGAAGGGTCTGAAAGGACTTAGGAGAATGTGGTCCAAGGGTCCCACTCAGATGCCCCCATGGGCTGGTTAGGAAACAAATCAACCAGGTGGGGACACGTCTTGAGTAAAGGCCATGACTATCTCAGTTCCAGTCAAGTGGGAACGTGGGCTCAGCACTGCCTGATCTTCTACTGTTTTAAAAGAAGTAAGAAGCCAGAGTTTCATGTGAAATGACCTGCTTTGAAAAAAACAAATAAACACGGCGCTGGTCAAACAAAACCTGTCTGTGGGCTAGAGGCAGTCCAAGGGCTGCCGGTGCGCAACCACTGCCCATCTCTATGTGTGGGCGCACGTGCGGTGAGCTGGACCGCCACCTCACTGGACTTTTACATAGAGTTACATTTACATAGAGTTAAATTTAAGTCCCAATTTACATGGTCGTGCCCTGAATGCCTGTCCCTGGGGAGCCAGCAGGACGTGCCAACAGAGTGTGTCTCCTGTCTCAGCACAGACCTGCGT
Source organism: Eschrichtius robustus (assembly GCF_028021215.1). Lineage (NCBI taxonomy): Eukaryota > Metazoa > Chordata > Mammalia > Artiodactyla > Eschrichtiidae > Eschrichtius > Eschrichtius robustus. The sequence goes on along the minus strand of NC_090842.1, from coordinate 53,269,877 downwards.
CTCTCCCACCCGCCCAGCCAACAGCTCCCACACGTCGGCGTCCCCTCCCCGAGCCCCTCCGGCTGGCTGTTTATCTCCTCCGGCTGGGCTGCGCGGCTTATGCTAAAGGACCGTTGGGTGTCCGGGACCGGTGTGGGGAAAGCTAGGCCGCTGGCCGAAAGTAGGAAGGGGGTCTGTCCCCAGGCATGGCGGCCGTGCTGGTCTGGCCTGGGCATGGATTAGGGCAGACTCTCCACGCAGAGCTCATATAGCCCTGCGGGTGCTAATAGCGTTACGCAGAAAAAAGTCCTCAAGGTCACGTCCGTTTGAGAGAAGCTGGATTTAAAGAAGTGAAATAGGAGTCTTCAGTGCAGGCCTTTTCAAACCCTTTAACCAGCCGTGTGCACATCATGTATCTCCCAGCATGGGGGCTAGAGTAGAGTACACAACTCATACTTCTTTAGCCATGGGGACTATTTTACGTTTTCCATGAGAAACTTGGCAGGGTTGCAGGGTCAGTGTTCTGAGGGATGCACTTTGGGCTCTGTTTGGGTTTCCACAAGGGCTATGGCCAGGGCCAGGTTCCATTCCCCGTGGCAAAGACTAGCCTCCAGTAGCTGGGCCAGGGTAACCCCCTCTGCCAGCAGCCACCAGTCACACCCTCATTGGGGACCAGCTGGAGAACGCCAGGACCAGTGGAAGAGGGGTGCTTCTCAGAGCAGGGCTGCATGCTTACCCCTCGGAGCTCAAGAGGTCTCTGGAGCGCAAGAAGTGGGCCCCAGGCCTGCGCTTGGAAGGCGGCTGAGGCAGGATGGGGCATGGAACGCTGGGAACAGTCGGCATTGGGCACAAAGGCTCTGGACCCTTGGTCTGCTCAACACGGGCCTGTTTAGAGCCTTGCAGAACCTCAGAGCCGGCCTCCTTGATTCCATTCTTCCCTCCTGGGCACCCAGTGATGCCTCCTGCTCTCAGAAGACTTGCCAGGCCTGGCAAGGGACATGCTCAAAGACCGGGGACTCCTACCTGTTGTCACACAGGCAAGAGAAAGGGAGGGGAGTCCCACTGTGCTCCCAGCCCCTAGAATTGTGCCTGGCACATGGCAGCGGCTCCCTACTTGCTTGTCAAATGCAAAAGAGAACAAAAATTTTTTACCTGATTCCTCATGTGTCTTCTGTCTTCAGGGACCCTGGCAGCATCTAAGAGTGAAAGGGGAAGCACAGCAAAGTCGCCAGTGACTGATTTTCACTCTTCTTGGCCACACCCCCCAGCTCTCTTTGTCAGCAAAGCCACTTCTGGGTATTTATCTGAAGGAAACAAAACACTAACGGGAAAAGATACCTGCACCCCAATGTTCCCTGCAAACATGCAAGCAACCTAAGTGTTCATTGATGGATGAGTGGATAAAGAAAGTGTATACAAAAGAATACTACTTAATAACCAAGAGATCACTGAAGAAATCAAAGAGGAAATTAAAAAATACCTAGAAACAAATGACAATGAAAACACGGTGACCCAAAACCTATGGGATGCAGCAAAAGCAGTTCTAAGACGGAAGTTTATAGCAATACAATCCTACCTTAAGAAACAGGAAACATCTCAAATAGACAACCTAACCTTACACCTAAAGCAATTAGAGAAAGAAGAACACAAAAACCCCAAAGTTAGCAGAAGGAAAGAAATCATAAAGATCAGATCAGAAATAAATGAAAAAGAAATGAGGGAACAATAGCAAAGATCAATAAAACTAAAAGCTGGTTCTTTGAGAAGATAAACAAAATTGATAAACCATTAGCCAGACTCATCAAGAGAAAAAGGGAGAAGACTCAAATCAATAGAATTAGAAATGAAAAAGGAGAAGTAACAGCTGACACTGCAGAAATGCAAAGGATCATGAGAGATTACTACAAGCAACTCTATGCCAATAAAATGGACAACCTGGAAGAAACGGACAAATTCTTAGAAAAGCACAACCTTCCGTGACTGAACCAGGGAGAAATAGAAAATATAAACAGGCCAATCACAAGCACTGAAATTGAAACTGTGATTAAAAATCTTCCAACAAACAAAAGTCCAGGACCAGATGGCTTCACAGGCGAATTCTATCAAACATTTAGAGAAGAGCTAATGCCTATCCTCCTCAAACTCTTCCAAAATATAGCAGAGGGAGGAACACTCCCAAACTCATTCTACGAGGCCACCATCACCCTGATACCAAAACCAAGCAAAGATGTCACAAAGAAAGAAAACTACAGGCCAATATCACTGATGAACATAGATGCAAAATTCCTCAGCAAAATACTAGCAACAGAATCCAACAGCACATTAAAAGGATCATACACCATGATCAAGTGGGATTTATCCCAGGAATGCAAGGATTCTTCAAGATACGCAAATCAATCAACGTGATACACCATATTAACAAATTGAAGAATAAAAACCATATGATCATCTCAATAGATGCAGAAAAAGCTTTTGACAAAATTCAACACCCATTTATGAGAAAAACCCTCCAGAAAGTAGGCAGAGAGGGAACTTATCTCAACATAATAAAGGCCATATATGACAAACCCACAGCCAACATCGTCCTCAATGGTGAAAAACTGAAACCATTTCCACTAAGATCAGGAACAAGACAAGGTTGCCCACTCTCACCCTATTATTCAACATTGTTTTGGAAGTTTTAGCCACAGCAATCAGAGAAGACAAAGAAATAAAAGGAATCCAAATCGGAAAAGAAGAAGTAAAGCTGTCACTCTTTGCAGATGACATGATACTATACATAGAGAATCCTAAAGATGCTACCAGAAAACTACTAGAACTAATCAATGAATTTGGTAAAGTAGCAGGATACAAAATTAATGCACAGAAATCTCTTGCATTCCTATACACTAATGATGAAAATTCTGAAAGAGAAATTAAGGAAGCACTCCCACCTACCATTGCAACAAAAAGAATAAAATACCTAGGATTAAACCTATCTAAGGAAACAAAAGACCTGTATGCAGAAAACTATAAGACACTGATGAAAGAAATTAAAGATGATACAAACAGATGGAGAGATATACCATGTTCTTGGACTGGAAGAATCAACATTGTGAAAATGATTATACTACCCAAAGCAATCTACAGATTCAATGCAATCCCTATCAAACTACCACTGGCATTTTTCACAGAAATAGAACAAAAAATTTCACAATTTGCATGGAAACACAAAAGACCCCGAATAGCCAAAGCAATCTTGAGAAAGAAAAACAGAGCTGGAGGAATCAGGCTCCCTGACTTCAGACTGTACTACAAAGCTACAGTAATCAAGACAGTATGGTACTGGCACAAAAACAGAAATATAGATCAATGGAACAGGATAGAAAGCCCAGAGATAAACCCACACACATATGGTCACCTTATATTTGATAAAGGAGGCAAGAATATACAATGGAGAAAAGACAGCCTCTTCAATAACTGGTGCTGGGAAAACTGGACAGCTACATGTAAAAATGAAATTAGAACAGTCTGTAACACTATACACAAAAATAAACTCAAAATGGATTAAAGACCTAAATGTAAGGCTAGACACTATAAAACTCTTAGAGGAAAACATAGGCAGAACACTCTATGACATAAATCACAGCAAGATCCTTTTTGACCCACCTCCTAGAGAAATGGAAATAAAAACACAAATAAACAAATGGGACCTAATGAAACTTAAAAGCTTTTGCACAGCAAAGGAAACCATAAACAAGACCAAAAGACAACCCTCAGAATGGGAGAAAATATTTGCAAATGAAGCAACTGACAAAGGATTAATCTCCAAAATTTACAAGCAGCTCATGCAGCTCAATATCAAAAAAACAAACAACCCAATCCAAAAATGGGCAGAAGACCTAAATAGACATTTCTCCAAAGAATATATACAGATTCCCAACAAACACATGAAAGGATTCACAACATCACTAATCATTAGAGAAATGCAAATCAAAACTACAATGAGGTATCACCTCACACCCTCACACTGGTCAGAATGGCCATCATCAAAAAATCTACAAACAATAAATGCTGGAGAGGGTGTGGAGAAAAGGGAACCCTCTTGCACTGTCGGTGGGAATGTAAATTGATACAGGCCACTATGGAGAACAGTATGGAGGTTCCTTTAAAAACTAAAAATAGAACTACCATATGACCCAGCAATCCCAGTACTGGGCATATACCTTGAGAAAACCATAATTCAAAAAGAGTCACGTACCAAAATGTTCATTGCAGCTCTATTTACAATAGCCAGGACATGGAAGCAACCTAAGTGTCCATCGACAGATGAATGGATAAAGAAGATATGGTACATGTATACAATAGACTATTACTCAGCCATAAAAAGAAACAAAATTGAGTTATTTGTAGTGAGGTGGATGGACCTAGAGTCTGTCATACATAGTGAAGTAAGTCAGAAAGAGAAAAACAAATACCGTATGCTAACACATATATATGGAATCTAAAAAAGAAAAAAAAAGAAAAAAAAATGGCTATGAAGAACCTAGGGTCAGGACGGGAATAAAGTCGCAGACCTACTAGAGAATGGACTTGAGGACACAGGGAGGGGGAAGGGTAAGCTGGGACAAAGTGAGAGAGTGGCATGGACATATATACACTACCAAATGTAAAATCGATAGCTAGTGGGAAGCAGCCACATAGCACAGGGAGATGAGCTCAGTGCTTTGTGACCACATAGAGGGGTGGGATAAGGAGGGTGGGAGGGAGGGAGACGCAAGAGGGAAGAGATATGGGGATATATGTATACGTATAGCTGATTCACTTTGTTATAAAACAGAAACTAACACACCATTGTAAAGCAATTATACTCCAAAAAAGATGTTTAAAAAAAAAAGAATATTATTCAGCCATAAAAGGATATCTTGCCGTTTGCTACCACATGCATGGGACTGGAGGGAACTATGCTAAATGAAATAAGTCAGACAGAGAAAGACAAATACCATATGATCTCACTTACATGTAGAATCTTTTTAAAAAATGAAAATTGACTCATAGATACAAAGAACAGATTGGTGGTTGCCAGAGGCAGGGAGCGTGGGGTGGGTAAAAGGGGTGAAGGTGGGCAAAATGTGCAAAATTCTGGTTATAAAATAAATAAATCCTAGGGATGTAATGCACAGCATGGCGACTATAGTTACTAATACTGTACTGTATATTTGACAGTTGCTAAGGGAGTAGATCTTAAAAGTTCTCATCACAAGAAAAATTAATTCTGTAACTATGTATGGTGATGGATGTTAACTAGACTTATTGTGGGGGTCATTTTGCACTAAATACAAATACCAAATCATTGTGTTATACACCTGAAACTAATATAATGTTATATGTTGATTATACCTCAGTTTTAAAAAGAAAGTAGGAGTGGCTATAATAATAATAGATAAAGTGGATTTCAGAACAAAGAAAATGACCAAAGCCAGAGAAGGATATGTTATAATAAGGAAAGGGTCCATCCATCAAGAAGACATAGCAATCTAAATGTGTAAGTACCAAACAGCAGACCTACAAAATGTGTGAGGCAAAATCCAACAGAAGTGAAAGAAGAAACAGACAAATCCACAATTACAGTTGGAAAATTCAACACCCACCCTCAACAACTGATAGAACAACTAGACAGAAAAGCAGCAAGGATACATAAGAACTCAACGACACCATCAACCAACAATATCTAACTGACATTCATAGAACACTCCACCCCAAAACAACATAATACACATTCTTTTCAGACATCCACGGAACATATACCAAGATAAACCAAATTTAGGGCCATAAAACAAGCCTCAAAAATTTGGAAATAATTGAAATCACATAGAGTATATTCTCTAACTACAATGGAATCAAACTAGAAATCAATAACAGAAACATCTCCAAACACTTGAAAACCAAACGGCACACTTCTAAATAACCTATGGGTCAAAGGGGAAATCTCAAGGGAAATTTAATAATACGTTGAACTGAAAGAACATGAAAATAGAACTTATCAAATTTGGGGGGACACAACTAAAATACAAGGGGGAAATTTATAGCACTGAATGCTTACATTAAAAAAAGGAAGTCTTGGGAGTTCCCTGGCAGCCCAGTGGTTAGGACTCGGTGATTTCACTGCCGAGGGTCCCAGTTAAATCCCTGGTTGGGGAAATAAGGTCGTGCAAGCCAAAAAAAAAAAAAGTGAGTCTCAAGTCAATAATATAAGATTCCATCTCTAGAAACTAGACAAATAAGAACAAAACAAACCCAAAGCAGGCATAAGGAAGGAAATAATAAATATAAAGGCAGAAATCAATGAAACTGAAAACAGAAAAATAATAGAGGAAATAAAATACCTGGTTCACTGAAAAGATCAATAAAATTGACAAATCTTTAGCAAGACTGACAAATAAAAAAAGAGAAATTGCTAATATCAAGAGTGAAACAGAGGATATCAGTACATATCCTGCAGACATCAAAAAGATAATAAGGGATACTACGAAAAACTCTATACACGTAAATTTGGCCACTTAGATTAAATAGATCAATTCCTCAAAAAGTACAAACTACCACAACTCAATCAATATGAATCAGATAATTTGACTAGCCTTATAACTACTAAGGTAATTTAAAACGTGAAAAAGAAATGTTCAGGCCAATATGGTTTTTACTGGAGAATTCTACCCAACATTTAAAGAAGAATTAACGCCAATTCTACATAATCTATTATGTAGAAAATAGTAGAGGGAATGTTTCCCAACTCATTCTACGAAGCCAGTATTACCCTGAAACCAAACCAAAGCAAAAAAGACAAAGATAGCACAAAAAGGAAAACTACAGACCAATATTCCTCATGAAAATGGATGCAGAAGTCCTTGACAAAGTATTAGCAGATAGAATTCAGCAGCATATAAAAAGAATTATATAACTATAACCAAGTGGGGATTATTCCAGGTATGCAAGTCTGGTTCAAGATTCGAAAATCAATCAATGTAATCTCACATTAATGGGACAAAGAAGAAAAATCACATGATCATATAAATTGTTGCAGAAAAAGCATTTGACAAAATTCACCACCCTTTTATGATAAAAACTCTCTGAAAACTAAGAATAGAAACTTCTCAACTTGATTACCTACAACTGACCTACAAAAAGTACAGCTGACATATTTAACACTTAACAGTGTTGATACTTTCTCCTCTAAGCTGGGGAACAAGGCAAGGATGTCTACTCTCAATCACTCCTATTCAGTATAATACTGGAAGTTCTAGACAGCATAATAAGACAAAGAAAGGCAATAAAAAGCATATAGATCTGAAAGAAAGAAATAAAACCTATTTACAGATAACATAACGGTCTATGTAGAAAATCCCAAGGAACCTACAAAAGAAATTCTAAAACTAATTAGTGAATTCAGCAAGGTTGCAGAATACAAAATCAACACAAAAATTAGTCACATTTCTTTATATTAATAATGCATATGTGGAAGCTGAAATTTAAAATACAATTCCATTTCCAATGGCTTACAAAAAGAAACACTTAGGTGTCATAAATCTAACAAAACATATATAAGACTTGTATCCTGAAACTACAAAACACTGCTGAAAAAAAATCAAAGAAGACTTCTTCAATAAATACCATGTTCACGAATTAGAAGACTAAACATAGTAAAGATGTCAATTTTCCCCAAATTGATATACAGATTTAATGCAATTACTATCAAAATCCCAGCAAGATTTTTTGTAGATATAGACAAGATTATTCTAAAGTTTATACAGAAAGAAAAAAGAACTGGAATAGAAAACATTTCTGAAAAAGAAGAATAAAGGGAGAGGAATCACTCTACCTGATTTAAGACTTATTATAAAGGAATATACAATAAACAACAATAATATAAAAGGCATATACACATAAAATACAATGTGTGGTATTGGTGGGGGGATAAACATGTCGATCATCTGGACAGATTAGAGGACTCAGGAATAGCCCTACACAAGAACAACCAACGGATATTGGATAAAAGAGCAAAAAATGATTCAATGGGGGAAATATAGTCTTTTCAACAAAGAGTGGTAGAACAATTGGATAGCCATAGGCAAAACATGAACCTCAACCTAAATCTCATACTTCATACAAAAATTAACTCAAAGTGGATCATAGACTCGCATGTGAAACATTAAACTATAAAACTTTTAGAAGCTAACATAGGAGAAAATTTGGGGTACGTAGGGGATGATGAAGAGTTCTTAGACATGAGACCAAAAGCATGACCCCTAAAACTCAATAAACTGGACTCCAAAATTATTTTTTTTTTGGCTCTGGAAAAGAGTTTTCTAAGAGAATGAAAGGACAAACATAAACTGGGAGAAAATATTTGCAAGCCACTTATCTGACAAAGAATTCATATCTAGAATGAATATGTAGGGATTTCCCCAGTGGCGCAGTGGTTAGGAATCTGCCTGCCAATGCAGGGGACACGGGAAGATCCCACATGCCGCGGAGCAACTAAACCCGTAGGCCACAACTAGTGAGCCTGTGCTCTAGAGCCTGCAAGTCACAACTACTGAGCCTGCACACCTACAGCCTGTGCTCCACGACAAGAGAAGCCATCGCAATGAGAAGCCCGCGCGCCGCTACGAAGAGTAGCCCCCGCTCGCCGCAACTAGAGAAAGCCCGCGTGCAGCAACAGAGAACCAAGGCGGCCAAGTTAATTAATTAATTAGTTAGTTAGTTAATTTTTAAACAGAAAAAAATATAGAATGAATATATAAGGAACTCTCAAAACTCAACATTCAAAAAAAAAAAAATCAAACAATCCAATTCAAAGATGGGCAAAAAAAAAAAAAGGTGGGCAAAAGGCATGAAGAGACATTTCACTGGAGACGCTATATGGATAGAAAATAATCACATAGGGACTTCCCTGGTGGTCCAGTGGGTAAGACTCTGTGCTACCAATGCATGGGGTCCGGGTTCGATCCCTGGTCTGTGAAGTAGATGCCGCATGCATGCCGCAAGTAAGAAATCCGCATGCCTCAACAAAGATCCCGAGTGCCGCAACTAAGACCCGGTGCAGCCAAAATAAATAATAAATAAATAAATAAACAAATAAAAAATTTAAAATAATCCAATAAAAAGATGTTCAACGTCATTAACCTTTAGAGAAATGCCAGTTAAGATCACAATGAGCTATCACTCCCACACACCTATTTGACAGCTAAAATTAAAAAATAGTGGCAATAGCAAATGCTGGAAAGGATGTGTAGTAATGGAATCTTTTATACATTGCTAGTGGGAATGTAAAATTTTCCAGCCACTTTGAAAAACAGTCTCAAGACAGTTTCTCAAAAGGTTAAACATAGAATTCCCATCTACCTCTGTGATTCCACTCCTAGGGTATATACCCAAGAGAAATGAAAACACACCCACCCAGAAATTTGAACACAAGTGTTCATAGCACATTATTCATAAAAGCCAAAAAACTGGGAACAACTCAGATGCCTGTCAAGTGATGAACGAATAAAGAAGATATGGTGTGTCCATACAACGAAATATTATTTGGCAATAAAAAGAAATGAAGTACTGTAGAGATCCTGCAAAATGATGAACTTGAAAACATTAAGTGAAAGAAGCCAATCACAAAAAGTCACAAATTGTATGATTCCATTTCTATGAAATGTCCAGTAAAAGAAAATCTGTAGAGACAGAAAGTAGATTTAATTGTTGCCTAGGGCTGGGGTAGCGGTGTCGAGAGGAAACCAGGAGTGACCGCTCATGGGCACGGGTTTCTTTTTGGGGTGATGAAATGTTCTAAAATTGACTGTGGTGATGGTTGTGCAACGCTGTGAATATACTTAAAACCATTAAAGGGTACACTTTAAGTAGGTGGATTGTATGGCCAATTAGAAAATGGGCAAAAGACAAGAAAAGACATTTCACCGAAGAGTATACACAAGCCCATGAACGGATGTTCAGCACCACTAGCCATTAGTGAAATGCAAATCAAGACCATGCAAATCACTGCATACCAACGAAACAGCTAAAATAAAAAATAATAACAATATCAAATGCTGGTGAGGATGCAGTGTAACTGGATCATTCATGCATGGCTGGTGGGAATGTAAAATGGTACAGCCACTCTGGAAAATAGTTGGTAATTTTCTTGAAAAACTAATGAAATATTCCTACCGCATGACTCAGCAATTGCGCTTCTAGGAATTGATGCCCAAGAAACGAAAATTTATGTCCACACCAAAGCCTGTACACGGTTGTTCATAGCAGCTTTATTTGTAATAGCCCCAAACTGGAAACAACCTACATGTGCCTCAATAGCTAAATGGTTCAACAATTGTGATACATCCATACCGTGGAGTACTGTGTAGCAATGGAATGAAGTATTGAACAGGCAGCAACTTGGAAAATTCTGAAGGGCATTTTACTGAGTTAAAAAAAGCCCAGTCCTAAAGGGTCATGGACCATATGATTCCTTTTATGTAATATTCTTGAAATGACAAAATGGTAGAGATGGAGAACAGATTACTGGTTGCCATGGGTTGGAGACAATAGAGGGAAGGGAAGTGGATGTGACTACAAGGGTGATCTTTGTGGTAATGGAATAATTCTGTATCTTGACTGCAGGGTTACATACATCTAGACAAGAGATAAAAGGACTTAGAACTACATACAGGTTGTACTAAACATAATTATGTAACAAGTAACCATGGGAGGAAACTCAACATAGCGCACGCCAGACTTCTCTCTTCTATCTTTGTCACTTCCTGTAAGTCTACAGTTATTTCAAAATAAAAAGTTAAAAAAAACCCAAAACCCCAGTGATCTCAATGGGGGACTCCCAGGCCAAGGGACAAGATCCCAAAAGTCTTCTGGGACCCACTGGGGACTCACAGCCCTGCTCATCACGTAGAAGGAGCGTCTGAGGCCTCTGCTGGCACAGCTCCAGGCATTGGTGATGGTCCCGCCACAGGAGGAAATTGGGCAGGGGGTTCATGCACGTGCCTTGATTTCTGGAGGCCAAGGGCTGCATGGAGGAGGAAAGGGCGGGGAAGCAGGACTCCTGATAATGTAGCTCTGGTGCCTTCACATCTTTCCCTCCAAAGAGGTAGATGGTCTCTGTTTTGGGCCACTTGGCTTGGCTGTCCCCACCCTGCCCTGGAAGCAGTGGAGCCAAGCACCTGTGAGGCCTGGGTTGCCTTCCCCACCTGGCTGTGTGCCCCCTCTGAGCCCCCTGTCCAGGCTGAAAGATGCGGATGACAGTGCCTTTCTCACAGGGTTAGTGAGGTCACACACGTGCTGCACTCAGCTGCATATGAATGACAAGCACCTGGTAAACAGACTGGGGTTCAAATCCCTGTCCTGCCGTCTGTCAGCCGTGACCTTCCTCAGTTTCCCCTCTAAGGATGATGCAGACACTGGCGGTTCTGACTGCCTGAGTGTGCCGTGAGCAACCGCGAGCACGTAAAACGCTTTGCAGGGTGGCCGTCGTGAAATGAGCACTCTGTAAAAGTGAGCTGTCATTATTACCAACCGTCCCTTGCTCTGTTTGACCAATACTCCATGGTGACTTCACGTCACATACCTCTGGCTGCTCAATTCCAGACTGTGCTGGACAGAGAGGCCCTTTGAGACAAAACAGTGGTTCCCCTCCTGCTCCCCAGCGAAGATGTTCCAGGCAGACCAAGCTCTGGGGATGGGAGGGGGTGGGGGGAGGGGTCTTCTCTTCGGCTGCTGCCCTGCCCGTGAGCTGAGGTTGTCACCTCCCCTCCAGGGAGCAGACGGGAACTGAGAATGAGGAAGGTGGCGAAAGGAGGAGGCTTGGAGCCTCCTGGGTGGAGTTGTGAGCCCCCCCCCCCAGGGGAGGAGACTTGGAGTAGCCAGCATGGCCTGGAGCCCTTTCATTGATGGGGATAATGGAGCCGCCCACCCCAGGCACTGGTCCTCAGGACAGCGTGGGGGGCGACCAGGGATGGCTCTTCTCAGCCAGGAGCGACCCAGGAGGTTGGCAGGAGGGGAGGGACAAAGTGGTCCATGTTGTCATGCCTGGCGCCTGGCCATCCTCCCTCCTGCATCGGGTGGCCCATCCCTCCTGACAGCTGCAACTGTGAGACCTGCTCGCCTCTATTCCAGCCCAGCCAGACCTCTTCTCCTGCATGTGTCCCCGTCCCTCTGAGTCACTCTGACTCTTCCTCAGCTTGAATTGTCCCCAGGGAGGGGTCCCGTCAGCCTTGCCTGTCCTTGAACGTGCTGAGCAGAGCATGCTGTGTTCTCCACCAAACTAGTTCCTTTCGACCTCTCCAGCATCCAAGGAAGTGGCCTTAGATCTAAGCATCTAAGCATCTCGGACTCCTCTCTTGCTTCCCCTCCGTACCAGCCAGCCCCATAAGTTCCCCCTCTAGAACATGTCCTGATGCTCTTCCCTCTCACACCTCCACTTCCCCTCTCTCTTGGACAAGAGCCGTGGCCTGCTGAGCCCCTTGCCTGTATCCGCTGATCCCCTGCATTCACTGTCCGCACAGCTGCCAGCAGGGGCTCTGAAACCTCCAGCCCCTCCATAACGTTCCTCTGCATATAACTCTCGAGCAGCTCCCCAGGTCACTCAGAGTAAAACCCTGCGTCCTGACTGTGACCTAAAGCCCCTCTGTGATCGGGCTCCCTTGGGCAACCGCTCCGGCTCCTACGTCCCACTCCACGCACGCTGGTTTCCTTCTCATTCCATGAACATAACAAGTACATTCCCACTCTAGGCATTTGCACCTGATCTTGGCTTTCCCTGGACCCACAGTCCTCAGAAATCGACAGAGCTCCCTCCCTCTCTTCCTTCTGGTCTCTATACTCAAATGACCGCTTTCTAAATCGGCAGCCTTGCAAGCACACTCTGTCCTTCTATCTCTCTTAGTTTCCTTCGTAGCACACTCACTATCTGACCACATGTTTATCTGGTCTTTGTCTATCTCTTCCACAGGATGTCAGCTCCGCCAGGTCAGAGTGTGGTTCTTTTGGTCCGTGCGGCGTCCCTAGAGCCCAGCACTGGCTTGGCACAGAGTAGGTGCTCAGTAACCATGTGTGGACAGAATGGATGAATTCTGGGGGATCCAGGCGCTGGGCGGAGTGTGATAGCTGAATTGTGGGTCATCACTGAACGTTAGTCCCTCCTAAGAGATGGTCTTTGTGTCAGATCACATCACTGCTTTCCAAACTTTAAAGGTTTGCCTGTGACCTTCAGGACTTTTATCCTGTCTGTGAACCACCTGAAACACTTTTATTTCATACATTTCTTTAAATCAATTCAACTTGATTGCTTTTTTAACTCAGCCTCATCCTAAGCTTTCATCAAAAAACAAAAAATCATGTTTGGTATGCTGCTTTCCTTTTGCTCTGATACAGACTAAATAAAGCATGACTATTCATGTAAGAGTCGCTCCACACCCCTCCTGGGGACACCCAGCTCACCCGGGCGGCGCTCAGGCTGCACCGCGGGCAGCACAGGGTAACTCGACGGCCCTGATTATTGACACTCCTCTGCCTCTCAGGGCGAAGTCCTTAGGGTCATTCCTCCCAGGCCAGACCTGCTGGAGCCACGGCCTGTTGTCGGGGGACAGGTGTGTCAGGGCGGGGCCACTGCACGTGCGCAGGAGCTCTGGTCGAAATGTCTAGCATGCCTGCTATGAAGCCCCTGCTGTTCTCTGCCTCCCTCTCTGACCGCTCCAGCCTCGGTTCAGCTCCTGGAACTTTGCCAAACACGTTCCCACTTGGGGCCTTCACACAGGGCGTCCCCGAGTGACTTTCCTTCCATAGGGACGCCTCCCCAACCCCAAGACCCTAAGTCACACTTCCATTCTAGGCTCTACCAGCCTTCCCTGTGCTTCTCCTTGGGAGCAGCGGTGGGGGGGGGGCGGGTGTCCCACTTTGCAGCCAGGTGTTCTGCCTGAGGTCATTTATTTAATGTCCTTCTCCCTGCATGACTGCCAGCTCGGTGAGGAAAGGGCAGGCCTCAGGGTGGGGTTCCGCCCCACTGCCCACGGCCCCGTTACCACGCACCTCTCTTCCTTTCTCGTGCATGTGGACACCCCACTCCAGCCGAAGCGGCCTCGTCACCTTCCTTTCCAACACAGTTTCGTTATTTCTGCCTCTAGACCTTGACTTCGGCCTCCGTTGTATCCTCCGCCCTCTTCAAAAACCAGGGCAGAACCACCTTCCTCAGGAACCTCGCTGGCATTGCCCTCAGCCCTGCGGCTCTATTCTTACCACCCCCTCAGCACCTTCAGACCCATGAGCTCCCGCTGCTTCTCACTGAAACGGCAGTGATGTACAGTGGTCAGCGCGTGGGCTCCAGAGCCAGGCCCCGGGGGCTCAAGTCGGGGCTGCAGCTGGGGGACCTCGAGGAAGTGATGCAGCCTCTATGCCTCGGCTCCTCCAGATTCTCAGCGTCAGAGTCACCAGGAGGACTCGTCAAAACACAGACTGCTGGGCCCCAGCCCAGAGGTTTTGATTCCTGCAGTCTGGGTGGGGCCTGAGAATCTGCCTTTCTGACAAGCGCCCAGGTGCGGCTGCTACCACTGGTGCAGGGACCCCACTTGGAGAACCACTGTCGCAGTCGTTAGGGAGAGCAAATGGAGATGAATTCATGTAAACCAGGTAGAACCACGTGGCACGTAGTAAGTGCTCAACAAAAATGTTAGCTGTTGATACCAGTTCATGCCAGTGAGTCTGGCCTTCTTTAAATTCAAGAAGACCTGAGTCCAGGGTCTGGCCACACCGTTTCCTGGCTCTGGGACCCTGGGAAAATCAGCTGGCTTCCGTGAGCCCCAGCGTTCTCATCTTCACAGGACTGTCCTGGAGGTCCCTTCCCAGGATAGCCTGAGCTTCCTAAAGGGCTTCAATACACAGCTGATGCCTGATGGATATTTCTTGAACCAAGTGAAGTTTGAAAGATGGGGAATTCCCTGGTGGTCCAGTGGTCAGGACTCTGGGCTTCCACTTGCAGGAGGCACGGGGTTCAATCCCTGGTCAGGGAACTAAGATCCCACATGCCGCACAGCATGGCCAAAATAAATTAATTAATTACTTTTTTTTAAAAAAAAAAAGGAAAAGAGAAAAGATTGAAGCTGCAGAGCACAGCATGAATGTGAGGCACGGTGGTGAAACCGACACAGGCTCATGGAACACTGAGATCTGAGGCCCCCCCCCCCCCCCCGCGACCCGCAGGGTACAGGGGGGGATGTCAGTGAGTGAAGCCAGCCAGGTGTGGGACAACAGGAAGTGGTGGGCAGTGTGGCAGATCAGGAGCCAGGCCCCTTCAGAAGAAGCAGCCACCGTCTCTTTCAGTGAGATGTCGCAGTGTGTAAGCGCAAGCCCGGGGCTGTCAGTCGCTCCACCTGTGGCAGGAGCAGGAATGAGGGTTGTGATGTGAAATCACCCAGCAGTCAAACATGACCTACTGTGGACCAGAGCCAGCCCAGAGCTTCCAGCTCGGAGTGGAAGCAACTTAAGGGTGGCTGGCCTGGGCTCAGCGCTAGGATCCCTGAGGACCCAGGGAAGGGCAAGGGGGGGGGGTGGGTTGGCAGGGTCCCCAGGGACGGGTCCGAAATCATCAGGATCTAGACGGGTGTTTGGCTTCAGGGCATTTATTTCATGTCCCTCCGGACAGGCCCTGGGGCCAGGTATGGGGACAAGAGACCAGGCAGGGGTAGCAATAAATAACACGGACAGACGGGCTCCCCTCCAGACAGATGAGGTTAAAGGAGGTTACAGGGGAGCCACAATGCGGAGCTGGGGTGCTGGCAGGGCGGGGGCAGCTGGGAAGGAGGGGGAGGCCAGGCCCCCAGGACCTCGCTGTCACCTGCCCCGTCCCTTTCCTGCCCCAGCCCCCGCTACTTTGGGGAGGAAGGGAGCCCACAGCCAGTGGGGGCCAGTGAGGGTCCTGAAGGGGTGGTGGCCATCCGGGCTGCCCCCGGCTCCCTCACTTGACGCGGATTTCAGCATACTCGGCTAGCTCCTCCGTCAGGGTGTAGCTGTCCTTGGTGGGTCGTTTCCCCAGGTCCGAGTGAGAATAGCTCAGGTCCAGCTCTGGGGGTTCCCCCCGAAGGCCCAGCAGCCTCCTCTCAGATCCCAGGCGCCTCTCACTCTATGAAGGGAACCAACCCATTAGAAGGTCCTGTTCCACCCTTGCCAGATGCAAAGGCTGGAGTCACTTGCACCCGCCAGAGCTGAGTCCTGTGTGAGCCTCCTTCCTTAAGGACCGCCAGCCCAGCCAGCCCACGGTCCCCGGTCCCCCTCTGGAGCTCTGGCCTGTGCCGATCCCCCCTACGCAAAATCACCTCGTCGCTGCCAAGCCTGAAAGCCGCCCACAAGTTCAACGTCTCCAGGAAGACTTCTTCAACATAGGAATTTGGGGGGCACCCAATTCAGTCCATAACATGCTTTTAGATTAAAGCCACCTGGTCGGGTGCCCACCTTCCCCAATTTTTATAAATGCCTGACTCAGTATGTTTGGGTCTGGTGTGGTCCCCCTCCTCAACCTGGGAGATCCTGCAGGTGCAACTTCGGCTTCCCTGTCACGCTTTCCATCCCTGTCCCCCACCTTTGGACACACACACACACACACACACACACACACACACACACGACAGTGGCCACAGACACACAGAAGGGAGCAGCAATGGGACAGAACAGACAAGGCCAGGAGTGCTGGGCAGAGCCAGAATGAAGTGGGGACCAACCTGGACGCCTGATGGGACGCACACACATGCACGCCAACCCCAGGGCCCAACAAGGGCCCAGAGGTGGGCACACTGAGGCCCCCGGGACCTACCTCCTGGGGTGCTCATTCCAGGGTAGAGAGCTCTCTGGACTATTGGAGAAGGAAATGCAGTCATAGACGCAGGCGGGGTGGATGAGGGCTTCTCTTGGGCCCCGAGCTCCACAGCCCCCCGCCAGGCCTCAGCCTGAGTGCCCCCTCTCAGCCCAGGGCCAAGCCAGCCCTCCGCACATCCCCTCCTTCCCTTCTGCGGGGCCAGCTCCCCCTCTGCCCCTGGGCCTCCCAGGTCCTCCCCAGGCCCTCGGGGTCCCTGGCACACAGGATCTCCAGCTAGCCTGGCGCCACAGGGTTCTGGCCTCACCTCATATTTCTCTGGCACCCCAGAGATGCGGAAGTCACTGCTGAACAGGACGGGGGGGTCGTCCCCCGCTGAGAAGCTGGGGCTCTCTGTCACGTTCTTTCTGCAGGGCAAGACATGTCAGCTCCAGTGGGACCCCCAGGTCCCCCCACTCCCCTCTCTATCTGCAACCCCATCTACCTAAGGAGTTTGGCCCAAGGGACCCCAGAGCTGCTCCCGCCCGCCTCTCTAAGATGGGCAGCCAGCCCCTTTGGTGAGCACCTCTTCCTGTTCACCACTGCCCACCCCGCCTCTGCTTCACAGCTGAGGAGGAGCCACCTGGGCCCTGGTCTCTGCCACTTTCAGGACCCCAGCCTGGCTCCTCTGGGCTCTCCTCATTCGCTCTGGGGCAATCCGCACCCCCCTGCCGCCAGGATGTGGAGCGGGAGATTAATTCATTGTCAGGAGAGCTGATACGTGTGCACCACAAGGAAGAAAAACAACAGCAGCACACTTGTGGCAGGTGGATGTGCCTTGGGACTGGGGAGCGTTTTGTTGTGTTGTGTTTTGTTTTTTTAAGATTTCTTTGATGTGGACCATTTTTAAAGTCTTTTCATTGAATTTGTTATAATATTGCTTCTGTTCTATGTCTTGTTTTTTTGGCCACGAGGCATGTGGGATCCCAGCTCCCTGACCGGGGATCGAACCCACACCCCCTGCCCTGGAAGGTGAAGTCTCAACCACTGGACCACCAGGGAAGTCCCTGGGGAGTGTTTTTGATACCACAGATATGTGTAATTGTTGGGGTTTCTGGAACCAACTGTGACTGATGTTCTGGCTGCGAGCCAGGGGTGCCGGCTTTCCCCATCACACCGGAGTGGCAGGAGGCCACAGCACAGGATGTGGGGCACAGGTATTGACTGGTGAGAAGTGCTCGGCCCAGGCACTGGCATGCGTGACCCGACCCCGGCGGCTCATGTCAGCCGGGGCCCTCTCTCCTCCATCCAGCTGAACATGCTTAGAGCAGAATCCGCCCTCCCTTGCCCACCCCTAGCCTCCAACTGATCTGCCCCTGCCCTGCCCTTGGAGGCCACCCCGCCCCGCCCCAGCTCAGCCCGGAAGGCCACTCACTTTCTGCGCGTCTGGGTGATGTAGCAGACGATGGCAATTAGGATGGCAAAAGCAACCACCGCTCCCACGGGCCCGATCTTGGCCCACATCAGGCGATCTGAGGAAAGAGAAGACCCAGGCGCCCTCAGGGCTGCCGGTGGGAGTGAGGACACCTGGGTTCTTAGGAGACAGGCTGGGGCAGGGGTGAGCGGGAAAATATTTACACCGCTGGCATATCCTTGCACTGACTGGCTAGCCTGAAGGCCTTCGTTGCTGGAGGGGCCAGTAAAGTACAGGCAAGCTCCGGGCAGCCTCTCCTAACTGGCTGGAAAGGGCATCTTTACCACCCGATCAACTGCGCAGCCTGACCCACGCGCAGCGGCTGGTGATCAGCCTTGGGGAGGGGAGCTTGGATCCAAGAGGGGTCCTGTCTGCCCCTTGACTCCCAGCCCCAGGCCACACCACTCACGGGTTCCCTGGAAGGGCAGCTCCAGGCTCTTGGTGCCATAGAGGTTGTGGGAGGAGCAGATGACCCGGGGTGGGGCCTGGGCCTGGCCCCGCAGCGTGAGGATACTGGTGAGCAGGAGGCCGCTGCGCTCCGAGTACACGAACTCGCGCTCCGTCTCGTTCACGGTCACGTTACGCGAGGGCAGCTCGAAGGCCACGGACGGCTCTGGGTTGGCTTTTACCACGCACAGGCACTGCACCGTGTCACGGGCCGCCGCACAGTGGGACTCCAGGAGGATCACGGGGGCAACTGCAGGGGCAAGACCGAGACCCCGCGGGCTAGAGACGGGGCCTCGGGGGCTCCTTGGCTGCCGCAGAGATGAGCTGCCTGCTCCCCTCTGCACTCTCTTCTACGTCCTCTCTAACTCTGCTCACCTTGTGAAACATAAATCAGGTCACGGTGCTGCCTGCTCAAAGCCCCCCTCCAATTGCTCCCCGTGTCACTTAGAATAAAACCCCAATTCTTTGCCTTTGCCTGCAAGGCCCTGCAGGACTTAGCCACGCTCTAGTCTCCTGCTGTCACCCTGGCTCATTCCCTTCCAGCCACGCCAGCCTCCTTGCTTGTTTCTCATACTTGTGGAGCTTTTTCCCACAGCCGGGGCGGGGATGGGGGGGTGGGTCTTGCGTTTCTCCCTCCGCGGGGAACACTTCCCTGACACCTGCCAAGCTCACGCCCTCACTCCAGGCAGCTTCTGCACAGACCATGTCTATTTCTCTGACCACCCCATGTAGGTTGCACCTCGCTTCACTAACCATTCCCTCGAGTTTTCTCCCCAGCACTTATCCCTACCCGGGTTATACACTGATGTGGCTGGTCTTGTATTTCCATCGAGACAGGCTCTTGCTCAGTCTCCACTCTGTCCCCCACACTTAGAACATGACTTTCCTTTCTTTTTTTCTTTTTTTTTTCTTTTGCCATACCACACGACATGCAGGATCTTAGTTCCCTGACCAGGGATCAAACCCAAGTCCCCTGCAGGGGAAGCGCGGAGTCTTAACCACTGGACCGCCAGGGAAGTCCCTAGAATGTCCCTTTCACCCGGCAGGAGCTCTGGGAAGACTCGCTGGATGAGCTACTGCGTTCAGCCAGCTCCCCTTCCAGGCCATCCTACAGATGCCCCTACTCACTCCCCGGAGCCCCCAGCACCCTGACCCTCCCTCCCTCGCAGGATTCCCCGTGGTACCAGGTACCACCCTCCACCCAAGATCATTTTGTTGAGCTTTGCTTTGCTGCCATTTAAATTACAAAAACGAAACTGGTATTTTTTTTCCTTTCATTTTCCAAAATATGAAATTATAATAGAACATTGAATGTTGCTTTTTAAACTATGTTCTCTTTCCCTCATGGAGAGTCTGGCACTCCCCTCTGCTTGCTCTAGACTGACCTCTGCTTCTCAGCCCTGAGCTAAACCCACTTCCACATGGGCAAAAGATCCTTGGCCCACCTACCCCACTTATTTTCAATTTCCAGTAAAAAAGAATATGCAGGTAACACCGACGGAGCAGGGAGTCACATGACCCGTGTATTTGCAATGGGGATCATTCCATTTGGAACCTCAGTGTGTACATATCTCTACGTCTAGTAAATTAACAGTTAGATATTCCAAATTCTGTTGAGGCAGACGTGCACTATGCTTGCCGTAGTATTAACAAATTAACACACCACAGAGTAAATTAGTAATGACAAACCTGAACGGACAGTGATTAATTTTTTAAAAATCCTTTCATTCAAGACTGCACCACTGGTGCTGTTGTGACAGTGTTGCAGGAACGCTGACACCCCGTTGCATGTGCTCAGCATCTCTGCAGCATTGCCGGCAGCCTCGCGACCTATGAAACCCTGATTGACACTAGATAAACCCCAGGTCCCACAAAGGATGGGGAGTTTGGGGTGGGACGGCTTTGGCTTGAATCTCAGCTCTGCCATCTACTGGCTGGTGGCCCCAATCAGGCCACTCGGCTTCCTGGGCCTCCGAGATGGACTTCTCATGTGTGCAAAGAGGGGTAATGGTCCTTGACTTGCGAGGGGCTACGGGACTCTGTTCTGAAGTGGGCACATGAGTGTGTTGAAAAGAAAGCTTAGGGACTTCTCTGGTGGTGCAGTGGTTAAGAATCTGCCTTCCAATGCAGGGGACATGGGATCGATCCCTGGTCTGGGAAGATCCCACGTGCCGCGGAGCGACTAAGCCCGTGCGCCACAACTACTGAGCCTGCGCTCTAGAGCCCACGAGCCACAACTACTGAAGTCCGTGCGCCTAGAGCCCACGCTCTGCAACAAGAGAAGCCACCGCAATGAGAAGCCTGCACACCACAACGAAGAGTAGCCCCGCTCGCCGCAACTAGAGAAAGCCCGCGCAGCAACGAAGACCCTATGCAGCGGGAAAAAAAAAAGAAAAGAAAAGAAAAAGAAAGCTTAACATCCCACCCAGGGATCGAACCATTCCAGCAGAGGAAGCAAGTGGGCAAAGCCTTGGCAGCAGGAAGGCAGGCGGATACCCAGCCAGGAGTTCAAAGGAGAGATGAGTGGGAAGCTCAGAGGATGTCTAAGACTTACGGGGCACATGGGACATGTCGGGCACTATGGGCGTTGACCATAATTTCCTTAGTGTAAGATACTGTCATACCCGTTTTGCAGAGAAGAGAATCGGGGCTCAGCAAAGGTGAAGTCACTCGTCTGGGATCACACAGCACATCTCCATCACAAGATGGAGACAGAGCTGGGATTCGGACCCAGGTCGATTCAGCTCTGTCGGGTGCTGGACACCAGTAACATTTCCATTTCCTCCTATTAAACGTGTGAAGGGCAGTCCCTGCCCCCAATCGCGTTGTTGTGAGAATGAAATAGGTCAATATGCGCAAAGGGCTGAAACCAGTCTTCTAGTCATCACAAGGTCTCAGTGAGGTGAGTGCCCTGCAGGTCCCACGCTGTGCTGGGACCCAACACCCCACCCCACCCCGTCCAGCTCAGGAGCACCCACCATTGTCAGCAAGCACGGAAGCCCCGGTGCTAGGGGACGCAGACTTCGGGGACAGAGAGGGGCCTGAAGCCGGACACCCAGAGGGCAAGCACAGCGACACAGGCCTTGGAGCCCAGGGACCGGCTCAGCAGGGGTGGGGTGGGAGGCACAGCTGCTCCTCCCCTCCGGCAGATCGAAGGCCTTGAGTACCTTGGGTACCAAGGACTGCAGGGGAGATGAAGCAGCCAGAGGTTTAAGAACTGGGTAGACAGGAGTCCAGAAGAATCCTGGCACTGGCCAGCCTTCCAGCTGCATGGCCTTGGGGAATTCTGACCTTCAGTTTCTCTTCAAAGGGGATGACGATAACACGTAGCTGCTTCAAGGGCTCAGCAAAAAAACACGTGCAGGGGATGCAATCCTGGCCCAGAGTAGGCCCTTAATGATCATCTGCTGCCACCACTCTTATTATATAGGAGGGTCTGTGACTGAAAACGTTCGTGAGCTGGAGGTGTGTGTATGATCAGAGGTTTCCATCAGATTCTCAGGGGGTTCTCTGACTCTACACCTAAGAATCCCTGGCTTGGGATATAGGTTTAATGGGGAAAAGCGTGAGGCGGAAGGGTGGGCATGTATGGAGAAGGCGGGGTGCCCGCACGACCCATATGCATGATCACGTTGGATGCTGCGAGTGAGCAGAGACTGGGAAGGAAGGTGCCCAAAGAGGAAAGGTTAGCAGGGCAGTGGTGGCCATCACCTTGCCCTGGAAGATGGCACTCCAGGAATAATCTGTCTCTACTGACTACGGCCACATGCCATATTGAGTATACGGACTGTGCTCAAAACCTTCTGGCAAGCTTGTGTGGCAGGGGCCATTGTAGGTGGAATAATTTGGAGGCAAGTGCCAGAGGCCAGGCTGGAGCTGGGGAGGAAGCAGGGGGAATGGAACTGCGAAGGTGACATTCCAGAGGGAGTTGCTGGAGGAGGGGGAGTGGAAACTGCGACTTGGGAGCTATGACCCGAGTGACGGCCGGGGTGGGGGTGGGGTGTTGGCGGGTGATGTCCATAGAAGGTTGGGAAGGGCTCTGGTTGGCAGTGGAGCAATGCGCTTCATTCCCAAGACAGTTAGCTTTTTATATGCATCCGTCTCATCTCTCTCTGGCTGTACTATTATCTGTTAATACGCTTGGTGTCCTCTTGGTCCTACCCCCCACCTCCCACTGAACCACACAGCCCGTGCACATAACAACGGCTTGATCAATGTATTCTGATGTCATAACGTAGGATGAGGTCAATGGGCAGTACAGAAGAGTGGGACCAGACCACTGTATTTGAATCTCAGTTCTGCCGTTTTCTGGCTTGACTTTGGGCAAGTGACATAACCTCTCAGGGCCTCAGTTTCCTCCTCTGGAAACTGGAGACAGTAAGAGAACCTCCCTCGTTGGACGTAACACAAACGAAAGAGTGGGTCCCTGTGCAGAGCTTTCAACAGTGCCTGGTGCCTAGCGATGCTCCACAAGGGTTAGGGGTCGTGGTTATTCTTTTAGTTAATGCAAAGGGGCTGTGGCCACAGGATTCAGAAATCTCCTTGGTCAAAAGCCCACACCAGGATGTGGGGCTACCGTATTCTCAGGTGGGACTTTTATTCTCTTGCTATGGATTCCGCTTCCCTCCCTTCCTCATCCTCATCTGCTGGAGCAAAGCTGACCCCTGGTTGGGATGCGTGGGTACCTCCCGGTAACCTGGGTGTCCCCCATTGAGCCGTCTACCACAGGGGTGGGTGGGCAGGAATCAAGCCCAGCTGCCCCCCATTGAGCCATCCACCGCAGGGGTGGGTGGGCAGGAATCAAGCCCGGCTGCCCTCAGCAGGGGCAGCGGATGCAGGGGAGTACTCACACTCCACGGATAGGTTGAAGGCGGTGGCCCTCTGACCGTACTGGTTCTCGGCCACGCACCAGTACTCTCCATCATCCTCAGGCATGACGGCAGGGAGCTCCAGCTGCAGCTCGCTCTCATAGATGACCGTGGCCAGAATCTGCTTCTCCTTGAAGATGGTAAGAATAGGATCCGGGTTGCTCTGTGTGGAGCACAAGATGGAGACTGTCTCCCCCTCCACGGCCACCACTGTCCCGTTCACCGTCGGCTTCCAGGGTGCATCTGGGGGGCAGGACAGGGGGCCGATGGTCAGAAGCTCCCACCCCCAAATGTGACCCCCCGACACCCCAATCAGGGCACACCAGCTCAGGATGGCTCAGGTAACCCCAGGCCTGGCTGTGTCGTTTACAAAGACAGGGTCTCTGCAGCTATAGTGCTTGTGTTTGAATCCCGGCTCTACCCCTTCCCAGCTGTGTGTGGACCCATGTCTAAACCCCTCTGGGCCCCATTTTTCTTATCTGGAAAATGGGCTTAATAGTATTCCCAACCTCACAGGGGTCACTGAGAACCAACTGTGACGAGCACTGTTTTAGCCTGAACAAGGGAGATGAAGGTCCCTGCCCACGTGGACAGATGCTATATAAGGAAATCAAACATATAGTTGGCAAGATGGGGATAAGTGCTTTGCAGAAAAATAAAGGTGGGATGGGAAATCGGGGTAGTTACAGTTTTAACTAGGATGGTGAGGGAGGGCTCCAGTGAGACTAGGAGGTGAGTAGGAGCCAGCCGTGCGGAGGCCCCAGGGAAAGAGTATTTGTGGGAGGCACTCAGAAACTGCTGAGTAAATGTTGGCCGGTGCTGTCATTTTTATTATCCCCAGCCCTGGGCACTTTGCCTCAATAAATATTTGTGAATGAATGAATGAATGAATGAATGACCTCTCCTTGGTTCCTAGTTCAGAGTCCTGTCTGATGGGCCCCCTCTCCCTGGGGCCCCATAATGTTCAGGGGCTGGGTGAGGTCTGGGTTCTCCTCAGCCCTCCCATCAGAACTGCAATGGGGCTCATTTTAAAATGCAGATTCCCGGGGCCAGGCCCAGCTCTACCCGCAGGAAACTGAATTTAACAGGCTTTCCTGGGTGGCAGGGATTGCCTCTGTCTCTTCCCATCTTGTCCTAGCGAGGAGAGTGGTGCAGAGTAGGTGCTCACCAGATACTCGTGGGAAAAATGAAGGAACTCCTTAACCTGCAACTTCCTCTCCATCTCCATCTCAACCGCGGGCATGGTCCCGACCGCCCCCCACTGGGCCCCCAGCTCCGCCCCGGGCGGGGGCGGCGACTCACACATGACGCTGAGCCCCACGGTGCGGTTGTCCTGGCCGTAAGCGTTCTCGGCCAGGCAGGCGTAGACGCCGTCCTCCGCGGGCGTCACCTCGTCCAGCTCCAGGGACAGGCTCTCGGTCACCGCCTCCCGGAGCACCGTGCCGTCCCGCATCCAGGTCAGCAGCGGCGGCGGGTTGCTGTCGGCCCCACACAGCAGGCTGACGTGGGAGCCCTCGATGGCCTCCACCGAGGAGTTCATCTCCACAATCACCGGGGGGTCTGCGGCGCCGGAGACACAGGGCGTCAGCGGGCACGTGCCGCAGACCCCGCCCCCGGCCCGCCCCCCGGCCCGCCCCCAGGCTCACACTTGACGTCCAGGCTGGCGTAGCCCTCGAACTGCAGGGTGGTGTTGGGGAAGGAGGCCTGGCAGCCCAGCCGGTAGCCGTTGGCCTCCCTGGTGGGCACGAAGTGCAGCAGCGACACCTGCACCCAGGTGCCCTCGTCCTCGCGGAGCCGCCCCAGCACAGCCGGCTCCCCGAGCCCCTCGTGGCCCAGCCAGCTCAGCTCTGGGTGCAGCTCGGGGCAGTTGTCAGGCACCGTGCAGCTGACCTCCACTTCTGTGCCTGCCACCACCTCTGGGGGGACCATGATGTTGGGGGTGTCTAAGTGAGACGGGGAGATGGAGGGTGAAGGAAGCAGCATCGGACCCCCACGCTGTCCGACTCCAGTCCTGGTACCCGGTCCCCTCCCCATCCTTGGATGCAGAATTCCCTACAGCCTTCTCTCCTCCTGGGTACCCTTCACCCAGAAGCCCTCCGCAGATCCAACCGCAGATGTAATAATAACGGAAACAACAATATAGTGGTCTGAGTACTTTACTGTGTGTAACTTGCCAGTCCTTCCAGCCATGCTGAAAGTAGAAAGCCGGTAATGTTATTTTGCTCATTTTGCAGATGAGGAAACTGAGGCCACAGCTAGCATTGGGTAAAACTGAGCTTCAATCCCTGTCACTCTGGCTTCATCGTCTGTGCTCTGGACACTACATTATATTCCTCAAGAAACCTCTCTCCTTCCCATGTTTGCTTTGGTTTACCTTCCACGTGTGTGTGTGTGTGTGTGTGTGTGTGTGTGTGTGTGCGGTGTGTCCTGGAGCTGTCTGGCCGTGCCTGGCGGCGGAAGGGGGGGGCTCTCTTTCTGTATCAGGGCTGTAATCTGGCTCCTCATATAGGCTCAGAGCTGATGGCAAACCTGAGTCTGAGGGTTCCATGCCTCTCAGGGCCTCTCAGAAGTGAGGCAGAAGACCCTACTCTAATTGCCAAAACTGGCCCAGAGCTGCACTTTATTTGACCTAAATTTAGGGTATTTTTTAAAAAAATATCTGAATCAGCAGCTGATGTTGAAAAAACATAGAAAAATACACAGTTCCCTTTGAAAAATTCGGGAATTCCCTGGTGTTTCAGTGGTTAGGACTCTGCGCTTCCACTGCAGGGGGCACGGGTTCGGTCCCTGGTCAGGGAACTAGGATCCCACATGCCTTGTAGCACAGCCAAAAACAAAACAAAACAAAACAAAACAAACAAGCAAACAAACGGAAAACTCAGAATGCTTGACAGCAATGACCCTGCATTCTCACCCAGCACCATTTAGATAGAGCTGGGCGCCATGTGCCAGGCACTGCTTTGCCCACTTGACAACTATTCCCTCATTGAACTTTGAGTGCTGTTCTTATCCCCATTTTACAGAAGAGGAAAACAAGGCCCAGAGAAGTCAAGTAACTTGCCCTCAGTAGCCCAGCTAACATAGGAATCCAGAGGCCTGACCCCAACCCCGGGGCCCCCTGCCTTTACCCCAGGTGTTTCTGGAAGAGTAAGAGCACTGCTTTCCTCTGAGAGCCCTGCTTTGCCCGTTTTGGTCATCTGCCTGGTCTGTGTGGGCAGGGGGGTTTGCACCCCTCCCCCCAGCCAAACCAACAAGTCCCTGGTCCTGCCAGCTAGACCTCCCTGGGACGGTGCCAGGAGGACTTCCTGCTCCCCCTGCGCCCCCTGCATGGCCCCAGCCCCACGGCATCTGCACAGCCCCTGGGAACTCACTGATGATGTCCAGGACGCTGTGCTCGGAGAAGGTGTACTGGTTGTAGCCCCCCAGGTCCCCGCGGAAGTAGTACTTGCCGCCCAGCTCGGGGCTGAGGTTGCTGAGCAAGAGGGTGCAGTTGCGCAGGCCCAGGTCCCCCAGGAGGCGGCTGCGGCCCTGGAAGCTCTCGTGGACGACTTGGGTGCGTGACTTGAAGACCACTGGCGGGTAGTTTTTCGGGTAGGGGCTATTGAAGTACCAGACGCCGTGCACAACGGCCGGCCGCAGCTCGTCGGGGAAGTCGAAGCGGCAGGGGATGGAGACACACGTGCCCTCGAAGGCCGAGATGGACGAGGGCATCCAGGCCCCCCAGTGACCCCCGCGAGAGGCTGTGGGCAAGCAGGACCGCTGAGGCTGAGGGACATGTCCTGCCCGGATGCCCCCAACCCCCCAGCTCCCATCACCTTCCACTGCCCTGCGGGGGTGGGGGCGGGGTCCAGAGACCCACAGAATCAACCCCAGCCTGCTCAGGGGCCAAGACTCCAGGAGCCCCAGACCCCCAGGCATTACCTGAAATCATGATCCAAAACAGAGGCAGCGCCGTGAGGAATATCATTTTGTACAGCAAGTGAGCAACAGCTGGATAGAGGAGAAGAGAGGAGAGGGTTAAAGGCCAGGGGAAGTGAAAAGGGTGCTTCTAGTAAGGCTTTAGGAAGCAGCCTGTTCAGATGTTAGCCACTGCTGCTATTATTATTTATAATCACAAACACATCTATGAGCATCAACCATGAACCACCCCCAGTACTTTACTATACAGATTCATTTGGTCTCTTTGAGGTAGGTGCAATTATTATCCTCACTTTGTAGCCGAGGTCCAGAGAGGTTGAGTAACTTGCCCGAGACCACACAGCAGGTAAGTGGCAGAGCTAGGATTCAAGCCCTGTCCGCCTGTCCAGGTCTGCAGATTTCACCACCAAACTGTCCTGACTCTATGTGGTAAGTGACGTGCTAATAATTATCTTCATCACCATCCTGCCCTTGGGGATCTCCAAAAAGTAAGGAAAGAGCCAAGTTTGGACCTGCAGCAGGAAGCAGGGGAAGCCAAGAGGAAGGGGAATTTGGAACCCTCCCCCTCACCTCCGTCTCCCTGAGTTGGGAATGTCTTCTGGTCCCACTTGGAGCTGTCAGCCGGCCAACCTGGAACAAGAGTCAGACAGGTGCAAGGAGGTGGGGGCCTGAGGGTCCCCTGCCCCGCCCCACCCCGCCCCGCTTTCAGAATCTACTGTGAGTAGATCCTGTAGGCTGCCCACATGGTCTCTGTTGCCCATGGATGCTTGGGACCCTCCCACACAGCCTCAAAGCTACTCTGTGGTCACCTCCAGAGGCAAGCTGCAATGGAGAACTCTCGGGAAGAAAAGGGGAGCAGCAGAGCTTTGGGGTGGGGGGAGGCGGGGCGAGTGAACGCGGTGAGGGAGCACATGTCCCACGGCTGAGGGCTGGGGGTGGGAGGCAGGGACCCAGCCCCATCAATGACTGGGTTTCACAGCATCAGCATTCCCAACATGCCGCGTGAATTCCTGCCGCCCTCTCCCACCCTACAGACGGCCCCTGGTGTCCCCACCCTCCAGAAGCAAGAGCCGGGTACAAAAGAGCCCTGTTCCCTCAGGGTTAGGGTGCCTCATCCTGGGGGGCTTCTGGGGTAGGTGGGGGTGAGGGAAGAGCTGGGCGAGCCTGGCTGGGCTCTGAGTGGAGCCAGGAAGGACCAGGGATTGGGGTTAGTCACTCCCCGGACCCAGCTCCTCTGTGGGTCGCCTCAGGGTTGGACCCAGTGTTTCCAAGTGGCTGCTTTTGCTGGCCTTTGACACTCTCTTCCCACGGACAGACGCATGCAGTCAGACGCATGCAAATGCTGGCATGAAATGTGACAGATCTGGACCCAGCCAGAAGGAGCAGGCTCGCACAATAACACCGATCAGGGCTCCGCACACACCGACGGGCACCGAGACCCCCGTGCAGCAGACACACACACACACCTGCATCCTCCTGCCCACCACACACCTGGACGGGCATAGGCATGGCAATCGGGCATACACACGGACCTGCCTGCGTGCCATGCTCGCAAAGACACTCGGACCGGCTATGGACAGACCCACTCAAACACATGCTGATGGACACGCGGCAGATGCCACCTTTGCACCTGCGACAGGAAGGTACAGGAGGTAGAGACAGGTGAGGGCCACAGGGCCTGGGCAGACGTGTGAAACAAGTGTGTAGACCATGCATTCTGAATGGGGTGAAAATTGGTTCTTGGGGTGGGGTCCAGAAAAGTCTTAGTTATTACAGTGGTTTGTGGCTCTCTCAAGGGCCACGGTACATAAACATATACAGTCTATCCATAATATTAAGATTTCATGGGGGGAGTTGGATTAGGAAAAACAGGTCTAAAAGCTTTCCTTAGTGGGGTGTAAATAAAGGTGGAGAAACACTGATGTGGATTAAGACTCACTAAGAGAGGTGCACACGCGTGTGCACACGTGCCCCCGTCGTGTGCTCAGGTGCTGGAACTTGCTCACTCACAGCCCCTTGTGCCCACACCCTCCCAGGTGGCAGGATGCAGACGTCTGATCCCCTGGGCATCCTTCCACTCTTCACCTGTCCCTGGATGACTGCCACCCCATCTGTCACAAACTTAGGAGCCCCAGGGCAGAACCTCCACCAGAGGGGTGCTGAGGAGGACGCTTCATTCTTTCTCTCTGTGGTTTCCCCCCAAGGCCCCGTCACTATCCCTGCCACGGTCCCAGCCCACGCCCAGAGCAATCCTAAGCAGCACCCTCCCCCACCCTAAATTAGTGGCAGTTCCCAGCCACCATCCACGGCCCAGACCGCTTCGCACTGCACATGCCCTGGGCCACCCTGCCGCGTGCGCTCAGCCCCGGTCCTCTGTTCTCCTCCCCGTCCCCCGGTCCTCTGTTCTCCTCCCCGTCCCCCGGCCCTCTCGGCTGCAGCACTCACCTGATGCTCTTGCTTCTGCACTCTCTGCTCCGCAGGCCCCGCTCGCAGTCCCCTGGCCTCCCAGGGTCTAGGCCCCCACTTACCAGCCCCTCCCCTCCCCCTGGGTGCCAGGGGCCGCCTGCCTCCAAGGCCCAGCTCCTCCCTGCCCCCGGGGGAGGGGGGCACAAAGGGCCCTTGTCACCACTGCTTGAACTGGGCAGCCTGATGCCTGGGTTCTACGAGCTCCTTCCTGGAGGGGCCGGGGGCGGCTGCCTCACTCATTCCCCCCTCCATCACTGTGTACCCTGGTTCTGGGTCCCTGGGAGGGTGCTCTAAGATCTCTGGAGTCTCAGGCTGAGAAGCAGAAGGCATTGTCCTCAGCGTCTAGGGGATCTTGGTGGCAGTGTTAGTAATAACCCCGGGCCTGGGAGGCCACAGAGGCCGGTGTGGCCAGGAGGAGGAGGCAGGACAACTCACTCTCGGCTCCAGTCACGTCCACCCTCTCTAGAGGGTGTCGCGTTTGGTGCCCACATCCTGGTCTATTGTCTTCCAGCCACTTCTTGCCATCGGAAACAACCTTATGTATTGACTGTCTCCTCCCGTGATAACATGACCTCCAGCAGGACAGGGCTTGGGCTGCTTATGCCCAGTCTATCCTGCTGGGAGGCCGGCTCCTGGCAGAGTTAAGATTCCTAAACGCAGAGTGGGTGCATGGGTGTGATCCTCAGATACCCTGACTGGAGGCCTTGGCGCTTCTTCCTTCCTCCTGGAAAGCTCCCCTGCCCCATCCCACTCCCGACTCCGCTGCTGGCCATAGCCTGTGCAGCCTTTTGGCTCCCAGCGTGGATGCTGGATGCTGCTTCCTCTGGAAGCCTGCCCGGCTCCTCTCACCAAGCCAAGCTCCTCTGTTTAAATGCTGCCCGGTCCTTCCATGGCCCTCAGCACGCCGTTTGCCAACCCGCACCCTCAGTGAGCTGCTTCCCCACTGGCATCTGAGCTCAGGTTTCCGCCTGCCTGTCTGTCTGTCTGTCTTGTTCACCATTGTGTCCCCTAGAACAGTGCCTGGTGCACAGAGGGTGCTCAGCCAGGGCTGTGCTGACTCTCTGAGCTGGGTAGGGACCCTCTGTGCGCAGAGTCCACGCTCATCCTCCTGCCACCCCAGCCCCTCCCATTGGTCATGACCTTTGCGTGGTGATGGTGGTGTGATGAAGTGGAGTAGTGGTTTGATCATGAGCTGTTCAGTCACACTGGGGCATCTTCTGTCCTCCTTCAGGCCAGGGCAGTAGGGAGGGAGGCGGGGAGCGTCCTTTCTCCCAAGGGAGAACCCGGCCCCCGGGGTGGGTGGGGGGCGGGGGGGGGGAGGTGCAAGGGGTGATGGGTGGGGAAATCCCTCAGACTGGGGAGTGAGGAGTCAGAGAAGGCTGGATGGAGGGGGATGGGGAGTCCCACCCCCACCTCGGGCTTCATGATGTCAGACTCTGCCCGTGCCTTTCCCGGTCATGGACAAAGACCCACTGAGAGTGGGGTGGGGCTTGAACGCCCGGGTTCCAGACAAGAGAGTGGCCTGGTGCTTGGGCTTTGGGAGAGGACACGGAGATCCTAGGGGACTCATATGTCACAGCCTTCAGCATCACACCAGCCATCTTGGGGTCTTGTGCCCGAGCAGTTTAGGGGGGGCGTCTATCGTCTCTCCGGGTGTGAACTGAATGAAGGCTGTCCCTGGGAGCGGGATGTACACGTGAGTGAGTCCCACAGAGGCCTCTATCGCTGAGATCTGCACTCAGGTCTCCAGCCCAAGGGAGGACTGGGGGACCGGAGAGCATGTGCCAGCAGAAAGGAGAGGTGCTACTCAGATCCAGCTACCAGTGCTACCTGATCATCGGATCCTTCCAGAAAAGGCAGGTGTGTTAGTTTGCTAGGACTACTGTGACAAAGTCTTACAAACTGGGTGGCTGAAGAAACAGAGTTTATTGTCTCACAGTGCTGGAGGCTAGAAGTCTCCATGTCCACATGGTGTTTTCCTTATATGCAGGTCTCTGTCCAAATTTCCACTTTTTATAAGCATACCAGTCCTATTGTATTAGGACCCAACGTAATGACCTCCTTTTAATGTGATAATCTCTGTAAAGACCCTAGCACCAAATGCCACACAATCGCACTGGGGGTTAAGACTTCAACATATAAATCGTTCTATTCTATTCTATTCTATTCTATTTTGCCATGCGGCTTGTGGGATCCTTAGTTCCCCGACCAGGAATTGAACTCAGGCCACCACAGTGAAAGCACCGAGTCCTAACCACTGGACCACCAGGGAATTCCCAACGTCTAAATTTTAGAGGGACATAGTTCAGCCCATAACAGCAGGAGTTCAGATTTTTATGTGAAATACCTCTATCTTTAGATATCAGCCCAATTTTTATCTAAAACATTGCGCAGACCAAGCAAAATTGATCTCAGGGCAGAATCAAGCCTTCACAGGCCCACTCGTTGCACGTGCTCTTGAGGGGTAGCAGGTGCTTGGTCCAGCCCAGAGGCACTCTCTGCCCTCAGCCAGAGTTGGCAGCTTCAACAGCAGGCGTCTTCAAACTGTGGCCCCCAGGCCAGCAGCAGCAGTATCAGCTGGGAGCTTGTTAGAAATGCACATTCTAAGGCCCCACGCCAGACCTGCCGAATCTGCATTTTACCAGGCCCTCCAGGAGAGTCGGGTGCATGCTAACGTTTGGGTGCCCCCGCCTCACACCACTAGGACCACCTGAAGGACCGGCTAAGGTGAGAGAAGAGCACTGGTGTCATCAAATGCAATTAGCAATTTCGGGTTTCCCACCTCCCGGTATTTATTTATCAGGAGGGTCTGAGAGGCCTCCACCTCCTCTGTCAATACGAATCCTTTCCATTGATGAGGCATTTGACAGTTTCCACTCACACTCCTCCCTCTCTGAGCATCTCAACAGCCCAATGAGCTGAGTACTGTAGAGGCTTCTGTCCTTTTACAGATGAGGAAGTGGGGTTTCAGAGCAAGAGGAGGATGCCCGTGAGATCCCGCAGCTAAAAGGACGCCTAGCTCCCCAAATAGTCTTCCTCTCCCCATCCTTCGGTCTCTGTTCAGGAAAACCTCTCCCAGAGGACCAACCTCTCGTGGCTTCCGAGGCAGAAGCTGGTAGCGTATGGGACTGATCTGGCTCCCAGCTGGATTTAGTTTGGCTCCCAGGGTGTTGAGTTTTAAAAAATCAGATTCCTTTCATCAGTTGTCAATATTTTAAAAATCAGGAAATTTCACATAAAAATAAGGATTGCTACCTTCTCTTGAAAAGGCGCTCTAGCCATGTGTCGCCTGCCTGTGGGCACGGCAGCTATGCCTGGCAGCCCTCTTTAGATGGGGCCCCAGGCCTCCCCACTCCCTATCTTTTTTTTTTTTTTTTTTTAAATGATCATGCACCTTTTCTTTTTTAATTATTTATTTATTTATTTATGGCTGTGTTGGGTCTTCGTTTCTGTGCGAGGGCTTTCTCTAGTTGCGGCAAGCGGGGGCCACTCTTCCTCGCGGCGCGCGGGCCTCCTCACTATCGCGGCCTCTCTTGTTGCGGAGCACAGTCTCCAGACGCACAAGCTCAGTAGCTGTGGCTCACGGGCCCAGTTGCTCCACAGCATGTGGGATCTTCCCAGACCAGGGCTCGAACCCGTGTCCCCTGCATTGGCAGGCAGACTCTCAACCACTGCGCCACCAGGGAAGCCCCCCCCCCCCACTCCCTATCTTTATGCAACATTGAGGCCAAATGGCTGAGGCCCTTTATCATCATGCTAGCGCTGATGTGTTCTCATGGGCTAAGATGATAGTGAAATGCATCTTGCATTTCTTCTTCTATCAAAAGTGGGGAAATCAGATAAATTGAGAGGGATACAGTTTTCAAGAAGAAAGGGAGGGAATTCAACCCCTTATGGAGATGAACAGCGTTGTCCTATGTGTCTCCTATGCAAAGTATGTCGTTATTGAGAGAATACAAGTGAAGATGCTCATGTGAAACAAATCCATCACATCTCACTCATTTGCTTCACCTAGTGGTCCCTGAAGGCCAGAGGTTCTCAAGTGTTTTGGTCTCAGGACCCCTTTATACTCTGAAAACTTATTGAGAACTTCAAAAACCTTGTGTTCTAGTGAGTTATATCTATAGGTGCTTAATCTATTAGAAACTGAAACTGAGAAATTTTTAAAGCACAAGATACGCAAGCACACGATCCACCAGCCGTCAGAAGGACGACGTCCTCACACGTCATGGGGCCTCTCTGTCCACACACGAGGGAACGAGAGTGAGAAAGACGGGAAACATCTTAGTAGTTTCCACCTTGTGGAGCCCTGGAGTAGTCCCCAGACCTTACTCTGAGAACCCTTGCTAGGCATGTGAATTTACCCCTGTTTTAAGAAGATTGCAAGGAGGAAACTTTAAGTTTCATTCCCTGCTGTTGCAACATAAATTCGAGGTCTTTTGAAGTGGGGAAAGATGGGGAAGAACAGAAACCAAATATCCTTCAACAAGCTTCCTTGCAACCCTCAGTACACACCAACCCCGCACACCCCACCGAGCACTGGCCCTCCCAAGACAGGGGCCACAGCGAGCCTCTGGCAGAGGCCTTTGGCAGGGAGAAAAGACAACGGACTCTGGTTTGGAAAATAAGAGCCAGAACCGGCCATTTTATTCCAAGACCGTTCACTGAGGGCTGGAGGGTAGCAGGAACAAATAAGGGACTGGGGGCAGGGCGGCAGGGGTTGCTCTATGTTCTGCAGCATAACCCACACCCTCCTTTACCACAGCAGCCGCAGCAGAATACGCACATGGGGATGTGGGTGTCTCGTCTCAGCCTCTGGAGCACGGGCTGTGGGAAAGAAAGGCAGTGAGCGGGGCGTAGGCATGGGAAGGCATGCGAGGCTCGGAAGGGAGTCCCAGGGGACCTCACCGTCAAGCCAGCTGCGTCTCCAGCTGTGTCCTGGGTCTGGAGGTCTGCGAGCTGTCTTGTCTGTGAAAGCAAAAGGGGAATTGAGGACGGCAGGGCCCCGGCAGAGCTCTCAGTCTCGTTCCCACCGACCAGCTCCTCCCCAGGGGTTGGCGTCCACTGGTTCAGCTGCAATCCTAGGAGTGGCCTTACTTTCTGGCCTTTCCGCACCTTCCCACGGGTGGCTCTCCTGCCTACAAACATCCCAGATCTGTCTCCTCTCTCCACAGCTGCTCACTCTTCCGTAGCACTCTCCTTGGCCTGGATGTCAGTCCCTGCCTGTATCTTGCCCCTTACAACCCGTTCCCCATGTGTTATCCGTCAGATCTCGGCTTAAAAGCCTGCAGGGCTTCCCCTGTGCTTGGAGGAAGATCAGCGTTTGCACAGTTGCCCACAAGACTTGGCATGGCCACCCCTCGGTCTCATCTCCAAGCACCATCTCCTTCCCTTAACAAGCCCTCTAGTCCTCGGGTACACCATGTTTGCCCCACCTTGGTCTTGGCTGGCTGCCCCCTTCTCTTCCCCCCAGTCATAGGTCAAATAACATTTTCTCACAAAAAAGCCAGCCCTTGATGCCATCTAAAGAAGCCAACCCTCATCATCACTCTCCCACCATCTTTTATGTTATTCACGAATAGCATTTACTAAACACAAGTGTTTACTTGTTTTAAGCTCACTGACTAATTTCCCTGACCAGGATGCAAGCTCCACGAGAATATTCTTCTCTCATCTGCCTTGTTCACTGCTTAGTCACCACTGTCTAGAAGAGGACTTAACACAGAGCAGGCCCTCAATAAATAACTGTGGAATTAGATCAGGGCCCCCAGTCCCTGCCACTCAGTACCCCATCTCTGCACTTCGAGCAGCTGCCCATCCCCCTTTGCTTGCGCTGAGCTCTGGCCCGTGCTGGGGTCTCCTGCTGCCCTCCGCTGACCCCTCCCAGGGGCCTGGTTCTCCGTTGCGATTCTGGCTGCCCTCCTGGGCCCAGACCCTGTGGGCTCTCACCTCGGGTGGGAGAACGAGGCCACTGGTCAGGCTGACCAGGAGGAGAAGCAGGAGGCAGGTGGCCCGGATCTGCGTGTTCAGTGCCATTGCGCCGTCCGTCTGGCTGTCCTTCTGTTACGTCTAGGACTTGCTCCGGTGTCTGGGAGCCCAGTTACAGTTGCTTTTATGGGGCCTCCTGGGGGGGGGGGGCGGGGAGGCTAAGCCCCCTCCCCTTTGGCCCAACTCATTTCCAAGAAGGTGGTGGCGCCGAAAAGGCGGGAGAGATAAGCGGGAACAGTGACGGGGAACAGGGTTGTGTCACCCTCAGCCAGCAGAGGTGTGTCCAGGAGGTGGGACAGACGCGACCACAGACACACGCCTCTTGCCAGCCACCTGGGAAACACTTTCCCCGACATGACATTACCCTGTTGATTTCAGAAAAAATTCCACCTTTTGCCCCAGCAGCTGAACTGGTCGATGAGCACGAGTGAGGCGCCCTCCTTCCCCACCCTTCCCCGGCCTCCTCATTCACATGCCATATGGCTGTCACTTGCCGGGGAGGGAACACCGTGACGGCCACGTGCAGGAGTTTGTGTCGACAGGAGCCCCCAGAACACGTATGGGGCCTTTTTTTTTTTAAGATTTTTTTTTTGATGTGGGCCACTTTTAAAGTCTTTATTGTATTTGTTACAATATTGCGTCTGTTTTGTTTTGGCTTTTTGGCCATGAGGCCTGCGGGATCTTAGCTCCCCGACCAGAGATGGAATCCGCACCCCCTGCATTGGAAGGCAAAGTCTTAACCACTGGACCGCCAGGGAAGCCCCACCTGTAGGGTTTTTCAAGTGTCAGAAACTTAAGATGTGGCCCTGGTATCTGGGAAATGTTCCTGCGAACTTTTGGCCAAAAAAGACAGTGGTGACGGTAATAGCTAACATCTGACTGCACCTTATGAGCCGGCAGATGTATTGACTCACTTTTGGGCTAACTCAGCCTGTGCCACCTATCCTATAAGCAGCTCCTACCTGACCCATCCTGGGCTCTGCTCTGTATTCAGGGTGCTAGCTGCCTTCTCAGCCCCCGACCTCAGGGGCCAGGCTTCCTAGATCCTGCTCCTGAGAGAGGAGCCCACCATGCCCACCTGAGACTTACTTTCTTCACTTTTCAGGAGAGGAGAAGGCAAAGATGAGGGCACTGCCCAAGCTTGGTCAGCCAGACGCAGTCGGGACTTCAGCCTGGGCAGCCTGACTAGGGCCTGT
The DNA here is from genome assembly GCF_028021215.1 of Eschrichtius robustus. Taxonomy (NCBI): domain Eukaryota; kingdom Metazoa; phylum Chordata; class Mammalia; order Artiodactyla; family Eschrichtiidae; genus Eschrichtius; species Eschrichtius robustus. The sequence continues at coordinate 53,232,728 of NC_090842.1, read as the reverse complement.
GCCCTCATCACCAGGCTTTCCTGCCTCCCAGAAAACACAGGAGGGCACGGTGGGTCTGCTGGACCTGGCTCATATGGCTCAACGAGCAGACTGTGCACGTCCCATCCCAACTCCAAACTCAGGGGCATCGTGTTGGCACCTTGAAACCCACTGTGGTGGGAGTACTCACACCACAGACGTTGGCAAACACTACAACCCAGGCTTTCCTTCGGAGGGCCGGCTCCCTGCCCACCATGGGAAGGGGAGCTAAGCCGAGGCTGCCTGACTGCAGCAACCTCATTGTTACCCACGACCTGAACCATCTTAGAGCGCACACGGCCCAGGGGAACAGCAAACCTTGACTCCAGAGATGGCCTCTTTGGCCATTTTCCCTCTCCGACTCACTCTAGGGCCATCCAGTGTTAACCCTACGAGCCTGGGGATGGTGCTGTCAAGGAATGAACTCTTCTTCCTGGCCCCGAACTGCTGCCAGGGCCCACTCAAAAAGCACAAAAATGGGGAGCCCTTGGGAAGTAACGCTGTTCCCTGCCATTTGCCTCCCCACTCACTCTCTGTTAGGCTCCTCCGGCTGCACACAACCTCACTCTCAGACAGAGGGGTGGCCAGGAAAGGAGACAGGGCTCTTGGAAGGAAGAAACCAGCTGGGGGCATCTGGGATGGGTGCGGCGTGGCGAGCTCAGTCAGGTGGCCAGGCCTAGATGCTGGGAGCGGCGGGAGTTGCACGGGGAGACACGGCAGCACCCCCAGCACCGCCAGGCATCACTGCATCTCAGCTCAGGCCAGGTTTCATCACCAACCAGGGGCAGGGGTCACAGCACAGGCGCCAGAGTTGCAGTGCAAGGCGACAGGCTGACGGGCCAAGCCTGGCTTCCTGGCCATCTGCCCTCCCTGGGGGTGGGGGGGCTCAAGGCCAGGCCCCACCATTGGCTGGTACAGAGGGGAGGGCATCAGCCCAGAAGAGCAGGGCCAGGAGCCAGTCCTGTTTAGGAACTGGTGACACGGAAGACCCCAGCCTCTCCTCCAAACACATGGGACATGTCCTTGACCCTGGCTCCCCCTGTCCCCCACACCACATACGCAACACCTGGGGCCTCCACGAGGCTATTCATTCCTTAATTCCTTCATCCACACAACCAACAGACTGGGTACCAGGCGGTACCGGATGGCAGGGACCAGCACACAGCCACGAACACAAGAGTGAGGCCCAGCCCTCAGGAGCCCTGCACAGACCCCAGACTCCCTCCCCACACCTGAGATGGACAGATACACAGACAGACAAGGCGGGGCCACATGGGGCCAGTTTATTGCAGTTAAATACCTCTCTCTCTCTCTATTTTTTTGTCCATTTTTTCCATAAAGAAAATTAGAACACACTCACACACCCAAAGGGGAGCAGGGTTCCAGAAACAAGAGGTGGGGTGGGACATGGCCTCCCTGCGTAGGTCCAGGCCCCAGGGCTGGCCCCCCAAAGGCTCCCCTCCTTCCCATAAGCACCCTGTCTCAGTACCTCTAGAGTCCAAGGAGGCAGTGGGGTATGGCAGGGGCTCTGTCCTCCTCCCTCTTGCCTCCAGGTGAGACCACTAGAAGTGCCAGGGCTGAGTGGGGGCCGGGAGAAGGGAGACAGACGGGCAGGGAGGATATTGTTTCCAAGTTGAGGAGAGCAGTGGGCGCTTATCCACAGAAATGCATTATTTCTCCCCATTTTTTGTTAAAAATCTACTATAAAAAAACGCAGCTGGGGGAGGGGCGTCTGTCCCTCTCTGTGCTAAGGGCTGGGGAAAGGGACGGCAGGGGCCCGGAGGCGGCCCCCGCCGCACACACGGGGCGGAGGGCGTCACTGCCGGGCGCTCTCGCCCACCATCTCCAGGTTGTGCTGCTGCAGCTGGGCGCGGAGCACGGCGTTCTCGTTCTTCAGCTCCTCGATCTGCCAGACACGACGGGGCACAGGCAGCCAGGGCTGGCTCCCCGCGGCTCGGGGCTCCCGGGTGCGCCCCGCCCCCCTCCCAGCCCTGCCGCTCACCTGCTGCCTCAGGAGCTCATTGTCCATCTGCAGCCGCTCGGCCTCCTTGAAGGTCTCCTGCATGCGCTGGTTGGTCTGGCGCAGCTCCCGGATGTAGTCGCAGGCCTTCGACAGGATCCCTCCTTTACTCTGGGGGGTGGGCATGAGCATCAGCGGGCACCGGCCGCCGGCCGCCGCCCACCGGCTCAGCCCCGGACGACTCCCGCCTCTGGCGGTCAGGCAGACTCTGCGCAAGGGGGTCGGGGGACGGGCCGCCACAGCACTGAGGGCCCGAGGGCACTCACCGCTCCTGTCTTGCTATTATCTGCGTTACAATCTGGAATGATTTTTGAAAGCTGGACGATCCAGTTGTTGATCTTGTCCCTCCGCCTCCGCTCCACTGCAGCAAGAACAGCAAGAACAAGGCTATGTTCACAGCACTCCCTCTGTGCCGGGCGATTCACCTCCTAAGGCAGATGCCATGAGAGCCGAGGCCACCCAAGGTCACACCGCCAGCAAGTGCGGGGCTCCGATCTGAACCCAGGCAGCTGGCTCCAGCCCACTCCACGTCGCTCCTCAAGAGGAACCCTCAAGTGCCACACGTACCTAAAGGCAGAATCGACAGCTGGGGGGCTGCAGGGTTCGCTTTGCTTACCTGCCCAGCGCGTTTTCAAAAATTTGAATCAACATTTAAAAATTAGGAAACTTCACCTAACAATTGGCCTCTTTTGAAAACTGGAGTTGTGGCCACAGTGGGCACGTGTTCTTGGCAGGCAAGAATGAGCCAGAGCCCTTTACACAGGACCTGGGCACCCCTCTCTAGTCCCCACGGCCCCTGCATTTGATTCTCCACGGTGCTCGGGTCTCCCCAAAGCTCTGGGCCCCATGATCCCATTTCTCTTTTCATCTTTAAAATCACGGTCTGACCACGTCTCACCTCCACTGGAAGTCCTCTTCCAGGGCCCCCGCAGCAAGTCTCAGCTTCCCCGGCTGGCACTGCAGCTCTCAGGGGCCTGGCCCGTCAGGGCACGGCACTGGGTCACCCAGAAAGAAACGCTACGAACCCTCTCTTGAAGACCAGGTTTGACAAACTACTGGCAGATTTCACTTGAAAAGTCCAGATTTGTGATTTATTTCATAAAACACCACAACCTCACTGTCTGCTGAGTTGCGGGGAAGCTGCCCCCTTCAGGCAGGACTCGGATGTGTCTTCGCCCTGCCTTCTCATCGGGCCTGTCACGACCTATGACGGCGGCCGGGGGTCTGCCTGCGCGGCAGCCTGAGACCCCTGGTTTGGGGCTCACTGAACAAAGCTATCCCAGCCCTTCGTACTAGGCACGTGCTGGGGACACACAAGAAAGCCCAGCTGCCCCTGCGACTCTCACCCACACTCTCATCCCCCTGCCAGGGCAGCCCACGGACAAATGCAGGTGGTGTCTAGAGAGGAGCGGGGACTGTAGGTGGGACCTGGCAAGGAGGGCAAAGGGGTATTTTCTCAGGGCTGGGAGACCGGGGGAGAGGTTGGGTGAGCGTGAGAAAGATGGGGTGAGCCAGAAGCATGCCCCTGACTCCTTTCCTCCGTGGAGGCCAGCCCCACCCCTCGACCCAGCTGCTCCCTCAAAGGATGGGCCTGGCCGCTAACAGGCACATCCAACTGTCTTCTCCGGGCACTTGCTCTTGCCCACTCGCTGCTGACCGGTCCTGCCAAGTACCCCCCACTTTGGCCTCGGTGACAACACCCTCGCACGTGGACTCGCTTCCTCCCTCACTCTCCTCTCTTTCCGCCGAAACCTCTCCCTACCACGGTAAGAATGGTGCCCAGTATTGAGCTTTGCCTGACCCCGGCCCCGGGGTCAGCGAGGGCACAGACCTGGGCCCCATCACTACCGCGGTGAGTGAACCTTCCCAGCGAGGACGACCCTGTCTTACGGTCTTTGGGGACTCTGTGGCCCAAAACAGCAGTGGAGCTAAGGGTCCGCCCAGGCCTGGCAGCACCGCCCACCACGTCCCTCAGCAGCGCGCTCCATTCTAGGGGTCCAGCTGAGGAGCTCGAGAGGAGATGGCTGCTCGGTTCCTTCCGCTACCCTCCCGCAGCCCGGCATTCTTGAGCCTGGGCACCGCGCTGCAGCCGCATCCCCCACACACTCCTCACTTCAAGCCGCGGGGGACAGCAGTTCGCATTTGCTTCTTCAAAACTTACTGCCTGCCCTACTGTGTGCAGGGCACTCCGCGAGGCTGAAGTCCACGGCGGACTCAACCTCTGTCCTGCTGGCACTCACAGCACCAGCGTGACATGCACGTGAACACGAGACACCGACGCCACAGGACTGTGTGTTATAACTGAAGACTGTATCGAGGGCCTGGGGAACGCCAGGGTGGAACGATGCATTCTGCATAGAGTGAGGTGGGGTATATCTTCAGAGAAGGATTTAGAAAGGAAACATTTGGGCTGGTTTCTGAGAGGAAGGACATCAGGCAGACAGGCATCAAGAAACCCAGAAACGGTGATATGGAAACACCTTGGAGGGTGCTGGGGGTGGCGCAGGGTGGCAGGAATAGATTGTAGAAACAGGTTGTGAAGCCCTGAATGCCCTGCTAGCAGGTCTGGACCTTGTCTTCTCTTCCCCTAGGGGTCTAGGCCCTCGAGTCTAGGGCCTTTCTTGGCAATGTGGTCAGGCCTGTGGCTTGGGAAGACCACTTCGGCACAATTGAAATGGAGGAAGACCAGTCAAAACCAAGGCCATGTCCACTCCTCAGAAGGCTTAAGTCACACCTATACAACGTTTAAAACACAATTTAGAAGCAAAATCTGCCAGGACTAATGGGAGAAATGGGCAAATCCACAAATGTAAGACATCAACACTCCTCAGCAATTGACAGGACAAGTAGATAAAAAAATGAGGATAGAAAACCTGAACACTGTCAGCCAACCTGACCTAGCTACCACCGACGGAACACTCCACACACAGCAGCAGATACACTGTCTTTTCAAGCACACACAGAAACTTTCACCAAAATAGACCATATTTGGGGCCGTAAAAGTAAGTCTCAACGAACTTCAAATAACTGAAATTATATACATAGAATATGTTCTCTGACCACAACAAAACTCACTTAAAAATCAGTAACAAAAAGATAGCCAGAAAATCCATAAACATTTGTAAGTTAAACAACACACTTCCAAATAACCCATGGATCAAAGAAGAAATCATAAGGAAAACTAGAAATATTTTTAATTGAATGACAAGAAAGCACAACCTATCCAAATGGGATATAGCTAAAGCAGCATTGGACTGAAATTTGCAACTGTAAAGGCTTAAATTGAGAAAAAAGAAAGGCTTAAAGTCATCTTAAGAGGCTGGGGGAAAACCCCCAGCAGATTAAACCCAAATTAAGCAGAAAAAATAAATTAGTAACAGTACAAGTGGAAACCGATGAAATAGAAAAAGCAACTCAAAAATCAGACTTGATATAAAGACCTGGATTTCTGGCTTCTCAAGAGGTTCTGGCAGCAGTGGGCCCAAATTCTGACACAGCAGCGATGGCTGGCACCATGAGGCCACCCTTCAGGCAGGACAGACACGCAGACCCCAGTTCTCCACAGGGATCACCACTCCCCTTTCTGCCACACCAAGTATCCTGACTCCCTCAGGCCCCTGAAGCATCTGCGGCCCAGAGATGGGCCCCTGTGGCACCAAGAAATGTGGGAAAGAGGGAAAAAGGAGACAGAGCTGATTTGAGGTCCACTTCGGTACAGCGTCTCAGGGCTTGTGGACGTGAGGGAAGAAGAGGGCAGAGTTGAAGTGGCCTGGCTCTCAAGTCTGGCTGGGGTAATCATGACAGGTGTGCCTTTTGCTGCTCTGGAAAAGGGAGGCTTTGGGAAGGAGGGACAGAAGGTTCTGTCTTGGACAAGTTGAGTGTGAGGTGTTTCAAGGACAACCAGAAATGGAGATTTTGAACGGGCACTTCAAAATATGGGTGCAGAGGGGCTCCAGAGAGATGGAGCAGAAAGACAGCTTTGTGCAGTGCAGGGGGCGGGGGAAGCCCTGGGAGGACATTAGGGGGCAGTCTCTCCTTTTTGCAATCACATACTTTTCCGGATAAAGCTCGCAGACGCTCTCCCGGGAGAAACGACAAACACCGACAACCGGGGATAGGGTCTCGGGGATACTGACCATCCCTGGGCCTGATGTTTCACCCTCCTGAGACCGCTAGAAGAAGGGGCTGGACCTCAAGAAACACTAACAGCCAAAGCACTTTCCAAACCTCGCCCATCGTGAAGAGTCACCTGGGGAACTTGTTGAAACACAGACTCGCAAGCTCCCCCTCCGACCTACCCATTCAGCACCTCGTGAGGACAGCCGTGAATGGGAAGCCCTGCTCTCAGGAGCAGGCTGGAAAGGAGAATCAGAGCAGGTAGAGCAGAAAGGAACATTCCCGAAAGGAGGGGAACGGGCAGGGTCAGATGCTTGGAGCGCAGACGGGAAAGGAAGCCAGTGGATTTGGCAATGAGGTCATCACGAGTGACCTTAAATAGAGCCGTTTTGATAGAGAAATGAGCCAGACTGCCAAGGGTACAGGGAGGCCAGGCAGAGGGTGGGTCAAACACTCTGCAGGTTAGGAGAGAGTGGGCAGGCCACAGCTGGAGGGTAAGGGCAAGGTCACGAGCGAGACTGATTTTTACAGGATGAGGAGGAGTCAAGACTTTGGAGCTGGATTAATCCAGTGACAGGCAGAGTGAGAGTAGGGTGGAGGGTGGCTGGCTGGTCTCCTGAGAGAGTCGTTAGCTGCAGTCTTACCAGATGGCACACCACCCTGCTGGGGGCTCACGACTCAACGTGCTGCACCCTCACTATGAGCCTCTGGGGTAGTCGTGTGAACGCATTCTTAAGAGGACTAAACAGGCGCAGAGGTTAAGAACCAGCCTAAAGTCATACGACCAGTACGCAGTAGAGCCAGGACTGCCCAGGCAGCCAGCTGGAGACCCCTGCAACCCGTCACACCCAAAACCAAGCTCACACTCACCCCTTCCCTTTAAATGAACCTGACCCCATCATGAAAGCCAGATTCACGAAATCCTGATTCTGCACCTTGTGCTCTTCTGCCCCACAGCTCGGGCCCCCACGAGCCCCGTTCAGGACCCGCCCTGTCTGAGGCCCACAGCTGCAGTCACCTCTTGTTTCCCTAGCCTCTGGTGCCCCATCACCCTCACCATCCAGCCTCCACACACAATCCCTCTGCTTACTTCCCCTCGAAGCAGAATAAAGATCTAGGAATGGGGACCCTGGGAGGGCCTCTGACAAGGCCCCACGTGATCTGGCCCTGGCCAGGCCACCCAGGACTCCACCAACTTCCTCTTATCTTTCCTGAAACCTGCTCTTCTTCAGACACACCAAGTCTGTTCCAGCCCAGGCCTGGGTGTTTGCACTTGCTTGTCCCTCGCTGCCTGGGACTCTTCCCATTCAGGCCCCTGCTCAAGCGTCACTTCTAGAGAGGCCTACAGAGCACACTGCCGCCATAACCCTCCATCTCCTTACCCGGGCTCATCTTCCTTCACGTGACACATGACTTATGTTCCCTGACGTCTTATTGTAGCTTTCTGTAGTTTCTGTCTCTCCCACCAGAATGAACACCCTGTGAAAGCCAAGGTGTCTGTTCCATTATCTGCAGCTGTATCTGAGGCCTAGAACAGGGGCTGGCACACAGTACGTATGTGCTGAATGAATGCCTGAACTCACTGAGCAGCTTAGATCACAGCCGCGTAAGCCCACCCCTCAATCAAACACCTTTAGGACTCTCAGGCCCTCACCCTGACGTTCAAGGCCTTCCTTGACCCTCCCAACTCTCTCCTCCCAAGCACTCCACATAGAACCTCTGCTTTAACCAAACCAGCACCCACGAAGCAACCTCACTCCACCCTGCTTTCCTGTGCTTCCCTCTGCTGGACAGGCACTCCCAAAGGCCACCTCCCTGGGGGAAACGTCACCTGATCCCCCAGTCAGTGTTCAGTCAAACAGCCTGAACCACTCTGAGCTTCCTGGACACTCCAAACTAGGCCCCAGACCTGGCACGGGGCATGTACTGCCCAGCTTAGTATCCACCTTCAGGAAATATCTGCTGAATGATGGCTATTTGGGTGGAAATGTCCCCTGCACATGCTCTGGCCTCAGCCAGAGACATGGACTTCTTGCAGTTTCATCTTCAGATGTGCTCCTTCTCAGACCAGAACTACTTCTGGGAGCTAGGCTGGCAGGGGCATGGGGGGCTTGAGCAAAATAGCTGCTTCGTGGGAAGGCAGGTCCAGGCGAGCCAGACCAACCCAACTTTCCAAGAGGAGCAGGAAATCCATACACGAATGAGCAACTTGCCATTTAAAATATTAGTAATTAATTCAAAGTCACTAGCCAGGCTGATAAACACGCTGCAGCTCACGCCTCCTGCCTGCTTGCTCCTGACAGTGAACCTCCACACTTCCGCTTTTCCAGCATTCGACAAGCACCTCTCACGCACTTGTCGCATGCCTGCTGATCTGCGACTCCAAGCACCGGGCCAGGCTGTGCCCGTGAGGCCCAGCAGCTCCACCCTGACCTCACCTTCATTATGCTGAGCTCTCCTTCTCTCATCCCGTGGTGTCCTGGTTCCGTCGATTTTCCTAGAAGAGAATAGAAAAAATAGGCGCGTGTTACCTCCAGCCCATTGGTCCAAACGTTTATTGAGGAGTCAGACTTAAAAATGATCTCTGCAATACATATCCATATGCAGAGAGAGAAAGAGAAAAATGAGAGAGAGAGAGAGAGAGAGAGAGAGAGAGAATGTGGTATTTTCTTTACTTAAACCAAAGAAACAAAAACCAACCAAAAAATATACCAATTGCCTGCTGTGTACTCAACTGCCTGGCTCCGATTCCAGAAACACATTCCCTTCCTTGGGCCCCCACACCAGGCCCTCCCAGTGTCCCCTACTCCTGGGACCAGGTCTCCTGCACATACGGGGAGTAGGGGTGTGTCCGGGGTGCAATTGTCCTCTGCGTTCCTGTCTGAAGCACGTCCTGGGGCGTCATCATGACATAGAACTGGCCTGCAGGAAAAGTAGGGGTTAGTGCTAAAACTGGTGACAGAGTCGGAACTGGCTGGGGGAGCTTCCCTCCCTGCTAGGCCTGTTGCCTCCCCTGCCTTCCGCCCTGGCCCCTTCCTTCCTTTACCTCCAGCCTGCAAGCTCTGCTCTGTGGTCTGTACGGACACAGCCGTGGTATCTCCCACACTGGACGCTGGGAAATAGGCAAATCGTGCCTCCCCACTGACAGCCTCAGCTGCCGGGCTGCCACCATTGCTGAAGGGATTTTGGATTACAGCCTAGGGAGTAGGAGGACAGAGGCCACCCTTAGCCATCTTTGTTCCCCAATCCATCCCCTAGTTGCCATATTTGATGTTTACTGCATTCTCTAGGGAGAGTGGGGTACCCCTCTGTGTGTGCCACTCTGCCCTGTGTCTCACAGCCCTGGAACTCGACAGATACTCAGCAATCACTTAGTGAACTAACCCACTTTTAACTCTTAGAGACTTTCCTGTTACCGTGATCCCCCTTTCACAAAAAAAAAAAAAAAAAAAAAAAAAAGAGGTTCCAAAGGTCTTGCCCCACGTTTCACGGTGCAGAACAGAGATTCCACCTGAGGGCCTGAAGGCAGCATCTTGGTCCCACGTGCCCCAACCCCTGAGGCTCCCCAAGAACAGAGTCAGTGTCCCTTCTCCATCCCCCCAGGGGTTGCTGGGCACCTACCAGTGGGAAGGGCGCTGCGGGACCTGGGGGCACAGAGGCAGCAGCGGGGCCGGGGCGCTGGGTGGCCCCATCCACACCCACCTGGGTCACAGCCTGCTGCCCCCCCGCGAAGGCAGCCGTAGACACGACGCTGACGGCGCCTGCTGTGTCGCCCTGGCCGTCCAGCTGACCATCAGTCACCTGGACTACGCGGTATGTCACCTGCAGGGGGCGGCAGAGAAGGAAGACCCGCGCTGGGGCCCGGGTAGGGGCCAGGTCCGAGCCCCTCCCAGTCCGCCCACTCTACCCGGGGCTCAACCCTCCACTTGCCCGCCGGTCTCCGAGCCCGCAGGCTCACCTGTCCTCCATTATTCTCTGTGCGGAATTGGTACTGGATGTTGTGGTCGCCGAACGCCGCCTGCTGGACGCTGGCGATGGCCACCGCCGTCTGCTCCTCCGCCCCAGGGCCGTCCCCGCCTGCGGTCGGAGGAGGGTAGGGGGGATGGTCAGAGGTGGCGCGGGCCCGGGCGCTCCCAGTGCCCTCGCGGGCGCAGGTCGCGGCCCCGGTGGGCCCCGCGACCACTCACCTTCCTGCAGCTCGACGCCCTCCTCTGCCTCGGGTCCCTTGTCGTGACTGCGGGGAGGACGGGAAGAAGAGAGGGTCAAGGTTGCCCGCGCCCCCGCCCCTTCGCCCAGGTGCAGGGCCCCCATCCCGCCCGCCCCAGTCTGGGGCTGCGGCACCGCCAGGTCCGGGGGCCAGGGATATTCGCGCGGGTCCTCCCTCCCTCGCGGCCTCCATTTTGAGCTGGGCCCGGCGGCCGCTCGGGATCATGGCGGCCCGGCCGCCAGGCCGAAAGACCGGGGCCAGGGCGCGCGGGGGCGCGGACGGGCCGGGCTCCCTTACCTGGCGGCGGCAGCAGCAGCGGTAGCCGAGGCAGCAGGATCCAGACCCGGGTCCAGCATGTCCATGGGGGGGGTGGGGGCGGGGGGGGCGCCGGGCCCGGGGGGGTGGGGAGGGGAGGGGAGGGAGGGAGGGGAGGGGGCGGGCGGCCGGGGGGGCCCCGAGCCCGGCGCTCACGCCGCGCGGCAGGAGGGGACGGAGGAGACACGGGAGCCGCTCGCGCTGATCACGGGGACAAACAGTGGGGTCATGTGAGGAGGAGATGCCGCCGCCGCCGCCGCCGCCGCCGCTGCTCCTGCAGCCGCCTCCGCCCTCTCGCCCGCCGGCCGGCTCCCGGCGGCTCTAGGCTCCGGGACGCAGCGCAGCCGCCCCCCGCCCGCTCTACGCGGCCCTCGGGCCTCCTTCCCTGAGTAGCCGCCGCCGCCGCGACTTTTTTTTTTAACCCGGCCCGCCCTGGATGGCCGCAGCCTCTCCCCTGGGTCGCCGGCTCGCGCGTCCGCCGCCCGGCCTGGCCCAGTGCGGCGGCGGATCGCTGCTGCAGCCACCGCCGCTTTCTATTTTTTCCCCCTTTTTTTTCCTCCTTTACTTGAGCTGCGCGCGCGCGGCGGCGGCGGCGCGAGCCCGAGGCCGACGCGCGCGGGGGGAGGGCAGCCCCCGGGGAGCGCGCGCGCTGTCTGTCTCCGATGGAGGGCGGGCGCGCGGGCCTGGGCGTCGGCGGGGCGCGAGGTCGCAGCCGCCCCTGCCTCCGCGGCCGCCGCCCCGGCACCCGCCGGCGGGCCGCCCGAGTGGTACGCGGGCCCGGATGGAACGCCGGGGAACCCGGAGGAGGGGCTTTGGTCGCCGGGAACGAAGCAGGCGGCTGGGTTTGGAGACAGAAAAGTAGGTCGGGGGGGGAGAGGTGGATGGAGTGGAAGGGGAGAGGAGCGCGCGCGCGCGCGCCCCCGGCGGCCGCGGGGAGGTGCGCGAAGGCGGGGGCCCGAGGCGCATGCGCACGTCTGGGCGGGGCCGGGGGCGCGCACGTCTGGGCGGGGCGGAGCCAGCGTGGGGCACGTATTCTTGGCCGCCGAGAGACGGAGAAGGCAGAGCCGGTCCTTTCCTCCTGGATCAGGACGCAAGTCCCAAGAGAGAACTGGACATGCGGCCTTTTGCAGACACACACAGTAGCTGTCCGGGCTCCCCACCTCGCGCAGCAAAACAAACGCTTCCCTCCAGACTTAGGACTTGTGATCATAAGTTTTATTAGTCTTAGGAGGAGAAGATCATCGATAGTTCCTCAAATTTTAAAAAAAGTACAAAAGTTACATACAAAACGTTGAGATCAGACGACTAAACTTTCCCGACTCAGGCCCAAGTTCTGCAAGGGAAAAAGAAAGAAGGATGTGAGCTGGGGAGGACTGGAGAAGAGGGTCCAGGAAGGCTCTTAGAGCCAGGTAGGGCCGTCCACTCACCTTCTTAAGCCTCCGCTCCCGTGAGGCCTGGGAGTCAGTCTCAGAGTAAGGGGGAGGCGCCGGAGGGTGGTAGGCTTCCTCTTCTTCTTCCCTGTAAGGTCTCCTTCTCTCCGCTGGCCCCTTTTTCCTCAAGGCCTCTTCTAGTAGCTGCCCATCATATTGGGGGTCCCCAGACCTGGAGCCATCATCTGGAAGGTCCCGGGAGGGGTGGTAGCGGGCCCTAGGGTCCGCATGAGGGCGGCCTCTAGACCTGAAGTCATCATAGTAGGGATCCCGGGAGTGTGGGAAGTGCCTTGAGTTGTCTTGGTCTTGGTCGTAGAGGTCATCACGGCTGCGGCTTCGGGGGGGGGAACAGGCCCGGCCTCTCCTCCCGCTACTCGGGGGAGACCTCCCTGATTCAGCGGAGCCGGGCCGGGCGAGGTCATCTAGAGCATCCACAGAACGGGCTCGGGGCCGCCCGGCCCCCCAGCCACTCCCTGGCCGGTCCAGGGGGGGCTCTTGTTCCCACCTCCTCGAACTCCGGGGGGAGTGGTGACCCCATTCCTCATCCCGGATCGGGGTGAGGGCAGGGCCCCGGGAAGGCCGGGATCTCCAGTCGTCCTCATGGAGGGAGGTGACTTCACTCATGGCTGTGGGAAGGAAGGTGTCACTGGTGGGAGGAGGTCAGGACCTAATGTCAGGAGCCCTGTGGTCCAGCAGGGTCACCCACTTGGCTCATATACTCTCAAGGGGGCCCTAGGCTTTTCATCTGTTTAGTGATGATCATACACTTCACTGTGGCCATGGTAGGGAATGAGGGATTGTGTCCAGGATTTGGAGCAGGTATCAGGGAGACATGTTTCCCCCAACCCCCCCAAGAATCCCTCAGACCCCAAGGCTCCTCACCTCGCTCTACACGGCCATTTGGGGGACCAGGTCGAGAAGAGTCAAAGTTGGCCAGCTCCTTCTCCATGTAGTACAGGACCCGCATGGAGTCGTCCTGCTGGTTGGCCTGAATCCTATAGCCACTACGGATTTCTAGGGACAGGAGTTGGAGATGATCAGTTTGGGAGGTTGGAATGCTGACCCAGCCCCCTCCCCTATAGGCATGTCCAACCTCATAAGGATTGGTTCTCACCAGAGGTCACGTTGCTATCTGTGTCACGAAGCAGGGGTACCTGGGAGCTGTGGCCACCAACTGGGGGAGACTGGCAGTCAGGAGCAAAACCCTGCACTCCCAGCCCCCTCTCCTCTGCCCCCAATCCCCACTTCCAGCCCCAGACCCCTTAACGGCCAAATACCCAGCCTACCCCCTGCCCCAGCTGCTCCTGGCTCCCCCCGACCTCACCTGAGCTATTCCTGTCGAAGTCTCCAGAGTACCCGTTGTACAGAGGGCCCATGGGAATCATGGCTGGGGGCGGCGGGGTCTTGGCAAGGGAGAGGTGGGCATAGGTGCTGGGGGCGTAGATGCTTGGGACGCCTGAGGTGGCAGCTTTGCCTGCAGCATACACTGGGGAGGACACACACAGCATGAGAAGGCCCCCAGGGGCCACATGCCTTCTTCCCACCCCACCTCCCCCCATCCCCCCCCCCCCCCAGGCTGAGGAGCTTCCCTAGGTGCTTGGTTGGATTCTGCAGGGTCCCTGAGGTTAGGGGACATCAGCTTCATTGAACACACACCTCCTGTGCCATTCCTCACAGAAGTTTCAGGATGGGGGTTGCATATTGGCAGCCGGCGGCCCTGATCTGGTAGGCCAGTACGTTTTGTTTGACAGTTCGATGGTTTGCCAACATCTGACAAGGTTTTACATCAAACTCTCCTGCCAGCTTATCACAAGGTGCGGCCACCCTGGACCTACATTCCTACAGAGCAACAGGGGCAGAGGCGCCCTACAGATAAAGCTCACAAGCCGGAAAACAAGTATTCCCTTTGGCAGCTGAGCCCTTGCTCTAGAAAAATGGACCATCTTGCGGGGGGAATCCCATGCCTGCTCCCCTCTCACGCCTGCTCGGTCCTCCCCACAGGGTCTTGCAGACCCAAATGTGATGGGACTCAGTCTGAGGCAGGAGCTTGGAAGCCTCAGCGTTCGCTCGCCTCAGCCAAGCGGCAAAGCGTCTCCTGTAGTGTTTCCCACTTGGGGGCTGCACCCACCCCGCCCCCACCTGGTTCTAGGCTTGACAGCTCAAGGGCAAATCCTCCTCCTCTCCCTGCCACCTTCCTCCCCAGGCAAGAGGCTGGGTTCTGGTGGCTGCTTTGAGGCAAAAGTCACAGGCCTGGGCAAGTCACTTCCTCCCTGGGACCCCAGCAGGAAGATGGAGTGGGGAGATGGGCTCAGAAAGCGCCCTTCACCTCTGATTCAGTTGGGAAGCAGAAGGCTCAGTGCTCAGCCCCACCCCACCCAGCCCCGAAGAAGCCCTTCAGCGGCTCAGCTGACGTGCCCTTGTGTATTTAACTGTGGGACGTGCTGCTCCAGGACAGCGCAGCAGGACTGTGGCCGTGACAGAAACAACAGGGCCTCCGGCAGGGAGTTAATGGGACCTCGGTTTGGGGTAACAGGGTCTCAGGATGGAGGAAATGGGGCCCTGGGACTGGCATTTGCAGTCCTGGTCCCAGCCTTAATTAGTGGGGTAACTGCGAACTTGTTTGCAGCCCTCGGGGATTCCACCCGACCTGTGAAATGACCAACACCCACCGCCCGAGCAGTAAGCAAGAAGCTCTCACTAAAAATGATGAGAGGGAGAGGGGATGGCCAGCACGGGCCTCCAGAGAGCAGTGGATTTCTCTTTTCAGGGCCGCGACGAAGCAGGTTGCCCACCGCTGAGTTCAGTGACCGTAAAGTTAGCCAGCATGGACTGAGACGCGGCCCCGTGCTGGGCCTGCATTCACAGTGCTCCCTTGATGCTCACGACGCCCCCGTGACGGCGGGACCCTTGCAGAGAAGGAAACCAGCGGCTCGTCTGAGGTCACATGGTGTGAGTGGCAGGGCTCTGATTTACCAACGCTGACAGCAGCAATGTCCAACAGCTAGTGGGCGGGGAACGCTCTATGTAGGCCAAGCCCCGCAGTTAACGCGGGACACACCAGGTCACCGGATCCCAACTCACCCTGTACAGCGGGCTCTACCATGGCCCCATTTTACAGAGGAGGAAACTGGGGCTGAGAGGGGAGGTCATTCACTGGGCTTCCCAACAGGTAAGGTGTCCAGCCAGGCCTCAAACCTCCACCTGCCCAAGCTTGCAACGACTGCCTATGATTTTACCTGGACCATATTACACTGGAGTTATGGCACGTGGAAACCTTAAATATGAGGATGCCAACACACAGCCATCTGAGCTACATGGGTAATTCTTTCCACCACCTTGGCCTAGAAATCAGCAGGTGCCAGGAGAGGGGCAGGTCTGTCCCTCTTTTGGTCTCCCATAGTCTAGGTGCTCCTAACACGTAAAGTTATTTATTTCTATCTACCAACATCATCTCGTCATCAACTAAAGATATGGTGAACTTGACAATGATGAAGGAAAAGGTGAGGTGCCCGCACTAAGAACTAGTCGGGAAGTGTGCTTTCATGGCCCACTTTCAATACAAGGAACAAGAGAGCAAATATGTCTGAATATAAGAAAGTAGCCAGTATAAACTTCCATGTCAGAGTTGATGAAAATAGTCATGCGAACTTCCCAACAACTTGAGTGCACAGGTGCCGGTTCACCCAGATGCTCTCTGGAAGGCAACCAGGGAACCAGCAGTGCTGAAGTCCCTGAGGAAGGGGAACGGGGCAGCTGGAGGAGGGAGACTCTCTCTTCCTTTCCACCCCTGTTTTGTTTGCTGCTTCTCCCTCCATCTCTGGTCCCACGTCTAATCCCAGGCCTGCAGGTACCCACTCTGAGGCACTGGATGTGTCCTGAAACGGCATCCGTGGGAAATCCGGAGTGCTTGTGTGGATGTGGGTTGTTAAAAGATGCTTAAGTTTGCTGGGGCTGTAAACCTTGTTTGGTTTCTCACCTTTTTCACTTAGATTTTGTTTTTATTTTTTTTGGCCATCCCGCGTGTCATGTGGGATCTTAGTTCCCCAACCAGGGGTCAAACATGTGCCCCCGGCAGTGGAAGCGTGGCGTCTTAACCCTTGGACCGCCAGGGAAGTCCCCAAGATTTCGTTTTTAAAGGGAGTTTTACTTTCCGGTGAATAATGTTTTGTACTATTTGAATTTTTTTTTTTTTTTTTTAACCACGTGCATAAATTATACTTTCAAAAGGAAAGACTCAAAATAAATGAAAAGTAAAAAATAAGTGAAGAGCTGAAGTATGTAAATGATAATCTAAAACAGCAGGTCCTCCTTGGCCCACTTTCTCCCAAATTGCTCCCCTCAAGACCTCCAGACCGGGACTTCCCTGGTGGTCCGGTGGTTAAGACTTTGCCTTCCAATGCAAGGGGAGGCGGGTCAGGGAGCTGAGAACCCACATGCCTCAGGGCCAGAAACCTCCAGACCGGTGAGTGGCACCGTCCCGGGAGGCAGGCAGACGGCCACGTCCTCTCCTTGGGCCCAGGAGGGAGGGCGGGCGGGGGCGGACACGCGAGGGGCGAGGGGCACTTACGGGCCTCTGGGCAGCAGCACTTTTCGGGGCAGCAGGGGCACCTGACGTAACAGCAGCAGGTGTGGGGGCAGCACTGACACCAGCAGATGCCCAGCAGGAGGAAGACGAGGAAGGCAGCCAGGCAGACCACGACCACAAACAGCCAGTCTGCGGAGAGACAAGAGCGGGCCCTGAGCTGGGAGGCCGGGGAGGGGACAGGGGTGCGGGCAGCGAGGGCCGTGCGGAGTGAGGGTGGGGCAGGGGCCGTCTGCACAGCTCTCCGGGAAGCTGCAGCCCTCGCTGGAGTCTCCACACCAGGGGCTGGGGCGCAGCTGCAGAGGGACGCCCGCTCCTCTACAACCCAGGCCGGCCCCAAAGTTAGGGAACTCGCCCCAGGCTCATCTGGACAAGGCAGTGAACGCAAGGCGACCCGGCCGGAGCAAGATAGGCTGTAGCCTTGAGAGGGGACAGAGAGCCAGCTGCCCAGATCCCGACCCCCAGAAGAGCACTGCAGGCACCAGTCACAGGAGCCCCCTGCCTACACCCCAGGCCCCTCGTCAGCCAGCCCAGCCCACCCCACAGCCCAGAGCCAGGTCACTAGATGCCGCAGAGCTGGAGTCAGGCGGCGTTATTAGTGGGGTCTGAGTGAGTGGCGTTTAGGGTGGGGAAGAATACTTGGACAGAAGCGGTAAGTGGTGCATGGGGGACTCCACCCCCCCTACCTTCCATGGGCCCCGCCTGAAAACCGGGTAAGAGCTCAGCCACCCCAGAGGTCCTGCCTGGAGGGACAAAAGAGAGACAGATTATGCTGCCCCTGCCCTGAAGCCCGGCTCCGGGGTCATCAGGGTGGAGGTGTGCCCTGCAGAAGAGGTGGGGTCGGTGGACTAGGAGGGTCCTAGCATGTGGTTCCTGCCCCCATCCCCCCATCCTACGTGGGTGCTGTTGTCCAGATTTCCATCACGTAATTCACTCACTCTCTCCCGCCACGGGGGATTCTATTGCCCAGAAGGGTTCCAGGATATATCCCATGGGTTCTGAAGGATCGACCTCAGTTTGGGACTCCATCTCTTCCACACACACGGGTCCTATCGCCCCAAACGGTTCCATCCCAGGTGAGAGGGGGAGTCCCTGTTCCCCCAGGCACAAGAGGCACAGTATGCTAGGGCCCATTAAAATGTTTTATTTCAAAATCTGAAGAAAAAAATATGACAATACTGAATATGTAACAATGACTTGTCTTTATAACAACACAATCATAAGATATAATTTTTTTTTTTAATCCAGAGGAAGAGGCCCTTGAAGGCCAAAGTGCCTACAACCCATAAAAGTCACAGTATGGCCCTGGTTCTCTGCCCACCAGGGTCCCCTGTGCAAGTTTCATGGCACAGCTAGTGCCTCCTTTAGGTGCCGCCCGGCACTCTGTGCCCCGCGAGTGCTGTATCTCAGGGACATCTGCACACCCGGCTGTACACCAACAAAGCTCTATCCAGAGCTCAGCACCCCATGCCACATGCCCCTAGGAGAAGGTTCTAGCATGTAAACCAGCGGTTCTCAAAGTGTGGTCCTGTCTGGGAGGCCAAGCCGCTCTACTGATAACACTAAGCCATTGTTTGCCCTTCTCACTCTCCTTCGCCAGTAGAGGTGCAGGCAGGGGAGCTTTCCACAGGCTCCATCACATGATGTCATTTGCTCTGATGGTAATGGACTGTGTGCTTGTGTGCCAGATTCAATTTCCAATATGTTAAACAACTATAAATATAACCCACAAAAACTTAAACAAAACTTCTTTGAGATCCTCAATAATCTCTTAGAGTGTAAGTGGGTCCTGCGACTAAACTTGAGACGTGCTGATGTAGATTGTGCATTTTGCCAAAGAACACACAAGAGTTCTCTGGGTCACTGGTGCATGCATTCTGTCACCCAGACATGAACTCTGTTGCATGATCTGAGCACCCTGGAGCGTGCTCCCCCATCATGTGCTCGTTCACACGTGCGTTACCTTGCATCATGCATGGGATGATGGCAACGTGCGACCTGGCAGCATCTCACATATAGCACACACCACGCGAGACTGTATGTGTCCGCTGAGAACAGAGCATCTGGCTAACGGCAGCATCCCTTCCACACATGGCGGGGGGGCCTCACAGCCGGGCGGGGGCTGCTGGCGGGTACCCCAGCCTGCCCCTGAGCTTGTAGAGGCAGCCAAGCTTAAGGGGAGCACTAACCATGCAAGCCACGCAGTGCCATCCCAGCAGGGCAGAGGGCCAGGTTCCCGCGCTCTGGCAAGGGACTCCGGGGTGAGAGGTGGCCCTGGGGGTGGGGCAGAAGCCTCCTCTCAATTACATACGCCATCAACCCTCCTCGCTCACTGCCCATCAACTCTAACCATTTCTGTATTTTTAAAAACTGAGACTGGGAAGAGGTAGAGTCCCCATTTCTCTCCACTCTTGGTTTGGCTCTGGCTTATCTGAAATGTTGCAGCGGGCGAGGGGTCCCTACCCTGTCTGGGGTGCAGGGTACAAATAAGCCCAAGTGACTGGTGGTGCTGTGAGGGGAGAACAGAGCAGGCAACAGAGCCCAGAGAGTGAGCCGGAGGGCAGAGAGCAGAGACACAGCAGTGGCAGAAGAAGCCCCCGACCCCGTCCCTCAGGGCCCAGCCCACTCACCGAGGACGATGAGCTCTGCGAAGGCCTCGTTGTTCCCCTGGAGGTCCTGGGCTGAGACCACAGAGCAGTAGTACACACCGCTGTCCCCCCAAGCCGTCTGGTCAAAGGTCAGGTCAGCATCTGCGTCAGGAGGAGACGTGTGAGGGCACCCCGGGGGAGGGGTGCCTGATGCCTGCAGCCCCCGCCATGAGCACGTGGGGAAGGGGGCTGCAGACGGACGAGTGAAAATTGAATCACTCATACCAAGGGCGCGCGACCTCTTAGGCTCGGTTCTGAACACTTAACGCGGGGAATTTCGAGAAGGCTGTCAGGTGGCGCTGTTATCTTCCCTGTCTTGTAGAGAAAAGAGGTCTGGTGAAATTACTAATGAGCCGTACAACTGTGGCAAAAACCGGGGTGGCGGGGCTGGGACGGTCTGACTCCAGAGCCAGCACTTCAGGCTTACGCCTTCCTCTGTCCCACGTCCCAAAGCAAAAGTCGACTCCCGGACACGACCCACCACGGAGCCTAGTGCAGACCCAGGGGCCTGGGTCCTGGATAAGGAGGCAAAGATAAACAGGCCAGATTCCAGGAATCAGGAGCCGCCCAGGCATGAGAAGGCGGGGATGTGAGGGAGACACTTAGACCAGTTCCCTCGTCCTCCAGCCGCTTCCAGGTCAGGCCCAGGGCTTGGGGACGCTCCGTGAAGCAGTCCCGGGCAAGGAGCCTGTTAATTACACCAGAAAAGTTTCCGCACGTCCGGTTTCCTCTCTGCTCCTCAGGCCCTAATTAGTTAAATCCCTCCGGCCATTCACCAGGGACCAGGGCGGGACAGGGTGTGAGGTGGGGCTCTCGGGGCCACTCCACCTTAGGCCCCTGGAGGACAGGAGGTAGGAACAGGCCACGAGACAGCACCCCCAGAGGCCCACAGCCTTTCTCCCCAGCTGCTCTGGCTCTCTGGCTCCCTCGGACCTGCCTACCACCTTGCCCCACGGACCCCCTGCCCTTCCCCAGGACAGTTCCGAGGGCAGCCACTGCGTGCGCCCCAGTCCACAGCACCTGGGCATCAGTCAATTGCCAAAGGAATGAAAGAACCGGAGCCTCCTTCATTCTTTGGAAGGAAGACCTCACATCCATAGAAAAGCCTCCTCTCAAGGTCTATCTACACCATTCCAAACGCCTTACCCTGGCTCACAAGGCCCGTGCAGTGACACGGCCACTGGTCGCCAACCCAGCCTCATCCCTCCCACTGTCCTTCACTCACGAGACTCCAGACACACTGGCCACCTCACTGTCCCCCCACGTGCTGGGCTCACAACTGCCTCAGCCTGCGCTCCTGCTGTCCCTCTGCCTGGCTCTGTGTTCTCAGACCCTCAGAGGGCTGGTTCCATCCTGCTGGCACAGCTCCCCTGCCAGAGTCTGCCTAATTATATCAGCCAGCTTAGGGGCTGACTGGCCATGATCCCATCCCCAGGAGAAAGCGGGCTCCAGGCAAGCAGAACCTGGTCTGTCTTGGTCACTGCTGAGTCCCCCAGGGCCTGGCCAGGATCTGGAAATGAACCCCTTCCCTCCTCATGCTGACCTTCCTTAGTGTTCCGGGCACGTGGCTATATTCGAATAGGCGCTTGATACAGTCATTCGATATGTGACACACGATTACTGAATGCATCTGATGATGTTCCAGGGAGTAAATGAGGCACCTGGTGTACTAAAGAGCAACAGTTCTCAAAGTGTGATCTGTGGGACCTGGGGTTCCCCAAGACCTTTGCAGGGGATCCCTGAGGTCAAAGTTATTTTCATAATAGTAGTAAGATATTTGCCTTTTTCACTTAATCTCATGAGTGTAGTGTGGAGCTTTCCAGGGGCTACATGTGTGTGTTATCACAATGCACTGAATGCAGAAGCAGCTTTGAGAATCCAGCTTCTATTCGGCCAGACTTTAAGGAGATGTGCAAAAATAGAAAAGCAATGCCATACATTTTCATTAAAGTTTTTCATTTGGAAAATACGGTTATTTTTTCATAAAAGTATGTTATTTATACTAATCTATAGAGTTTATTATCATCAATTAAAAATTTTTTTTTATCTTCTCAGTTTTCCAGCTGTAAAAACAAATCTCTTTGAGGACCTCAGTAATTAAGAGTGTAAAGAGGCCCTAAGACCCGCCCTAAGACCCACACGTTTGAGAACCACTGCTATAGAGGACAGGTATGAACCCCTGCCCTTACATGGCTCAGATCCTAACTGGGAAAGAGAGACAAATAAAAAATTTAAACATATCGAGGATCAGATGGTGGTAAGCAGTACAGAAGGCAGACAGGAAGTGCCTCTGTTGTAGAGGTGGGGACCGTGCGGAGTTTAAGTGACCCGAAAGGTAGGGTGACCTTGGGCGCAGATACTCCCCTTCGTGGTCACGTATCCAGCCCCCAGCTATTGATCTCTTACTATGTGCTGGGTCCCTCTGCATATGTTCTTTCATGGAATCATCCTAAAACTCTAACCTACATTCTCCCAAATCCTCCAGATTCTCCATAACACCCTCTTGGCCCATCATTTTTTCCACTTGTATCTTTAAATCAAACTCTAAAAATGCCTCTCCAAAACCAGAACCCAAAAGCAGGGCCCCACCCAAAGCCAGAGGTGGGCGGGAAGGCAACCCCTAGGCCAGCAAGAGCTCCTAGGCCAGAAGCTAAACTCTGGGCTCCAGTGGGCCGGATCTGGGTCTCAATGCGTTTTGTTTGGCCTGCACAATGTTTTCAAAACCCATGAAAAATACCACTTTCCGGCTTCTTTTGATCAGTTCTAAGGCCTGGGCCCACCTCCTTCCTGCAAGGCGCACCCTGTTCCCAGTCTATGTCTGGTCCTGACATCACCTGGGCTAGGCATTGCTCTAACTGTTTTAGGTGCAAGGAGAAAATGCCGGGTCTCCAATTGGGAACAGGAGCTGGGCTTTCCTCCACCTCCCTGGGCCTCTGGTTCCTCATGTGCACACAGCAGAGGCGGCCCTGGTGATCTCAGGAGGGTCCCATGAGCTCTCAGGTCCAGCGCTACTGAGTGGGGGGCATATGGGCCCCAAGCAGCCTGAAGAGGTAGAAACAGGGCCCCAATCCAGGCGCCCACATCACCCAAAGGACGGAAGAACGGAAGGGGAAGCGGGACCCACCAAAGCTGAGGGACACAGCTCTGGTTTTCCCAGGACGACTTTCACTTTTAAAACCTGGGCCGTTGGTGACCCTAGGAATTCCAAAGGGAACTCTGCTTTTCTCCATCCTCAAAGCTGAAATGGAGGAAGCTCCCATGGCTACTGGGCTTCCTGAAAGGACATACGCACAATGGATGTTTACAAATCATGGCCTATATCAAACATGGGCCCAGGTCAAGGCAACTTGAAAGACCTGGGCCTGTGGGGCCTCTGGAGCAGGAAGAATCTGCCCCAGATAGAGCCTGAAGGTCACTTGAGTTCTGGACTCAGCAAACGGGGCACAATTCCAGCCAGCCTTCAAGGGCACTCTCAGGGCTGGAGCCGTCCTGACAGGGCTGTCCGGTCATAACCTGGTCCAGGCTGGAGAAGTCCCTGGATTATGGGGTAGGGGCCTACACAGGTTGAACCCGCAAGAAGCCGTTTATCCACAAGAACAGCAGGATGCTTCAGGCTCGCTGCCCACGGAAATTCAGAGCCAGCAGGGCCAGTCCCTCCCCAAAACAAGACTGACACGCTGGGTCCCTGCCCGTGGTCTAGACAGAGGGTGGGAAGGACTGTGCTCCAAGGCCTGGTCTCTTGGAGTCTGCAAAGGGATGCCCTCTTCCCTCCTCTGCCCCCAGGCCCATGATTGAAACTCTAATCCTTGTTGAAGCAGGTGAGCCTTCGTCCCTCACCCACTGCTGCCCATCACCCTCCTCTCTGCCGGCTAGATTCTTTAGGGTGCAGTCCCAGTTCCTCTTCAAATCACATTTGCAGCGGTTTTAAGGGGTGAGCTCCGAGTCATGATCACATATCACCCACGTCTGTTTTCTTTGTAGCACTTTGCAGCACACTCTGAAATTCTCTTACTCTTTCTTTATCTGCTTGTTTGTTGCCTGTCTCATCCCACAAGAACACCACCTCCTTGAGGACAGGGATCTTGGCTGACCTGATCACCCCTGTAGCCCCAGCACTGGTTACCACAGCTTCTGGCACTTAGAAGATGTCCCATAAATACCAAATAAATGGATGAATGAATGAACGGCTTCCCCACTGCCCTTTACCTGGTTCCAACAGGCACCTCCTATCAGCAGCTAGCATTATGGTGAAGGACAAGGGTTCTCAGTGCTGCCTGAGTTCAAATCCCAGCTCTAGCCCTTTACTGGCTGTGCACCAAGACAAGCTACTTGATCTCTCTGTGCCTCAGCTGTCCTGAATGTAAAATGTGGGCATAAAGCACCTGGCAAGTTGTGGGCTTTCTCCATTAAAATCCCTCACCCCTTCGGTTCACTCCTGTTACCTCCTCAGTGAGTTCTTTGCTGAACGCCCTGGGCAAGCAAAGGGGTTACTAGCTTGAAGACTAGACCCAAAGTGTCTGACTTAGAATCCCACCAGCTGTGTGACCTTGTGCAAGTCACTTTACCTCTCTGGGTCTTTGTAAAATGACAATAACAGAATCTACCCACTCAATTACTGTGGTCTAAATGAGTTAATCCATGTCAACCTGGATTACAGCCTAGCACACAGGAGGCTCTTTATGAGTTGTTACTTATATAAATGCTACTTATTATTGCTGATATTACTAGTATTATTATAGAACCCCTGCCTCTCTCTCCATTACCCACTTTTCTTTATCTTCAAGCACTTGATAGTATGTGTTGTGTTTATCTTATTTGTCTCCCTCACTGGAATTCAAGCTCCAAGAGGGACGGGATTTGATGATTTTGTCTACTGCTGTGTATCCAAGGCCTCAAACGGTGCCTGGTATATGTTAGGTGCTCAATAAATCTTTGCTGTTAAATAAAGGGATGGACGGATGGGTAGAAGGAAGGATCCCTCCCTCTGTCAACCCTTTCAGACACTGGTGCTGACGAGCTTCCAGGTGGGGACTCCAGGTTGGGCATGAGGAAGCCGGCGCCACCACCCAAACCAGCCCCAGCCCATCCCCTGCCTTTCCCCCCTCCCCACCCCACGTACTTCCTGTGATGGTGATCCTCCGGCCCTGGTAGTAGTCTCCCAGGGTCACGGCATTGCCCTGTTTGGTGGCCACAACCCTGACGGTGCGCACGCTGTCCTGGCACTCCACATAGGGGTTGTAGCCCGGGTTACCAGCCGCCAGCTGGGCGTTGAGCTGGTTGTCAACACTGGCTGGGGAGAAGGCATCAGCGATGCGGTCCCGGCAGAAAGACTTGTACTTCCAGATCACGATGGGCGCCGTGGGGGTCGTGGTCGACTGGTAGGTGCAGGGCAGGGTCACGGGTTGGAATAGAATCACCACGTGGTAGGGTTGTGACACAGTCACCTGGATGGCGCCGGCAGGGGCTGAGGACAAGGAGAGTCAGTAGAGGGACCGCTGTGAGCTCAAGGAGGTGCTTCAGCAGGAAGGAGCGACATTACTTGTCACCAGCTTGACATTTACAAGTGTACGGTTTTACAGAGCGCCTGGCGCACATTGTTCCTTAATCCCCAAGACCGGTGAGGTGGCTCCGATAATCATGCCCGTTTTATAGACCCAGGGGGCTGAAGTGGCCGGTGCAAGGTCACATGGCCAGATGCCTTGGAACATCCTGTCCACCCCTCTTCCCAGAGTGTGGCCTCTGAACCGCCCCAGCCCCCTCTTCCCTTGGCCATTCTGTCATGGAAAGGGCCTCTCTGTGGCCTGTACAGGCAAGCCCAAATGGCCCCCCACAAAGCCCACAGTGCTCAAGGCCCCCCTTCAAAAACAACCACCAAGTGTTCCAAGTTACTCCAGGTTCTGTGAATTTGGAGGGGGGGATTTTGGAGTTGTTTGGACTGCTTTGCATACAACAGTTAAAGCCCCCCTGTAATGTCTCCACCAGCCTCCCACCTCACCCCACCCAAAACCATCTCAAATGAACACGCCAAAAGCGCTTGCTGAAAAATAAAGTACCTCTGATACCCTCACCCAAACAAACATCAGATACAGCAGAAGATGGTTTCCAGACAAGTCCGTGAGTCCCTTCCACCAGACTCTTACGCACAGATACTTCGGACGTGGTTGGGTTGGGGGGTGGGGAGTTTCCAATACCGCACCCACCCAATGCCTGGGCGCTGTTTCTTGATCTCTCCCCCTGGGAATCGTCTACTCCAACCCTCAAGTGCCTTCTCCCCGTTACCCCAAGACTTAGAAATCTCGGCGGGCTACCGAGCCCTCATCCCGGCCTTTCCCAGTGATCGGTGGTCCTTCAGCCCTACCCCACAATGGTTCCCATTCTCCTTGCCGCTCCCGGATTCGCTGTCCTGGGAGTTTCATTTCCTGTTATCTCTGAACAAGGGCGGGGGAGCGCTCTCAGGCACGTATAGGGCATTCCTCTCTGGCACACAAGGGATCTCCGGAGACCTTGGGGATCAGGAGGTCTTAGTCTCTGCGCTCCCCCTCCCCCAGTTCTCCCGCCTCCTGGGCAGTGTAGAACTCCATCCATCGCCCTTCTACAGTGCCCTCCCGCCGTTCCGCGGCACCAGGGGCCCCGCTCTCCGTACCTGTGCACAAGGTGCTGAGAAAGAGCCACACGAAGACGACCGTGCCCCAGCCCGGGGTGGCCGGGCAGGAGCCCAGCCGCCCACAGAAAAGCCGGCGGGCCAAAGGCGCCATCTCGCCGGTCTGGGCGCGTCGGGCCCGCGCGTCCCCTCCCAGGTACCGGGAGGGTAGGGGGCGCGGCGCGCACCAAGACTGGGAGGGGTGCCTGCTCCTCCCCTTCCTGCTTCCGTTCCTTGTTCCTATTCCAAGCCCACCCTGTTCTAGGATTTTAACTAGAGGAAGCATCGTGGACGAAGAGCACGCTCCCAGCTTTCGGGGAGAAACTTGCTTGACCCACTGTGGATCTCCGAGCCACTCCACCCCCCGTGGCTTTGGGGAATGGATCGGCCCAGGTACACAGGGTGAGAACACAGGGCAGGGCTAGGGGGTGGGCGGCGGGGAGGGGCTCCTCCACCTCCCTCCCCGGAAGTGGGCTGACCCAGGTGAGCTCCGGCCCCCGAGGGTCGGAACCAAGTGACCAGCCTGCCGGGAGGGCGCCTGCAGACTAGGGATCCCGTCCGGCCCCCTGCTGCTCAGGTCATGCCGAGCGGGGTGTGAATCACCGAGAATCGAGACTCAACTGGGGTGATTCACCTGTTGAGGGAGGCGGGCGCCACTGCGCACCTGTTCCCTCTCTGCCCACACCCCTCTCCCCACCTGGCGATGGACCCGCCTAGGTACACCCTGCGGGGAGGGGCGAGTCTAAGCGAGCCTTGGGCTGGAAGAGGCTTGCTCTTAGCGCCCGACTTTTCCACTAGCCTTCGGTGTCCTCGCGTTCGGCTGGACTGAGGCGATGCGGTCCTCTCGCGCCTTCCATTTAGGTGGTATAAAGAACCAAGATAAGTTTTCGGAAAGGAAGTCTGCCTCCTTAGGGATGCCCGAGGCGAATGGGGCCCAGGAAAAGTTGTAGTTCTACTTCGGAAGTTTTCTCCGCCTCCCCCCCCCCATTCCTAACTTTTGGTTTGGCCCCCGGGCGTTCATTGCCCCCCGGTCTGGCCTCCGGAAACTATGGCTCTTAAAGGGGCCGAGCGGAGGCGCGGGACTAGGGAAGATTTCCGCCTAAGGATTCCTAGGGACCGGGGCCACCTGCGTTGAGGGCGGGGTGGGGCGAGGCCAGGCACCCGGAACGCGAGGCGCTCTACGCGGCTCTGCTGTCCCCCGATGGCGGCTAGGGGAAGTGCATCCTGGGGAACTCTGGGAGCTTCTGAGGAGTCTCCCCGGAGGTCGCAAACTGGTTACTGGCTGGCGGGTTACGTGCCCAGGGATGTTTTGTTCGACCGCATCCTGTTAAAACCCAAGTTGGATCACGACCCTCTGCTCAAAACCTTCCCGTGTCTCCCCCTCCCAGCAGAAATCAAAATACTGGGAAGTGGCCTGATCCCTCTCTGACGTCACCACTGTCCCCCTGGCTTACTCAACTGGCCAACTCAGCGTTCGGGAATGTGCCTCTCACCCTCTCACTTCAGGCCCCTTGCCCTCACTACTTCCCCTGCGGGAACACCCGTCCCTCAGACGGCCACCTGATCCTCCCCTCCTTTACGGCTTTACTTAAAGGTCATCTTTGCAGTGACACCTTCCCTGACCACTTTTTATAAAATTTCAACCAGGTCAAATCCCCCCGCGTCCCCCCCCCACCCCGCACACACACTTTTTTGTTGTGGTAAAGTATACATACCATAATCATTTTAACCATTTTCAAGTATACAATTTAGCGGCAGTAATTACATTCACATGGTTGTGTACTCATCACCACTATCTAATCTTTTTCATCATCCCCAGTATAGACTCTGTACTTATTAAACAATAATTCCCCATATCCACCTGCCCCCAGCACCTGATAACCTCTTTTCTACTTTCTTTCTCTCTCAAATTGCCTATTCTAGGTACCTCATTTAAGTGTAATCATATGACATTTGTCTTCCGTGTCTGGCTTATTTCACTACACATGGTTTCAATGTCCATCCACATTGTAGCATATATAGCAATCAAAATTTCTGTCCTTTTTATGGCTGAAATAGTATTTCATTTTATGTATATACCACATTATGTGTATCCATTTATCTGTTAGATACTTGAGTTGTTTCCACCTTTTAGTTATTGTAAATAACGCTGCTGTGAACACTGGTGTACAGATACTTGTTTTCAATCCTTTTGGATATATACCTAGGAGTGGAATTACTAGGTCATATTGTAGTTCTAGTTTTAAACTTGAGGAATTGCCAGCTTGTTTTCCATATTGATGCACCTTTTGTATTCCCACCAGCAATGCACAAGGGTTCACACCTCACCAACACTTGTTTTTTTCTGTTTTCTTGATTATAGCCATCCTACTTGGTGTGAAGTGGCATCTCATCAGGGTTTTGATTTGCATTTCCCTAATGACTAATAATATTGAGCATCTTTTCATCTACTTCTTGGCCATTTGTGTATCTTCTTTGGAGAAATGTCTATTCAAACGTTTGCCCATTTTTGAATTGCGTTGTTTTGTTCTCTGCTGTTGAATTGTAGTTCTTTTTATATTCTGAATATTAATCCCTCGTCAGATATATAATTTGCAAATATTTTTTCCTGTCCTGTCGATTGTCTTTTCACTTTCTTGATAGTGTCCTTTGATTCACAAAAGTTCTTAATTTGATGAAGCTTAGTTTATCTATTTTTTCTTTTGTTGCCTGTGCTTTTGGTGTCATATCTATGAAAATGTTGCCATATCCAGGGTCATAAAGATTTTCTCCAGTGTTTTCTTCTAAGAGTTTAATAGTTTTAGCTCTTAAGTTAGGTCTTTGATCAATTTTGAATTATTTTTTGTATATGGTGTAAGGTAAGGGTCCAACTTAATTCTTTTGTACGTGGTTATCCAGTTTTTCCATCACCATTTGTTGAAAAGACTGTCCTTTACCCACTAATTGATCTTGACACCCTTGTCAAAAATCAATTGACCGTACATGTAAGGGTTTATTTCTGGGTTTTCTATTCTATTACATTGGTCTATATGTCTACCCTTATGCCAGTACCATACTGTTTTAATTACTGTAGCTTTGTAGTAAATTTGAAGTTGGGAAGTGTGAGTCCTTCAACTTTATTCTTCTTTTTCAAGATTGTTTTGGCTGTGCAGGGCCCAGTGCAATTCTATATGAAAGATTTGCTTCCATTTCTTTGAAAAAGGCTGTTGGAAGTTTGGTAGGCACTGTGTTGAATCTGCAGATTGCTTGGGTGGTATTGACATCATAACAATTTGAAGTCTTTCTATTCATGAACACAGAATGTCTTTCCATTTATTTAGATATTCTTTAATTTTTATTAGCAATCTTTTGTAGTTTCAGCATACAACTCTTTCACCTACTTGGTTAGATTTCTTCCTAAGTATTTAATTCTTTTGGATGTGATTGTAAAATGAAATTGTTCTCTTAATTTCCTCTTGGTATTGTTCAATGTAGGTGTAGAGCAACACAATGGATTTTTGAGTGTTATCTTGTACCCTGCAACTTTGCTGAGTTTGCTTATTAGTGGATTCTTTTTGATTTCCTATATGTAGGATCATGTCATCTGAGATTATAGTTTTACTCCTTCCTTTCCAATTTGGGTGCCTTTTACTTCTTTTTCTTGTTTGATTGCTGTGGGTAGGACTTCAATACAAAGTTGAATAGCAGTGGTGAAAGTAGACATCTTTGTCTTTTTCCTGGTCTTAGGAGGAGAGCATTCAATCTTTAATCATTGAGAATGATGTTACAAGTGGGGTTTGTTTTGTTTTGTTTTTTAATAATACCCTTTATCATGTTGAGGAATTTTCCCTCTATTCTTAGTTTCCAGGAGTTTTTGTCATGAAAGAGTGTTGGATTTTGTCAAATGCCTTTTCTGTATCAGTTGAGATGATCACATGATTTTCCCCCTTCATTCTATCAACATGATATATTACATTGGTTAATTTCCTTATGTTGAACCACCATTCATGCATAAATCTCCCTTGGTCATGACTTCTGCCATTTTGCTATTTGTTTTCTTTTTTTTAAATTTATTTATTTTTGGCTGTGTTGGGTCTTCGTTTCTGTGCGAGGGCTTTCTCCAGTTGCGGCAAGCGGGGGCCACTCTTCATCGCAGTGCGCGGGCCTCTCACTATCGTGGCCTCTCTTGTTGCGGAGCACAGGCTCCAGACGCGCAGGCTCAGTAGTTGTGGCCCACGGGCCTAGTTGCTCCGCGGCATGTGGGATCTTCCCAGACCAGGGCTCGAACCCGTGTCCCCTGCATCAGCAGGCAGATTCTCAACCACTGTGCCACCAGGGAAGCCCTGCTATTTGTCTTCTATATGCCTTATAGCTTTTTTGCCCCTCATTTTCCCCATTACTCCCTTGTTTTGTTTAGTAATGTTTTTGTAGTGAAATATTTCGATTCCCTTCTCCTTTCCTATTGTGTATATTCCATGGCTATTTCCTTTGTGGTTACCATGGGGATTACATGAAGCTATAACACTTCAATATGAATTTATACCTAGTTAACATTATTTTTTTAAATTTTTTAATTAATTTATTTATTTTTGGCTGCATTGGGTCTTCGTTGCTGCTGCAGGCTTTCTGTAGTTGCGGTGAGCCCCCCACTCTTCATTGCGGTGTGCAGGCTTCTCATTGCAGTGGCTTCTCTTGTTGCCGAGCACGGGCTCTAGATGTGTGGACTTTAGTAGTTGTGACACACAGACTCAGTAGTTGTGGCTTGCGGGCTCTAGAACGCAGGCTCAGTAGTTGTGGTGCATGGGCTTAGTTGCTCCATGGCATGTGGGATCTTCCTGGACCAGGGCTTGAACCTGTGTCACCTGAATTGACAGGCAAATTCTTAACCACTGTGCCACCAGGGAAGCCCTATACCTGATTAACTTTAATAGCATGTAAAAACGCTGTTCCTATACCTCTCCATCACCTCCTTTTTATTATTGAGGTCACAAATTACACCTTTATACATTGTTTTCCCATTAACAAAGGTTAATAATTATTTTTTATGTCTTTTCTTTTAAGTCATGTACAAAATTAAAATTGAATTTTAGTACAATAATACTAGCTTTTATAATTGCCCATGTATTTATCTTTACTGGAGATTTTTATTTCTTCATACAGTTTCAAGTTACTGTCCAGCATCCTTTCATTTCGACCTAAAGGACTCTCTTTTGCATTTCTTGCAGGGTAGGTCTAATGGTAACAAACTCCCTAAGCTTTTGCTTATTGGGATATGTTTTCATTTCTCCCTCATTGTTGAAGGGCAATTTTGCCAGTTTTGGAATTCCTGTTGAAAATTTTTTTCTTTTAGCACTTTGAATAATTCAACCCATTGCCTTCTGGCTTCCAAGTTTTCTGATGAGAAATCAACTGATACTCTTAATGAGGATCCCTTTATGTGACAGGTCGCCTCTATCTTGCTGCTTTCAAGATTGTCTTTTTGTCTTTGGCTTTCAGCAGTTTGATTATAATGTGTCTTGGTGTGGATCTTTTTGTGTTTATCCTATTAGAGATTGGTGAGCTTCTTGGATTTGTAGATTTGTGTCTTTCATCAAATTTGGGAGGTTTTCAGCCATTATTTCTTCAAATGTAGTTCTTTTTGTGGCTTTCTCTCTCTCGTCTCCCTCTGGGACTCTCACAATATGTATGTGGTTCCACTTTATGGTGTTCCACAGGTCCCTTAGGTTCTGCTCACTTTTCCTCAACCTTTTTTTCTTTCTGTTCCTCAGACTCAATAATTTCAATTGTCCTATCTTCATGTTCATTGATTGTGTTCTCTGCCTGCTCACATCTGCTTTTGAACTCCTGTAGTGAATTTTTTCATTTTAGTAATTGTGTTTTTCAGCTCCAGAATATCTTTTTGTTTTCTTTTTATATTTTCTACCTCTTTATTGGCATTCTTATTTTGTTCATACATCATTTTGGTGTATTTTTCCATGTCTTTGTTAGCTTTTTGAGCATTTTATGACAGTTTACATCTTTGTCTAGTGTGTCTGCTGCCTGGGCTTCCTCAGGGATATTTGTTTGTTTTCCTTTGAATGGGTTACTTTCCTGTTTCTTTATGCCTTGTGATTTTCTGTTGGAAATGGACATTTAAATCTTATAAGTGGTAACTCTAGAAATCATATTTTCCCCCTTCCCAGGGTGTGTTGGGGGTTGTTATTGTTGTAGACTATGTCTGTGCTGGGGATCAGCTTGAGGTGAAAGCTTAAGGTCATCTCAGATCTTTTCTGAGCTCACATCTTTCTCTGGGTTTGTGCAATGACTTTCTAAGTCCCCTCATATTGTGTGTGTATCAGTTGTTTTTGAAAGTCCTAATCCCTAAAAATGTCTGGCTCCCAATAGGGGGGAAAGGGAAGAAAACCCAACTGTCCCTTTAAATCTCTGGGAAGCCACTTTAGCCAGTGGGGGTTGAAACAATGATGACCTGCCTCTGTGTCTGTACATCTGTGATCAGAAGCCGTAATCTGCAATCAGAACACAGAACCCTGATATTTGGAGGACAAGGTCCTTATTGCCCATCCCTCAATAATAACACCAACTGAGCACTTTATATACAGCATCTCAACAAATCCTCATAAGAGCCCTGTGTAGCCAGTACCATTGAAATCCCTATTTTGAAAATGAGGAAACTGAGGTTCACAGAGAGAAAGCCGTTTGACCAGACCTTCAATTCAAGGAAGAGGCTTCATTGCAGTTCCATAAAATATGTGAGAAAGAAAAACAACCCTTGGTATCTGGGAGCTGACCTGACACAAATAACGGGGTATTGGTATTTCTAGGAGCCAGCCTAGAGTTCACAGCTAGGTCACTGAACATAAACAATTTCATAGAACGCCAACATCACACAAAGTCTCTCTGTGACTGTGAACCAAGACAAAAACAAGACCACTCCATAATCATGTCTGAACACAGACAAACAGAAACACTGTCCAAGCCACAAAAGACTAAACATCTCCCTCTCCCATTCTTCTCACCTTCCAGATAAGATAGAATTACTCCCACTTCCTGACAGCACCCCATTCCGAGAAAATCTCCACTTCCTTGAACTCATCCCCAAATCACATAAAACAAGCCCAAATTCTGTAAATCTGTTCTCACACTTTCTTACTGAAATGTTGTACCATTCCTATGGTGTGCACCTTCCCTTACTGCAGTTAGTCAACAAATCCAACTTTGTTCAACCACAAGTGTGTTCCTAGTCTTTGGCTGAAGTGCACTGGCACCTGCCAAATGTGTACCCATCTCAAGGCCTTTGCATTTGCTGTGTGCTTAGTCCAGACTTTGCTTCCTCTGGCTCATCTTATGTAGGTCTGCTCAAATGTCACTTTTTTTAGAGAGCCCTTCTCTCTCCATCCCATTTAAAATAGTCACTGTATTAGTTTGCTAGGGCTGCCATAACAAATGCAGCCATAACAAATGACTGGATGACTTAAACAACGGAAATTTGTTTCTTCACAGTTCTGGAGGCTGGAAGTCCAAGATCAAGGTGTTGGCAGGGTTAATGGCCTACAAACAAAAGTAATGTAGATCCCTCCCAGGTCAAAGCATTTGACTATCCTTCCTTATTCCATAACAGCTAATGATGCTGCAGGTGGTGCAGCCTCCACTGGCCATGGTATTTGAAGGGACTGTGTAGAGCAGAGCTCTCCACCAACCCACAATGGACATGTAAGATGAGAAAAAAAAAAAAATGTGTTAAGCCACTGAGATCCCAGAATTATTTTATTACACAACATAACCTAACTTATCCCAATTAATACATCCCCCACTAGAATGGAAGCTCCAAGAGGGCAGGGACTTAGCCTGGATCCTTAGTGCCTGTTGAAAGATGAGTAAACAATACTTATTTATGGAATAATTGAATATGCCAGGCACAAGAAGGTGAAGTTGCTGGGCATGGATTATTCTAATAAAAGGTGGATCTAGAAATGAAACTGATCCCAAAACCTGGGACTGAAGCCACTTGGCCACATTCCCACTAACTAACCACTGTGTTAATCCAAACCTGGACCATTCCAAGAATTTGACATCAGTAATCTCTTGAAAGCTTTATAACACCGTAGTTTGTGATGGAAAGTTCTAATATCCCATTTTACAGATGGGGAAGTGAGGTTTAACAAGTCTCAGCAACTTGCCTAAAGGTCGTGTAGCTCACATAGTGCTTACTACAGTCCTGGTACAACTGATATTTCCTAACCATGGATGCTGTGACAAATATGGTTGGTTATACCAAATAAGCATTCTCTTCTACATCTCTCCTGCATACAAAGCCCTGATTTTTTTTGGAGTCTTCAATGACTCTTATGGTCAGAGGTTATACTTCCCCAGTCCTGGAGAACAAATTCTGATTGGCTTAAGCCAATCATGGAAATTTTCTTTCCTTTCAGAGATTGATTTTGATCTGCACATGGGACCTAATTCTGGCCAATGGAACTTTAGAAGAGATCTGATGGGAGGATTTGGGGAATGGTTTTAACTTTATGATATAAAAGAACACTGCTTGTAGTAGACATTAGCTGCAGTAATTATTACTGACTGCCATTTTCTAAATGTTTCCTGGACATATTAGAATTCCATTTCCTTTGTTGGGTTGGTGAATTGCTAGTGCCATGTAACCATTTCTGGCCAATGGTTTGTGAGCAAATGACATGTGTCATTTAAGGCCAGAGCATTTAATTATAGACATGAAATCCTACAGAACTTTCTTCCTCCTTTGGCATAAAACTGGAAATGTTTGGGATGGCAGTTGCTCAATCATCCTGTATCCCTGAGTGATTGTAATGCCAACCCACAAGGGACATGGAGCATGAATGGGAAGTAAACTTGTGTTATTGTAAGTCATTGAGATTTGGATGAAGTTTATTATAATAGCAAACAGCCTATCTTGAGTGATACAGAAATTAGTATCAGGAGTGGGGTGCTGCTGTAATAAAAAATAAAAACACATGGCATTGGCTTAGATACAGAGCAAAGGGAACAAGAAAATTATTTGAAACCAGAAGGATGAAGATTATTGCCTGAAATACTTTGGGAGGCAGATAACATACTTAATGAACTTGCAGCTTTAGGGGAAGCAGTTGGAACACAGGACACTAGGAGTGAATATTGGCCGAAGATGGCCCCAAATCAGGAAGACCTTTGAGAGTCAAAGTCCAGTTAGAACTCAGCTTTTGTCAAGGATAAAATCAAGGATTAGCACCAATCAAATCATTATTAACCATTGTTAAGATCTCTGAATAAATTAAGGTACTCCCAGGAAACACTTAAGATAGTCTGAGGTAGACAAAATGGCTTAGAATATGGCTTTCCATGGATGCCTGATAAGAGTCTAAGATACCTGCAATGAGAGAGAGAGAGAGAGGGAGAGAGAGAGAGAGAAATGAGGAACATCTTGAACAGAACTGTGGATGTGGGGGGTTTGTACTTGGAGTTAACTGGAGACTTATAAGAATCCTTAGGTCCCACACTTTAGGAGACAGAAAGCAGGCTGAGAAAACTGCTCATGTGCCAAGGAGGGCACATCTTCCAATGTCACCTGAGATGTGGCCAAGGAGGATAATGGAAAAGGGGGTAACTCCCTGGAGAGTGAAGACATAAGCCACAGCGAACAAAGATTTGGGAAGCTCCCCACCCTTAAGGAGTTGATTTGGTACTAATTAAGGAACCCTCCCCATCTATAAGATAGGAAGCCCTTACAGTATCTTTTCACTAGATTTTAGAAATGATACAGACCAGTGCTTTCTGTGTGTCTTCCCTTATTCCCCTTTCCAACTGGGCATTTTGACCCATTCCATCATTGTATATTGGGTATGTGGAGGGCAAATAATTTGACTTTTTAGTTCACTCGTTCTGACATAGGTTCACTCATTGTGTTTCCTGCCCATCTCTTGCAGACATTTGAGTTTTTGACTCAACAGCCTACACTAAGCTATTTGATGACATGAACTGAATTGGACTTCTGGAAGTGCAGTGGATCAATGTCCATTCCACTGCCCAGGGCTGATGCCTGAGTTCTGTGGGTGACTTCACAATGCCCCGATGGTTCCCAGCCTCCTTCTGTAGTCTGTAGGTGGCCATGTTGGCCACCTTGTGGCTGCTTAGCCTTTCTCTCCCCACTTCATGGGCCCAGATGTTAGTCAGTTGTGCCTACAAGAGTCTCTGCCAGCAGGCCGTAATCTCAGGCAATGATGTTGTCCTGCAGTGTGACCATCTCAAGGCACGCTGGTACTTCTCTTCCATTCTGGGGGAGGATCTCTTGTTGCTATCCTCAGTGCCTAACATAAAGAAACTGCCTGGGGGCAGCCTCCAGTTGACCAACCCTCAGCCCTCCCAGGCAGGCCTCTATCACTGTGAGGACAATGACAATGCCCTCGTGGTAGAGTATGAGATTGATTTCCAAGATGTCACTACCCTACATATTACGCACAAAGGCCTGGGCCAAGAGCCCCTGCAGAATGAGACCCTGAGTCTGGGTGGCAAGGAGCTCATCTTCACCCACTGGGAGCCCTGGCAGGACTGTAACAGCTGTGGGGAGCCAGGTGAGCGCAAACGCCTGGGGTACTGCTACATCGAGGAGCCCCTGGAAACGCCCATGCCCTGCTGGCTCTATCTGCAAGAAGAGAAGGTGCAGTACAGACGCATGTGGCCTGAGATGCAGGTGGAAGCCTACCTTATACCCTGCGACCACATCAAGTAAGTCAACCAGCCATACTTTGCCTTTGACATTTCCCAGTTGGGCAAGTTGACCAACAACATGTGGCTCACCTGCCCCTTGGCCTCCAGGTGACTGGACCTGCATTTAACCCTCACCCAGGCTCTGTTTCCTGTGCCTACCTGGGCCAGGGGGTTACCTTCCAATAGAAAAGCAGGGTCTGTCTCCCAGCCCATAAGCTTTCAAGGTCAATCTGTGCAGGAAGGGGTCTCTTCATGGGCTTGTTCGGATGTTCATTCAGCAAGAATTCCTGGCTGCCCCTTCTGAGCCAAACCCCAGGTAGGTGATGTTGAGGACACAGTGGTGACCAACAAAGACCTAGTCCCTGCCCTTCTAGACTCCTGATATTCAGAGTAGGCCAAATGTAAAAGCTAGAGACCAAGACATTCCAGCCCATGTTCATGCCAACATAGACTTTAGTGTGATTTCTGTCTCCTCAGTGGACTCTGACTGATACGATTTATCTATCCATCCTTGTACCAGTGCTACAGTGTCTTAATTATTATACCTTTATAATAAGTCATGATATCGATAGTATAGATTTTTCAACTTTGTTCTTCAAGATTGTCTTGGTTATTCCTGACCCTTTGTAAAAAAAAAAAAAAAAAATTGAAATCAGCTTGTAGTTCCCATCCAAAAAACTCCTGTTTTTTTAAAAAAAAAAATTGGGGCATCATTGAATCTAAAGATAAATTTGGGTAGAATCAATATTACAATATTTAGTCTTCCAATCCATGAACATTGTAAACACTTTCATTATTTAGGCTTTCTTTAATTTCTCCCAATAACATGCAGTTATTAATGTAGAGGTTTTACATATATTTTATTATATTTGTTCCTAAGTATTTGATTTTTTCATGTAAGTTGTGTCTTTTTTTTCCCAAATTTTGTTGTATATAAAAATATATTTGGTATTTATATATGACCTTGTAACTAATTATTTTGCTAAATTCACTTACCTCCTGTAAAATGCTGAATGGAGAAGTTGATGGCAGACATGCTTATGTTATTCTTAATATTTCACTATTAAATATAATTCTGCCCTAGGTTTTTTTTTTTTTTAATGGGGATTTAATCTTTTTTTTTTTTAATTTTATTTATTTATTTATTTATTTATTTATTTATTTATTTATTTATTTATTTATTTTTGGCTGTGTTGGGTCTTCGTTTCTGTGCGAGGGCTTTCTCTAATTGTGGCAAGCGGGGGCCACTCTTCATCGTGGTGCGCAGGCCTCTCACTATCGTGGCCTCTCTTGTTGCGGAGCACAGGCTCCAGACGCGCAGGCTCAGTAATTGTGGCTTACGGGCCCAGTTGCTCCGCAGCATGTGGGATCTTCCCAGACCAGGGCTCGAACCCGTGTCTCCTGCATTGGCAGGCAGATTCTCAACCACTGCACCACCAGGGAAGCCCTGCCCTAGGTTTTTAATAGAACTTTAATAGAAGATTAAGAAAATTCTTTTTCATTCCTATTTTGTTAAGAGTTTTGAGCCATGAATGGGTGTTGAATTTTATCAAATGATTTTTCTGCATCTACTGAAATGATAATATGGTTTTTTTCCTTCATTCTGTTAGTGTGGTGAATTACACTGATTGATGTTCAGATGTAAAGCCAACCTTGCCTTCCTGGGATAAACCCAATTTGGTCATGATGTTTATCCTTTTTATTTATCATTGGAGGCAATTTGCTAATATTTTGCTTAGGATATTGTGTTCACGTTCATGAAAAAATGGCCTGATATTTTCCTTTGTTTTAATGTCCTTATAAGTTTTTGGTATCAAGGTGATTCAGACCTCATCAAAGTTTGGAAGTGTTCCATCCTTTTTTATTTCTGGAAAGATTTTGAAAGATTTATGCCATTTCTTAATTGTTAAAAAATATCTGGAAAAATACACTGGTAAATCTCCCTGGGATTGGAGGGGGCTTGTGCATAAGTTTTAACTTACAGACTCAATGCCTTTAATAGTAAATATAGAATGGTTCAGTTTTTTCTTGTGCCAGCATTGTTGAGGTTTTCAATGAATTTACCCATTTAATCTAAATTTTCAGCAGTTTTGACCAAAAGTATTTTGCAATATCCTCTTATTATCTTTTTATGCCAGTAATTTCTGTAGTAATGTCTCCTTTTTTTGTTACTGTTATTCGTTATTTAGGGCTTCTTTCTGGTTTTTTTCCCCTTGATCATTCTTGCTAGGGCTTTATAAATCTCATTCATCTTTTTAAAGAACCAACTTTTGGCTTGTTGATTTTCTTTATTGCACTTTTGTTTTCTATCAGTAGATTTCTGGTATTTGAGATGCTTGCTTAGATCTCCAAGTTTTATCCTTTTTTCTCCAGAGTATGTATTTAGGCTGTAAATTTCCCCCTAAGCACAACTTACCTGCATCCTGCAAGTTTTTATAAGTTATACTTTCATCTTTGGTCAGTTAAAAATACTTTCTGTTTTCAATTGTGATTTCTCTTTTGATCTGTTAGTTATTTAGACATTTCATTGTATAGTTTTCAGATATCTGGGGACGTTCTTTGTTGCCTTTTTGTCATTTGTGTCTAGCTTAATTCCACTGACCAAAAAATGTGATTCTATTCCTTTAACGTTTATTGAGACTTGTTTTATGGCCTAGAATATGGTCAATTTTGGAAAATATTTCATATGAATGTGAAAAGAATGTATGTTCTGAAGTTAAGTGCAGAGTTCCATATATATGAATTAGGTCAAGTTTATATCATATGGTTCAAATCTTCTATATCTCTCCTAAATTTTTGTTTGCATGTTTAATTGTGGATTTGTCTATCTCAACATTTAGTACTATCAGGTTTTGCTTTATATACTTTTAGGTTCATACAAACTTAGGATGTCATTGTATCTTCCAGTTGGATTGACATTTTATAAAATGTCTCTTGCAAGTCTCTATTAATACTTTGACCCTTATATCTACTTTTGTTATTGGTATAACTACTACACCAGTTTTCTTTTAGCTAATGTTTGCATGACATTTTCCCATGTTTTTACTTTCAACTTTTCTATATTCTTTTATTTAAGGTGAATCTCTTTTAAGTAATATATATTTAGATTTTTGTTTTGGTATTAAGTCTGAAAATCTTTGTCTTTTAATTGGAGTATTTGGTTCATTTACTTTTAATGTAATTACTGATTTAGTTGGGTTTAAATCTACCATCTTCCTATTTGTTTTCTACTTGTTCTGTCTCTTCTTTAGTTATTTGGCCTTTTCTTGCTTTTGAATTCACCAAGTATTTTTTTAAATTGTCATTCCATTTTCTCCTCTATTAACTTATTAGATATGCATTCTTTTATCATTTACTCTAGAGCTTACATTAATTCTCACTTACTACAATCTAATATAAATTTGTACTTGTACCATTTCCTAGACAATACAGAGACCTTACAACCTTTTAGCTCCATTTACTCCCCTTCCATTTGTTGTACTCTTGTTATCAGGTATTTTTATTTTATATATATTTTAAACCCCACAAGACATTATTTTAAAACACTCTGAATATTAATTTAGTTTTAACCACATATTTATTCTTCTGGTGCTTTGCATTCCTGTATTACCTTGCATCCATTTGGGATCATTTTCCTGCTGGCTAGAGAATTCTCCTTAGTATTACCTTTAATGTGCTCTGCTGTGGTGAATTCTCTCAGCTTTCATCTGAAAGTATCTTTATTTTTTACCTCCATCTTTGAAGAATATTTTCATTGTGGTATATAGAATTCTATACATAGAATTCCAGATGGTAGTCATTTTCTTTTAGTGTTTTGAAGATGTCATTCCATTGTCTTTCTAACTTTCATTATGTCTGTTTAAAAGTCAATGTAGAGTGTTATGATTGTTGCTTTGAAAGTAGTGTATCTTTTTCTCCTCTGGCCATTTTTTAAATTTCCTCTTTTGTTTTCTGCAGTGTTTTCCTATAAATTGCCTAGGTGTGGTATTTTTTTTTTGTCTTGTTTTGCTTTTGATATCTATCTATCTATCTATCTATCTATCCTGTGTGG
Source organism: Eschrichtius robustus (assembly GCF_028021215.1). NCBI lineage: Eukaryota > Metazoa > Chordata > Mammalia > Artiodactyla > Eschrichtiidae > Eschrichtius > Eschrichtius robustus. Next base: position 53,192,006 of record NC_090842.1, on the reverse strand, counting down.
AGTTTGAAGACCTTCTTGAATTTGTGCCTTGATGTCTTTCATCAGTTTTGGAATATTTTCATTCAGTATCTCTTCAAGTATTACTTATGTTCCTGTCTCTCCTTTTCTTCTGAATCTCCATTTACGTAAGTGTTAGACTTTTTCACCATGTCCCATGTCTCTTACACTCTTTTGTGTATTTTCCTATTGTTTTCCTTAGCATGCTTCAGTATAGATATTCTCTATGAACCCATATTTCATTTCCTCTCTTCTATTGTGTCCAAAAGATTGTTACCCCACCTAGTGAATCCTTAATTTCACAAATTTTATATTTTTATTCTAGTGTTTCCATTTGATTCTTCTATATAGATTCAAAATCCTCATCTTGTCCTCTCTTAGACATACTAATCTAAGTGTAGACTTTATCTTAAAGTCTACACTTGTTATTAGCAAAAGGGTAGTCTGATATAAGCTACTCAAATGTAACAGTGAGCAGAAATCTCACGCATATTATTTAAAGAATAGCAGGGAATTTGGAGTCTCATGTGAAATGTCTTGGATTTTACATGTTGGTCACAGATTTAAATATTCTAAAAACACCTTAGGGAGGCCAATTAAAATATTTCTTCAGACTGGCTCCAGCTAGTGTGACTTCTCACCTAGGTAAAGTGAAAGTTGGAAGTGAGCTTTCTCACAGTGTCCCCATAGCCCTGTTGACTTGTTTAGAAAAGATTCCCTGGGCTGAAGAGAGAGACACAGAGGGAGAGAGATGGGGGGAAGCAAAAGGGGTATAAATGTTAATATGTCTCAGACAGAAGGTCTTTATAAAGTTCTGGGAAGCAGACAAAAACTCTAGATGGTTTTGTAGACCTGAGAGCAGAAGGGATGTGTGACCCACTCTCGGGGTGAGGGTGGCAGCAAGATAACGTAAGCATACAGCTTATGCCAAACACAGCCTGTAAAATTCCCACATGAGGTAGGGGCATGACCAAGAGAGCTCCCAGCCATTACAAGCCAGGTAGAGGAAGCCAGGATATCTTAGCAAAGACCTAGATGAGCCTCCAACCTCACCCACTCAGCACTCTCCCCCTTGTCCTTTCCTCCTTAGTCACTCTGGCCTCCACACTCTTTACATATACTAATCAGGCAGCCATGTCAGGGTCCAGCCCTCTCCTGGAAATATCCTTCCTTCAAATACCCACATGGCTCTTTATCTCACCTCACTTAGGTGTTTGTGAAAGTTCCCCTCCTGCTCATCCCCTCTAAAATAGCCCATCCCCACACACCAACATTTTACTTTCCATCCTCATTTCCCTGCTCTATTTTTCTCTTTAACAATTATTACGTTTGATCCTCATTATTCAAGGATTCCACACTTGTGAATTCACCTACTCACTAAAATTTATTTGTAACCCCCAAGCCAATACCCACAGTGCTCTCATAGTCATTTGCAGACATGCACAGGGTGGTGAGAAAATTGAGTCACCTAACGATGCGCATTCCCAGCTGAGGCCAAACAAGGAGACCCTCTGCCTTCTTGTTTTAGCTCCCATACTGTGTTAGCAAGTATCCTTTTCATGGTCTATTTAGTGCCATGTTTTTTGCATTTTTGTGCTTTCTATTGGTGATTTTGCTGTTTAAAATGGCTCCCAAGCATGGTGCTGAAATGTTCCTAAGTGCCTTATGAAGTAAATGCGTGCGTTAGATTAGCTTTGTTCAGGCATGAGTTACAGGGCTGTTGGCTACAACTTCAATGTTAATGGATCAACAGTATATATTGTGTCTTTAAATAAAAACATACATACAACAAGGTTATGTGTTGATCAGCTGATAAAAATACTGTGACCAAAGGCTTATAGGACCCTAACTTTGTATTTCTCCTAGGACCGCTGTTCCATTATCTTGTAATTCAACGACTTTGTAGAACATACTTCCATGAATAATGAGAATCTACTGTATCTGACATTATGTATTATATATTTGTTTATTATCTGTCTCTTCCACTAGAAGGTAAGCTCAAGAAGGGCAGAGGCTTTGTCTAAACTGTTCACTGCTTTGATTAGAATACCAACCAGCACATAGTAGGCATTCAGTAAACATTTGTGAAATGAGTGAACAATGGCAGGTCAAGCCTGCAAAATAATTATTTTTTAATATTGATTTATTTATTTGGTTGTACCGGGTCTTAGTTGCAGCAGGAGGGCTCCTTAGTTGCAATTCGCCAGCTCCTTAGTTGCGGCCTGTGGGCTCCTTAGTTGCAGCATGTGGGCTCCTTAGTTGTGGCATGTGAACTCTTAGTTGTGGCATGCATGTGGGATCTAGTTCCCTGACCAGGGATCAAACCTGGGCCCCCTGCGTTGGGAGCATGGAGTCTTATCCACTGTGCCACCAGGGAAGTCCCATAATTATTTTTAATTTGAGAACTGAGAAGAAGTTTAGGAAAGGGTTTGGGAAGTGGGCAACTGAGAAAAATATTTGTTTGTTTAAATGAATTGAGTCATGCAGATATCTGTGGGAGGACCAGCATGTGCAAAGGTCCTGAGGCAGGAGCTCTTTACTTGCCTGATATGTTCAGGGGACTGCAGGGAGGCCAGCATGGCTGGAGCAGTTGGGTGGGGAAGGATAGGATGTCAGAAGGGAACCAGAGAGGATTTATTCACCTCTCCATCCCTAGTACTAAGAAGTGTGCTCAGAACATAGTAGGTGTTCAGAAAAAAGGTGTTGAATGTTCACATGTGACACTTTAACACCAAAGTAGGGGGATGGTAGAGAAAACCCTGAATAGACAAATTAGGTGTCCTGCTGACCAAGCAGAGTGGAAGGCTTGTCATAGAGATGAAATAAGATTGTTCACTTGTCACAGAACAAATGTGGGAATTGTGACCTCACATCCCATGGGGGTGGACTACAGTTCATCCTGCTGCCCAGGGCTGAGACCTGAGTTTCATGGATGACCTCACAAAGTCCAGGGTGGTGCCCAGCCCACTGCCACAGTCCCAGCACACCATGCTGCCCACCCTTTGGCTGCTGCTCAGCTTTGCTGCCCCGCTGCTGAGGTCCCACTTTTCCATCAGCTGTCCTAATCGGCATTGCCAACTGGCCCTGCTCTCAAACAATGACATCTTCCTGCACTGCAATGCCTCTGGGGCACAGTGGCAATTCTTCTTCCTGCCAGTCAAGACCCCCTGGACCAACAACCCCTTCACTAACTCCAACATGGAAACAATGCCCGATGGCAGCCTCCTCATTAGAAATCCATTGCCCTTGCAGACAGGCTTCTACAACTGCCAGGACAAGGATGGCAAGAAAGTGGTACAGTACGAAATTGACTTCCAGGATATTGAAACCATACATATCACACACAAAGACCTGGGCCAAGAGCCCCTGCAGAATGAGACCCTGAGTCTGGGTGGCAAGGAGCTCATCTTCACCCACTGGGAGCCCTGGCAGGGCTGTAACCGCTGTGGGGAGCCAGGTGAGCGCAAACGCCTGGGGTACTGCTACATCGAGGAGCCCCTGGAAACGCCCATGCCCTGCTGGCTCTATCTGGGAGATGTGAATCTGTGGTCCAGCCGCACGCGGCCTGAGATGCAGGTAGAAGCCTGCCACGTCCAGTGCACGTCATCAAATGTGGAATACGTCACTTTTGACAACTTCAAGCTCAGTGAGAAGTTGGGATCTGCATGGCTCACCTGCCCCTTAGGATCCATCTACAGGTGATGGAAGCGAGTACCAGCCCTGCCCTTGGCCCCTTGCCAGGCTCTCCCCATCGGGGAGCCTTTGTGGGTTAATCTGTGCAGAGAGGGAGGGGCTCTATGTGGGTCAGCCCCGCAGGCTCTCTCCACTGGCTTCTTTAGATATTCCTTTGGCAAGAATCTCCCTGGTGCCCACTGAGTCACACACAGGTAGAACGAGGACAGCTAACACAGAGGGAGCGCTCAGCTGACTCCGTGTCCAGCCCTGTGCTGGGTGGTGCTATGGACACGGCAGTCGTCAGACAGCTGCAGGCCTGGCCCTTAGGAAGCCCCCCAGCCCAGGGAGGGAGACGGCCCAGGGCGGTCAGGGCTGGGATGGGAGAAGCCCAGGCAAATGATGGGGCTGTGCTGGGGGGTAGCCCGGGAAGCTGTGAGACTCTGAGGCCTCAGACTCATCTGGGAAGGTCAGCAAGCCCGGGAGGAGAGGACGGTGCCCCAGGGATGCCCATCAAGACCTGTGCCCCAGCGCTCCCATTCATGTTCTTGTCTTCCTGCCTGGAGCCCCTGGGAAATCTCCCTGTCCTCTCGTTTTCCCCAGCCCACCTGCACCTACCCCAGTAATAAGAACTACAGCCACTCACAGTGCTGCGCTTTCCCCATGGGCTGGTTCCTGGGCAAACTCTCTTAATAAACTCCAAGGAGGCCCATTTATAGATGGGGAAACTGCAGCTCAGAAGGGTGCAGTCCTTGCCTGGGGGAATCCGTGGCGGGAGAGGGCAGCGCAGACCCCACAGCTCACATACTTGGCCATGGGGACCCTCTTGCCCTCCTTCCCCGCTTGCCAGTGGCAGCCTCTTCCTTGCAAGCAGGGAGCCGGAGCAAACTCTTGGGGCCTCTGCAGCCACAGGCTCTGTGGAGTCTGGCCTCACCGCCTCCATCTGGTTTTCTTTCCCTTGCGCATCCCAGCTGTCACTTCTATTCTTCTCTTTTTCTCTATCTTTTTGTCTCCCTTTCTCCTTTCTTCCTCCTCCTCAAAGTATAAAAGTAACACCTGCTTCCTTAAAAAAGCCCACAATTCAGAAATGCAGGAATGTGCACGTGACCCCTCCTCCCAACTAGACTGGGACACCTACTCTGTGTCTTTGCCAGTTAAGGGACACCCAAGTGCCCATCACAGGGAACTTAAGAAGAGAGGTCAGTGAAGCTTCAGGAATTGCCAGGTCTCTAGGGAGCCGAGGGGAGTAGAATTTCATGTGAGGTTTCTGTCTCGGGCTCTGGATTCAGGCAGGCCTGGGTTCCCGTCCTAGCCCTGCCACTTTCCTGCTGTGTGACTTTGAGCCTGTGGCTTCTCTCTGGGGCTCAGTTTCCCCATCTGTAGAATAAGGGTTGTATTAGTTTCCTACGGCCGCCGTAACAAAGTACCACAAACCAGGTGGCTTAAACCAACAGAAATTTCTTCTCTTACAGTTCTGCAGCCTAGAAGTCTGATCAAAGTGTCCACAGGGCCCTGTACCCTCTGAGATGCTGGGTAGAATCCCTCCTTGCCTCTTCCTAGTTTCTGGTGGTGGCTGGCAATTCTTGGCCTGCCTTGACTTGTAACTGCATCACTCCAGCCTCTGCCTCTGTCACCACCTGGCGTTCTCCCCGTGTGTCTGTGTCTCTGTGTCTCTTCTCCTTTTCTTTTTTTTTTTTTTTTTTTTTAATTAATTTATTTATTTTTGGCTGTGTTTGGGTCTTCGTTTCTGTGCGAGGGCTTTCTCTAGTTGCGGCAAGCGGGGGCCACTCTTCATCGCGGTGCGCGGGCCTCCCACCGTCGCGGCCCCTCTCGCTGCGGAGCACAGGCTCCAGACACGCAGGCTCAGCAGTTGTGGCTCACGGGCCTAGTTGCTCCGCGGCACGTGGGATCCTCCCAGACCAGGGCCTGAACCCGTGCCCCCTGCATTGGCAGGCAGGCAGACTCCCAACCACTGCGCCACCAGGGAAGCCCAACTTCTCCTTTTCTTATATGGATACAGATCATATTGGATTTAGGGCCCACCTGACTCCAATCTGGCCTCATCTGAACTAATTACATCTGCAACAACCCGATTTCCAAATAAGGTTACCTTCTGAGGTTCTGGTTAGGATATGAATTTGGGGAGTACAGAGGCCTTGCTGGCCCTGGCTTCTTGGGGTCATTGTGATCTCTAAGGGGGAAAATGCCTGTAAAGACACTTACGACAGTGTCTGACACGGGGTTCCACACTCTAATAGGTGTTACTATTGCTTTTATGATCACTGGCCTTGTCAGTATTGTCTGTTGACAGTCCCCTCTGTTTCCCAGCCACAATCGGTGTGTTATATGCCTGATTCATGTATTCACTTATCACATTGTTCCCTGAGCATTTACAAGCCAAGCACTGTTCTAGGTACCGGAGATGCCATGAAGAACAAAACTGAAAAAGATACCTGCTCACAGAAACTAACACACCATTGTAAAACAATTATACTCCAACAAAGATGTAAAAAAAAAAAAAAAAAGATACCTGCTCTCATGGAGAGATAAACCAATTACATGAATGAAACACAGTTATTATATTATATTATATTTTATTTTATTTTTGGTAGAAAAAAATATTTTATTGTAATAATCATTTATCACCATCATATAAATATCTGTACTAAAGATATGTTAAGTATAAACTTCTTTATAATTGCCACAAGAAAATTATAAACCAATTTCACTTATGAACATTGTTGGAAAAACTCAATAAAATTTAGCAAATTAAATACAACTCAGAGGAACGGCTGCTGGTGGTCTGGAGGAGTTGACAGCATCCTCAACTGACAACCAGCAAAGAAACGGAGACCTGTATCCTACAACCCTACAACCACAAGGGACTGAATTCTGCCAGCAACCTGAACAAAGTTGGAAGGAAACACACAGTATTTTAGATGGTGATAAAGGAAGGGGAATGGGAGTGAGGGAGGTGAAAGTTTTAAATAAGGAGGTCAGGGAAAGTGTCTCTGAGAAGGTGCTATCAGCCAAGACTGAGAGAAGGTGAGAGAGTCCTGTGCCCTGAGGGAGAGCGTTTCAGGCCGAGGGAACGGCCAGGGCAAAGGCCCTGAGGCAGGGCTGTGTCCAGCATGTCAGAGGAACCTCTAGGAGGTGTGGCTGGGGCAGAGTGAATGCGGGAGAGCAGAGGAAATGGGGCCAGGCAGGTAAAGGGGGGCACGCATCAATTAGGGAGTGTCCTTGCTAATTCCTCCAAAGAACCCTCTGAGGTTGTGGCAGTCATGGCACCCCCAGGTTTCTTTGAGCCTTCAAATGGAGGCTCAAAGAGCTACGGAGGCATTTGGCCAAGTGGCCAGGGTAGTAAGGGGCAGGGATCTGAGAGCTCCCAGCCGTCCAGCCCCCATCCTCCCCTTACTCACTGCTGGGTCTCTCTCCTTGGAGGGGGTGCTCTGTTTGCTGTTCCCAGGGAGAAGGGTGAAGGGTGCTGCCGTCTCCACCTCCTTTCAGACATCGTCCCCCCTTCCTCTCTGGGGCACTGCAGCTGACCTTGTCCTCCTTTGCAGGCCCATCATCTGGGAAGCCGACAACATCTCCCTGACCTGGAAGGACCAGCTCTCGGGCCAGGCTGTCAGCACCGTGCTGGACACCTCCAACGGCGGCAATCGGCTGCAGGTCTTCCAGCCAGCCACTTATAAGTGCTTCGTGCAGCAGGAGCTCTCGGCTCAATTCACCCCCAAGTCCGATCTGGATATACTGGCATCTCTGAGCACAGAAGACTTTGGACAACAGCCGGAGGTAGAGGAGGCCCAGAAAGGAAAGGCTGACTCCGTCCTCAAGGGGCTGAGGCTGATGCTGCTAGTGGGCACAGCCCTGGGCCTGCTTGGGGTGCTGCTCAAACTCTTCCACCCTTCCCGGGGCAGGAAGAGAAACCAGGTGTTGCTGGTGAAATAAAGCGAGCTCTCGGGGCCCAGGAGACCTGGCCTCCTGCGCCTTCATCGCCTTACCTGTCCTCCTGTAGCTCCCGCCCTGGGCCCACCCACACCTCCCACTCTGAACGTGTGTGGACCAAAACAGACCCGGGGCCACAGCCAAGGGTGACTGACCTCTCCCTGGTCCGGGTCCTGCTCTGTTAACTCATTCGCAATCCCCATGCCACAGATGAGGAAACTGAGGCTAGACTACCTGTCTAGTCATTGGATGGGGGGCAGGGCGCCAGTTCAAACCCAGGTTGCCAGGCTCAAGCCTCTTGCTACTCACCGGGAGGAAGGGAGGGGTGCAATGAGGCCATTTTGGGGACGAGTCTCTGGGTGTGTAAATTGTAGCCACCTCACTCGCCGCTCTCCCAAGGACAAGGGCAGGGATGGGGGATGGGAGTGGGTCACCCTCAGCCCCCGCAGATCTGCTCTGGGCTGCTGCCTTTCCTTGCCCATCCCTTGCTCCCACCTTGCCTCAGTGGTGCCTAGGGCCTCCAGGCCTCGCCATAGCTCCCCAAGTTAGAGGTGCCACCAGAGTGGTGGCCCGGGCAGCAGACACGCATCACCCTTCCTGGCTCTTGCAGTGGAGAGAGCTCCCTCGGACACCCCAGAAAGGGGAGACAAGCCCCTCCACTGGGACAAGGCACCAGGCCTGGCCCAGCTGACCTGTGGGAATCACCAGTCCCAGCTGTTCCCAAAAATGTTATACACTATTTAGCAGGGTGCAAGTGTCAGAAATAAAATATTAATGCCTTGTAAAATTCATGGCCCTGCTATTCCATTGTGAAGCAACAAGGCAGATCTGAAACTTCCAGAACTTCTGCCCCCGAGGAGAGGGAAGCGCTCACCCCTAGCATCCCAGACACCGTTGCCAAAACACCTAAGGCTTCACGTGGTGCCCAGAGATGCAAAGATTCCTGCAGAAAGGGGAAATGTTCATGGAGAACTAAAGGGGGTCCATTGGGAAGCAGAAGCAGAGAATAATGACAATAATAGCAAACATTTGGGGATCTCCTGGCATGGTCAGAATGCACACCCTTTGCAAACGTTATGTCATCACAGCCACCCATGAGGCTGGGGTTACTATGAACTTCTTTTTGTAGCTGAGAACACTAAGGCACAGAGGGCTCAAGCAAGCTGCCTGAGGTCACATAGTGAAGTTGGGAAGGGGCCAGCAATGGGAGAGTGAAAGAAGACCTCTGGGCGGCCCCCAGACCTGCTCCCAGGAAACCCCCAGAGCCCTGTATCCACAGCAGCCCATTGTGTAGCAGCTAGAAGTGGAACAGCCAGAGCCAAGCATAGGTCCAAGGCCCAGGCCTGTCTGCACAGCACTGAAGGTCACCCAACCCACACCAAGGCTGTCAGTGCCCTACTGTGGAGGGCAGACCCTAAGGTGACCCCAGTGATTCCCAACTCCTGGTGTCCGTGCCTTTGTGTGACTACCCACGCCTTCAGTGTAGATGGCACCTGTGACTTGCTTCTAACCAGTGGAATATTATAAAGGTGTTGGGTGTTGCTCCTTTGATTAGGTTACATTACCTAAGACTCTGTCTCAGCCAACTAGAGCAGGAGAGGCTTGCTGGCTTGATGAAGCAGGCAGCTGTGTGGAGGAAGCCCACTTGGCAGGGAGCTGTGGGCAGCCTCTGGGAGATGCAAGTGTTCACCCTTTGAGGGTGACAGCCTCTATCACACAGTCGCAAGGGAATGAATTCTGCCAACAACTCGAATGAGTTTGGAAGCAGATTCTTCTCCAGTTGAGCCTCCAGATGAGAACACGGCCTGACCAACACCTTGACTGCAGCCTTGTAAACCCTGGGTAGAGGACTCAGCCAAGCCACGTCTGGACTCCTGACCCACAGAAACTAGGGGATCGTAAATGTGTGCTGTTTAAGCTACTAAATGTATGGCAATTTTTTATGCAGCGATAGGCAACTGATAACACCCAGCCATATCCCCCAGCCCACCATGAAGTCCCCCGAAGCTTCAGCTGTCACATGGATGGCTCCTGAAGGCACCAGTGACTTCCTAACTCCTCTCAGAAGCCTGCTGAGCCAGGTGTGGGGCAGGCTGATAGCCAGGCCGTCAGTGCTCCCAGGAGAAATCTGTACTCATGAAGGGTGGGAGTGGGAAGGTAGACATCCAGCTTCCCCAGCCCTTGATGGTACAACTCAGAGGCACATTCCACACCTTCTCTAGGAGGGTCCCCAGTGATCCCAGTGTGCACAGCTACAACCAGCTCATTAGGGCACCTTTAATCAGCTTACCCCCTGCCCTGCCTCACTGTCTCTTACCTCTGCTTCCCGAGAAAATATTCTTCAAATATTTTTTCAGCCCCACATTCCCTCCCCTCTCCTGGGACTACAAAGACATGAATTTAGAGCTGCTGTTGTCTCACAGGTCCCTGAGACTTGGTTAATTTTCCTCCAATCTTTTCTGCTGTTCAGGTTGGGGAATATTTACTGATCTGTCTTCAAGTTCATGGACTTCTTCCTCTGTCATAGCCATTCTGCTGTTCAGTCCATCCCGTGAGCCTTTTACTTTGGTTATTGTATCTTTTAGTCCTAACATTTCCATCTGGTTGTTCTTTACAGGATCTTCTATCTCCTCATTGATATGTTCTATTTTCATATTTGCTTTTAGGGAATCCTTAACTGAGATACCAACATTGCTAACCGAGTGGCCCCCATGAGCCAAGCAGAAAACATAAGTCAGGGAAAAGGCCTTGGGGGGCTGCTGCGATGTAGGGGTTTTTACCCCAGGTTGATGGGCCTGGTACTTCTGAAAGTTCCATGTGATTCTAGAGACTGAGATGTTTGAGTGAAACTATCCAATTTATGAATGTTGGCTCAAAAAAGTTTTCAAACACAGTGCCAGCCAAATAAGACATATCTGCAGGCTGAATTCAGCCCATGGCTGTTAGTTTGTGAGGTCTTGCTTCAACCTTGATTGGCGTCAAGTGTGTATTTCCATTTTTGATTATTCATTCAACAAATATTTGCTAGCTGGAGTAGCCAAGGACAGCTTCCCTGAAGAGATGACATTTCAGATGAGCCCGAATAACAAAAAACTGGGCAAGTAGGGATCTGGAGGAAGGGTGTATTAGTGTCCTATAGCTGCTGTAATGAATTACAGACTTAATGGCTTAAAACAACACACATCTATAATCTTATAGTTCTGAAGGTCAGAAGTCCAAAATGGGTCTTATTTGGCTAAAATCAAGGTGTCAGCAACTGGATTCCTCCAGAGGCTTGAGGGGGAGAATCCTTTTGCTTAAAGCCAGCAACACTGTATTTTCAAATGTCTCTCTCTCTCTCTGACTCTCCTGCTTCCCTCTTAGAAGGACCCTTGTGATTATATTGGGCCCACCCAATAATCCAAAATAATCGCCCCATCTCAAGATCTTTACCTTAGTCACACCTGCAAAGTCCCTTCTACCATGTCAGGCAACATATTCACAGGTTCTGGGGATTAGGAGTGACCCTCTTTGGGGAGCCACTATTTAGCCTACCCTAAGCAATTCCAGGCAGAGGGAGCATTTATAAGGGCTCTGGGTGGGTGTCTGCAGTGGATAGAGGACTACCAAGGAGGTGGCCAGGGGCCAGATCATGTAGGGCCCTGTGGGCCAAGGTGAGGGCTTTGGACTTTATTTGAAGTGAGAGGGGAGCCATGGGAGGCTTTTGAGCAGTGGAGGGACATGATCTGATATTCATTGAAAAAGGTGATTCTGACAAGGTAGGGCTCCTTGCAGGTAGGGGTGGGAGCAGCCCACAGGTTGGAGCAGGGAGTAGCAGCCACTCTTCATGTAGCCAGCTGGACAATGAGAAGCTTTCACCACCTAGCAGGAGAAATGCCACCTCTTCCCCACACCTGCAAGTGCAGTGTAAGACACAACATGCCCCATATTCCATCTTTAGCCATCTTCTTCTACCTTTTCCTTTCCATATTGTAATTTTTAAAAGACAATTTTTAGAGCAGTTTTAGGTTCACAGCAAAATTGAGGGGAAGGTACAGAGATTTCCCATATACCCCTGCCCCACACATGCATGGCCTCCCCCATGATCAGCATCTCCCACCAGAGGGGTCCATCTGTTACAAATGATGAACCTACACTGACACATCATAATCACCCAAAACCCATAGTTTACATAATGGTTCAATGTTCTGGATTTTGGCCATTTTGATAGGCGTGTAGTGGTAGCTCTATTTTTCACGGGAGGAAACCAAGGGCCAGAGAGGTGAATTCACTTGCCCACGGATACAAAGTTCGTGTATCAGTTACAGCTGCAAAACAAAACATACCCCAAATCAGAGACTGAAAATAGTAAGCATTCATTATTGCTTACAAGTCTACAGACCAACTGGGTGGTACTTCTGGTCTCAGATGGGATCGATCGTTCGTGCTTCTCTGATCATCAGTGTGCTGGGGTTGGCTCTGCTGATCTTGGCTGAGCTTTCTCACATGTTTGGGGGTTGGCTGTCTGTAGGCTGGACCAGGTGCCATTAACTGGGGAAACTGAGCTGTCCTCCACGTGGTCTCTCATTCTCCAGCAGTCCAACCCAGGTTTGTCTACAAGGTGGTGGCAGGGGTCCAAGAAAGTGAATAGAAGCCACAGGGCCTCTTGAGGTCCAGTCTCAGAACTAGCACATGACCAGGGACTGGGACATGGTGGCCTTGGCTTGCCATGTGACCTGAAGGTCAGGTTTGGGGGAGGCCCCTGGGCAAGATATCAGTTATCTACTGCTACATAAGAAACCACCCAAAACTCAGCAGCTTAATACAACAATTATTTATTTCTCTCTTCAGTCTGTAGGTTGGTAGTATAGGCTGGGCTCAGCTGGGTAGTTCTTCGGGTCTTGGCTGGACTCATTCATGCATCTGTGGTCAGCTCTGGGTGGGTAGATGGCTCTGCTTCAGGGGGATAAATGGCATTTGGTTCGGGAACCTCCAGTCTCTTATCTTCCAGCAGGTTAGCCCGGACATGTTCACAAGGTCATGGCAAGAGTCCAAGAGAGCAAGCGGGAGCTGGAAGGCTTTTTGAAGCCTAACCTTAGAACTAACACAGCATTACTTTCACCATGTTCTATTGGCCAAAACAAGCTACAAGGTCAACCCAGATTCAAGGGGTGGGGGAATAGACTACATCTCCTAATGGGAAGAGTGACAAAGTCACATTGTAAGTATGTATATATAAAGGAGTGAAGTATTACGACCATTATGTAATCACTTTACCAAGGGCAGTAAGTAACACAGCTGGGATTCTAACCCAGGATGACTGCTTCCACGTAGCCTTCTCTTCTCAAGGTGTATCACTTCTGTCCTTTCTTTAGCTTCTCCACCTCCTCTAATATCTTCCCTAACTGTTATTTAAGCCCTTCAATAGCTTTCTGTATTAGAACACACTTAACTGCAAGTAACAGAAATCCAAGCAAAGAAGTTTAAGCTAAGAAGGAATTTATTGGTTCTTGGAATCAAGAAGTCCAGCAGGTAGGCCCTGCTTCAGGCACAGTTAGATCCAGGTGCTCCAAAGACATACTCCAATATTGTCTTCCTTCATCTCTCTACTCCACCTTTTTCTGTGCTGCCTTAATCCTCAAGCAATGCTTCCCAAGAATAGATGAGGGCCGCTCCAGAATCACATCACAGCAGCTTAGCAAACTCGATGGAAAGAGAGCAGACCTCCTGTAACAATAGCAACAATGGAGCACTTGCTGTGTGCCAGGTGCTGTTCTAAGCACTTAGCAAGTATTAACTTATCACTCCTCACAACACCCTATGAGGCATAATCATCATCCCCATTTTACGGATGAAGGAACTGAGGCACAGAGAGGTTAAGATCCAGGTCTAAGGGTACATAGGTAATAAGTGGTGGGGCTGGGAGCTGAACCCAACCAGGTTGGTTCCAGAGTTTTTGCTCTTAACTACTTACCTAGTCTGGTGGGAAAGTAGTAATAACAGCAAACGCTATTCACAGCAGATACTCTGACACTGCCTGACACTGTCTGGGACATCAGAATATAATAATAATAATAATAATAATAATAATAATAATAATAATAATAATAATAATAATATTCATGTAATCCTTCCAGCAACTGTATGGGGTAGGCACTGTTATTATTTCCATTTTACAGATGGGGAAATTGAGGCACTAAGAAGATAGAGAACCCTAAGGTCACATGTGGGGCAACTGAAACTTGAATCCAGAGAGTAGGGTCCAGAATCTGTATCTGCTGCCTTTAGGGTCCCACTCCTGAGCCAGGGGTGAGGTCAGCCTCTGAGAACTTGATGTAGTGAGATGGAGGGAGGCCCCAGGACAGCCCAGCGCTCACCAGCTGGGTCTGCCCCTCCCTCCTCTCCCCTCCACGCGCCGCCTGGCACAGCCTTCCCAGAACCCATGTGTGAACAGACTGACCTAATGCAGGCTGGGCCAGAGGGCTGAGTCCAGACAAACAGGCAGTGGCCAAGAGAGGCCATGTGAGGCAGTCCCGAGGCGGGCGTGGGGTGGGAGGGACAACACCTGGTGTCATGGGGCAGCTGGGGGTTGGAGCCCATGAATTTGACACCCGTTAGACCTCTGCAAAACAACCCTTGCCCACCGACTGCCCTGACAGGGAGGCTGGCCAAGATGCCAAGTCATATTTAATGCATTTACGAGAAACTATTTATAGCCTTTTGATTTACCTGCCAACTGAGAACTGGGTAAGTGTAGTAACATCCCAGGAGCAGAATACAGGTGAGGCTACCCGTCCCTTAGCAAAGACAGCGAGTGCACTTCGCCACGTGGGCTCTCATATTCTCGTGACCACCTGTGGTCCTGGGGAAACCGAGCCTCTCTCATCCCTCATAGCTGGGACGTGGCAGGCTGGGAATGGAATACAGGAGGACTCAACCCACCCAGAAAACCGCCTTGGCTGCCTGGTCAGGACCCTGACAACAAGTCCTCTGAGGACAAAACTCTTTCCTCAGTTGTCTGTGGGAATCTTTGAAACACTGTAGCACCTCACACTTTCTTCTTTCCTCACCCACCCCTTCCTCCCCACACTCTCCCTTCCTCTTCGAGATTAAAATGTTTTCATCTTTCTTCTTTATGTCCTTTTATCAAGGCAATCGTCATAACACAGTAGGTAGCATTAGAGAGAGAGATCAGGTGTGCCCTCAGCCCTCCACAGACAGAAACTCACCAGCCTCAGCCGACTCTCCAATAAATGCTATTCGTAGCCCCATTTCACAGATCAGGCGAGTAGTCCGCCCACATCAGCTAGAATGCCAAGTGGCTCCCCCAGGCTGCGTCTCCTGGTGCATTTAGGATTTGCCACCCTCCTGCCACTGACGCTCTCAGCACTTGCCCCAGCCGATGATCCCGTCACTGTGGCTGATATTCAAGAGAGGGCACCAGAAATGAATCAAGAAAGTGTCCACCTTTGGAGGAAGCTGATGTTTGGTTTATTCTTACTCTGCAGTGATCATCTGTGGCCCCCAGTGTGATGGCTCTTCAGGCGGGTGCGGGGAACTGCTGCTCTGTGCCTCAGTTTCCCCCCCATCCTTATTGTTGGAAGGATCAAATGCATTGATACGTGTATAGTGCTTAGAACAGTGCCTGGCCCAACACGCACTTCCACAGTGTTTGCTGTGGTAGCTGACACCATTGTTATTCAACCCTGGCTTTGGAGAGCTTGGGCGGGACACTGGACGAAGCCCTGTGGGTTTGCTCCTGGCCTCATGCTTCCAGGCTGGGCCTTCCCTGCTCTCAGGCTGTCCAGCCTCCAATGGGGACCTCCAAAGCTCCATCATCAGCTCTCATTTTGTCGCCCCCTCTTCCCAGATACCATCAGTGGGGTGCGGGCGCTCACACGAATGAGAGGTGCAGACACTTGGGATCGCATGAGCGGAGGCCGCCAGATTCTGAGATTCATAGCTTCCTGGCCTCATTTCCCAACGGCCGCTGTGGCAGTGCCTTGTCCCCTCACCCTACCCCCCACCCCCACCCCCGGGCTTCCCCCTCCACCGCTTCCTCCCTCCAGGGGCGAGCGGTAGTCACGGCTTCTGCTGTTCCTCCTCTGTCACAGTTCCCACACCTCTTAACAAGATGTTTATGCCTCTGGCTTTTGATTCATCAGCGTTACCCACAAAGCCATTCTCTGTCGACTTCCTGCCCTGGCAGATGAGTATTCGATTCCTACCATCCTCTTCTGATGTAATGATACCACTCAACCTCCCGGGGCTTCAGTTTCCACATCCGTAGATGGGAATAATAACTGTACCTACCTCATAAGTTATTATTACCCATATTATTACCTCGTAAGTTTGCCTGAGGGGCAAATGGAGTCATTCATGTGACGTCCTTAGAACAGGGCCTTGGTTGTTATTGTTGTTATAATCATCCTCATCATTTTTGGTTTCTCTATTAGTTATCTTTCTAACTCTCAGTAACAAAGATCTCCATTTCTTCTTACCTTTTCTCTCCCTTGGCCTGGAATGTGGGCATGGCAGTCGTTAGCCGCTGAGGACAGCATCCGTGGGTGACACTGCAGCAGGACAAAAGGGCCAACTGGGCTGTCACCAAGAAAGATCCAGAATTCTGCCTGGTTTGAGCCACCGTTATTTTAGGTATCTGCCACAGCAGTGGAACTAATTGCTTAGGCTTTTACTTTTCCCCCAACATTTAATTATGAAAACTTTCAAACCTACAGAAAAGTTAAATGCCTTTTACCATGACACGCATATACCCCTCATCTAGATTCTACGATTGTTAACATTTTTCCATATTTGCCTTATTGTATACCTGTCTTTCCCTCTAGTTATTCATTAATCCATATGGTTTCTTTGATGGATTTTTAAATAAGTTATAATGAAGTATTTGAAAGCAGACACCAGTACTCTTTTTTTGGCCCACCATGCATGTGGGATCTTAGTTCCCCCACCAGAGATGGAAACTGTGCCCCCTCCAGTGGAACCACTGGACCACCAGGGAAGTCCCCGGACATCAGTACTCTTAACCTTTAAACACTTTAGCATTCATGTCACTAACTAGAGTTCAATGTTTACAGTTCAAAAATGAGGTAAAATTTGCATACAGTGAAATGCACACATTTTAAACATGTTTGCAGAGTTTTGACTAGTTCATATACTGTGCAGTACAAACCCCTATGAAGATAAAGAACATTTCCATCATCCCATAAAGTTCCCTTTTACCCCTACTCCAGCCCCCAAAACAATCATGGTTCTAATATTTTTATACATTTACCATTAAATTATCAAGGTTGATGCATGTATGTTCTGGGAGTGGTCTTAATTTAATTTTGTGGGTTAGTAGCTAGAGCTGAAAAAAATTCACTGTTCCCTTCTACAGAATACGGGACCATAGTCAACACCATGATGCCAGCAGTGCCTGGGACTGGAGAGGATGCGGGTCTCTCAGTGTTGACAGCCGGGACCATTCTGCTGAAGGCGGTGGTCTGAGCATTGAATGAGCTATACTGTTTAAGTTCCTGTGCCATCTCGTGTGCATCACTTAACCTGGATGTACTGCATAAGATGTTACTGGCTGAAGTAAGGGAAGAACAAATGCCAAACATCTTAAAAATAAAAGCCTTTATTACTTGACAAAACAACTAGTTCCACCAAGGTAGGGAGGCTCTACAGAGGTCAGTGCCTCAGTTGAATGGTATCCTCATGGGCTAAGATTCCCTGGCATGTTGGCAATGTCATCCCTCAAGGTGGCAACATGGCTGCCACGATTCCAGCCTTCATTTCCTATAGATACAAAACATTACAACTTTACACTTCCTTTCACTAAAATCCTACTCCACCCACTTTCCCCCTACATTTTAAGCATTTAGCTTCTCTGATTTTGCTCTTGGTACTAACCACTGGAATTCTTGACCTTGGCTTTGAGGCTCTTGGCTCTTCTAAGTGCCAATGAAAAAAAAATTACAGAAAGATAAGTGGAAAAAGTATCTTTCTTTGCAGCTGCAGAAAATCAGACACTCCTCAGCATCATTAAAGTCCTCATACAAATATTCTTTGTAGGCCATAGGGGCTTCAGAGGTGATTAGAACATCCCATGAAAGAAAATTTTAACTTTCCAAAATCTGTAATTCTGATTTCTTGTCCTACTTAATAATTTATTGCCCTGGGACTAATACTTAAATTGGCATGTAGATTCTGAAAAAGAAATATTTGTGAGCTTTTTCTTTGTTAAACCAGAAGAATGTTATTACCACCCCCTCTTCTCTCACATGGATGGAGGGGAAAACAAAACATAGACTCTCTTATGATTTTGCTTTAGACTAAGAGTTTAAAAGAATCGAATTCCAAGGTAATTAATGCCTCCTCACATTGCCCCACTTTCTGTGCGAGGCAGGAAAGGCAAGTTTCTTTCCCCTGCACTACTTTTTAAAGAAAAAAAGTTTACCCCAGAAACCTCCCACTAACCACTCCCCAACTGACTTCCCCTCACATTATCTTGGCGAGTAGTGTGTCACAGCCCCTTTCAGAACTAATCACTAACAGAAAGACTGGAGAGCTATGACCGGCTTAGACCACTTTTTCTGAACACATGGACAGGGCTAATAAACAAGCTAATAAAATCAGGGCTCTGCCTACAAAGAAGAAGGAAGGGACTGCCCTGGTGGCACAGTGGTTAAGAATCCGCCTGCCAATGCAGGGGAGACGGGGTCGAGCACTGGTCCGGGAAGATCCCACATGCAACGGAGCAACTAAGCCCGTGAGCCACAACTACTGAAGCCTGTGTGCCTAAAGCCCGTGCTCCTCAACAAGAGAAGCCACCGCGATGAGAAGCCCGCGCACCGCAACGAAGAGTAGCCCCCGCTCGCCACAACTAGAGGAAGCCCGCACGCAGCAACGAAGACTCAATGCAGCCAAAAATAAATAATTAAAAAAACACAAAGAAGGAAGGACAATGGATTTGCTTATTAATAATGAAGATTCCTAGCTCCTGCTGCTGGTTTCATGCTTGCTTCTAGAGTCACCCCACCTCTGACCTGCCACTTTGATTCTTCTTTTCTCTCTCAGGTTGAACGAACCTCAAACACTCAAGCCTCATAAAATAGGAGCTTCTAAAGAGGGAGTGGCTTAGGAGTGAAGGAAGCGCCTGCCCACATCCCTCAAGGGGAAAGTACCTAAGCTTGACTGTCTGCATATCTTTGAGGCTTTATTATCAACCAGACTTTCTATTGCAAGTGACTGAAATCCAAACAAGATTAAGCACAAAGAGAACTTATTGATTCTTAGAATGGAGAACTCCAGGAGGAATTGGATTTCAGGTATGGCTGAATCCAGGTGCTCACACTCAGGACTTTGCCTCTCTCCCTCTCTCACCTCTGCTTTCTTCAATATTGATTTCATTTTCAAGCAGGTCCTTTCCTCCCCCAGCACCTGCAGCCTTACAGCCTACCAGATAAGTAACCATGGCAGAACAAAAACTCAGTTTTCTGAGCAGTTCTGGCAAAAGTCCTGCAGCTGTCTCTCATTGGCTTTACTTGGATGATGTGCTCATTTCTGAAGCTGGGGAACAGGGTTGGCCCCATCCAGATCACACAAAGAGAAGGAAAGGATGGTTCCCAAAAGAAAATGAGAAGGGGAAATTAATGTCCACGAGGCTAATATATCTCTTATAGAGAGAGAGAGCCAGCCCTTGGGGGTACCAACCCATCCTGTTTTGTCATGAAGAGCAGTTAAGTTGCCAACAGGCTGATAAGGGGCTAAATTAGCTGGAGGTAGTCAGGGATGGCATCTTGGAAAAGGTGATGTTGGAAGCAGAACCCTGAGGGATAAAAGACAGTGTTCCAGGGGAAGAGACCTAAAAGGGCAAAAGACCTGAGGCAAATCAACATTTGGTGGATGAGTGGATAAGTACATGAATTAATGGATGGATGGATGGATGCCTACAGGTGGGGACTATATATGAGAGCACATCTTCCTGCTCATAAGGAACCCATGAGCCCTCGTAGTAATGAGGGAGCTGGGGTTGGACCGGGGTAGACCTTGAGGGGAAGTGGGGTGTGTAGACGTTGCCTGAGAGGAGGAGGCGAAGGGGTGTTTAGACACCCCAGTAGCCAAGAGGAGGGGTGGACAGTGGACCCTACCTTGGAGATGACGTCCCACGTCCCTCCCTCCACTCCCAAGGCTCCTGGGGCTGCCCTGAAACCCTCTCCCAGTGCAAAGCTTCCCCTCTCCTCCCTCTCTCCCTCTCCCACAGCATCCTCACTTCCTCTTTTTTGTTCCTCAAACATACCAAGCTTGTTCCCACCTCCAGTCCTTTGTGCTTGCTGTTCCCACTGCCTGGAACACCCTTCCCCAAGAGCTTTGGGAGGCTATCTCCTTCTTAGCCCTCAGGTCTCAGCCAAGTGTGCCCTCCTAAGAGCCGCCCATCTGGACCACCCCAACTGAATCACCGCCCCCCCCCCCCGCCCACGGCAGCCCCTTCCCAATCACACCACCCTGCTTTACCTCCTTTCTTGGAAACTTTTGTGAGCCTGTCACAGTCCCAGCTGTCACACCAGTGCCCAGCACAAACCCTGGCACAGAGTAGGTGCTCAAAGGGCTCAGGATCCAGCAGCTCAGAGCCCCTCAGTGCCGGGGACTAACACCCCTGTGCTCCCTGTCTGTTCTTCCCAGTGTGCTAGTGCCTCCTCTCTACCTCAGTTTCCTCCTCTGTAAAATGGGCATAGCAATAGACACGACCTCTGACAACCTATCTAAGGCGCACAGAGCACATGCAGCCTGGCTCATAGTAGGTGCCCCATAAGGTCAGCCTCAGTAATATTATTATTACCAGCCCAGGCTTGTTGTGAAGTCTTTGGGAGGGAATTGGGCACAGATTCCAGCCATGACTGGAGCTTCCTGGCCATGTGACCCTGTTCAAGTGACCTCCTCACACTGGGACCATACCTTTTTTTTTTTCTTTTAACCTTTCGGCTGCGCCACGTGACATACAAGATCTTAGTTCCCTGACCAAGGATCGAACCTGCACTCCCTGCAGTGGAAGCACGGAGTCTTAACTGCTGCACCGCCAGGGAGGTCCCACTGGGACCATTTCTCTCATTGTAAAAGGGGAGCTCACTGCAGCATCACCAGGCTCCTCCACTCCCCACCACACACCCACACACACACACACATACACACGGCTCAGGCAGCGTTTCAGGCAGTAAATGGGAAGTGATGGATGATGTAATTTGTTCAGCCAACTATAATCTGGAGAAAGGTTTCTTGGCGGGACATGTGACTTCAGCAATGGCCTTCACCTCCAACCCTCCTCCCCTTTCAGCTTTCAAGGGCCAGCTAGGGGCTGTCCCCTGCACGTAGGGAGGATGGGGGCAGCAAGTATCAGCCCCTGCCCTGCCCATGCTGTCGGCAGGTGAGGGCAGCTGAATTGAAAAGGCTCTCGCTCACAGCCAGGGGGAGTAGGGGTGAGGTGGGGGAGTGGAACAGGAAGTTCCATGGCCTCCAAGACATTCTTTCTCTCTCTCTCTCTCTCTCTCTCTCTCTCTCTCTCTCAGTCTCTCAGGGCTTAGTGGTCTTAACCCTTAGGTCCCTGGGGGATGGGAGACAAGGACTTGGGAAGGCCAGGTTTTTTTTTTTTAAGACGTTGGTGGTTGGTTGGTTGGTTTTTTCACAAACTGTTAACGCATGCAACAAAAATGTGAAGTCTGATATGGTGTCCTTACTTTTGAAAAAAGAATTTGCAAGTAAGGACGTGGAAAACAAACAAAACTACCAAACGAAAATGCATTGCTATAGGATTTTGAAATGGGCAGAAGACCTGAACAGACACCTCACCAAAGAAGATATACAGACAGCAAATAAGCACATGAAAAGATGCTCCACGTCACATGTCATTAAGGAAACGCAAATTAAAACAACAGTGAGATACTACTACACACCTCTCAGAATGGCCAAAATCCAAAGCACTGACATCACCAAATACAGGTGAGGATGTGGAGCCACAGGAACTCTCACTCATTGCTGGTGGGAATGCAAAGTGGAACAGCCATTTTTTTAAGACAGCTTGTCAATATCTTATAAAACTAAACATACTCTACCATACAATCCAGCAACTGTACTCCCTGGTATTTACCCAAAGAAGCTGAAAACTTACGTCCACACAAAATCCTGTACGCATATGATTATAGCAGCTTTATTCATAATTGCCAAAACTTGGAAGCAACCCAGATGACCTTCAGTAGATGAACAGATTAACAAACTGTGGTACACGCAGACAATGGAATATTATGCAGCACTGAAAGGGAATGAGCTGTCAAGCCATGAAATGGCAAGGAAGAAACTTAAATGCGTATTTCTAAGTGAAAGAAGCCAATCTGAAAAGGTTACATTACTGTATGATCCCAACTCTATGACATTTGGAAAAGGTACACTACGGAGACAGTAGAAAGATCAGTGATTGTCAGGGGTGAGGAGGGAGGGAGGGATGAATAGACAGAGCATAGAGGATTTTTAGGGCAATGAAACTATTTTGAATGATACTACAATAATGGATACATGTCATTATACATTTGCTCAAACCCACAAAATGTACGACACCAAGAGTGAACCGTAATGTAAACTATGGACTTTGGGTGATTATGATATATCAGTGTAGATTCATCGATTGTAACACAAAGACCCCTCTGGTGGGAGATGCTGATAATGAATGGGGAGGTTGTACCTGGGTGGGGAGATGGAATATATGAGAACTTCCTGTACTTTCTATTCAATTATCTTGCTGTGAACCTAAAAATTGCTCTAAAAAACAAAGTTATTAATTTAAAAAATTGCTATCAACCACAGTGACTTTCAAACTTTCTTGACTCTAAGAAACTCACTTTACACCATAACTCAGGAGGAACACAGGATTACAACAAAAGTTTCCCAAAACAACACTTCCCAACAGCCTGAGACAAACACTGATACTTTAAAATTTCTCTTCTCTTCTCCTTGATTTCATTTTTTAAAAGATGCTTGTCATGACCTTCTAACTGGATCTTGTGAGCCACTATTGAGTCACTACCCACAGTTTGCAAAGCTCTAACTACACGCAAGAGAGGATGATTTAACACCAGGAAAAAGTGGGAGGGTTGGACCCAAAGAATATTCCATTATACTGAGTACGTTTTTTGTATTTTATTTTATTTTTTTATTGAAATATAGTTGATTTACAATGTTGTGTTAGTTTCAGGTGTACAGCAAAGTGATTCAGCTATACATACATATATATCTATTTTTTTCAGATTCTTATAGATTATTACAAAATACTGGGTAGAGTTCCCTGTGCTATAGAGTAGGTCCTTGTTGGTTATCTATTTTATATATAGTAGTATATATATGTTAATCCCAAACTCCTAATTTATCCCTCTCCACCTTTCCCCTTTGGTAACCGTAAGTTTGTTTTCTATGCCTGTCGGTCTGTTTCTATTTTGTATATAAGTTCATTTTATACTGAATACATTGTGCTTGATGAAAACACCATAGTTTGCTTTTTAAAAAATCAGACTGATGGAGAGCGTGCATGGATAGGCACAGATAGGGGAAGCTAATTCTGTGGGATTGATTTCATTAATTCATTTACTCATTCAACAAATCTGTGCTGGGTGCTGGGGTGTCGACTGCAGTGGTGTGCTGGTGGCAAGAGCCTATTGTTAAATTTTTCAGGAATTTTGGTTGAAATCACATTGGTGGCTTGAAATTGTCCACGGTGGGAGATTTACACCATGGAAATCAGCAAATGCTATCAATCAGCACTCACGACCCCTACGCCGCCACCCCACCTTGCCCCACCTTGCCCCACCTTGCCCCAGAGGCTGTTGTTAAACATTCATGAGCACATTGGTGGTCAGCAGTGACCAAGACCTGGTCCCTGCCTGGACAGAGCTTATGTTCTAAAGAAGGTGGGGTGAGGAGCATAGTTTACGGAAATAACCACAAAAATAAAATAAACATGATAAATGCTATGGATGCTATAGGAATCCATGAGAGCCTATAATATAAAAGGGGGCTCCAAGAAAGCTTCCCTGGAGACATGAAATTTGATCAGAGACTTGAAGGATGGCAGGATTTAACTAGACAAAGAATGCAAGGAAAAGTATTTCAGGGAGCAGGAATAGCATGTGTGAAAGTCCTGTGTCAAGAGAGAGAATGGTGGCTCTGAGCAATCTAGCTGGAGTAGAGAGCAAGTGGGACAGTGAGAGATGGGGAGATGAGTCTGGAGGTGTGGGCAGCCAGGCCAAGCAGGGCTGGTGGCAGGGTAGGGCATTTGGTATTTATCCTAAGAGGAAATCACACAAGGTTACTCCCATGTTGCATGAAAGATGTTCTTGTAAATGCCCTCTTTTATACCTTCTTCCATCAGATTCTGTGAACTAGATTTATGATGCGGAGTGCACACTGCTTCAGGGCAGGGAAGACGTTTCCGTCTCTTCCTGATGCGCCTTTTGTTAATGAGGAAGACTTGCATTTTAAAATAAACCTCTGGAAGGTCAGATGTGACCATCATGAGCAAAAAGCAGCCCTGGAGAGCTCAACATTTTGCTGGCACAATGGAGAAAGGGTGAAACTGATTTTACTTAAAAATAATGAAGTGAGGAGTATTTATGGTTTTTCTAGCTGAAGGTGAGCTTTGAGGTGATGTCGGGAGGTGATTAAGTGTGGTAGCTCATCAGCCCACACCTGCAATGTTTGTTGAGGGCAGCCAGAACAGCAGCGAAGAAACCAGGGGTTGATGATGGAGAGAAAACTACTTCCAGCATCAGCCGGTCTTGGTGTGGGAGACTTGGAGCCAATTTACCTGTGACCATAGAGGGCAGAATGAGGACTGTCAGATGGCAATTATAAGGGGGCAGCTTTTCACCCAAAATGTAAAAGGTTTTCCTTGACCAGCCAGAGGCAGGACTCCTTCACTTCTGCCTTGCAAGACATTGTTCTTGGCTAACCTATACCGGGGGAATCAGGGGATGTGACCTTTCCCTATTTCCACACCTGAGGAGTCCTCTCAGTCCCTGTTGTCAAGACGTTGTTGGCATCCCTTTCCCTCTGTTGCTTCTTACTTATTGTGTAACCTTGAGGTGGCTGTCTAAGTTCTCTGTGCCGCATCTAAAACACGGGGGCCATCTTGGTAGCCACGTCATGGGGCTGTTCTGGGATTAGAAGAGATAATACACGTAGTATTTAAAGGGCACCTGGCACATAATAAGTGCTCAATAAAGTTAGCTGCCATTGTTGGTGGTATCTCCAGCCTCCCTACTTTTCCCTCAAATCAAACATCTTATATGTGAGGCATGTATAAACAAGTTCTTTTACTGAGGGGTCAATTTATTAGTTTTGACTCTATTGCAAACATCAGAACCCTACTTTCAAACAGAGTTAAACAAAAGAAAAACAACAACAACAAAGGAGATGGAACTTATTGGTACACTAAAAAGTCCAGATGTGTTTGACTTCAGGCATAGTTGGATCCAGGTGCTCACAGGGCCCCATTAGAAGTGTGCCTCTGTCCCTTTTACCTGCTCAATCTGCCTCTATGTTGACCTCATTCTCAGGCTGATTCCTCCCTGCTGAGGGAAACAATGGCCCCCAGCAACTCCAGGATCAGATCCTATCAGCTGAGGGACCGAGACAAAATAACAGCAAAGGTTCCAGAATTGTCTCATTGGCCCAGCTTAACCATGCACCCATCGCAGAAACAATGACAGTGGCTAGGGGTACAATTTATTAGGCACGGTGCATATGCCCATTCCTGGATCTAGGAAAGGGGGTCACACCCCAAACTCTAGGAGCTGAACATGTGGGCAAGTGTTCCCCAAAGGAAAATATGGGTTCTCTTACCCAAAGAGGAGAGAATGGTTACTGGGCAGGGGGAAGCAAAAGATATCCCCTACAGTCAAATAGATATCTTCGTGGAGGGCTCAAGGGTGTGAATTTATCCACCTTTCTTGCTTCCTTGAACCATATAAGGAAAGTGAGCCACCCAGGCTTGCCTCTTGGAAAGGAAGGTATCGGGAGTGAAAGATTCTTTTTCTTGCTCCCTCTTTTCTCAATCTTCCTCCTACAGTCTCCTCTTTCCAGACTTTGAATCTGGTATTCCTCCTTTCTTCCCTGTGAGACTTGTGAGACTTCATCCTCCTATTTTTTTTTTTTTTTTCTTTTGGATCAAGGCTTCAGTCAGATGCTAATAGAAGCTCTCCTCTGGCCAGCTCTCCTACTCCCAATGGGTCATGCCCACGTTCCAGGTTCTGGTTCTGAAATAATAAGAATTTGCTGAGTGTATCAGGATTCAACCAGAGAAGCAGAACCACTAGGATATATCTATAGATAGGTAAATAGCTATGAAGGGACTTGTACCTGGATTTGATCTCATGTAATCTGGGGAGCTGGTGAAACAGTCTCTGTCAGGGTGTTGTCTCTGAGTCTGATGCTCTAACTTGAAGTCCACAGGGCAGGCAGTCAGGAAAGATGGATGTAAGATCGATGAGAGTTAAGAATAAGCTGGAACACAGAGCCCAAGCTGGACTCCATGAGGCTGGACTGAACCCCTTGTCAGTTCTTGTTGCCTCTGATGACCTTGGTGGCGTGGGTGTCCTGCTGGAGCCAGGGCGCTTCACCATGGGGCTAAACACACCTGGCCCAGGAGGTGGAGAAGCTGAAGAAGGATTGGTGGGGGGGCGGGGTGGGGGAAGGTGGAGCATTGGCAGGACTAATGAAGTGAGCCAGCAGAAAAGAGAAAGCATTATGAGCTACTAAATGGCTGCTACTTCCCCCCTCCCTGAATCTCTCCTGGTGAAGAATCTGCCTGCCAATGCAGGCGACACGGGTTCGAGCCCTGGTCTGGCAAGATCCCACATGCCACGGAGCAACTAAGCCCGTGCGCCACAACTACAGAGCCTGCGCCCTAGAGCCCGCAAGCCACAACTACTGAGCCCGCGAGCCACAACTACTGAAGCCCGCGCGCCTAGAGCCCGTGCTCCACAACAAGAGAAGCCACCGCCATGAGAAGCCCGCGCACCGCAACGAAGAGTAGCCCCCTCTCGCCGCAACTAGAGAAAGCCCGCGCACAGCAACGAAGACCCCACGCAGCCAAAAATAAATAAATAAAATAAATTAATTTTAAAAAGAATCTCTCCTGTAGCTCAACATAATTGGAAGCATCCCGAAAAGGGAATTCGGGGAAATGTAGTTCAATCTAAGTGAGTCAAAGCCACCACGGTACTCCCCTTGTCAACTTGCACATACACATCTCCTTAAACCATACTTAATCTCCAAATAGAGTAACAAAGTCATGCTTTTACCTAAAATTAACTGCAATTTACCATCCAAGACTTCCCCTGGCAGTTGTGAGCCAGAGTTCCAAATTAGTTCCATCAGACAGACCCTGCCAGTACAATGTTGTCTAGATGGGGAGACAGACATTCCTGCTGTTTCGTACTCCATCATCTTCCAAGAATGCTCCTGAGGTTTCTTTTTGGGGTGATGAAAATGTTCTAAAATTGAGTGTGGTGGTGGTTGTACATATCTGTGAATACACTAAAAATTATTATTTTGTTGTTTTTTTAAAAATTGTATTGAAGTATAGTTGATTTCCAATGTCGTGTTAGTTTCAGGTGTACAGCACAGTGATTCAGATATATATATATATATATATACATATATATATATATATATATATGTACATATATATACACACACACACATATATATATACATATTCTTTTTCAGATTCTTTTCTCTTATAGGTTATTATTAAATATTGAGTGTAGTTCCCTGTGCTATCCAGTAGGTCCTTGTTGGTTATCTATTTTATATATAGTAGTGTTATACTAAAAATTCTTGACTTGTATACTTTAAAGGTGTGAGTTGTATGACAAGTGAATTATATTACAATAAAACTGTTACCAAAAAAAAAAAAAGAACAAAGTGTTGCTCTTTCCATGAAGGAAGCAGTTCAATGTAATCAGTCAGCCATGGTCCACCTGGTGGATCCTCTTGAGGAATGAATGGTGCCATAGCAGGGATTCAGTGTTGGTCTCTGCTGCTGGCAGATGGGGCACGTATCAGTGGCAGGAGCCAGATCAGCCTTGGTGAGTGGAAGTTCTTGTAGCTGAGCCTGTGTACAACCTCCATTGCTGCCACCTTGGCCACATTGTTTATGAACTTATTGGGCAAATACAGGGGTCATTGGAGAACGTGGCTGACTGGTGTCCACAGAGTGGGTTACCCTAAAGTAACCCACAGTGTGGGTTATTCCTAAAATTTTATTTTCTGAGGTCACTCTTTGTTGGGCATTCACACGGGACACTAATATCTTCCCACTCTGTAGAGATCTATCCACATACCTCTTCCCCAGACTCTGTAGCAGTCTCTGACCATCTAGCCGAGAACCATTAGTCCCAACATGTGAACTGATGTAGAGCCATATTTCTGGACATCTCTCCTTCCAATCAAAATGGACAACCAGATGCACTGCTCAAATTTCTGTCCACTGGGAAAATTTCCCTTTATCCCAGTCCTTCGGGGATGTCCCAGAATGGGGCTATAGCGATATGGCTGTCCAGTTTTGGGTGGTGCCTGCATGTTCTGCAGAACTATATGTAAACCAGGTCTGAGTTTTTTCTTCCTCAGTCAGCTGGTCACAGGGAACTCCCTATGAGCCATCGGTCTTGTTTGAGAGACAGAAGACAATGAATCACGAATAAGGGATCTGGACATCCGAGCAACTTCCTCATGCAAACTACCTGTGCTTCAGGACCTGCTAGAGCCCAGGCTTGCATAAACCACTTCCACGGAGTGCTGCTGTGTGTGCCCAATGTTATGGCTTGTTGGGTCAGACAACACACAGATAATGATGGGTAGCTCAGATTGCATGGTATCTTGGTGCCCATGGTAAAGCGTTCAGTCTCTACTAAAGCCCAGTAGAAAGCCAAAAACTATTTCTCAAAAGTAGAGTAATTATTTTCAAAGAATGACATAACTTTCTTTCAAATCCTAGAGGTCTACACAGTGATTCCCCAGCTGGGGGCTGCCATAGTCTCCAACAGCATCCGTATCTACCACTGACACATCAAGCACCATCATATCAGCCTGAATCTGTGGCAGAACTTTCTCTTGTTCTGGATCCCACTCAAAACTGGCAGCTTTTCAGGTCGCTCAGTAAATGAATCACAGCACATGAGGTATGTGTTGTTTCCAAAATCCAAAGGGGCTCCCCAGGTCTGTGCCTCTCTCTGAATGTCAGGAGGGGCCGGGTGCAGCAACTCTTCCTTCCCTATCAACATGCCTCAAATCACTGGACCCCAAGAACTTTCGGTGAGGAGACAGGCCCCTGAATTTTTGTGGGTGGGATTGGTTTCCCATCCTCTGGCATGCAAGTGTCTTACAAATGTGTCTAAAGGAGTTGCTACTCCTTGCTCATCAGATCCAATCATCATAATATCATCAATGTAAGGGAGCAGCATGAGGTCCTGTGGAAAAAGAAGTTAAGGTTAATCCTTAACTTAAACCATATTATGACACAGGGCTGTTAAACCATATTATGACACAGGGCTGAAGCACTGATATACCCCTGAGGGGGGGACAGGGAAGGTGTATTGCTGGCTTTGCCAGCTGAAAAGAAACTTCTTCTGATGTCCTTTACTAACAGATATAGATTAAAAAGCATTTTCCAGATCGATAACTACATACCAGGTCCCAGGAGATGTGTTGATGGCTCCAGCAACAAAACCCCCTTTGGAACAGCAGCTGCAATTGGAGTCACCACCTGATTAAGTTTATGCTGAGTCACTGTCATTCTTCAATGACCCATTTATCTTCTTCACTGGCCAAATAGGCCAAATAGGCAAGTTGAACGGGGTTGCAGTAGGAATCACTACCCTTGCATCTTTCAAGTCCTTAATGGTGACACCAATCTCTGCAATCCCTCCAACAATGTGGTCTTGCCTTTGGTTTAGTATTTTCATAGGTAGAGAGAGTTCTAGTGGCTTCTACTTGGCTTTTCCTATGATAAAATCCCTCATCCATGGGTCAGGGAACCAATGTTGGGATTCTTCTAGTTGCTCAAGATGTCTATTTCAATGATGCATTTCAGCATTGAAGAAATATCCAGAAGGTGTATTCAGGGACCGATTAGGCCTTTTGTGAGACAGATCTTCCCCAAAACTCCATTGATCACCTGACCTCCATAGCCCTACTCTGACTAGTGAACCACAGTGATGTTTTGGAATTCCAGGAATTAGAGTCAGTTCAGACGCTGTGTCCAGTAATCCTTGGAAAGTCTAACTATTTCCCTTTCCCCTTTGCACAATCACCGGGTGAATGGCCACAAGTCTCTTTGGAGAAGTCTGGGAGGAAGATTAACAGCATACTTTTTTGGCAGTGTAACAGGGTCCTTCCTCAAGGAACCTGGCCTCTCCTTTAATCAAGGGCTCAAGCTGGGAAGTGACTGAGGGTCCATGACTCTCTGTTTTGAGCATTCTGGTCAGGCTTCCATTCGCCACACCCAGAACTCATTCGCTTATTCAGATCAAGCAAGACTTCAGTAGGCTCCCCATCTACTGCCATGATAAACTAGTGAATGCTAAAGATCTCTGTGAGTCACACTACGCTCATTACTGTTTTGGCTTCACTATCCACTATGGTAACCATGCCCATCTTATCTTTGGCATATGAGTGCCACCAGGATCCCTGCCACCTCTGGGTTCCAGCATGCCTATTGCATTTAGAGATCCCAATTAATCGTAGCCATTTCCACTAGCATTTCTGACCTACAAAGAAGCGCCGTCACAGAGGTCTTCAAGGATGCTCAGACTCTCCCTCATGAATTTATTTCTGATAGCTACGGTGAAAATTGCATCCCCCTGACCCTCCTGGTGAAGGAGGGGTCAGCAAACTGCAGCCCAGCGGCCAAATCTAGCCCTCAGGGCTGTTTTTGTATGGCCCATGGGCTAAAAAGGGTTTTTACATTTTTAATGGAAATTAAAATCAGAAGAAGAATATTTTGTGCCACTTAAAAAAATGATATGAACTGCAAATTTCAGTGTTCGTAAATAAACTTGTATTGGAACACAGCCATGCTCATTCATTTACAGATGGTCTTTGGCTGCTTTCCGGCTATGACGGGAGAATTGAATAGTCACAACTGACACTGGCCTGTGAAACCTAAAATGTGTACTCTCTGGCCTTTTACAGAAAAAGTTTGCTGACTCATGCTCTGCAGGTTACCAAGGGAATTCTGACATTTCCACCCAGGATAGGCCACCTTTGGGAACATACATCAGTCAAATAACCAAGTAAACCGTCAGAGCCATTCCTAGCCCCTCTACCTCAACCACTGAATCCAGAATCTCTGTTTAGGGGACCAATGTCAATAAATTTGGCCTGACCCACTTTATATTCTTCCACCTTGATTCATCACTCTTAAGACCCATTTCCATACATATGCCCCAGTTTTCTCTTGATATAAATTGGAAAACAGAAATTGGCAATTGTTTTGGTATTATATCACACCTCCTCATGGGTCATGTTTTGTACCTCAGCCTTTGGTTTCTGTTGAGACTTGAGTCTAGTTATAGGTGTTGGAAGCAAGAAAAGGGCGTAGAAGTAGGTTCTGAGAAGGATCCGCAGTGCCTTGCAGGGAAACTGCCTTGGGGAGGCCACTATAGCAGGGGCGCAGGCTGCTGCTTTGGGCAAAGAGGATGGCAGAATTTAGGGGTTTGGGGTCCCCAGCCTTATTAGAATCTCCTCATACATCCTAATCCCGAATTTCAGGATCCTAGTCCTTCTCAATCAATGCCCTAATTTTAAC
The DNA here is from genome assembly GCF_028021215.1 of Eschrichtius robustus. NCBI lineage: Eukaryota > Metazoa > Chordata > Mammalia > Artiodactyla > Eschrichtiidae > Eschrichtius > Eschrichtius robustus. Next base: position 53,160,556 of record NC_090842.1, on the reverse strand, counting down.
AAAAAAGACCCCATGAGGTTGGAAGTTCAATTTGTGTTGTAATTCAGCCACTCACAGGGTCGGACTTTGCGCTTGGTCTTCAGAACTCTTGGCCCGGTGACCATGAGAAATAAGTTTCTTTCAGTGTAGTCACAGAAGCTTTCGAGTCTCTTATACAGGTCTTGACTGGGAATTTAAAGTTCTGAGCTCATCATTTTCTTTCCCCCATGTTTTCCAGCACAGTTAGAAAGAATCAACCAATCCAGCACACTCCTTCGTTTTACTGAAATGTTCCATGGAAGTAAATGCTTAGTCACCCAGAACCTTGCCTCCTATAGAACTGATTCAGGAAGCTACAGGTAACGACCTGAGGAACTGTCCTGCCACTTCATGCTATGGATTATCAGTGCCCCCTTTACTGCTGGAAACAGGGTCATTAATGACTTCAAATCTGACTAGATCAGAGAATCAATTCCAGAAAAAACCAAAACTCATCCTTAAGAGTCTGTTCTTCTAAGAGTCTGTCCACTCTTAGACCCAATTCTATATCAGCAAAGCAGAACCACTGATACACACACACACACACGATTTGTTACAGGGATTTGACCTTTCCCCATTGTGGGAGCTGGGTACGCTGTCTCTGTAAGGCTGTTGTCTCTGTACTTGATGCTGGAACTTGAAATCCACAGGGCAGAAGTCAGGAAGGGCAGATGGATGTAAAGCCAGGCAGAGCAAGAACAATCTGGAAGCCACGAGGGTGGACTGAACCCCATCATTCTTTATTTTTTTTAAATTTATTTTATTAAAGTATAGCTGATTTACAAAGTTGTGTTAATTTCTGCTGTACAGCAAAGTGATTCAGTAATACATTTATATTCTTTTTCATATTTTTCCATTATGGTTTATCACAGGATATTGAATATAGTTCCCTGTGCTATACAGTAGGACTTTGTTGTTTATCCAGTCTATATATAATAGTTTGCATCTGCTAATCCCAAACTCCCGACCTTCCCTCCCCAACCCCCCTCCCCTTTGGCAACCACAAGTCTGTTCTCTGTGTCTGTGAGTCTATTTCTGTTTTGTAGATAAGTTCATTTGAGTCATATTTTAGATCCCACATATAAGTGATATCATATGGTGCCTTTCTCTTTCTGACTTACTTCACTTAGTATGATAATCTCTAGGTCCATCCATGTTGCTGCAAATGGCATTATTTCATTTTTCTTTATGGTTGAGTGATTCTCCATTGTATATATACCGCATCTTGTTTATCCATTCATCTGTCGATGGGCATTTAGGCTGCTTCCATGTCTTGGCTATTGTAAATAGTGCTTCTATGAACATTGGGGTGCATGTATCTTTTCAAATTATAGTTTTGTTCAGGTATATGCCCAGGAGTGGGATTGCTGGATCATATGGCAGCTCTATTTTTAGTTTTTTGAGGAACCTCCATTCTGTTCTCCATAGAGGCTGCACCAATTTACGTTCCCACCAACAGTGTAGGAAGTGAACCCCGTCATTCTTGTCACCTTTGACCTTGGTGGTGCAGGTGTCCAGCGGAGTGAGGGTCCCGATCACAGGGCTAAGCACGCACCTGGCCCAGGAGTTGGAGAAGCTGAAGATGGATCCAGGGGGAGCTGGAGCATTTGCAGGCCCGGCTGTTGCCTGACGCCAATGAGATGAGTGGGCAGGTAAGTGACAACCGGTGTGAGCCGCAAAACGGCTGTTGCTCTAATCTCCCCCCAGCAACCCTCCCGCTAGAACATCTCTCGTGGCCCACCCTGCCCAGAAGCACACGGGGAAGGGGAGGACTCTGGGAAATGTAGGTTAACCTCACCAAGTGGACACATCACAAAGCCACTCAGAGGGCGTTTCAAATCCTGTTTAATCTCCCACCAGCAGGAGCCGGGGTTCATTCACTCACCAGCCTCTTCAGAAGCAGCACCCCTGCCTGGAGCAAGCATTTGGAGGACGCTCCCGACGCCCCGAGAAAAGCACAATCTAGTCTCATATGAGCAAAGCAGATTTCTTCCGGTTACTGTGATTTGGCCTGAATTCTTCCAGAACAAGAACCTTGTCAGTATTGTACTCAGGAGCCTGGCTGCATGACAAGAACCACTGCATTAGCTATTGGCAAGAAATCTCGCCCCTGATGTAAGAGTGGAGGAAGAGGCTTCAGTTCAGACTACGCAGCAGAAAAAGGTGTCGTGCTAGAAGGGGTTTGGGCAGCAGAGGAGAGCCTTTGGGGAGCCCTGGGGCGCTAGTGGACAGGTTTCTGAGTGTCTTTCCCAGGTCTGAGATCCAGTGTTGCTGTCCCCTGGAGGTCTCAGCAGACTCCAGTCTTAAGAATTACCTTCTCTTCTTGTATTGGAATAAAAATTGCTTGAGCTCCCATCCCTTGACTTGGGAGAAGCTCAGCATCCTCCTCACCACATCCACAAATTCCTCCAGGCTATCGTTTTCCCTGGTGGTATTCAGAGTGTTGTAGACTCAGCCAAAAGACTACGTTTCCCAGTTTCTTTTTGCAGATAGGAGTGGCCAGTCAGAAGTAAGTAGAAGTCTTTGGGAGGGGATCCTGAAAAGTCTCTTTAAAAGGAGCTGACTCATCAGTGGTGAGTGGGCAAATAAGTGACAACCAATGTGAGCCAGAAAATGGCTGTTGCTCTAATATCCATCCAGCAACCCTCCCACTAGAATGTCTTTCGTGGCCCACCCTAACCAGAAGCACACGGGGAAGGGGAGGACTCTGGGAAATGTACGTTAACCTCGCCAAGTGGTTAACCCTGCCTTTTTCTTTTGCTCTTGCTTTTTCCCCTGGAATGTGGCATGATGGCTGAGGCTCCTGCAGCCATTTTGTGACCTTGAGGATTAGAGCCACATTCTAAGGATGGCAAAGCAGTAAGTCAGTAGGAGCCTGGTCCCTCATGACATCAAGGAACCCCTTCCCCAGCCTTGGACTACATGCTTCAGGGTTCTGTTATGTGAGAGAGAAATAAATCACCTTGCTTACATCACTGTTGTTTCTGGCTTATGTCTCTTGCAGTTGAATACGGTTTCTGTTTCCAGAATTCTTGCTATGTGAGATAATAAACTTCCTTTGCGGCAAGCTGTATTACTGTTCACCAACATCCAGTTCCCTCCCTATAAGAAGGTTGTAGTTTCCTGCTCTCTTGAACGCAACTTTAGCCATGTGATTTCCTTTGGCCAATGAAACCTGAGCAGAAATAATAAGTGTCCCTTCCCGGCAGAGGCTACAAGAGTCAGTACGTGTTTCATTCTTATTTTCTTTTCTTTCTGTCAGTGATAAGCAGGAATATTTCTGTAATAGCTTCTCCATCATCTTAGGTCACATCATAGCTCTTGGCTGACCCATGATGGACACGCAGTGTGAGTGAGAAACAAATCCTTGTTGTTGTAAGCCACTGAGATTTTATTGTTTATTACTGTCATATTTAAGCAAAAATGGGCTGGCTTGATACAGGGAATTAGGGACTGACAAGCTCTTTGACAAGGCTAGTGGAAAAGAAAAGAAAAGAAAAGAAAAGAAAAGAAAAGAAAAAAAGAAAAGAAAAGAAAAGAAAAAAGGCTAGTGGAATGGGCTCTAGGTTAAGACTTTGCAAATGATTCCCAGAACATGACTGTAAGGAGAAACTCATTCCTCCTCCTGTGCATTTCTCCTTTACCCTCACACTACTGCCACACTCACAACACTTCTGATTCCAGATGTGGGGTTTTTTTTTCCCGCACCAAGCAGTTCTCTGTGACACCAGCTGGATGTCCTACAGTTCAATTCAATTCTGACACTAACCAGAATTAGTGCAGACACCACAGGTTAAGGGCTCAGTCCCACAAGACTGCCCCCCACTTCAGATGCCAATCACTAGCAGGGCCCCAGGTTACCCACAACTTGTGTCCAACTTGGTTACCATTGGAGGTTCCCAGGACTCCCCCCAAACCTTGGATTCGATTGTTTCCCAGAATAGCTCACAGAGCTCAGGGAAACACTTACATTGACCAGCTTATCATATAATAAAGGATGTGATAAAGGATACAGATGAACAGCCAGATGAAGAAGTTCATAAGGCAAGATCTGGAAGGGTCCTGAGCACAGGAGCCTCTGTCCCCCTGGAGTTGGGGTGTGTCACCCTCCTGGTATGTAGATGTGTTCACCAACCTGGAAGTTCTCTGAACCCCATAATTTTGGGATTTTTATAGAGGTTTTTTCATCGTGTAGGCATGGTCAACCATTAACTCAATTTCCAGCCCCTCTCTCCTTCCTGGAAGGTAAGGAGTGGGGCTGAAAGTTCCAAGCTTCTAACCGTGGCTTGGTCTTTCTGGTGACCAGCCCCCACCCAGGAGCCCACCAGGCATTGCTTCATTGGAACAAAAGACACTCCTATCAGCCAGGAAATTCCAAGGGATTTAGGAGCTCCACATCAGGAACTGGGATCAGAGACCAAATATTAGAATGAAAGATGCTCCTAATGTAATTTCCTATCACTTAGGAAATTACAAGGGTTTTAGGAGCTGTGTGCCAGGAACTGGGAGCAAAACCAAATATAAATATGTATATATATATATATTTTTTTTTTTTTCTCATTTCACAATGACCAAACTGACCCACCTGGGGAGCTTCTCCCTCCACCCCAATCAAGAGGATCCATTGTACATGGCATCTTCAGAATCTTGTAGCTCTATCTCTGATCCAGGACCTGGAAGTCATCGCAGCCCAGGACATAACTGCCCTTTTGTTTTCCATTTTGTTGTGTTTTGTGTTGAGGTATAATTCACATGTAGTAAAGTACACAAATCTTAAGTGTACAGTTTAGCCAGTTCTGACCAATATATACATTCAATTAATCTGCATCACTGTCAGGGTACAGAACATTTCAATCCTTCAAGAAAGTTCCCTCATGTCCCTTCTCCATCAACCTCTTGCTCTCATAGTGAAGGCAACATAATAGTAGTAGAGGCAACTATTATCCTGACTTCTATCACCATCAATTAGTTTTGCTTATTCCAGAATTTCATATAAGTGGAATTATACAGTGTGTGCTCTCTTGTACCTGGCTCCTTTCACTCGGGATAATGCTTTTGAGATTCATTCATGTTGTCGTGTGTACCAGCAATTCTTCTTTTTATTGCTGAGTAGTGTCCCATCGCACAAGTATGCCACAGTTTGTATCCACTCACCTATGCTGATGGATATTTAGATCGTTTCCTGTTCTTCGCTATTACAAATACTACTGCTATAAACACTGGTGTAGTACAAGTCTTTTCTGGACATCTGGTTTCCTTTCTCTTGGATAGATATTTAAGAATTGAACTGCTGGATCATATGCTAAGTGTACATTTACTTTTTAAAAGAATTGATAGCTTTCTAAAGTGACTGTACTGATTTACACTCCAATTTACAGCAACGTATGAAGGTTCCACTTGCTCCACATCCTCTGCAGCATTTGGTATTGTTAGTCTTTCTAATTTTAGCCATTCTGTGTGTGGTGGTGTCTCATTCTCGTTTTCGTTTACTTTTTGCTTGTAACGAGTGACGTTGAGCATCTTTTCATGTGTTTATTGGCCATTTAGATATCCTTTGTGTGTGTGTGCATAGCTGCCTCTCAATGCCCACGAAGCTAGCGACTGGACACTGGAACGGCGCGGTCCCAAACTCATCACCTTGGCAACCCTGCTTGTCAGCAGAAAACAGCCAGTTGAGCAGCAAGATGATCTCTCTGGCTTTCCAGTTTCCTACGGAGGGCCTCTAATTAGCAGAGCTGAATCCGCATCCAGAACTCCATATCAAGGGCATCTTTGAAAAACAGTATCAGCTTTTTCATCTCTACCTCATGGGAAGATGGAACGAGGGGGGAGTGGACGCCCAGCACCAGTTCCCCAGTTATGATGAAGCGGGTCAGCACTGCCCTAGTTCTGCCCTGGAGGCTGCCAGGCATGCTCGTGGGCTGGTGACTCAAGTTCAGGCTGTGCTCCAGTGATGGCATGGGCAATGGTTTTAGGCCCCAAACAATATTAACTCACATTGAATTGCATCACGAGAGTAAATTGCTTTTTGAATATCTTTTAATCCATCAAATGATATGAGGGAGAAAGACTCTGTTTAGTCAAGAGATGGCTGGCTTTCGTGCTCAGCTCCTGGAAGGTAATCTCTAAGCCCCTGGAATGTCCCGCCTGAAAAGAGTATCTATCTTTACCTGGGGGACTTGGGCCAGCCTAGTTTTTAACAATGGGATTGATGGTAGGGCCTTTGGGTCACAGGTATCAGCCCCAGAGGGGCTGGAAAGTAAGGTGACCACGTGGGTGGTCAGTCGTGTCTTTGTGACTGAGCTCCAATAAAAACTTTGGACACCAAAGCTTGTGGGAGCTGCCCTGGTTGGCAGTACTCCATGTGTACTGTCACACATTGTTGCCAGAAGTCAGCACCGTCCACAGCTCCACTAGGAGAGGACAACTGGGGGTTTCATGTCTGGAACACTCCTGGACTCTGCCCTATGTGTCTCTTTCCTTGGCTAATTCTAATCTGGTTCCCTTCACTGTAGGGAACTGTAAAACACTGTATTTCACTGTAATAAACCATAACTGTGAGAATAATGACTTTCAGTGAGTTCTGTGAGTCCTTTTAGTGAATTATCGGACCCAAGGGTGGTCTTGGGCACACTCAGGCTTATAGTTGGCATCAGAAGCGAGGGTGGTCTTGGGCCTCCCAAACTCTGCAGTGTCTTTGGGCAGTAAGGAAACAATCACAGCCCTGACACCTGATGCTCTCCTCCAGCAGAGCAGACTCTGGCCTCCAGCTCAGAGCCCTCAGCCAGCAACTCAGTATCCAGCTCGAATGCAGTATATCTTTCTCCTTGTTTGTCTTCATTGGATTTATCTTTATGGCTCTCTTCTATCCATATCAAGCAGTACTAGGTCTCCACATATGAGTGTGCCTTTTAAAATAAATGTATCTAAGTTAAAAAGGGAGCTGATTTTTTTAAAAGTGAATAATAATAGTACAGGCAGGATGGAAATACAGCAAAAATTGTGAAGAGCATGCGTGATGATTGAAGTTTGGGAAATGCTAGAGACATCTTCCACATACTCCTGTGGCCATCCAGCCAGGGGGCAAATGTGGCTGCCAGCACTTCCTGTTCTGAGAAAGAACCTTAGTTCCTTCGCTGTGACAACCTATATGCTCCCTCTCCCCAGGGCTTTTCAATATTTTTAAAAAGTGACCTGCAGTATGAAATCTGTTTTATACCATCATGATTAGGTTGAGCCACATGATGCATTACGTGCATCATTAGGTTGAGCCACATGAAATTGTTTTTATAGGTCAAAAAAATTTGAATAGTGACAATTTCATATTTAATTTATATTTCAATTTAATAGATATAACACATTACACATGAATATATACATATGTGTAATATATGATATATATATATGAATGATATTCCCTCCTGATTGGTTAGGTATCTGTTCTGAGTAGTAGGTGGGGGGTGCCAATCAAAAAATATTTTTAGTATCCCCCCATATGTATATTATATATATATATCATGTATGATATATATCACATAGATAGTATACATATATTATACATAATATATGTCACATACAGACATATACAATATATTGCATAAAATATATGTGTTTGTTTCATTGAATTTATCTTTTTGGCTATCTTCTATTTATATGAAGCAGTACTGGTTTTCCATATATCATTGTGCCTTTTGGGGGGGGTTTTTTTTGGCCACACCGTGCAGCATGCAGGATCTTAGTTCCCAGGCCAGGGATCTAACCTGTGCCCCCTGCAGTGGAAGTGTGGAGTCTTAACCACTGGATCGCCAGGGAAGGCCCCCTCACTGTGCCTTTTAAAATATATTTATTTAAGTTAAAAAGGGAGTTCTTCTCTTAAAAAATGAATAATAATACAGGTGGGATAAAAATGTGGCAAAAATTGAGAAAAGAATCTATCTACAATGTCATATTATTTGTGGTATATTCTGATATTTTCTTTTCTATTTTATTACTTCTTTTTCTTTTTTTTTTTTAATGCTACTCACAGCCCACTAAACTGATTTTGTAACCCCGGGAACAGGCTATGACCTGAAGTTTGTGAAACATTGTTATGCAACCGCCTTGAACAGGACCTTGTCTCTTGGCTTTGGCATGATGACCCTTGACCCTGAGCAGAGGTCCCCACCCCAGGCCCTGCACTTCAGAGGGCCTGCTCCCACCTCATCTGGTTGAGTCCCTCCCCAGGGGCTGCAGAACCTAAGGGCTTTCAGGAAGTGCCCACAGGAGCCTGTGCCCCTTCTCAACCATGCTCTGGGTCCCCAGGACCCTGGAATTCCCCACCCAAACTACTCTGAGCCCACTCCAGGGCCTGCGAGGCTTTCTTTGTGGGCACAGCCCTAAAACCAAGAGGCAACCAGGGGTGTGGATGGACCTTGGATGTGCAGGGTGGGGTGTCCACACTCACGTGCTGAAGGGACCCAGAGTGGGAAAAAAGCGGGTCACCGTGGGCCTGGGCCCTCCACTTGTGTTTGCCCAGTTACCAGCGCTGCCTCTCAATGTCAGGGGTGAGCTGGCCCTGGACACCAGGCTCTGCACAAGGACCAGGCCAGGGGTCTCAATCTGCCTTGGGTGGAATCCAACACTGACCCTCTCATTGGCCAGATTCCCCTGTGGCCCGCCCCTGCCCCCATCCTTCCCACCTCACCCAGGCTGGCTTGGTTCACTGTGGCCCCCAGCTTGGCTTTGGAGTCTGTGACTCCCTCACTTTTCTCCTGGGGGCCCTGCCCGCCCCCTGCTGCTTTCTTCCACTCCCCGGTCAGGAATGATCAGAGACCATGGGGCAAAGACCACAGTGCTTTACTTCTTGTCGGAACAGAATGGATAAATGGGGAGCCAGTCAGCCTTCAGGGAGGGCAGGGCTGGGAGAGTAGGGGGCTCAGGCCACCAGTCCCGGCTCTGGCTCCATCCACGTCCTACCTCTCAGGCTGGGCTTTGTTGACTAGTCTGTAGGTCCTTTGAGGGGAGGGAGGAGGCCAGGCACGGTGAGCCAGCGGGGGGTCAGTCTCGGGGTGCCCATCGGGTCATCAGCCCCCACTTCCGACGGACTCATCTGTCATGACTCCGGCATAACCGGGGCAACTGCCTACACTTGCCACCTGTAGGTGAAGGAAATGGTTCAGTCACGAGTTGGAACGATATTGATTATTGTGATCTGGGTGCTGGAGGACAAGCCTCCCCTTGGGAGGCTCCAAGGCAACTCTGAGCAAGTGACAAGAAACTGACGGGGGAAGAGCTGGTGCAAGGGTCCGCAGGGGGGACCTCCCCCCACCCCTACACAGAGGAGCCCTAGCTTGTGTGTCATTCATGTGTTCAGCAAACATTTATTGTGCACCTGCTCTGTGCTAGGCAGTGATCTAGGCACTGGGCACACAGTTGGGAGAAAGAATGGATAAAATCCCTGCCCTAGTAGAGCTTTCTAGTGGGGGAGACTGACAATGAGAAAAAGAACTAAGTCATGTGCACATACAGTGATGTGTCAGACAGTGATGCATGCTATGAAGAAAAATAAAACAAGGAAGGATGCAGGGAGACCCAGGAGCTGAGCGCATCCTCATGGCAGTGACTAGAGGGGCCTCAATGAGGAGGTGAGGGGGGAGCCACATGGACATCTGGAGGAAGGGTGTTCCAGGCATAAGGAACAGTCAGTGCAAAGGCCCTGAGGCAGAAGTAGACAGGTGGGATTAAGGGAGAGCAGGAAGGCCAGGGGGCTGGGCCAAAGCAAATGAGGGGGATCTTAGAAAACAAAGGGGACTTCAGAAAACAGCCCTCTCCCATCTCCTGGCTGCCACCCTTGCCTACACCTCCCTGTCCCTCTGGACTCACCTCCTACCCTTCTCCCGCTCACACTGCCCCAGCCACCCTGGCCTCTTCCTGTGGTTATGGCAACACGCTAAGCTCGTTCCTGCGTCTGGGGCTTTGCACTTGCTGCTCCCTCTACCTGTTTTTTAAAATCATCTTTCTTATCAGAATCCATTCTGATTTTACCTCTTTAGAGGGAGTGCCTCTCCCCATCCTTCTCAATCCATCTTTATTTTCCTCCTGGTAATTCTCTTTTTTCTGTGTCTCTGCTCCACTCTGCTCATTAATGTGTTGAGCTGTTTACTGTCATCCCCCCACCAGCTGTGAGTTCTCCCCGAGGGTGGGGACCAGGGCCCCCAGCATCACAGCACAGGCTGGGCACAGAGTAGGTGCTCACAAATGTCACTGGAACAGTTTATGGCCCCGGAACTGACATTTAGGCTCTGCCCTCACACAGACCTGGGCCCAGTCACTCCCTGATGTTTATGCGCTGTGTGACGTTGGACAAACTTCCCTCACACAGACCTAGGCCCAGTCACTCCCTGATGTTTATGCGCTGTGTGACGTTGGACAAACTTCCCTCACACAGACCTGGGCCCAGTCACTCCCTGATGCTTATGTGCTGTGTGACCTTGGACAAACTTCCCTCACACAGACCTGGGCCCAGTCACTCCCTGATGCTTATGCGCTGTGTGACGTTGGACAGACTTCTCAGCTCTCTGAGCCTCACTTTTCCCGCAGGGGAGAGAACAGGCTCTGGCACTAAGTCAGGATCTATAAGCACAAGTTGAACAACTGGGGCAACAGTGCTTGACTCCCTGATTCAACAGGAGCAGACACGCATCAGCGATCTCTTTTTAATTCTATCAGTGTTCCGTCTCCCACCTTAAGGCAAAAAGCTGAGGCTGTGCCCATTTTCCTGATGAGGAAGTTGGACAAGAGAGGTCACTCATAAAACTTGACGTGGGTTGTACAGCTTAACTGAGAGCTTGCAAACCGGTTGCCCGCGTGTTTTACTTAATCTGTAACATTTTTTAAACTTCTTAAAAAATTAGTTTCTCCGCTTGTTAATCTCCCTTTGCCCCCCTTCCCGGCTCGACACTGGGCCCTGGGAGGCTGACTTGAGAGGCCGCAGCCCCCAGGCCCTGGAGGGAGAGAGGAGGGCAGGAGGAGAGAGAGGCTGAGGTATCCGATCCCCTCGACCCCTGCCCTGCTCCCTCCCGGTGGGCTTACCAGGAGGCATGGCTGGAAACCTCTCTCTGAAGCCACAGTACCTGCCTGGGGCCCCCTCCTCCACTTCCATCTCTCATCAGGCCCTGGCGCAGCCATTACCTCTGCTCACTCATGCAGCCCGGGGCCATCAAAGCTTCCCGCTATTGCTAATCCTGGGGAGCTGCACCATCGCATTGCCCTGCCACCGCCATGTGAACAAGCGCAGGCTAGCCTGCTGGAGGAGAAGACCACCAGGTGAAGAACTGAGGTGCCCATAGAAGCAGAGCTCCCTGCTGACCCGCGGCTGACCTCAGACGCACGAATAAATCCAGCTGCAACCAGAAGAACCGTCCAGCTGAGCCCAGCCTAAGTTTCCAAATTGCAGAATTGAGAAGTCAGTAAATGGTTATCATCTTAAGCCACTGAACTCTGGGGAGGCTTATATGGATACGCCTCCTTTAAAACAACCTTGCTCAGGGGCCTTCAAGAACCTACCCTCCGTCAGAGTCCAAGCCAAGGCCTCCTCCCTCCCAGTCCTGATGCCCCTCCCGCCCAACCCCCCTTCTCACTGGTGAGGATGACGATGCCGGTGATGAACAGCACGGCTGCCACCAACAGCCCCCGTTTCCGGAGGGTGTCCTCGTCTGCAGAGAGAGAAATGGAGGCGTGTGGCAAGAGGGGCCTGCATCCTCCTCTCCCCACAGCCTCCCATGGGTAACTTACCATAGGAGAAGGGGTCGTCCTCGCTTGAACCTGGAGGGGACAGAAGGGAGCAAAGGTTTGTGGAGTGAATCGGTGAGTGAGAGTCAGAGTCAGAGAGGAGACACCTGGGTCTCAGCCTTGGTGCACTTAGAGCAAAACTGAAGTCCTTACTCAGCACACAGTCTGGTTCCCATCACCTCTAACCTTTTCTCCTCACTTGCCCCCCTCACTCACTGTGCTCCACCCCCTCCCCCCCCCCCCCGTTGGTGACCACGCAGACCCTTTCTCACCCCAGGGCCTTTGCACTGGCTGCTCCTGCTGCCTGAAGCTCCCTTCCCCAGATGTCCACATGGCTCCCCCTCAGCTCCTTCTCAGTGAGGTCTCCCTGGCCCTTTACAGAAAATACTCTCCAGTCATTCTCTCACCCTAACCCTGCTTCGTTTTTCTTTTTTTTCCTTTTTTTCTTCATTTTTCTTGATAGCAGCTTAAAACCACCTGATATATAGTTATTATGATTCTTATTTATTGTCTCTCTCCCCATGAAAACGTTTCCTTCATTAGGGAAGAGATTTTCGTCTGTCTCATTCACTGCTGTAGCCCTGGCACCTAGAGCACTGCCCAGCACACAGTAAATGCTCAATGAATATTGCTTGAATGAATGAATGAACTCTCTATATGACCTGTGGGTGTACCATTTCCATCTGTTCACTGCGGTTGGCTGGACAGGAAGTGGAAGATAAGACCGGGAGGGGAAGAATCAAGGTGCCCCTAGAAACCGAGCTCCCTGCTGAGCCCAACCTGCTCTCCAATGCACAAGTAAGTCCAGCTGAGACCAGAGAAGCACCCAGCCAAGCCCAGACTAAACTTCTAAACTGCAGACTTGAGAGCTACATAAATGGTTGTCTTTTTTTTTTTTTTTTTTTGGTTGCGTTGGGTCTTAGTTGCGGCACACGGGATCTTCACTGTGGCATGTAGGCTCTTTTAGTTGCGACACGTGGGCTCTTTTAGTTGTGGCATGCGGGAACTAGTTCCCTGACCAGGGATTGAACCGGGCCCCCTGCGTTGGGAGCGCGAAGTCTTAACCCCTAGCCCACCAGGCAAGTCCCTATATGATTGTCATTATAAGCCATTGGGTTTTTGGGTTGTCGGCATGCAGCACTCACTTATGCATTCATTCATCTATTCAGACATTTATTGTGTGCCTACCCTGTACCCACCCACAAGAACACCAGCCCTGAAGTCAGGTATTCGCCCGACACCTGTTTACTGAGCACTATTCTGGGCTGGGCAGTACTGAGGCACTAGAAACACACAGTGAGTGGGAAATAGCCTGTGTCCAGTCTGGGAAGGGAGTTACTGACCAGTCTGCTTGAGGGCGGGGTCCGTCCTGACGTTTTTGCGTGGGAGTCGGGTCTTGGGGGGCGTGGGGCCTTGAGTGGGATCAGCAGAGAGAGCGGCCAGAAGATGGTGGAGGGCAGGAGTGAGCCGTGGAGGGAAACAAGAGACAACTGAACGTCTGCGTCTGGGAGAAGCCCCTCCCCCACGCCTACCTTCAGGGCGCAGGCCAGGTATCCCCGCCTCCCACCCACACAGGCAGCCAGGAATGGCAGGTATGGAAATACTGCGATAAGCCTGCACCCCCTGATTAGGACCAACGGCTCCGACTCCCGAGGAACCCCTGGCTCCTCTCCTAGGACCTCCCGGACCACCCCATGATCATGAATAAAGGGTCACATCTGTCAGAGCCAGACAGGGGCCTCCAGAACCCTGACCCAGTTACAGAGCCTGGAGATACTTGTTAGAAAACATGTTGAATTTCGCCTCTCCTCCCAGACTAAAAACACCAGAGGGTTCCTCTCTTTTAAAAAAAAAAAAAAATCAATACCCAAGGAAAGACCTGCCCCTCTGGCACTGAGAAATGTCCTCAGTCATCCCTGACTGATGCCCCAGTGTGAAGCCAGCAAGCAGAGAAGCCGCCTCATGAACTGGCTCCCCAGGCCAGCCTCAGCACCTCGCTTCCTAAATACGGACCGACAGCCAAGGACTACGAGGTGTTCAGGAAACCTTTTTCCAAAAAAAGGGATAAGCCAGATCAAGGGTAAAGATGGAGGGACCACAGGAAATGTAATAAAAGGACAGCCTCAGTGGATGGAGGGACCGCAGGAAATGTAATAAAAGGACAGCCTCAGTGGATGGAGGGACCACAGGAAATGTAATAAAAGGACAGCCTCAGTGGTACGTGGTGCTCATGCCCCCCTCCCACCCTCACCCCGGCCACCCCGGTGTGAGGGAACCTGAGCTCAAATTCTGGTTCTGCCACTTTGCACTGTGTGGCCTAGGGCCAGCCAAGTAACCTCTCTGGGCCTCAGTTCCCTTCCCTGTAAAATGGGGTACCGACAGCTCCTACCACATAGGGTAGTTGTCAGCAGTGAACGAGTGACCACGTGAAAGCTTAGCACAGTGTCCCGCATGGAGCAAACCCTCAGCACGTTGTTGCTACTGTCTACTTGGCTCTCACTCCTCCCTTCTTCTGGCAACAGTCCCCTTTCTTCGGGGGGAAAAGTTCCTGCTTCCCCAGACCATCTGGGTCTCCTATTGTAACCCAGCCACAAAGGGGAGCATGTGACCCAGTCTCACCTTTCCCTACCTTTCAAATTCCAAGTAGGGCTTTTGAGTGGACACTAGGTGACGGAAGTTCTGAGCTGGCCATTTCCTTGCCAGGTGGAAAACAAGCTCCAGTGCAAGAGAGACAAAGATAAAGAAGGGACAGAGGCTCTGGGGGCGCTGGGCTCAGCAGTGCCTTTTACCACTTGGCTCCCTGACCCCCCCCTCGGCCCAGTTGAATTTCCATCACGTATAACCAGGAACGTGGAATACCACATAGGGTAACCCAGGTCAGCAAGGACTCAGAGTAAGTGACCCCGGAGATGTGAAGATGTTTCCTCATTTGGAAAATGTGGAAACTGCTGCTACACCCTCAAACCCCACTGTTGTACAAAATAAAAAAAGCTCCCTTCCCCAAGACACCGTATTTCCATCTGTTGTAAAATTGTTCTAATAGACAGATTCTTTCAGAATGAGATGCTTTACTGCCATCACTGGGAAGTTGTAACAATGATAAAAAATCTACAAGGAGAATGGTGTGACCTTCTAGGTAGTGCTCTTGTGCAGTGCCCAGTCTGAGCAACCGTGCATGCAACTCAGCCTGGGAGTGGCCTAATCTATAGTACTTTCCAGTGGGGGCTGCCTCTCACATACGGCTCATCACACAGGCATTAGAGACGCCCTGCTACCTTTATTTCCGCTCATCCCCCTTTCCCACGCCTCTGGTAACATTAACTCACTTGTCCTGAGGGGAGCCACCTCTCCCCTGACTCTTGGTCTATGCAGATCAGACATGTGGCACAGACTCAGGCCTGACCAGTCAGAGCTGTTCATCTCCCAGGCTCCCATTGGTCAGACATGGGCACATAACCCCAGCTGGGCCAATGAGAGTCAACTCTAGGCCTTTCAGCTAGAGATGCACTCTAGCTGCTGAGTTTGTAGCCTAAACTCAGAGCTACGGGACCACCTTTGTCACTAAGAGGGGAAAAGCCGCTTGAGAATGAAGGCAACAGAGCTGAGAGAGGAAGCAAGTCAGTCGTGATGACAGAGCTTGAGCTCTTTGACCCAGCTGTGCCTGGAATTGGTGCCTCTGTACTTTACAGAGCGTATATCGCTAATACATCTTTTTTCTTATTTTTTCCAGTTGGGTTTTCTGAGTTTTGCAACTGAACAGCTCCTGCTCTAACATTAAGAAGATCTACACCAAGGGAAACACCTACAGGTACATTTACCGCACCAGCCCTTCGAAGGGATCTGAATAAAGAGGGTTCCTGAGTCTACCAAGTTTGGAAAACGCTGCAAACTAGATGCTCCCTCTTGGGATGCCTGCTACAGACAAGCTTATTACGACTCCGAGAAGTCCTGCCAGATAGAAACGTGTTTAACTTTAACTCAGAGTTTCCCAAATACCTTTGACCGCAAACAGAGAAAAATTTTTTGAAAAATGTATTAATTCCCCAAACGGGTGCTCTGAGAAACGTACTCAGGGAAATGCCGACCTAGATGGAGAATTAAACACAACTCATACGTTGCTGTTCTAGTCCCAGGCTCTACCTTGCGTCCAGCTCTTGTCTGTCCCCGGACCTGTTGTTAGAAGCACATCCATTTCCGTCGGTTGCTGGGTGTGGATCTCCATCTGGTTCGGGGTTGCTTCTACTCAGGTCGCAAGAGAAAGGAGGGGCGGGTGAGAAAGAAGCGAATCAGGGACCTGCAGAAAACAGCAAGGGGCCCTCTCCCCTCCTCAAGTTGGCAAAAATCAAAGACATCCACATACAAGCGCTGCTGTGGGCGTGAGACAGGGGGACTCTCTCACACGCCGCTGGTGGTGGGGCAAATCAGTGTGCCTTTGCCCCACCGTGTCGTGGGTAAACTTTAGAGCCAGGTTCCTGGACCCTCATCCTAGCCGTGTCACTGGCTTTCGGTGACACCTTGGGTGAGTTACTCTGAGCCTCCTGTAAAGTGAAGATAATGCCCATTTCTCCCTCAGAGGGTTTGTGTGAGGATTGAATGAGTGAATGCGGGTGAAATATTTAGAACCATGACCGGCACTTAATTTGTGCCATAAGTGCTCAAGGAGGAGGGGACAGGCTTGCTCATTGTGGCACTGCGAGCAATGGGAAGAACTGGAAGCAACCAAGATGCTCATCAAGATGGGCATGGCTTCATCAGCTGTGCACCGGCACCCTGCAGAATGCCACGCAGTGAAAAAGACCAACACGGATGCTTCTATAGGACTGTGGGAAGAGCTTCCAAACACATTATTGCATGGGGGAAAAAAGCAAGTTGCTGAACAACAGTCATACAATATCCTTAAGCTCCCACAACGACACCTCCCAATTAGTATATTTTCCCCAGGTAATACACATGTGATACAGTATCACTGGGGAACTACTCCCAATATAACACTAACGGTGGGGACCTCTCAGAGAGGGAGGAGAGAATGAGAATGGGGAGTGGATGAAGGGATTTCATCTTGCCTGCAGTATTCTTTTTATTTCCAAGGAGAACGTGTCTACGTACCACTAAACATTAATGGACAAAATTGGTGAACACTTTTTGAATGATGTTATACTCCAAGGAAGAGTTAAGAAATGATTTGAAAATTCAAAAAGGGAAAAAGATAAAGAGATAAAAGGAAGAAAATGAAGGGGTTGGCATACAGGGAGTTTCTGGGGTGTCTGCAAAGCTCTATTCCTTGACCTGGGTGATGGTTACATGGGTTCAACTTAGAGTCATTTAAGTTGTACACTTACGGTTTTTACATTTTTCTATAGGCATGTTATTTTTCATGATTTCAAACAATTTTTACAAGAAGTGAATGGAGTTAGCTGGCTGCCCCACGACAAAGTAAACCAGGGGATTCAGCATTGGGGGACTGAAATGGGTAATCAAGGACTCAGAGTGTCAGAGGAAGAGGGGCAACAATGTCTGTCCCAGGCCCACCTCCCCACCCTCTGCCCCTGCCCAACTCATTACCAGCCTGCAGGGTTGAAGTCTGAGGAGTGGGCTGGAGTTCTGGGTGGACGGTGTCTGGAGTCCGGAAACAGGAAGAGAAAAGAGAGAAGATGCAGAGAAGGTGCATGGATGGAGGTACAGGGGGATTTCCATAGCAACTCAAATTTGATGTCATGGAAACGAATTAATCCAGCCATTTGCTAACTGCCCAAATGGGATGCCAGTATCTCCCTGGCCTCAGGCCCTCCCCTCCCACAGATGCCTTTTCCCCTACTCAGCACCCACCCGCCTCTGGTAAGAGCCCCCGGAACTTCCTTTGGGGAAACATCCTTCCCTGACTCTCAGTCCACTTGGTTCAATGGGCCTGGCACCAGCCCCGCTGGAAGTTAAACACGAGACCCGGGTCTGGCCAATCAGTTTTCTATGCCTGTGGCCACAATGATCAGCTCACAGGTGGGGGTGTGACCTGAGCCTGGTCAATGACACTCAGTTCTGGGACATTTGCTGGATTGGGGAAGGGGAAATTCTCTTTCCTCTGGATTCTTAGCAGGTAGGATAGAAGCTCCAGGTCTCTATGGGCCATCTTGGCTCCATAAAAGGAGAATCTGCCTGAAAATGAAGCCATCACAGAGAAAACAGAACCAGGAAATGGAGACAGGTTCCTCATAGCATAATTTGAGCTTAGATGGAGCCATGCCAGAAGGTCTATTCCTGGACTTTTCAGTTACACAAATCCAAAAAATCCCGTTTGGTCCAAGTTTGAGATTTTTGTTGCCATTGTTATTTGCAATGACAGGATCTTGACAGACCTGTCCCTCTTTCCTCACCTGGGGCTGGAGTCAGGGCATGAACGTTCTCAGTGACTGGGTCTGCTAGAGTAATGGATGTGGCCTCCTCCAATGTCTGTCCTGGGAAATGAAGGACGAGAAGTCAGGGAGGAGCCTCTGGTCCCCCTTCTCTCACCGATACCCCCACCCTGCCCTCCCTCCCGAAACCTTGAGGGATAACCAGGAAGTCCTGTCTGCTGGTGGAGCAGCAGACGGACGTGTGATTGATCAGCTTTGGTGGAAGTGTTTTAAGAAATGCTAATGCCCCAGCGCCCTACCTGCAGCTGCCTCTCCCTGCCCATCCTTGTGGGATGAGAGAGGCAGTTTAGCCTAGGAGCCCAGGTGCTAGACCCAGCCAGGGCCCTGATCTCAAAATCTGTTCCCAATAACTTCCTTGCTGTGTGTCCTGGAGCAAGTGCAACCCCTCTCTGAGTCTCGGCTGCCTCATCTGCAAAGTGGGGATAAAACGTGAATCTACTTGTCAGGACTGTAGAGAGGGTGAAATGAGATGCAGGTGGGAGTGGTCTCCCCCACTGCTCAACATGCAGTCAGTGCTGGATAGAGCTGCTGCCCCCCACCCTGGCCCAGCCTCCATCCTCTCCTTCCTGGACCATCACACAGCCTCCTCCCTGGTCTCCCTGCTCCCATCTGCCCCTACAGTCTGCTCCCCACACACAGCCAGAGGGAGCCTGTGAACCCCTGAGTCAGATCGGGGCCCTCCTGGCTCAGAGCCCTCCTCTGGCTGCATCTCACTCCTAGTAAGAGCCAAAGTCCTCACCTGGCCCATAAGTCCCCCCTCCACCCGGTCCCCTGTCACCTCCCTGACCTCTCCTCTTACCACCCTGCCCCTTCCCACCCGAACCCTAACCCGAACCCTGGCCTGCCTGCTGTCACTCACACTCTCCAGACAGCGCTCGTTCCTTGCATACCTACTTGGTTTGCCCCCTCCTCTCCTTCAAGTGTCTGCCCGAATGTCACCTTCTGGTGAGGTCTTACCTGATCACCCTATTTAAACAATCCTCATTTCTCTCCTCTGTTTTTCCCTATAGCACTTTTCACCTCCTAGCATACTATATAATTTACTGATGTGTCAGTTACTGTGTGTCTTTCCAACTAGAATGTGAGCTCCTGTTCTACGCAACTGCTGTTTCCCCAGTGCCTAGAATAGGATCTGCTCAGTGAACACTTGTTGAATGACTGACTGAACACAGGAAAACCATTTTATCAAAGAGAAATGGGACAGCTTCAGTGCAGAGTTTGCTCTGGGTTCCAGGGTTGTAGCCCAGCCCCTCCACTCGCTAGCCTCTGGCACAGGGCACTTTCCTTCACTGAGCCTCAGTTTCCTCATCTGTAAAATGGTCACGACAACAGCATCATAGAGTAGAGCTGAAGCTGAAACAAGCACCTGTCATGTAGAAAGCACCTGCAAGGCCCACCACAGGTACCGCCTTCAGAAAACACTTCTCAGGCCAGGGTGAGACATCTCCAGCTCCTGGACTGGCCCCAGCTCACCCTTTTCCCTAATCATATATCACCCGGGGATCCAAGGGAGCTGCTCTGCTGTGAGTCCGGTGTTCCTGGCTGCCAAGTAGGAAACCGACACCCATCTCCCCGCCAAATCAAACTCCGTGAGTCCTTCTTGGAGGTGAAACAGAGGATGCCCAGCAGGACAGGCCCTGGCCAGACGCGTTGGAAGCAGCCACCCAGGTCTGAGGTATCTAAACAGGGTGTAACCTTGGCCCCCTTATTGGGGCCCCCACTTCCTGGTGCCAGCTCAAGAGGGGACTGAGGACACAGGACAGAGCATCCAAATTCACCAGCCGCCCACCCAGCAACACATGCACTCGAAGTGGGGCTGGGGGCTCTGCAGCGGGGTGGAGTCAAGGGCTGGGCCTTACCTCTGGTGGGGAGAGTCAGGCCAACGAAGACCAGGAGACACAGGCGACCACAGGGCGACATCTATAGAGCAAGCCAGGGCTGGGGTCAGCCATGATGTCAGTGAGGCAGGCCCAGGGCAACCCCTGGGGACCCTGCAGCCCCCTTCCTTACCCTGAGCAGGCACCTCTGGCTTCAAAGACCCCTGCCAGGGTCTTTGGCTGCAGGAAGGAGGGCCAGGGGGAGGGTCTCAGAAGTGGGGATCGCCAGCAGTCACTCCCTCTTTCCCTCTGCAGGTCCCCAAAGAAAACAAGAAGCATCAGACTAAACCAGGCTTCAAGCAGCAGCCACTGCACGGGGCTGAGGCAGAGGGGCACTCAAGCGCTAGCCAGGACCGACCCTGGAGGGCAAGGGGAGGGATCTGGGGCACCGGAGTAGATCTGAGGACCTCGGTCCCTCCCTCCGGGGCAGTCCTCAGAGCAGAGGAGTCAGCTAGGAGGGGGAAAGAGGAAGAGTGAGTAATGCGCTCCTGATCTCAGAGGAAAAAGTGAGCTGGTGTTAGGGGCCTCCCTGCAGGGACAATAGAGCAGGATGCTGGGCAGATCTGGGAGGGTGAGAGGGATGGAGGCGAGCTGGGGAGACTGAGGCAGGAGGAGAGAAGCAGTGCCGAACCCGGTGGTACAGGAGAGCAGGAGGGACGGTGAGCATGAATGGGGGGGCGGAGAGGCGCCCAGAAGATCGGTCTCTACCCACCTGAGCCCGGCCCCTGGGCAGAGGGGAGCGGATGGAGGAGGATGGAGGAGAGACTCACGTCAGAGCTGGGGGTCCCGAGCCGGCAGCCTCGTGCGGAGAGGGCAGCTGCAGTGGCTGAGTCCGGGCGGAGGGTGTGGCCAGGGGAGCGCTGGCGGGCGGGGACCGAGACGGGCTCAGTCATTTCCTCTTGGGTTTCCTGGCTTCAGAGCCCGGGGTGGGAGCAGGAGGGGGAGACGTTGAGGGCTATGGGGGGGCTGGGGTGAGAGGCTGGGCGGAGGCCTCCACCCACCCGGCCTAGGGGAGGGTGGGGGTGGGGAGCAGCAGGGCGGGCAGGTCTGGGCGGGGTGGGGCTCCTGTGGGGAGGGAGGGAGAGCGGGGGAGGGGTCTCCTCTGGGGTCTCGGGGATGAGAAGGGAAGGGGCAGCTGGGGGCGGTGGCGCTGAGGGAGGGAAGGGAAGCTTGAGGGGCTCTGAGAGAGAAGGCGGCCAGTGGGGCACTGGGGGTGGGGAAGGAGAGGAAGGGGGAAAATCTGGGGATGGGGGAGAGAGCTCCCCAGTTTCAGCTTTGTCCCCTCCCCCGTTTTGTCCCCACAGATGAGAAGACACAGACAGAACAGGGGGAAAAACCAAATGCACATTTATTAAGCTCAAGACATAGACTCTGAGGGTGCGGGGAACAGGGAGGTGCCGGGGAGTAGCACACAGGGATTGCGGGGGGCTGAGGGTGGACTCCGGGACCCCAGGAGCTGGAGACCTGAGTCCCTGGGTCTGGGATGCAGACGGGCTCTTTGGGGGGTCGTAATTGCCAAGGCCTGGGGAGGTGCAGCGGCTCCAGCCTTGGAGTGGGTGGGACGGCTCATTCAGGGGAGCGCTCCCTGGGCAAGGCTGGGGTCCCCACCGCCTCCACCCGGTCCTCAGGCTCCCGCACTCAGGCAGGGACAGTAGTGGAGGTGCCCAGGGCTGGTCTACACGCCGCCACCTCCAGGGGCTGGGGTGAGAGGGAGTGAGAGAGAGAGAGAGAGAGCCAGGGAGCTTCAGTGGGCAGCAAGAGGGGTGGAGGCAGCCCCCCGCCACACACTGCCAGGGGCCCCTCATGGAAGTCAGATCTCCAGACTGTCACCCTAGAGCTAGCCCTGGGAAGTTGTCTTGCCTCCCTGCACCCTAGTATCTGGTCCATAGAGGGACACCTTTGGGGCTTTTGTCCTGTCCCACAGGGCACTGTCTTGAGAGGAACACATCTGTGATGAGGCCGAAGACCCCTGGCCCAGCCTGGGCTTTTCTGGGGTGTCCCCCTGCCAGAAAAGGAGTCTCCATCCCTCTCCCATGCTCCCAACGTCCTCCTATACCCCCACTCCTTTCCAACACACCATCTCTGGAACATTTGGATACAAAAGGAATTCCCATGTCTCCCACCCACTTGGGCCCATCATTCAGCTGGAATGGGTCAGAATTCTGTACATACTCTTAGACTGTGGCCAGGTACCCAGGCCAACCGTACCCCCCCCCCATCATCCACAAAGTGACCCATTAATGTTCTTAAATCTCATTAAATAAATATGAAACTAAACACATGAAATTCCACATCAAATCCTCCAAATATGGAGTACCCCAAGGCCCATTTTTTTCGTTCTAAAAACTTTATAAGAGGCAGAGAGATTCCCATCTCTGATTTTTTAAAAGTCCCTGGAAAGGACACAGTTCCACTAAAAACAGGTCGAGATATTTTTACATAATTAAAATTAACACCCCCAAGGAGTCACAATCTTTCATCTACATGCTTATCCCCCCTCCTACATCCTACATCTATCCACCTGCACTCACTCTCCCCCTCCTCCCCCTCCCCCCTCCCCCCTCCACCCCCCTTCACCCCACCCCCTCCCACATTCCACCCTCCTCCTCCATTCTCCACCCTTTCTAACGACTCCTTCCCCCTCTTCCTCTCTCCCCTCCTGCACCCTTCACCTCCTCTTACACCCCCATCCTCTTCACTCTATCCTGTACTTTCCATCTTTCCATCTTCATACTCCTCATATTCTCTCCTATATTCTCTCTTTTCCAATATCAATTTTTAAAACCTGTATTCTATATGTCTCTCCTTTTGTTTTTTGATACAATTATTCACAAGCCTGCCTTCCTTCCTTCCTTCTTCCCTTTTTCTCAGTCAGTTCATCCTAGATCTTCCCAACTGAACAGTAAAGTCTGGAAAACATTCTATCTTCCTGCCTTCTCTAGTGCTCAACTCTGCCTTCATTCTGATTGCCAACATCCTTCTCCCATGTGGACCCCTCTCTCCACAGGCTGTGGCTTTCTCATCTGGGGAATTAGTTCATCCTTGCTTTTATGAGATTAGGTACTTGTTTCTGGGCAGTTTCAAGGACTCTTTAGGACATTTCACATCCCGCTAACTTCATGTTTTACCATGTTTGATCTGCAGGGTCTCAGCTCCATCTTTGGTGGCCCCATTCTTAGGGACATCCAGTGCAGTTTCCCCTCTGACTCCCCTGCCTGCCCCCACCCATCTTCCCAGAACTACACCCTTTCACACCCTCACCTGAGGAGGGAAGCTCCGACTTACAGGATTTGCATGTTGGGCTGTGGAAGCAAAGATGAGAGAGAAAAGTATAAAGAGGCTCAATTGCGCAGGCCTTCTGGGAAACACCTGGCAGGCCCTGGGGGCCCTTTTGTTTGGCAGCACCCCTGCGCCCCAGGCTGCTCCCACCCCTCCCCGTCTCTCCCCACTGCTGCCGGACCTCTCAGACCTGGAGTCCGCCTTCCTGCACTTCACCTTCTTGCCTGTTAGGATAGAGACAGAACAGAACAAGGAGAGAGGACATAAGGGTCTGGACAAAAGCCAGCAGGGGAACTGTAGGTGCTTGGGGCTTTGGAGCCCAGGAAGGGGTCACACTTACTGATGATGATGAGGATGCCCAGCAGGAACAATATGGTAGCCAGAGTCATGCCCACGGTCTGGACAGTATCATAGTCTGGGGAAGATATTGGAGGACATCAAAGTGGGGGCAGCACCTCAGCTCCCCTGGAGCCTTGGCCTGGGTTCAAGGCTGCAGGCTCCTCCAGTGGGTCAACGTGAGGATCAAGTGCATGGCCTTGGGCATTGGGCGCTCCCCTTAACCTCTCCTCTTTACCCTTCTCTGGATTCTTTGGCCATAGATATAGATATAGATATGACCTTCCTCTACTGCATATATATATATGTATATTTTTCAGCAAACAACCTTCTCTGTGGTCTCTCTGTCACCCATCCCCCTACTCAACCCTCCAGCCATAGGGATCCTGTTAACACCTGAGTCTGATCAGGGTCTTCCTGAGTTCAGAGCACACCACTCCACCCCCTCCAACTTCCACTTCCACTGCATTGCAAGGAAAAGCCAAAGTCCTCCCCACAGCCCATGAGGCCCTGTACCATCTCATTCCTATCCCTTCTCAGACCTCATCGCACTCCACTCTCCTCCTCAATCCCCTACTCCAAGCACACCAGCCTCCCTGCAGTTCCTGGAGCCTATCAGGCATGGTCCTACCTCAGGGCTTTTGCACTTGCTGGGCCCTCTGCCTGAAAGCTCCTCCCCCAAACACCCCTCCCTTACCAACTTCTGGGCTTTATTCAAATGTTAGTGACACATTCTCTGGCTGTCTCATTTAGAATTTTCCATGCTCTCCTCAACATTTCCTAATCTCATTCTTTCTTTTATTTTCCTTCATAAGAATTATTCTTGTCTAGTATGCCGTAGTAAACATTTATCGAAATATTAATTTATAAAGCATCCACTCCGTACCAGCAGCAGCCCAGGCCCCTGCCCTCGGGGAGTTGTCATTCATATTGTGATAGACAAAAGAAAACCAAAAAACTCAGTCATGTGACCATGGCTAGATGTGGGTGTAGCCCCTCTTGCTGGGGAGTCAGGAGGGCCTCTCCTAGTAGACAGTCATTATTTGATCTGAGGCCTGAAGAAGAAAAAGGAGCTGTGTGGAGAGCTAGAGGAAGAGTATTCTGGCAGAGGGAACAGTGGGTGCAAAGACCCTGAGGCAGGAAAGAACTTGGCGTATGGAGAAGCAGTATGAGTGAGCAATGGGAGAGGGTAGGAGGGTATTTAGAGGGGGAACTGGGGTCAGTTCTGCTAGACCTGGAGTAATTTTTTGAGCTTCAGTGCTGTGGGGAAGATTTAATGATATCATCCGAGTAACTCTTTTCCACAGTCCTTATAGGTGGGAACCATTACTATTCTTTATTTACAGAAGGGCCCAGAGAGGTAAAGTTCCTTGCTCAAGGCCACACAGCTAGTGAGTGGATAAGCCAGGATTCAAATCCCGACAGCCTGGTGTCAGAGTTGTTTGCTTCTCTGACGACGCCAGTGCACCAGCCCAGAGTGCTGGTGAAGCCTGAAGAGGGTCCATAGAGGGTACCCCCTCCCCAAGTCTGACTCGACCCTCCATGAGCCCAGCTGATGTGAATTATATCCACATGGTCACATGGTCAGTGGGCCAGCACGTAGCATGTAGCCATAGCTGAAGCCACTTCAGCAGTGACCCATGGAGATCTACAGCCACCCCTCCATCCAGCCCCAGGGTACCCTCATCACAGAATCTGCCACTCACCGTAGTAAAATGGGTCAGGTTCCTGAGGAACTGTGGCAAGAAGGCAGAGAAAGAGAGAGAGGGGAAAAAAATTTCAGCAATGAGCTTCTTAACATTTTTGAGGATCCTGATGGGGCCACTGGTCCAGTGGTTTCTGTGTAGGAATCAGATAATGAGACCTCTTGCTCTGGATGATGTCGCCTCATGGCCAGACACAAAGCTTAAAGAGAGGAGCATAGGCTGCATTCCAGCCCCCACTCATTCCATTGGTTGATACCTTCCCTTGTACAGTGCACAACCTACCTAACCATACATGGCGGTCCTGGTCCTAGCCCCCTGTAGAAGTCTAATGCAAGCATGGACTCATTTCCTGAAATACACATATGTACTCCCATTTGCATACGATGCTGAGACTCCAATCCCACTGCTGAGTGGACTGCTGAGTGTATCGGCTTCCCCTGAACACTCCCTGAAACTTCTCAGCCATCTGAGAGCTCCAAAAGGCAGACACTGTGGCTACTGCTCTCATCCACTTGCTCCTGCCACCAAATCCAGCAGAGCACAGCTGTCCAAAATTTTATATTATATTATATTTATTATATTATATCATACTATATTATATATATCCTATATTACTTATTTCTCAGACATCAATTTAAAGATTCAAAATTGACTCTGTAATAACTTTCCCAGTGTGTGTGTATATGCACGCATATGTATGTAGCTGTACCACATAAAACATACTCAACCATTGGAAGACTCACTCTGATTTCATAAATGTTAACAGGTGGATAAAACTTGTGTGTGTCTGTGTGTCTGTGGATTTACTTTTCCCCAACTCCCACCTCCCTGTCTCAAACTCTATTCCTCTTCAGGAGAGCTCAGAACATCCTTCTCATTCAGGAAACCCATCCTGATGCTTCCCTAATTCCTCTGACAGCTTTTAGTACACTCTGCCTTGATTAGAGCACAATTCTGCAAAACATGCACCACTAGGGGAGTGGGGGTGGGGGTGGGGTATCAGGAGTGCCAGGGCGATGCCAGATGTTGTCATTAATGTTCTTCCCCTATCCAGGCTCAGGAAGGATGGCTACCTTGAGGTTGGGAAGGGGGACAGATGACTAATTCAGGCCAATGAACTGTAAGTCCAGTCTGCAGCATTTAAGTGCCCACGCAAGAGCTCTCTTTTGCCTTTGGCCTGGTGATATGAATGTTCAAGATCGTGGCTTCTCCAGTTTTCTTTGGTGAGTAGAGACCCCCCAGTTGACCTGTGGTGGCCGTATAGTCTAAATGAGAAATCTACCTTCATTGTGAGAAGCCACTGAGATTTTTGGTACTATTTGTCACCACAGCATACTCTAGTTTAAACTGACTCATGCAGGTGGCGCCCAGGCAAGACCCTGATTAGCACTGATTCACAGTGTGTAAGTTCACCCTTCTCAGTTCCCTGTCCAATCTTCAAAGAGCAAGTCTTAAATAGGAGCTGATGTGACTCTACACCTTCCAACCCTTGTTAATCTCCCAAGATAAAACAGGCCTTGGGTTCAGGGCCTTCAGCAGGCAACAATACCTAAATAGATTGTTATGACGTTATTGGCTTTTCTCCTTTATTTATCTAAGCGGCATTTGATGGCACTGAGTCCATGCCAGGCTCTCTTCTAAGCACTTTACAGATATTAACACACTTAATCTTCACAGCAGCTCTCTGATATAGGCGCTATCTTCATTCTCGTTCCACAAAAGAGGAACACTGAGGCTCAGAAAAGTGAAGTCACTTGTTTAAGGTCATTTTAATACTTGCCTTCAATGTAAGACCAAAAAAAAAAAAAAATCCTGATTTTGCATTGTGGTGGCAGTATAAAATAAAGCTAACAAAGTTTTTTAACAGTTAATTCTTTGGAGGGAAAATGTTAAATAAATATCATTGTGGGGAACATTTGGACAGGGCAAAAATCATGAAGGTGGTATTCATAAGCATCAAGATGGGGAAACATTATTTTAGAGTCATCTGTGCTCTGTCTTAGCTCCCCCACCAGATGGAGAGTAAATTTATTTGATTCATCTCTACTGTTAATCCTGGCATTTATAAAGTTTTTCAAAGAAGTTTTCTAGAATGAATGAATGAATGGATGAATGAATGAATGAGCTCCTGCTAGGCTGCAGGGAGACTGCATCAGAAGTGGAGCAGTTGAATTATCCTGCTTTTGTCTCCTGTGTTTCCACACATCCTGCCTCCCCAAACCATCAGAGAAGCCCAGTGGGTGAGCGCCTGCCCCAGAATCCTCTTTGGTTCCTCCCTGGGTGCTCCTTGCTCCATGCAGAAGTTCCTCTTCTGGTCTCTGCTGCCCCAGCAATCTGGGTCCTCAGGACGAGGCTGAGCTAAGGGTGGAGTCAGGAGGCAGGAGAAGGAATGTGCACCACTCCTGGCCAGTTGCCAAGGAGACATCAGGAAGGAGGTGGTTACTATGGCAACTGGGGCATCTTGAGAGGTGAAGAGAGGTGATGGGTCTGGGTACCCCAGGCTGGATAGGGTCCTGTGTGGGACTTGGGGGTTGGGTTTCTAACTCTGGGGCCAACCTTGACTGCCTCTGCTCCCTTTGTACCTCCTATTGTTGCCTCTGCAGGACTGGCTTCTGGCCAAGCGGAGGGCCCTTCTTAGGGATAGGGACCCAGGCCCAGCTGTGCTCCTGCATCTTCTTTCTGTTTGTCCCCAACACACCCTCCTGCTCTCTGATGGGGTGGGGGATGGGGGGATGCGGGAGCCATCCCCCGCCCCCAAGCAATCTATTCATTAATTAATTAATTTCATTAAGTGGTTTGCAACAGGCAACATGCACTTCCTCCCCCGGGGTTTCCCAAGACCTGTGGTCCCCTCTCCTGCTGTGACTGGAGAAAGGGTGTGGGGAGGCGGGGGCATCTGTCCTCCCACCTCTGCCCGTCTGCTGCCATCGATCCTGCTAACCACCATCTCCGCGAAAGGAAGCACTAGGCTCCCTCCAGGCTTGCTGCCTCAGCCCTGCCCCCTCTCGCTAGGGTGGCTTCCAGCCTCTGCAGCCGCCCCCCCCACCCCCACCCCCCGCCCTGCTTCAAATTCTGCAGATATGGCTCAGTGCAGCAGCCCCCACCTGCCGGGAAAGCGGGCAGGGAAGGAGAGATCAGAGTGCAATTGGGGTTCCCTTCACTTGCCAGAGGTTCCTCAGCACCGCTGGCCTCTCCCCTGGCCCTGCTCTCAGCGCTGGGGACCCTCCCTCACCCACCTCTCCCCCACCATGGAAGCATCCCTCCCCTTGCTCCTCTGCAGAAGTAAGCGCAAGAAAGGGGGCTGTTGGGGGGGTGAGTATTTCGGGGGTGCATAATTGGGCTAAGGGTGTGAAATGTAAATCTCCGTGTGGGCGATGGAGGTGGGGAGGGGCATCTGTGTGCACACCCAAGTGCACCTTTCGGACCAGACAACACCCCGAATGTGGGCTGGGAAGGAGGGTCCTGACACCCACCCCTGCCCATGGGGGCTCACTGCAGTGGTACGGGCCCCACCCTGTGCCAACCTCCCCTTCTCTTTTCCATTTCCCTCTCATGCTGTGGGTCCATCTAGCTCTCTCTCTCTCCCCACTGTGTCTTTATGCCTCCCTCTCCATAGTTGCCTCAGTCCCTCTATCTCTCAGTCTCTATCTCTTTCAGGCTCTCTGTCAGTCTCTTTCTATATTCCTTTCGGTCTCCCTCTCTCTTGCTCTCTCTGTCTCTCTCTCCGTCTCTCTCTCACTTCCTCCAGCTCCTATCTTTCCCTCTTTCTCCCTGCTTCCCACTGAACCTGCCTGTCAGAGATTTCAGGAAACACCCACCGTAGGTGCCAGCACTAGAAAAAAACAGGCATATGGACCCCCTCCCCTTACCCTCCGCAGAGACCCTGATATCTGCGAGAACCTCCGTGGCTGCAGATCTACCCGCTCCCACCTTCGGAGCCCATCTCTTCGAGGCCACTACCACCGCTGTGCTGGACCAGCCACCCGGTTGCTATAGCTACCGGTCCGAGCATCCTTTCTCCCGGGACTGCCGCTCTCCAACCACGGGTCCCGCACAGGAACGACACCACCGGGAGAGGGTGTCCAAGAGGCCTGGAGGGGTGCCAAGGGGTGCACTGCAGGGGCCTCCGCCCATGGTAGGAAGGGACATCTCCTTCCCCATTCCCCTCCCCTTCCAGTACTGGAATCTCCCCAGATCCTCTCTCCTAAGCTCTAAGATCCCGGAGCCCCCCTGAGCCCTCTCCCCAGGCGACGCTCACCCTTTGTGGGGACCTGGGTCGGGGTCGCCATGCCAAGCCGGAGCAGGGGGCGGCTGGATGCCGAGGTGGTGAAGGAGCGGCTGCAGCAGCTGGAACCGGGACGGACTGTTGTCGGGGGGAGATGGGGGGAGCCCTGGTGTGGAGGGGGCCGTAGCCAATGGGGGCCCGGAGAGCCCGCCCCCGTCCCGGCCACCCCCGCCCCCGCCCCCGCCCACTGCCGACGTCCCCGCCCTTTCCCCAAGGGTGGGGGCGCCCTCTGCCGGGGCCAAGGGGCGCCCAGGCTTTCCGCGCGAAGGGACTGACAGATCCACACCGCTCTGTCAAGACAGAAAAGCACGTTTTATTGGAAATCTGAGCGGCAGAGAGGAGTCTGTGGGGGCAGGGCTGGGGAAGAGGACAGTCCAGATGGAGGTGGGAGCGCGGAAGGTGGGTGGGAGGCGTCAGGTGCCAGGGGAATTCTGTGTGGGTGAAAAGGGTAAGAGGCAGGAGAGCCCTCCAAGCCCCCTGTCCCAGCCCTTCGCCCCCTCCTCCTCCCCCCTCCCTCCTCCAGCCTAGTCAGAGCTGCAGGACCTGGCTGGGTTCCATCGCACCAGGTGTCTCTACCGCCTGCGGGTGGACAGACCTAAGGGGGAACACATAGAGTTCGGGTAGCAGGAGGGACACCCCAGCTCCTCTGGAAGGTGGGAGCACAGCAGGGCAACTCCCCGACCTCGGGCTTCAGATCAAGCCCCCAGCTCCACGCGCCCACGGAGGACCAGGAAAGGGGTTCTTGGAACCAGCCCGCATCCCCAAACACCCGAAGTCTCCCCAGACTCACGGCGGATTGAGCTGCGGAAAGTTCCCTCCTCTTCATCAGGTTCCCCAGTCCTGAGAAAGGAGATGCAGAAGGAATTGGGGATGGAAAAGGAGAGAGGCAGCTACACCCGGGAAACCCCAGTGCAGCCCCCATTTCACAGACTTGTGTTCTGAGACCCAGAGATGGGCGAGGAGCAGGTTCCGGGCCGCCAGAGAATCCAGTGCACCCAGGAGCAGTTTAAGTGTTTGGCGGGAGGCGCTCCAAGCCGGTAACAGCGAGTACCTCCCCGAGTGCTGGAGAAGGAACTAGAATTTGGAAGAGGAGGTATAGCCAAAGCGACTTGAGGGCAGATTGCCTGGAGACGGCCTAGGTTAGAAACCCAGAGCTTTCATCTTGCAGTTGAGCGATCTGGGGCGTGTGACCACCTTCCTGTGCCTCGGTTTCCTCATCTGTAAAATGAGGTTAATAACAGCACCTACCTTATAGATATGGTGTGAGGGGTAAATAACACATAATGAAACAGCATCCTGCACGTGGGACACACCCAATAAATACTACCTTTATTTATAATAACATCTACAAGTATCTTAATACCGACAAGGTGTTCATACATCGCCTGGGCTTTACATTTTTATTTAAGGATGAATCAAAGAGCTAGAAACAGGACTCTGAGCTAAACTGGGCCGCCAAGTGAGGTGATCTCATTTCGCCGCGGCTCTTTCTTTCACAGCACTTATCGTGCTTCGTGATTTTATATTTGTGGGTCTGTTGGAGCCCATCGCCACCGCCCCCACTGGGCTGGAAGCTCAGCCAGGCAGGGAGGGCAGTTAATTCCTGGCTTGGTCCCAAGGCCTGGCTTGGGGCTGGGCACGTAGTAGGTGCTTGATACATATTTGCCGAGGCGTCTCTCTGGCTCTGGATTGAGTGGACTTCCGGCCTCACCCCCAATGCTCCTTCAGAGCGGGAGTAGATAAGTGAGGGCCCAGAGAGGCTTCTTACCTCTGCTGCTGGTTGAATTTGCACCGGCATCTTCTGCCTGTGGGTGGGGGCGTGGGGAGGAGTGCGCTGAGATTCCGCTCTATGCGGCACAGCGAGCCAGAGCTCGCGCTCGCCAGGGCTGGAGCGGCGGGGGGATAAGGGTGGGGCAGGAACAGGGGGGTGCTGGGCCTGCAGTAGAGACGCGGCGGGCCCGAGGGGGGAGTAGAAGGGGCAGGGCGGAGCCTAGGGCTGGGAAAGGGGAGGGGCAGAAACAGGGGCGGGGCCGAGGGCGGGAACGTAAACGGGGTGGGCCCGGGGGCGGTGATAGAAACGGGGGCAGGTCCGAGGGCGGAGTAGAAGGGGCGTGGCCTAGGGCTGCGATAGGGGAGGGGCATAAACAGGGGCGGAGCCGAGGGCGGGGCCGGGGACAGAAATAAGGGCGGGGCCAAGGGCTCGGATAGGGGCGGGGTTGGAAGCGGAGCGGGGACTGGACGGGGTTGGGGCAGACACCCGCAGATTCGCGGCTGGAGTCAGGGTAGGGGTACTCACTCAAGATGATGAGTATGCCCAGGATGAAAAGGATCCCGGCGATGATGAGGCCTCCGATCCGCAGGGATTGGTAGTCTGTGGGCAGCAAGGAGGAGCGTGAATGCAGGGAGGGGAGGAGGGAGGATAGTAGAGGGGCAGAATGGGAAGGAAGGGGCAAGGAGGAAGGATGGGGAAGAGGAAAGGAGATCAATGAGAGGAGGACGGAGAGATGTGGGAGAAGGGGGATCAGGGAGAAGAGAGGATGTAAAGAAAAGGGAGGGGAGGAGGTGGGCAAGGCAAGGAGGAGGGAGGAAACAAGGGAGCAGTGAAGGATGATGGAGAGGATCAGGGAGAGGAGAAAGGCAGGTGGCAGCAGAGGATGAGCTATAAGATACTAAGAGGTAAAAGGAGAAAGAATCAGAGATACAGAGAGGGATGAAATAGACAGAGACCAACAGAGAGACAGAGACAGAGGGAGATCAAGACAGAAAGAGTTGGAGAGCCAGATCAAGAGAAAGAGAGAGAATGAGAATGACAGAGACATAAAACACTGAGAGTCTAGAGATAGACGGAGACAGAAACAGAGAGAGGTGGGGGGAGGGGAGGAATGAGGAGAGGACAGACTAACCCAGCCCAGCACCCCCCTAACTCCCAAAGAAAGGTGCCCCTCCCTCCCTCACCATAGGTGAATGGGTCGTGTTCCTGTGGCGCTTCTGGAAAGAGAGAAAGAAATCAGGGTCGGATGCTTCCTGGGATCCTGGACAAGGAGGGGCATAACGAGACCCTTTGGGGGTTTTACATTCCTGGGCCGAGAGTCTGGGGACTGTTGGACCCTGAGCAGGCTGCCTACCCTCTCCGGGTCTTAGCTGCCCCGCTGCACTGTCCTGGGTGGGGCAGCACCTAACTGCCTCAGCTCTCCGTCTCATTACGGGTTGTCTCTGATTCCGTCATTCACAGGCCTCCATCCCGCCCTCCACCTTTGCCTGACCTGGGGCATCCTCTCCCCTCCCCCAGATACCAGCCTGTGACTGGACCCCACGTGAGACCCCAATTTCCTGGTGCCTCAACTGACTCAGTTCAGATTGGAGTCTCCAACTTGGTTCTCTTGCAGTGTTTCCCCTACCCTTGCCACCCTTGGGGCTGAAGTGGGTAGTGGGGCTGCCTTCCCCGGACTCACCTGCGTTGACCATGGCGAGGAGACCCACACAAAGAACCAAGATGTGGCTGAGAGATGCCATTGTCCTGGGGGACACCAAGGGTCAGGACATCTGTACCCTCGTTCCCCCACCTTTGGGGCCTGCACTCTCTTCAGGGGACTGTCTCTGTTAAGTCAGAGACAGTCCAGGGAGTTAATTTCAAAAGCGTCCATCATCCAGCTTGGTCACCCTGAGAAACAGAGGCACCCTCCTGCTTCACCGGGACACAGCATCACCAAAACAACCCACACGGTGGGGGTCACAGAGCAGCAAGGACAGGGGTGAGACCCACACAGTCCGCAGGGACCTCCCGCAGGCCAGGGCCGTCCCCACAGCAGGCCGCAGATTCCCCACGCCTACCCTGGCGGGGGAGAGCAGGATGCCTCACCCCACCCAGGTGGAGAGACAGACACACTGCCAGGGATGAGACAGCCCGGACCTGCCCAAGGGCCCACCTGCCCGCACACCACGGCCTCGCCGTGTCCGTACTATCCCAGCTCTCCTGCCCTCAGCCGCTGGCCCGCTCTCTGCCTGACCCTGGGTATAAATATCTCCCACTTCACCCTGGAGGAATTTGCCTCGCACAGGCCACCATGGCAACAGCCTTCCTCCCCCCCCTTGGGGGTCATGCACAACCCTGCCCGGGTGAGGCTGGGCTGCCACATTGCCATGGGCTGCCCCCGTGGGAAAGGCCACACCTTCTCCTCTCCTGAAAGAGATGAGAATAGGGAAAACGTCCCCTTTGCCTGCCTCTGGGTGACATCTTTCATGAACGGACAACGCCAGGCGAGTGACATGAGGCCCAGGCCAGCGGGGCTGAGAGATAGAAGACAGATGCCAGGGGCAGGAATGCACGCACACACGCACACACGCGCACACACACACAGTGGGGCTGGAATGGAGACAACGCCCACTCCCCAAACTTCTGGTTGGAGCAGGACATGGGGTGGAGACCCAGGCACACGTTACTCCTCATCTGGGCCTCCTGCACCCCCAAACAATGACGCAACCCAACCTACACCCTACACACGTGAGTGTCCAAAACCCACACCCAGCCAGGGTGCACGTGCCACGGCAGGAGCAGGGAGGAGTTGCACCCACACTCCCACCCCTGGGAGAACCCCAACGTCCCAACCACACTCTCTTCCTCTTGGGTCTGGCCTGCCTGGGAAGCCACTCCTGTTCCCAAAATAGGCGGCCCAGCCAGGCCAGGGGTGAGGCCTGGAGGGGAGGGGCAGGGGACGCTCACCCCAGTCAGGCTGTCCCCTGCCGAAAGAAGGCCCCAAGCGTCCGGCTGTGCCCTGGGGCTGAGCACTTTGGACCCCCTGGCCCAGAGCTGGCCGCGCTGCCCTCAGCGGTCTCCCCTCCCCGCCCAACCCCACCCCTACCCTCCGCAACCGGCAGCTGTAACTGGAGCCGGGCTGGAGGGGGGCCAGGGGGCGGCCCCCAGCCCAGACCGCCCTGGCCCGCTAGGTTAACTCTCTCAGCTCAGAGGGAGGAATCGTAGGCAGCCAGCCGCGGGGAAAGCTGGGGAGAGGAGGTGCCGGCAGGGAGGACTGTATTACAGGCGCACAAACACACACACACATACGCTCACACGTGAGCCTCGGGCACACTTCAGAGGGCTTCTGAGCTGGGGGGGGCAGGGTGGGTGTCAATGATTTTCCACGCTGCTCCCTGGGAATTGGGCCCAGCCTGGGCTTAAGGTCACCTGGCCTGAGCGCCTAGGAGTCCACTGACCCCTGACCCCAGGGTCCTGCAGGGCCCTAGTCAGCACCACAGGGTTGTTTGGAGGGCATTTCAGCGTGTATGTAGGTTGTCTTCTACTGACTGTGAGGTCCCCCAGGGGTACACACCACACCACACCACACACACACACACACAGAAACCCAAAGACCTGGATAAACAGGCACAAAACAAGACAAATACATGCATGTACATACATACAAATTCAGAATAACACATCCATAGAGAAACCCAAAGACACTCACCAGCACTTCTTACACCAGTCACAAAACACTAAGACAAACACATTTGTATACACACAAAACACACACGTGTTCATTGAGATGGATGCCCGTATAGAGGCACAAAGACACAACCACACAACTGTGCACTCTTACAAATGGTCACAAAGATACACACTCTTGCGAGGACAATACTGACAAATGTCTGTACAGAAACACACCAACACATGCACACTAAACATAAATACATACAAAGGCACCGCCACAGCCAGCACTCCTACACAATCTCAGTCATGTGAAGGCACACAAACTGTGTACATTTGTACACAGACACACACACACATTTATGTGGGCTCATGGAGAAGCAGAAACACTGTCAAGGACACAGGCATACAACCAACCATGCTGTGGTTTCATAACCATAAACACACACACACACACACACACACACACACACGCATCCTCATGCACCAGCAAACAGGCACACAGCTGGTCACACAGTCACAGACATACAGGCCTACGCTCTGTGTTCACACACTTGGAGACACCACCAAATGTACGCTGATGTGTTTAGCCCAGAACCTCCCCGTCCCTGAGCTCATGTGATCCCTAAAACCCCCTGCAGGACAACACACCTGGCGTCCTCATGGGCGGGCCAGGTTACCAGGCACTGGTGACAGAGTAAAGGGGGATCAGCTCTGGGCTCTGCCATTCCTAGTTGTGAGAGCTCGAGCAGCCCAAGAGACCTCTCTGTGCCTTGGTTTCCCATCCTACAAAATGAAGAAATCACTAAGGTAATACGTATCACCCTGGGCCAGGCTCAGAGGTCTCTGAATCTGACATTGTCTTTTTTTTTTTAATATTTATTTACTTATTTATTTGGTTGCGCTGGGTCTTAGCTGCAGCTCAAGAGCTCCTTAGTTGTGGCACGTGGGCTCCTTAGTTGTGGCATACGAACTCTTAGTTGCGGCATGCATGTGGGATCTAGTTCCCTGACCAAGGGTTGAATCTGGGCCCCCTGCATTGGGAGCTCAGAGTCTTAAGCACTGTACCACCAGGGAAGTTCCCCTGACGTTGTCTTATCATTAACTCCATTTTAGATATCTGCAAACCAAAGTTTAGCAAAGTGGAGATAATTCTCCCAAGGTCCCTCTGGTGGTTAAGGACAGAAACTGCCCCCACCTGAAAGAGACCTGGGCCCAGATACCACACTCTGCAGGACACAGATCAGGAGCAGGTAGACGAGCTCACACCCAGGCACAGGTGGCCCTGACACACACACGCACACACATGCACGCGAGCGCGCATGTGCACATGGTCTCAGAGGACCCCGGCAGCTTCAAAAGTCTCCCTCATGAGCCTCTGCCCCTTGTGGCCCTATACCCCAGAGTCACCAGCAGTCCCTGGTTAATGATAACCCTAATATTTATGTAGCCCTGGGGAGGGGTGACAGAGGGGCAAGGGGGGCCAGCAGGGAGGGGGGCACCTGGCTAGCTCTAGCCAGTGCTGGCCTCCCTCCCCTCACAGGGCCAGCTGCTCCAGAGTGGAGAGGCCCAGCCACTTTCGGGCTGGGTGATGGGTCAATGACTTAACCTCTCTCGGGCTCAGTTTCTCCTTCTGTAAAATGGAGATGATAATACTATTCAACTCAGAGGGAGGTCGGGATGATTATCTGAAATGATCCATGGAAAATATTGAGAACAAAGCCTGGCACACAGTAAGTGATCAAAAAAAAGAAAAAGAAAAGTAAGCTGTCACCATCATC
This sequence comes from Eschrichtius robustus, assembly GCF_028021215.1. Taxonomy (NCBI): domain Eukaryota; kingdom Metazoa; phylum Chordata; class Mammalia; order Artiodactyla; family Eschrichtiidae; genus Eschrichtius; species Eschrichtius robustus. The sequence goes on along the minus strand of NC_090842.1, from coordinate 53,123,676 downwards.
ATCCTTGTCATTCTCCTCATCATAAACAGGAGGGAGAACCCTGCTGGGCTGAACACTCTGTGAGTATGGATTTAGGCCCATCTGTCTCCCCTCGGTGTCCCTGGCCCTAAGCTCTTTATCTATCTTTTTCAAAGACCCTGTAAAGAAGTTTATCATCCCTGCTTTAAGGCTGAGGTAACAGAGACCTGAAGGGCCTTGCTCAAATCACAGAGATGTTCAGATGCAGGACAAGCACGTGGGTCCAGAATCCACCCCAAGCTGTGAGGTTGCCCACCCTGCTCTGAACACTCTCTATCCTCTCGGATAGAGGAGGAATTCTCTACACATCTGAGAAGTGGGTGACACGATTGCCCCATTTGACAGATGGGCAAACTGAGGATCAGGGACCCAGATCTGAGTGACCTCACCTGGTGTCGGGGGGGGGGTCACTTTTAATACTTTCAAAAAATATTCAAGTTTAATAATTTATGCTTTACCAGTAAGACACACATTTCTACTTTTCTGTAAAAGACGTTAGTGGAACAGTCCTGAGCATGCTGACCTGAAGCTGACCCAACGCTGCCTGGGCCTCACCTGCCCGCAGCTTTGCCCGGTGCCCTCCAAAGCCCCGACTAGCCCATGTGCCAGGCCCACCCCGTGCCCTGCTTCGTGACCGATGACCCCTAGCTGGTGCTGTTAGGCCCCTTGTCCTCCCAGTGTTCTGGGTGTGTGCAGCAGTGCCAAGAGAGGCTGTGTGTTCTCCCCATGCCTTAGTTTTCCCATCTGTAAAGTGGGGGTTAATAATACTACCCACCTCAAGGGGTTGTTGTGAGGACTGAGTAAATTCATGTCAAGACTGATGCATAGTAAGGGCTCAGTGAGTATTATTACTACTGCTTCAGATTGGGCAATATCATTTATTTATTTTTCTTATTTAATGAACAGAATCTATCCAAACTGCTAAAAGCTTAGTCCAAATGAAAACAGCCAATATCCATGGGTTCTGATCTCCAAAGGAGGAATGCAAAATCATACTGGGAGGCTGTGCAGCCAGCTGCCTGGGCTTGAGTCCTGGCTCTGCCCCAGCTAGATAACCTAGATCTCAAATGACTTGACCCCTCTCTTCAGTATTTCCATCTGCAGAAGAGCCATATGATAGCATCAGCCTCGGAGGGCTGTAGTGAGGTCAGCACGAGCTAATAGATGAACTTGTAGGACATGGCGTGGTACAGAGTCAGTGCTGAAGAAAGGGGTGGCATCATTATCATCCTTTTTTCCTTGGGTTGGCTCCCTACCCCTAAGTGAGTGGTGGGTACTCAAGGAGTTAATTTCGGGCAAGAGAGGTGGTGGGTTTGGGGCAGGGCGGCTGCCCTGCTGAGTGTCGCCACCAGAGGGAGCAGCTGGACTTCAGCTGGTCCCTTCAAGCCTGGGTGCCAGTGCCCACCCAACCCTACTGGAGCCAGGGGAGGGGGCTGGCTGGGAGTGGCCACCGCGGCTCCAGCCCTTAGTGGTCTCTCCTCCCACCCCCCTCCTGCCTGCAGAGCCATCCGGCCCCCACGCTGGTGACACCCTCCTCACACTCCGTGAGTGGGGTGGAGTGGGGAATCTGGGGAGGGGGCTAGCCAGGAGGAGCCAGGGCAGCTCCAACCCTCCGTGGCCCCTCCCCTCCCATGGGGCCCTCTGGCCCCTTCCCCAGGGCTGCTCTTCCTATGGCCTCTGACCCCCTCCTCCTTGCCCTGCTTTGCCTGGAGCACCCAGCGAGTCCCTTTCCCAAACCTCCTGGGAGAAGGGACGTGGGAGGAGGGGAAGAAACTTCCAGGGAGCTGGAAAGGGGGGGGTAGGGAGACAGAAATAAAGACACCAGACAGAGGGAGACACACACACACACACACACACACACACACACACACACACTCAGACACACACAGAAAGAGAGGCCAACAGACAGAAGGAGCCAGACAGAAAGAGAAAAAGAGAAACAGAGACAGAGAGACAGTTCAGATAGAAATAGAGAGACAGAGATAGAGAGTGGGAAGCAGACTAACTCACGGAGTCAGAAGTATAAAAAGGGAGAGAGACAGAAAGACAGGGAAAGAGAAATAAACAGAAAATTAGACACCAAAGAGATACAGGAAGAAAAACAGACTGAGGAGAGACCAAGAAAGAGGAGAGAGAGAAGCCAGGGCAGAGCGTGCCAGCTGGCGGCACGGAGGGTCACCTGGCGTGGGAGATGTAGTGGCCGCGACCTGGGCCAAGCTGGGTGGGCAGAGAGAAGCCGGTGCCTCGGCGGAGGTCAGGGGGCATGGGAGGGGCAGGAATCCTGCTACTGCTGCTGGCTGGGGTGGGCGTGGGGGAGGCCTGGAGACCCCCGAAGGGAAAGTGTCCTCTGGGTTGCTCTTGCTCCAAAGACAGTGCCCTGTGTGAGGGCTCCCCGGACCTGCCCGAGAGCTTCGCCCCGACCCTGCTGTCGCTGTGAGTGTCAGGCCCTCCGGAAGCCTGAGGCTGGGGATGGGAGTCCTGGCACCCCAGGGGCTGGCTCCCCAAGGAAACAGGGACCCATCAGGATCTTGGGAGGGGGGCAGCAAAGGATGTCGGGAGGCCTGAAAGGGGGCTGCTGGGATTTGGAAAGGAGCGCGAGGGAAATTCCAAGGGCAGAGGCAGCATCGGGGCCTGGGAGGAGGGAGAGCCGTGGGGTGGGCTGAGCGCTGCCAGGATCCTTGCCAAGCGAGGAGGGCAAATGCCCGTCTCCCCTGGGATGTAGGGGAAATGCACACACCCAGGGTCAGGTGGCATGCCAGGGTCCCCTCCGCCCCACCCCCGGACACAGGAGACAGCTCTGGGATGGGACTGGCACACTGGAGCGGTTTTCTCCTCGCCCACCATTGCCCACATCCCCAGCTCACTCGTTAGGACTGGAGCCACCCAGCTGAAGGCCGGCAGCTTCCTGAGAGTACCATCACTGCACCTGCTGTGAGTGGGGCCCGGCTTAGCGACGACCACCTGAGGGAGGGGGTGTCCGTGCACATGCGCGTGGGGGAGGCTTGGACACACATACGTGTGTGTGCGTGTCCGTGAAAGCATCCGTGTCACGCACATACTCACGTTGCATGCGTATGTGTGTGTGACCGTGCCCACGCGGGCTGGGGTTGGGAGGGGGCAAGGTTAACGTGTCAGGTAGGGAGCAGCAACCCTGGAAAAATTTCTTTCTAACTTCCTTGCCAGCCTCTTCACATCCAACTCCTTCTCCGTGATCGAGGACGATGCGTTTGCGGGCCTGTCCCACCTGCAGTACCTGTGAGTGAGGCCAGGAGATGGGAGCCCGGGAGAGGAAGGAGGAGCCCCTCTGCGTCTCCTAGAGTGGGGGAGATAGGGGCTTGTTGCCCTGGGGAGGAAGTGTCTGGACAAGGGACCATCCTGGAGGGGGCAAGAGGCCGGACCTCTTGAATGGGGTTGGGGCTCCTGCTCAACTGCCCTCTCTGTTTCAAGATTCACAAAAGGCCTGGATGACCCATGACTGTTTCGGGTCCTACCTGACTTTCGGGAGCCCAGGGAGGTTACAAGAGGCCAGAGATAAGGAAGTGTTTCAGATTAAGAGGAAACTATTCTGGGTTAGATGGTGATGGTGGTGATGGTGGTACTGATGGTAATGGTGGTGATGACCGTATGACTAGGCCAGCATTAGTGCTGGTGCTGGTGGTGATGGTAATGGTGGTGGTGGTGATTCTGTTGCAGCTGCTCACAGGGAAGTGGTGGCATTATTGAGGATGGTGGAGTGGGGATGATTTTGATAAAAATGGTGGACCCAACGGTGATGGTGCTATTGGTGGTACGGAGGATGAGGTTTGAAGGGTTGGTGTTAGTGATAATTATCAGTATTCTGGGCACTGGTAATTATTGCATTGGTATTGGTGTTGGTGTTGGTGATGGTTTTGGGTAGGATGTTGGTGTTGGTGTAATGGCAATGTTGTTGGTATGGGGTTTGGTGGTGATGGCGGAGATGTTCGTATGTATGGAAGTTGTGGCAGTAGTGGTGCTGATGGGTGACGATGTGAGTGCTGGGGGTAAAGGTGATGTTTCTGGTGTTGGCAGTGCTGGTGCTAGTGCTGAAGCTTGTGATAATGGTGGCAATGGTTTTGGTATTGATCACAAAGGCTGTGTTCTTGGTGATGCTTATCAGTGTTGCTGGTGTGGGTTTGGTAATGATGGTGTTGGTGTTGGTGTTGGTATTGATGATGGGAATGGGTGGTGATGGTATTGGTGACAGTGGTGACATGGTATATTGTTGGTGATGACGGCAGTTATTGGTACTGGGGTTGATGACGATGGTAGAGGCACTGGGCATAATGGATGATGGTGGAGGTATGGGTGGTATTATTGGTGCTAGTGCTGGTGTTGGTGATCATGGCAGCAGTGGTGGTGATGGTGGTGGCAGTGTTCACGGTGAGGCTGGCAATGACCCGAGGGTCAGGTTCTTGGGTCCTGAAACTGTAGGCTGGGACCTTGGTGAGGAGAGGTTCCTGGGAGGTTTTCCCTGGGATTATGCAAGGTGTTGGGGGAGAATTCGGCACATTCCAGTGGCCTATGGCTTCCATGGGGTGAGTTCCCCAAGCACTGCAGGGCCACGGCAGGGAACCAAGGGCCGCCCCCTGACCCCACCTTCCCTCCACAGCTTTATCGAAGACAATGAGATTGGCTCCATCTCTAAGAACGCTCTCAGAGGACTCCGCTCACTCACACACCTGTGCGTGCCTCCATCGCCCCAGCCCGCCCTGACAGGCACCCCGCACCCATCACCCAGGCACGCAGCGTATCCTGGGAGCTGCTGATGGTTTCTCCTTCTCTCCCTCCACCAGAAGCCTGGCCAATAACCATCTCGAGACCCTCCCCAGATTCCTGTTCCGAGGCCTGGAGACCCTGACTCACGTGTGAGGCTCAAGGGGGCTGGGAGGGTGGGGGGATTTGGGAATGTTTGGGTGGGGGAAGGGGACATCTGTGCCCACTCTTGGTTGGCACAAATGAGTATGACTGCGATGGTTCCTACATATTTTCCACACCACTTGAGGGCCCTATCCTGAAACCTTGCCTGGGGACGGGTGGGGAGCGTGGCCCCCAGGGAGTGGAATCCGGGTCGCAGCCCCTCCCCGGCCTCTTGCCCCAGGGACCTCCGCGGGAACCCGTTCCAGTGTGACTGCCGTGTCCTCTGGCTGCTGCAGTGGATACCCACCGTGAACGCCAGCGTGGGGACTGGGGCCTGTGCCGGCCCCGCCGCCCTGGCCCACATGCAGCTCCACCACCTCGACCCCAAGACGTTCAAGTGCAGAGCCATAGGTGGGGGCTTTCCCGGTGGGGTGGGAGGGACAGCAGGTGTTCCCGGAAGAAGGTGGGAGATTGGGGAACGGCTGCCAGGGCTGAGGGGCTCACCTCCCTCCCTGCTCTGCCATTTCCTGGCTGTGAGTCTTCTGAGCAAGTAGCATCACCTCCCTGAGCCTCAGTTTTCTTATCTGTAAATAGGGGTAATAAACAGTGACATAGGGCTGCTGTGAGACTTCAGTGACGTACTTGGTGCAGGGCCTGGGAGGGGAGGCCCCCATAAATGTTCATCCTTGTCGTTGTTGTTATTGATATAAAATCGACCATTTAAAAAATACTTCCTATGATCATTTTGCTTTTCCACAAATATATTTTGGTACCTTTATGGGTACTGGGCAAAGCAGAGAGCACAGCAGTGACGAAGCCAGTCCTGGGTCTTGCCCTCACAGAGCCCACAGCCAGAGGCAAGCAGAGAGGGATGGCCCAGAATGATCAGGGCTGGGATGGGGGCAGCACAGAGGGGTCAGGGCCGGGATGGAGGGAAACCATGGAGCTACGGGAGCCCAGAGCCAGAGCGGGGGCCAGGCACAGCTGGAGGGTCAGGAAGGAGTGGACATTTGAGTTCAAACCTGAAGACCATTACTAACATCATCATCATCAAAGCGTAAGACATGTTTTTGGTCTTTGGGATTCACAGAACCAGGGAATTTAACTTAGTCACTCTTCATTCCATTATTCAACAAACAGTCACCGAGGTCCACTCGGTGCCCATCCCTGTGAGAGGCGATGGGCACACTGTGGTGACCAAGGGCCTTGGCCTTGGCCTCATGGGGTCACAGTCCTGGGGGTGGGGAGACAGACATTAAATAAAACATTGCACCAATAAGTGTATGGTACACATTGTGATAAACACAGGGGGTGATGAGAGAGTTTAGGGGGTGGTCCTGCCTTACCTGGGGCATCGGAGAAGGCTTCTCTGAAGAGGTAGCACTAGATGTGGACGTAGCTAAGTGGAGTACAGAGGAAGGGCCCAGCATGCGCAGTGACCCCCAAGGCAGCACAGAGCTTGTCCTGAATGAGGATCAAAGGGAGGCACGTCTGGTTTGCGGGAGTGAGGAAGGGAAGGACACAGATGAGGTGGAAGGTGCAGGCGCCTCACTCTGCAGGACTTTGAAAGCCACAGAGAACAGGGCGGACTTTATCCAGAGGGCTGTGGGAAGCCATGGAGGGTTTTGAGCAGGGAGTGACATGATTTGATGGCCATTTTTAAAAGATCCCCTTTGGATGGGTATGCTTAGTGGTTTGGTTCATTGCTTCAACCCTGGTCCCTAGAAGTAGGGCCTGGCATGTAGAGTGAAGTATTGTAAACTGGAGTCCACCACCCAGCTCCACCGCCACCACACTGGGCAATCTGGGTGCGCCATTACCAAAAATGCTACGTTGCTGTAACAAAGAGGCTGTAAATACCATGAATTAAAGAAAACAGAAGGGTCTGAGGTGAGCAGTCCAGGCGGGTGGGGCAGCCCCTGGGTGTTATCCTGCTTTCCACGGCTGAAACCGAGCTGTGGCCCCGTCCATATGCCAGTTCACAAGGAGAAGGGGAAAGGGCCAAGTCCAGGATGAGCCATCTTCCTGCAAGCAAGGCGAGCACTACAGCCGTCACTCTGCTCTTGTTCCATTGGGAACCTGGTCTGGTCATGGCCACACCGGACCTCAAGGCCGGGGGGCAGCGTAGGGGGAGTGCTGGGCTAATGTGTCCTCTGGCTGGGCAGCTGTGTGCCCAGCTGCTATCCTACCTCCTGGAAGATGGGAAGGATGGATTTGGCTGGACAGCTGGCTGCCTGTGCCCCTTAGCCTCAGTTTCCTCATCTATAAAGTGGATATAATAACAGAACATAACCCATAGGGATCTTGTGAAATTAAATGAATGAATAAATATGCTACTTCTAAGCAACTATTTGATGATGCCACGCAGCTTAGAAAATAGAGTACCACCATGTTGTTGCAAGTTAATACATCTATAGGTAAAAAGATTCCACTGTATGTCCCTATGAGGTCAACACCGTGGTGGTCCTCATCCCAGAGGTGTGCAAACCGGGGCTCAGTGATGAGGACCCGTGGGGTGCCCCTGGCCTGCCTGACTCTCTCCCCTCCCCGCTGCACCCCTTCCCAGAGCTGTCCTGGTTCCAGACGGTCGGCGAGTCGGCGCTGGGCGTAGAGGCGTTCTCCTACCAAGGGGAGCCCCACGTCGTCCTGGCACAGCCCTTTGCCGGCCGCTGCCTGATCCTGACCTGGGACTACAGCCTGCAGCGCTTCCGGCAGGAGGAAGAGCTGTCTGGTAAGCCCACTCCCATCCTCCCGCCTGCCAGGTAGCCTGCCCAGCTCGCCTGACAGGCGCCCTGCTCCCCGACTCCCCACAGCGCCCTCGGTGGTGTCCTGCAAGCCGCTGGTGCTGGGCCCGCGCCTCTTTGTGCTGGCCGCCCGCCTGTGGGGAGGCTCGCAGCTGTGGGCCCGGCCCGGCCCCGACCTGCGCCTGGCCCCGCTGCAGGCCCTGGCTCCACGGCGGCTGCTGCGGCCCAATGATGCCGAGCTCCTGTGGCTGGACGGGCAGCCCTGCTTCGTGGTGGCCGACGCCTCCAAGGCGGGCAGCACCACGCTGCTGTGCCGGGACGGGCCCGGCTTCTACCCGCGCCAGAGCCTGCACGCCTGGCACCGGGACACGGATGCCGAGGCCCTCGAGCTGGACGGCCGGCCCCATCTGCTGCTAGCCTCCGCCTCGCAGCGGCCCGTGCTCTTCCACTGGTTTGGGGGCCGCTTCGAGAGGCGCACGGACATCCCCGAGGCCGAGGACGTCTATGCCACACGCCACTTCCAGGCCAGCGGAGATGTGTTCCTGTGCCTGACACGCTACATCGGGGACTCCATGGTGAGGCTGAGCCCAGTCCCGTGGGGCAGGCACAGGCCGGGCCTGACCTGCAGCAGCGGACTCCCACTCAGGGCTGGCCTTTCAGCACTGACCCCACCTTGCGCACTGACCTCTGAACTCTGACCCGCCTCACGGGCTGACCTTCCTAATGTGCCGATCTTTGAGCTCTGACCCCACCCCAACACTGACTCCAAGACTGTGACCCCTCGAGGCTGGCTGACCCTAAACCCTTCCCCATCCCCCAACACTGACAATGGCCCCAAGATTCTACCGCCAAACTCCGACACACCCCAGCACCTACATTTAATCACAACCGTCACACCCTGAAGCCCCAGGGCTGACGGCCCACCCCCTCCAGCACTCTCTCTCTGGAGTGAGGTACAGCCAGGGGGAGGGCTCTGAGCCTAAAAGGCACTGATCTGACGCAGGTGTTCACAGGGTGTCTGCATGGGGAGCAGACTGTGGGCACAGGGACAGGGGCAGGGAGACCAGGAAGACCAGGAAGGAGGCTGTGTGATGGTCCAGGAGGGACCATCTGTGGCTGGGCTGGAGCGCGGCCAGAATAAATGAGAGACATAAATACCACCGTAGGTGAAACTGACAGATTCCAGGGCTGACTGATTCTATGTGGGGTGTGAGGGAGAGAGAAGGGCTCAGAATGACTCCAAGTCGGTGGCCTGAGCAGCTGGGTGGTGACATTTATGAAGATAAGAAAGCTGTGGGAGTTTGGGGACCTACAGGCCTCTGTTCCCAAGCTGTTCCAAGTCCTCCAAAGCCTAGAGGACCACTGACGGGCAGGCCTGGCCCTCTTGGACCCCAGCCCTAATGAGCGGCCACCCTCCGCAGGTCATGCGCTGGGATGGTTCCATGTTTCGCCCGCTGCAGCAGCTTCCCTCTCGCGGTGCCCACGTCTTCCAGCCACTGCTCATCGCCAGGGACCAGCTGGCTATCCTGGGCAGCGACTTCGCCTTCAGCCAGGTCTTCCGCCTTGAGCCTGACAGGGGGCTCCTGGAGCCACTGCAGGAGCTGGGGCCCCCAGCCTTGGTGGCCCCCCGTGCCTTTGCCCATATCACCATGGCCGGCAGACGCTTCCTCTTCGCTGCTTGCTTCAAGGGCCCCACACAGATCTACCAGCATCACGAGTTAGACCTCAGTGCCTGAGACTGGAAGGGACCCTGGACATGGCTGGCAGAGGGTTGGCATGGGGAGTCCTGGGCCTCTGGATGCCCCATTGCCTGGACTCCTGGCCCTACTCAGAGGTGACTGCTGGTCCTGTGAGATACTGACCACAGGCCAAGTTCAAGGCAAGAGCTGCTCCTCCAGTCTTAAGCAACATCTTGGCTGGGGGCAGATGACCCCTCCCCCTCCAAGGATGACTTGGGGGCTCAGGCTGGGGCACCGCCGCACAGAGCCAGTACAGAAATCATGGGGGGGGGGTGATGTGCAGCGCTCCATGAGGTCTGGAAGCGCCCCCCTCAACCCACTCTCACCCCTCCTATTCCCTGTAAAAGTACTACGGAGAGGATAGCTTTCCTTTTCCTTCTAAACTCAATCCAGCCAATCGCTTTTAGTGCCCGCCTCCGTGACGTCATCAGCAGCTGGGCAGTTTTCCCTGCCGGGCTTGCTAACTTCCTCTGCTGCTTGTGCGCATGCCTGCTGCCGAGGCGGAAGCCCAGCGTGTCTTCCCTGTTGCGCTTGCGCAGGGAATAGGCGGGAAATTGAGAGTTGTTGCCCGGAGTCCGAGGTACCCGTCCTCGGTCGGTGAAAGGGGCGAGGACAGAAAGTGTATGAGCTAAATAAACGCGCTGTGCACCCGCCTCACCGGTTGTTGTGGGGTCACTGGGAGAGGGTGTCTGCTGTGGCATGGGGTGGGGTGAGGGAGGAGGATTGGTGTCCCAGGAACGGTATTATGGAGCGGGGGGAGGTGTCCCAGGGTACATTTTGGCTGCCCTTGTTGAGCTTTCAGGAGGTTTCTAAGGAGTGTGGGCTCATGCTTATGGGGGGCCTCGTGGGATGTTCACGGGATATAAGGGCATTATTAGGGGACAGGTCACGGGCTTATTGTTGGTCTCATGTCTTATGTATTGTAGGAGATACTTCGGGGTGTTTTGAAGGATTTTAGGCATTTTTATGGCTCTTGGGGACATTTTGGAAGTCTTATTGGGTATTGGAGACTGTCTCAAGGGAGTTGAGGGCTTGTTGGAAGTTCTCACACCATGTGGCCATTATATATTATTAGGAGTATCATGGGGAATAATTTAAAGGTCTTACAGGACCATTTGAGTGTTAGGAAGGGTCTTTTATAATAAAATGGGGTCTGAGGTGAGTCGGAGGGTCACTATTATAATCATAAGCTATCTGGGTACTCCTGTTGTGACAGGATGATCCCACATCCTAGTTTTCCTGGGATGGTCCCACTGTCCACCTGAGTGTCCCAGCATTCCATCTGGCTAGAGCTCCCTTTCACTCTCAAAATGTCCCCCATGTGGCTACTACAGCATTTTAAATGGCAGATGTGGCTCCCATGGCCACGGAGGCAGAGGTCAGGCCCCATGCCGTCCGCCAGGTCATGAGGAAGCAGGCCTGTGGGCTTGTCTCAGTGGAGAGATTCAGCTGCCAGCTTCCATGCTGGCCCCCATGCACATCCACCTTCTCCTGGCCCCCAAAAACCCCAACGCGCACATAGGGAGTTTCGAGGCTGCTTGGGCACGAAGCAAGATCATCTTAGAGTGAAAATTGAACAAAGACCCCCTCCAGTGAGAGATGAGATGGAGCCCTGGCCAGGGGGTCTGAGAATTCCATCCTGGAGTTCAGGCTCCTGTGCAGAGCCAGGACTAGGGGAAAGAGTGGCCCTCGGTGCTCTTTCAGCTGATCCATCCTCAACAGTTATGGGCAGAGCCTGGGAGAGGTGACAGGGTCAGCTTGTGAGAGTGGATCAGGTTATTTCTCCCCAGGGGGCATACACACACACACACACACACACACACACACACACACACACACACCTCATACCCTGTGTCCCAGTCAGCCCCATTCTGTCCCTGTCTTACCTGAAGTGATGAGAGGTGGCGCATCCCCTGGATGGTGGCTAGGAAAAGAAAAGTGGTGAGATCTCCGTTCGCCCCCGTTTATCCTCTCCCTCAAGGCTAGAGGATCCTCAGCTTGCCCCGACGTAGCTTCCTAGCTATTTTCCCACAGAGTTGTACCATCCCAGGGACCAAAGCATTTCGTGATTGGAGGCCCTCTGAGGATTCATGGCTCTGAAGAATAAACCTGGAAAATCTCAGTAGCAGGAATTCTCCAGGGCAAGACCCAGAGACCTGGCCTTTTTTTTTTTTTTTTGCGAGATTTAGCTCTTTACCCCTGAAAGGTGTCTGTCCAGTATGAGGCAGGCACACTGCCTGGAACCCATCTTACCGGGGCTTCCGGCTGAACTTGCATTTGCATTTCCCACCTGTTAGGAGAGAGGGCGATGTCAGGGGAGGACACCCACCGCCCTGCGCTGCCCGCTGCCCCGCCAGCTCCTCACTCACTCATGAGGACGATGATGCCGATGGCGCACAGAACCGCTGCAACGATGAGCCCGCCGACACGGAGGCTGAACCAGTCTAGGAGAAACCCAGAGGGGGCCCTCGGTGCCAGCCCGCACCCGCCTCATCCAAGCCCCCAACCGCCTGACGATATGCGTTAGGCACCCCTGACGTGGGATGCAGCAGTGGAGAGAACAGACGGCCCTCCAGCCCCCGCGCTCACTTTCCAGTCTCTACACAGCAAGCGACAGAGATCTAACGTGGGGTTAGGTAGAGAGAAGCGGTCTGAAGACAAATAAGCAGGGCCGGGGGACGGAGGGTCAGAAGACAGCTCTTTTAGGGACAGTGGCCAGGGAGGACCCTGCTGAAGGGGCATATTTGAGCAGAGGCCTGAGGAGGGGAGGGAGGGAGCATGGGGCTACGTGGAAGAAAACATGGGGGTGGTTCCAAGGACCAGGCGGGCATGTCTTGTTCCCTTAATCCACTGTGTTTACTGTTCAATGCCCCAATCCTCGCCCCCGGGTCACCCCCATCAGACCCTCACCCAACCCTGTGTGGGACCGTTGGCACGAAATCGGTCTGAGGGGTGAGTGGGGCTGCAAAGGGAGGGGCACAGGCTCTCACCATAGTAGAAAGGACTGTTTTTATCTGCAAGGAAAGAAAAATAGGACATGAATCCAGGATAAGAGTGGGGATGCAGGGGTCCTGGGGGAGACTTTGGGGGCGGGACTGGTGGAAGAGTCGGTCTGACTCACCTTCCGGGTCGTTGGCATCCAAGGCAGGCAGGCCTGGCGGGGAGAAGCAGGGTAGGAGAGAGATGGGGGTGCTGGCCTCGGCAAAGCTGGGGACAGGGCCGTTGGAGCTCCAGGCCTCAGCGTAGGGTCCCCTGATGGACAGTTCCCCACCTCCCACGGGCACAGGGGTCCAACCCCAAACTAGCTCCTCTGCACGTTCCACCTCGGAAATGAGGGTTTCCCCCGACTCAGCCCCACACCTGAAATAGGTTTTCACCTGGGTGGCTTTGGGCCACCTAGCCAGGCTTTGGCCTGATGTTTCCAGACACCAGGGGGCTAATCCGCACCCCCTGCAGAAACGAGCGATGGTCTTGTCAAGATGACAGGTGGCTTCAGCTCCCAGGCATTCTCAGCCCTCCTCTCCTGGTTCTGCCACGCCCACATCCCACCCATCCCTCACCATTCCCCTTAAAGTGACTTACTAATTATAAACTTAGTACGCTTTATTTAAAAATGCAACTTTACATCACTACCCTGAATGGAATGGCAGTCTTGCCCAATGTAATGGATAAAAACAGATACAATGAAAGCAAAGGACTAGGATTGAATTCTGGCTAGAAGCAGTGGGCTGCCTTAGCTCTGAGCCTAAGCTCTGTTCTTTCTTTGTTAAAGGGAGGTTCACATTTTTAAATTATATTTAAAGCACAAACACATGGTGCTTACTCTGTCCCAGGCACTCTTCTAAGTGCTTTGCAAATAGTAACTCGTTTAATCCTCACAGTGACTCTATAAGTAGGTGCTACTATTGTCCAGATGGGGAAACTGAGGCACAAGGGGCTTTGGTAACTTGCCACATAACCTCAAAACTTTTACCTCTCGTGATCAAGTGTTAAGAAGTGTTAAAGACACAGTAGCCCAGGGCTGAGACTTCTTGATATCATCAAGGAGACATCAAGACCATGCATGACGAGCTGTGTGAACCTCTGCTGTAAGAGGTCCTCCTTTATGTGTTCCTTGAAATCACCAGTGTGGCACTTCCCACCTTCCAGGAGATGCTGTCCTGAGACTCACCACCCCACAGGGGAGGCAGAAAGCACGAGAGAGCCACACGCAAGCGTGGTCAGCATGCAGCTGAGGGGGTCAGGGGAAAGGCAGTCCAGGAACGGGCACTCACCTGCCAGGAGGACGAGCAGGCTCAGGGCCACCTCTTGCATGTCGGAGAGCTGGCCTGGAGGGATCTAGGGGGAAGGTCCAGCTTTAGCAGGGCCACCGGGATGCCTCTGGTTCCCAGTCCCCTGCTACTGTGCTCCTTATCCAGGGTGCACAGCTCAGCCCAGGGCAGAAAGCCTGGCCTTGAAACTCGCTGGGCTGAGAGATAAGGAAGAAGGAGCCGGAAAGTGCAGTGGGGGCTGGGTGAGAACGCAGACCTGAAGGGGGAGCAGCAATAATAACTCACTGGACGTGGACTTGAGGCTTTAAGTGAATTGCCCTGGCAACCAAATGAGGAAGGTGCCGCCCGCTGTTATCCCCATCTTACAGATGTGGAAACTGAGGCTCCAGAGGTGAAAGTGGGTGCTCAAGGTCACCTTGCCAGGAAGCGGGATTTAAACCAGACCTGGCTCTGCGGAGGCTGTTCCTAACTCAGGACTCTCTCAGGGCCTTGGGGTGTTGTGGGAAATGGGGTGTTGGGAGCCAGGTGGCAGGAGGCCCGGTTCCTGGGAGTGTCTCCCATAGACAGCTCGGAGCCTGCCCGCCCTGCCCAGACTTCGCAGAACTTGGGCTGGGCCAGGGCTGGGGACTGAGCTGGCTCCTCTTGTTGCTCTGGGCAGAATGTGGGGAGGAGAGAAGTCAGAGAGCATGGGGGGAGGGGGGAGGGAGAGGGCAGCCCCAACCTCATCTTCTGCCCCACACTCCTCGCACCCCACCGTCCTGCTTCTGCCCCACCCCTGCCCATCCCACCCCAGTCCTTGGTCCTTCCTCTACCCCTACCAAGCTCCTCTGGCAGCAAACACTTCCTCTTTCCCCAGGTAGGCCTGCCCAGCACGAAGAACGCTCCACCGCCCCCTTCCTGGCCCAGTATCAGTCCCCCTGTGCGTCCCCCTGTCCCCTCCCCCGCCCCTGCCCCACTGCCACAGCACACATTGTCCCAATCTTGATAGCAAGAGCTCACACTTAGGCCCACCCTGTGCTGGGCACCGCCAAATGACCTTGCTGGGTTTTCTCTCATGTAATCCCCCAAGAATCCCGGAGGCCATTGGTTATAGGCCCCATTTCACAGACGGCAAAACACACACCCTCCCTAAGCCTGGTAAAAAGCCCATTGACATTCCCTGCTCTGTCTCCTGCCCACAGCTGGAGAGCACTTCCCGTCTCTCTCTCTCTGGCCTCCATGTAACCCACTCCCTGAATTTCTTTCCTGGGAACCTTCTTAGCTTCCCAGTTCATCCCATATACCAGACTCACAGTTTTAATTTGAGCATTCATTTCTTTGAGCATTCAGGCAGGAAAAGGGCCTGTAGCTTTGGGGAACATTACTAAGGCATTTAAGACCGCCCCCCCAAACTTGGGGCGGTGCGGGGAGAGTTGGAGTGTGTATGTGGGCAGGACAGCCTCGTGGTTCCCGGCACAGGTCTGTAGAAGGACCACCTGTAGTCTAAAGCGAACACGTGAGCCTTTGTCACCCCACGATCACACTAATACTAGTAATAAGAGCAGGTGCTGATTGAATGTTTACCCCACACCAGGCTCTGTTCTCAGCTCTTTGCGCTTGTTCACGCATATAATCTTCGCAGCTTGATGCAGTTGGCACTATGATTAGCCCACGTCGCTGTCGCAACCCTGTCACCCCTGCGAATTCAGCTTAATGCTCTATATTGTCACCCGGGACTCAGAGTCTCAGCGCTTCAGCCTCTTTCCATGGGAGCCTCCAAGCCTCCCTGGCTAGTGAGGGCTCCGTACACCCCCATACACCCCCTCCCCAGGCATCTCCCAGCATCCCCAGCACAAGGGGCACTGATGGGTGGTCTCAGCCGTACCCCAGCCCCTGCACGACATTTCCACCCTACTGTCCCATGGTGTGGGCTGCTGGGAGCTGGCATCCGGGCATCTGCCCTCTCCTGCCCTGTTCAGGCTGTTATTGGAAGAGGCCCCCGGGCAGCTCCAGAACTGACTGCAGTCGGTGTGAAGCCTTGGAGAGAAAGCCTGCAGACGGAGGCTGCGCCCACCCCTCTCTGCTCCGTCCTGGCCCCAGAGATCCCAGTGCTGGTGTGAGGACTTTCCGCCGTCCACCCCCTACTATCGCTCTATTTCTCCATGATGGTGGCCAGGCCCTTCAGGCCTGAGCAAAATGACTCCCTCGTGTCCCTGAAGTCTCCGCGCCACCTCCCCATTTTAGAGCTTCCCCAGGAAGCCACCAGCCCCCTCCCCGAGAGGCCTCCAGGACCCACATATTCCCAATGTGCAGACGCCCTGAGTCTACCTAGTCATCCACCCGATCCAGATACTTCTGTTCTACTCAGAAACCCCGATCCACCCAGACCCCCCAGTCTAACAGACACCCCAATCCCATCTGTGGGCCTTACCCTCACCCCAGCTGGCTCACCCAGCCTCCTGTGCGGAGAATGATGGGGAGGGGGGGGGCTTTCTCTAATCTGCTCTCCTAGCAAAGGACCTTGAAGGGGGAAGGTTCTAGGGGTCTTTAGCAGAGAGCAGTGGAGGGGGAGGCAGAGCCAAGAAGGGGTTGGAGGGAGGGGGGCCCCAGCCCCTCACCTGCGTGCTCCACAGGCCGCGCGGAGGTTCAGGTTCCGGGAGAGAGCCGGCTGCTTAGCCTGAGTCCTGCCTTTATCCGCAGCCTCCACGCCCTAAGCAAACCTGAGCAGGTAGAGAACTAGTCTGACTCCCTAAAGCTCAGGGGCTCTCTCACCTCACACCTGCTCTTAAAGAGACAGTTCCAACCCCCAACCACTAGTGGCAGGGAGCTCCCTGGGGTCTCTAGGGTCACAGCAGCCTTAGGCGAGGCAGAAGGAGAATGCGATGAGGGCTGGAACTCTGCCCCGCACATCCAGGGAGGTGGCTTTCTCCAGTCTCCTGCCCCTCAGAAAAGGACCTGGAAGGAGGAGGGGTTCAGGTCTTTAACGGCAGAGCTTCTGCCTGGCGGGGCGGTGGGGGGAAGGCCATGCTTTGGTTGTAATAACCTAATCTCTTTTACTTAGATTGTGTGTTGTCCTTGGAGGGGGGATGGGTGGCCATTGCGGGAGATCTAAAGTCCTCCTCCGGGCCACTTGTTGCTGTTGACACAGTTTGAGGGTCAGCAGAAGATGCTGATAGGACCAAGGTCATGAGGTGGGGACGGGATGCACGGGGGGGAGGGGGGTAAGTGGGGATTGAGCTGTTGGGCCGTAGACCATGACCTCTCCCCCATCGTGCCCATCATGGCCTAGGGAGACTGGGACCTGGTTCCCAGCACCAGGCAGACCTTCCCAGCCTGGGTTCTCCCCAAGGGTGCTAGGAGCCAGATGTCTCCACAGTGGGTGTTGGGACGGGGGCTGTCTCTCACCCCGGATAAGGCCATTGCACTGTGCAAGGCTCCCTTCCCCTCCTTCCTCCCTCTCCTGCCCCTCCTCCTCATGGCATTCCTTCCAGCTGGGGTCTGTGCAGGCCCCCACTTGTTCCCCGTTGGGGTGCCCCCTCCCCCCAATTCCGCCTTTTTAGACAGAGGGACTTTTGTCTGGGGGCTGGATGGAGAACAAGGCGCCTTTGAGTGTCTGGCGGAGGATTGGGGTCACGGGGAGGGGCAGGGCCTTCCTAGGGTGGTTCTGCACTGGCCACCAGCTGGACTCCAGGCGACCCCCAACACCATCGCGGGGGTGGGAGGGGGGTGCAGGAGCCAGGCCGGGGAGAGGGTACCATGGGGAGTGTGGAGGGCAGGACAGGCAGAGGGGCTTTTGAGGTCAAGGCTCCGCTGGGGGCAGGGAGAAAGGACCACCACCACCCACCCCCCGCGACTTCTCAGCAGGGAGGGGGAAGGGTGGGGCAAGGAACGCCCGCCCAGCTACACGCTTTCTTTATGTGGGTCCCTTGGGCAATTTCTCAATCCCAGGCTCTCGACTAAGACAGGGTCTCCCTACAATTCCCACCAAGGAGGGGCCAGCCCCTGCCAAGAGTGGGGCTCAGTCAGGGTGGGGCTCAGTCGAAGCAGGAGGTTCAGAGGGAGACAGAAACAGAGAAGGGGAGGCCTGGTGGGGGAGGATCCCAGTCCAGCTGAGGGGGTCTTTGTGTCCGGTCAGATAACATCTCTTGCCCAGACATTTCAAGATTGCGATGTTCCTTTTAAGACCCTTCTGGTGGTCTTGGGGATGGGGTGGTGTCTCCCTCTGCTGGGAAGTCCAGGAACTGCATGCGTCCGAGACAGAGAAGGGGCGAGTGCTGGGTGGCTAGGAGGGATGCTTCCATCCTTCACCTGTGCCGGAGTCTGCACACTCAGATGCCAATGGGGCCAGGCAAGAATCATGAATGAATGAAGCAGGACTGGCATGAGACTATAAGGTACGGTGGCAGCTGGGCAAACAGAACTATTGTCCTGTCTAAAGGGCAGCCACCGGGACTTCCCTGGTGGCGCAGTGGTTCAGAATCTGCCTGCCAATGCAGGGGACACGGGTTTGAGCCCTGGTCCAGGAAGATCTCACATGTCGCCGAGCAACTAAGCCCGTATGCCACAACTACCGAGCCTCAGCTCTAGAGCCCGTGAGCCGCAACTACTGAGCCCGCATGCCACAACTACTGAAGCCCATGCACCTAGAGCCCGTGCTCTGCAACAAGAGAAGCCACCACAATGAGAAGCCCACGCACCGCAATGAAGAGTACCCCCACTCGCCGCAACTAGAGGAAGCCCGCGCGCAGCAACAAAGACCCAATGCAGCCAAAAATAAAAATAAAATAAAATAAAATGTTTAAATGAATAAAGGGCAGCCACCAAAAACACTGGCTCAAGCTCATGTGGACAGATACAGGAGTACCTCCCAGACATCTTGCTATGGGAAAAAAAGCAAGATGTAGAGACACATGCTACCATTTGTAAGGGGAAAAATAATGTATATTCATATACTTATAAATGAATGAAGTATCTTTGGAGATTGGCACACATGGCTGCTTCTGAAGAGGAAGACCGAGAGGCTGGGAGATGGCTGGGAAGGGAGACTCACTTAAGCTCATGCACCCTCTTCTACCTTCTGAATTTTAAATCCTGCAAGTGTACTACTTTGAAAAAAAGTTTAATTAAAAGAATTTCAAGGATAACCTCTACACAGTTCTAGCCAATTGCTTCTATACTTTCAAAAGATGTCAGGAACCTGAACCTTTATGTAGAGTTCCCAATATTAAAAGTTGGCTCAGGGAATACCCTGGTGGTCCAGTGGTTAGGACTCGGCACTTTTACTGCTGTGGCCGAGGTTCAATACCTGGTTGGGAACTAAGATCCCATAAGCCACGTGGTGCAGCCAAAAAACAAAAAAAGGCTCAGATTTTTAAAAAATTATGCAGGTCAGACAAAACAAATCTAAGGGCTGGTTTCAGCCTGGGGGGACCACCAATTAGAGCCTTCTGCAAACCTCATTCCCTGAAGTTTTAATCACATGGTCTTGCATTTGGATGTTTATAAGCCTATACCTAACCCAGGGTGGAACAGAATGTGCCCCATCCAAGCGGATGTTGGGCAGGGGCTGGGACTTAGGGCAGGACTTGAGACTCCCGTGTGGATGGGTACAGGTGTGAACACTGAGACCCTGGGGAAGGTCTGCAGGGAGTGGCGTGCATGCAGCCGCTTGCATCCTATTGGGGGTTGAATCTCTTTTGGGATGAGTCTTCTAGGCCTGCTTGACTTCAGTCATATTCAACATGTGTCCAGTTATTTATATATGTATATGTGTTGTGTGTTTATGTTTATATACAAATATATGTGTTATATATTATCATATTATATAGATAATAAAGCCATTTGGAATATTTCTCCTTCATTTTGCTTTTGAGATCATTTGGGGTTTTTTGTCTGTTTTTTGTTTTTGGGGTTTTTTTAATTAATTAACTTATTTATTTATTTATGGCTGCGTTGAGTCTTTGTTGCTGCACGCAGGCTTTCTCTAGTTGCAGCGAGCGGGGGCTACTCTTCGTTGCAGTGCACGGGCTTCTCATTGTGGTGGCTTCTCTTGTTGCGGAGCACGGGCTCTAGGCGCGCAGGCTTCAGTAGCTGTGGCTCACGGGCTCAGTAGTTGTGGCTTGCGGACTCCAGAACACAGCCTCAGTAGTTGTGGCGCATGGGCTTAGCTGCTCCGCAGCATGTGGGATCTTCCCGGACCAGGGCTCGAACCCGTGTTCCCTGCATTGGCAGGCAGATTCTTAATCACTGCGCCACCAGGGAAGCCTGAAATCATTTGCTGAAGCAGAGATTAGCTGTGATTTCTCAGTATCCTGGGAATTCTTGTGAAATGAGCAAAACCAAACCTACAGACAGTTTCTGAACATCACAAAGTTTTCAGGAATGCCGAATTCAAGTACAAAATCAAGGCTGTGGGGTGTTTTGTAGTCACCAATTCAAAGTTTTAGTAATTGGGGTTTTGCCATTTGCTTTTACTAGTCAGGGCTCAGTCATTTTATTGCTCTTCTCTTGAGGCTGTATTTCTTCAGGATCCTGGCAAATTCATAGGCCCTAAATGGGCCAGCCTGGGCTGTGGGAGCTGGAAGCACCCCGACCCATGAGAGGGGTCCTGGTGGGGCTGGGGCCTCACCTTCCCAGGTAGAGGCTGAGAGGCTGGGCTGGGGGGCTGGGAGGCTGGGAAGGCGTGATCACAGTGACACTCCAAGCTCCTACTTCCTGGGCAAGACGGGGACAGAGATACCCCTGGGCAGACAAATGAGGCCTCCTGCGGCTCTGTGGGGCTGCTCCCTGTGGCCTCAGAATTCAGCACCTGTGGGAAAAAAGAGGGAGCTGGCAGGTCCTGTCTTGACACTTTGGGGGTGTGGCTGTGGGCATGTTGCTGTCTGCCTGGCTTCCAGGCGCCACATGAGGTGCCAGACAAGGCGACTTAAGGTTAACAGGCCCCTTGAGATCTGCACTCTGTGCTGCTCAATGTCATCACCCGCCAAGAGAAGTTGGAAAGGTTGATTTTTACGATGAAATCTCCTGATTTTTAAATGTTGGTAACTGACTTTTAATTTCCCTAACACTTTGTGTACCAAATGAAATGTGTCCAAGGTCAGATCTGGCCCTATGGCCACCTGTGTGAGTCTCTATCTTAGGGACTAGGCAAGCTCGGGGTGGGGCGGGGGGGGGGAGGTTCAGGTACCACCATCCCCCGCCCCCGCGCTACCCCTCTTCCCCTCCAGGCATGTTTCTGCCTCAGGGCCTTTGCAACAGCTGTTGCCTCTGTCTGGGATTCTTCTCCCACATGTCAGTACATAATGTCTTATTCCCTTACCTTCTTCAAGTCCTGGCTGAAGACGTGGCCTTCCCTGATCACCCTATTTAAAATCACATCCACCCTCTCCCTTTCTATTCCCTTCTGACTTATCTATCTTCAAAGCATATTCCAGGAAACTCCTCTTTGCTTCTTTGATTATCCGCCTCCCCTGCTGGCATGTCAGGTCCTCCCCCAAATTTTCATCTGAATTATATATAGAACAACGCCTGGCAGTAATGGTGCTCCTGAAGTATTTCTTAAATAATAAGAGAAAGGAGCTCTTATGCCCCCCTCACCATCACAGAGGCCTTGCCGGAGTGAGGCAGGGGTGCTAATGGGGGCAGGTGGGCAAGGGGGACCACATTTGCTGACAGTCCTGGACCAGTTTCCTCATCACTGGGGATGGGGGCTTGGGCTGATGGCTAGGAGTCCTGAGTGTGAGTTGGAATTATAGGGAAGCAGGAGAGGGGATTGGGGGTTTGAGAGGGGAGCCCTGCAGCCTCCTCCCAGCCTGTCTCAGTCCCTGAGACAAGGATCTCAAACTGGCGGCCCCCGGGCCAACCCAACGATTGTACATGTTTGCTTGAGTTCAAAGAGTGTTGCAAAAATTCACCGTTGCCAACATTTAAACTCGGGATATTTCAACATAACAAGCTGCATGTTCAGCTTCTCGTGGAAGATCTGGCCTAACTGGGCCACATTCCACCTTGGCATTAGTTGTTGGAGGGGCAGGTCTGTCTCCCCGGGGTGACCCAGGCCCCATCTTCCCCTGATAGGAAGCTTCAAGGGAGGGAGGGAGGCAGAGGGAGACCCACAGTTGCTCTGGTCCCAGGCCTGCTCCTGTCACCTCCCATCTGAGACCCACCCTCTGCCTATGTGGCCACCATTACAGCACAGACCCTGGACACACGCATCCTGGGGGACTCATCCCTGGGGGGATGTATCATGGCGCGGTTCAGGCAGGAAAGATCCCCAGGACTGTCATCCCGAGTCTGCCTGAGGTCAGGGGAAAAGGCATGATTACAGAAAAACCTGGTGATATTTTGAGACTCCCTCCCGAAAAGTCTTTGGCAACTAGCATCAGAAAAGACCAAGCCTTGTAAAATGCCTGCGCACAGAAGGGGCAGGAGAACACTTCTGAGATGCAAGAACTCAGAAAAAATTATGAACATAGGTAGAGACATAGAGAGGTAAAGCAAATGAGGCAAACTATTAAGAATTGGGGAATCTCCGTGAAGCGTATTTGGGTTCATTGTACTGTTTATGTAACTTTTCTGTAGTTAAAAAAAAAATCAAAATAAAAGTTGGGGAGAATCAATAAAATTTTTTTAATTAACATTTACACAAAAATAATAAAACACAAGATCAAAAAACAACGGAGGAAAAATAAATTCAGAATTGGGTAACCTAAATGTTAAATAAACAGAATTTAATTGAACTTTGGATATCATGTATTTATGTATATACTATACAATAAATAAATATTATTTATAAATAAATATATATATACATTTTTTCCCTTTTAGATAAAAGCCTGTGTTCTTCCCCCCCCACACACAATGTCTTCCTTTTCCTTCTCTCGGATCAGTCCCTGACCCCTTGGTACCCACTCTGCCCCTCCCGCTAGCCGTGGGTGCCTTACCCACTCCTGGCTGCCCGGCCCTGGCCTGGTAGGGGGGCCCTGAGGCTCTGAGGCTGATGCTAGGGCTGGCAGGCTCCTGCTTGGCTGCAGAGGCAGGGAGATGAGTCTGCAGTTCTAAGAGCTTGGCTGGCAGCCGCTGCCATGCAGAGGCACTGACCAGGCAGCCCTCTGGCAGCCAGGGCCCCTGACATCTCAGTCTTCCCATCTCCCTTCCCCCTGCACCTTGGCATCCAAGAAGGCAGTGCTGAGAGCCAACTGCACACCCCTGTACATCCCTGAGTCATTACCTGCTATTGCTAACTGCCTCTCTCTGTGGTCAACTAACAATCCTGCAACGTGTGGGGCTGTGGGACTTACCACTTGCTACGCAGGCATTGTTCTCCCAGTGGAGGAAACTGTGGCACAGAGGAGCTCAGTCACCTCCCCACAAGACACACAGTTATTTAAGGGTCAAAGTTGGGATTCCAAGGCAGGTTGTCTGGCTCCACACCCTGTGAGCGTGTAGGACCAAGGGCCCTGCATAATTTTGTGGGTCCCAAGAACAGACAGCAGGTCAGAAGAGGGAATGAGACACCAGAGAATATTGCCAGAACCAACCACTCCTCCCCTGCCACTGCCCCCACCCTGGCCCAGCCTCCATCCTCTCCCTCCTGGACCATCATCACACAGCCTCCGCCCTGGTCTCCCTGCTCCCATCCCGCCCCTTACAGTCAGCTTCCCACACACAGCCAGAGGGAGCCTGTGAACCCCTGAGTCAGATCAGGGCCCTCCTCTGGCTGCATCTCACTCCTGGTAAAAGCCAAGGTCCTCACCATGACCCGCAACCTGTAAGTCACTCCCCTACCTGGTCCCCCATCACTTCTCCTCCCCATCACTCACTCACTTACTCAGCTGTAGACACACTGGCCTCCCCGCTGTTCCTCCAACCCACTAGGTGCCTTTCCAGCCCCAGGACCTTTGCACTTGCCATTCCCTCTACCGAGCTCACTCTTCTCACAGATGTCACATGGGTCCCTCCCTCATCTTCTTTTTTCAGGGCTTTGCTCAAATACCACCTTCTTGATGAGGCTTTCCTTGGCTACTTGATTTAAAACCACATCTTCAAGGGCTTCCCTGGTGGCACAGTGGTTGGGAATCCGCCTGCCAATGCAGGGGACACGGGTTCAAGCCCTGGTCTGGGAGGATCCCACGTGCTGCAGAGCAACTAAGCCCGTGAGCCGCAACTACTGAGCCCGCGCGCCTAGAGCCCATGCTCTGCAACAGGAGAGGCCACCGCAGTGAGAAGCCCGCACACCGCAACGGGGGGTAGCCTCCGCTTGCCGCAACTAGAGAGAAGCCTGCGTGCAGCAGCAAAGACCCAATGCGGCTAAGAATAAAATAAATAAAATTTAAAAAAAACAAAAAAACCACATCTTCAGTCTGGAAACCACCTCGCCCCACCCTGTTCTCTATTTTTTTCTGTAGCGCTAGCATATATCACCTCCTGACATGCTGTGTAATTATATGCTTATTGGTTATATTTATTCTCCCTCCCACGTCCCGAAATGTCAGCTCTGGGAGGGAGGGGCCTTCCTTGGCTGTTCAATGGAACACAGTCCTCTGTGTCCCCAGCACAAAGTCTGGCACATAGTAGGTGCTCAGGAAATATGTGTTGTGTGAATGAATGAAAACCATTCTTGAGAGTTACTATGTCCCAGGACCCATAACAGAAGAATCAGTTACCCCCCTCCCCTTTCCTTTAGTGGATCACACTTTGGAGGCACCCAAACCCACAAGTGGAGAGGGAAGGATCTCAGAGGCAGAAAACCTAGGTTCAAATCCTAGCTCCACCTCTTTCTCACTGAGTGACCTTGGGCTAGCAAGTCTTCTTCCCCGGGCCTCAGTTTCCCCATCTATACAATGGGGATAAGAATAATACTCACCCGGTAGGGCTGCCCTTTGGATTCAATGGGGTTGTTGTGTGGGATGCTGACAGCATGACTAATTCTGAAAGCTGGTTCCCTTCCTGGAAGGGGGTGGGGTGGGAGGGGCACAGCTGTGTGTTTTCCAACAGCCAACAATGGAACTCTTGTAGGAGGAGCCCTCAGGCATGGAAAACACATCCACCCCTGTGGGTTTCAGACAAAAGTCTCAGGTCTCAGAAGGGATGTTTTCCAGCGCATTTACATTCTTTGAAGATTGTTGCAACAAGAAATACTGGTTTGGGAATACGAGCCCACTGGAGTGGGCTCCCATTTTATCCTTCTCCCTACAATGAGCAGCTGTGAGGGTTGGAGGGATCTCTCCTACATACAGCTCCTAAGGCTAGGACCAGATAGGCTTAAGACAATCCCTGGGCCACAGCAATTGGCTCAGTGGGGTCCAATCAAAGTGAAACACAGGAATTTTGGTTTAGTAGTTGAGGGAAGAAAAGATTTGGGTTTTGCTTCGGACAGTGGAGAAAGCACATTTGAGGCCTGGAAGTTGAAGTCATTTTGCCACCACCAGAAAAGCCTGCCTGAGGACAAAGCTAACCCCATGGAGGACCACAGACCAAGAGAAATGCTGATAAATAGAGTCCGCACCCTGATCAAGTCATGCCAGCTCTCCCTCTGGAATTTTCAGTTATACACTCTAAAATTTTGACTTGAGTTAGTTTTAGTAAGTTTTCCTGTTATTTGTAAACAAAAACAACCAAACCGGTATACAGAAAAATTCTGTGGACCCAGAATTACTACACTTTCCCTAGGATATGTCACATGATTTAGTACTTAGTTTCAGCCAAATCATTTCTTTTAGCTTCAGTCAGCTCAAGCATCTCCAGGGGTCAATGAGTGCTTACCTTGGCCAGATCAATGCTCTCTCTCCCTCTGTAAACAAACCTGGGTCCCATTCACTTGGATAGACATCTTTGAAATGGACCTGTCCTCCCTCCCAACCTCCACCTTGAAAAAGAACAATGTGCTGGAGGAGCCACAAGACTTTGCAAAGACAGAAGCACAAGTGCCTGGGAACTCAGCAGTCCTCCCATTGAAGGTGTGAGTGCCCAGAGGCCTGGCAGGTGCCTGCGGAGAGCGGGTGGCACCTAAAAATGCCCCTCAGGGTCTCACACTCCTGCCCAGACCCGCAGGAGGAGGGGGAGCAGGGCACAGCATTGGTGGAAGACGCGCAGTGTCAGTAATGCCCACAGTGTTCCCCCGGTGGTACCTGCCCCCTTGGAGAGGCCACACTGGACGGGGGGCACGCCGTCAGTGCCGCTGAGCACAAAGCCTGTGTCACACTGGCAGCCCTCCTGTTGGGCAGATGTCGGGCAGGGTGGGCTCAGCGCAGGAGCTGGGACACGAGGAGCCGCAGAGCTTGTGGTGGCTGCGGGGAGGGCAGACCAGCTCTGGAGGAAGACAGATGAGAGTTGATAACTAGCCAAGCATTACTCTTCTGGAAAGTATCCAACCAGAAGAGGACCAAGGGAGCAGAGGGAGGGTTGAGGGGGCCAAGGGCAGGTCATAAGGGCAGGGGGAAGGTGGGGGTATCATCAGGAGGTAATGTAATAGTGATGATGACGCTGGTGATGGTACTGATGATGGTGTTGATCGTGGCGATGGAGAGGAGGATGGTGGTGGTAATGATGATGATGGAGGTGATCATGGTGATGGTGATGCTGGAGATGACGATAGTGATGAGGATGGTGTGAGATAACATTTCCTGAACACTTACTATCCACCGGGCTCTGCTCTATGCTTCCTCAGGGTATTATATTTTATACTTATTCATATTTTCTTCCTGAATTCACTGAAGAAAACTGAGTTAGCCAGAAACCATGCAAGGTCGTTATCATCTCATTGATGAAAAGAACTACCCATAATTGAGCAGATACCAGGAGCTTGCTTTTCATATAGCATCTTGTTTACACCTCACAGCAACCCCAGGAGACAGGGACTTTCATCACCCCCTTTCATAGATAAGGAAACTGAGACCAAGAGAGGTTAAGTGACTTGCCCAAGGTCATACGACTACTGAGTGTCAGAGCTGGGATTTGAAGGCTATTGGGTTCCACTGAGCCTGGGCTCCCACTTAGCAAGAATCATCTGGGGAGAGCAGCGCCAACCCCGTAGGAAGGACAGACTCCCACATTTGCCTGGCCTCCCATCATTATGTTTTTTCAATTGGGGTATAGTTGTTTTACAGTGTTGTGTTAGTTTCTGCTGTATAGAGAAGCGAATCAGTGACATGTGTACCTATATCCCCTCTTTTTTGGATCTCCTTCCCATTTAGGTCACCATAGAGCACTGAGTCGAGTTCCCTGTGCTATACAGCAGTCTCCCCTCATTATTACATCCACATCAGCCATTTGCCTGCCTGGCTCCACTGGCATTTGGGTTTCTGAGCCCTGAAGAAGCAGCAAGAAACCACCTGGAGGGTGTAGACACACATCAGGAAATGTAAAGACAGGTGAAGGGCAGCAGACAGGGGTCAGAAGGGTGGGCAAGTCAGTCCACGTGAGGGCTCAGGTGCTCAGCCAAAGGCTTGCGCTTCCTCCTAAGGGCAGCAGGAATCAAAGCAGCATGCATCTTGCTGACTCTCTGAGTGACCTTGCCCAAGTTATGCAACCTCCCTGTGCCTCAGTTTCCTCATCCATAAAACAGAGGTAATAATAGCCCTTCCCTTGGCAGGTTGTGATGGGGACTGAATGAGCTAATGCATATGGTAGAGTCACTTATGGCCACTGAATGCCCACGTGCTTCCCCATCCCACCACCACCCTTGCAGGTGGGTGGGACCACGATGAGTTCTGGCCAAAGTGCTATGACTTCCAAGGTGAGGATAGAAGAGCAGGGGGTGCACGTGTTACCGGCGTGGCATCACGGGCTGGAAATGAACTTGAATCGTGTCCTGGACAATACTGCGGAATTTGTAGGAGAGAGACTAACCCTTGGTCATGTTTGGGAATGGAAATGTCAGGTTGGTTGGTTACTGCAGCGGAACCTAGACTATCCTGGCTGATTCGATGTCACTCAATGTCAGCTGTCATTTTTTTTGTTGTTATTGTTGGCTGTGCCGCACCACTTGCGGGATCTTAGTTCCCCAACCAGGGATCAAAACCATGCCCCCTGCATTGGGAACGTGGAGTCTTAACCACTGGACCGCCAGGGGAGTCCCCCAGCTATCATTTTTAATGAAGCATTTTAAAGAGGGAGAGTCCTCAAGGGGGCAGTTATCCAACAGGGTGTGCAGTGACTTTACTTGGGTGGCACAGACTTAGGAGGACTTCCTGGAGGTGGTTTTGGGCCAGCTGGTGAGAACAGGCTGAGAAGGACCCTCCCCTGGCAACACCCACTCATCACAGGCCACAGGTGCCTCCAGGGCTGCACAGGGAGGCCTCGTCACTGGCATTCCTGGGCATAGCTCCCCAGAACGGCACACAAGGTCTCCCGCGATCCTCCTGTGGCATAGAGGTCGTGGACGCAGTTCTCCAAGTGGATCCGAGGCTCCATGTCCTCACTGCAGGTCCCATAGGGCCTGTCCGGGCCCCAGCAATCTGCAGAAGGCCTGGAATAGGGCTGCCTTGTCAGGTCTGTGTCTTGCGGGAACAGAGGGTGGCAGGCCTGTGGCTGAGCCGTGGGCATCAGAGAGCCACGTGCTGTTGGAGCCACGGAAGCCAACATGAGTATCCGTGTGAACGTCCCCAGCCAGGCCACAGAGGTTGCCAGTGTAGTTCTCAGGCGCTGTCACCCAGAGAGCACGTGAAAGGCCACAGAGAGGCCAGGGGCCGCCTGACTGTGATGGCCAAGGATGTGGAGAAGGCCCGGAGAGTGCCCCCAGCCAGGATCGGGGCCCGTTCACCTGGAACACAGGCACCCAGGTTGTGTCAGGCAGACCTGCCCAGATACCAGTCCCTCTGGGGCACCCCTGCTTCTGCCCCCCACCCCATGATCCGCTCTCCATGCGGCATGCATTGAATCCTTTAAAATCACAAATCAGATCCTGTCCCTCCCTTGCTCCAAACCCTCCCATGGCTCCCTAGTACACTCAGATAAAATCTAAACTCCCACCTGTGGCCTGTGCCACCCTACAGAACTAGCCTCTGTCACTCCTTTGTCCTCATCTCCTCTCACTCACCCCCTTGTTCACCCTGCTCCAGCTACACACCAGGCACCATTCCAACCTCTGGACCTTTACGCTGGCTGTTCCCTCTGCCTGGTTACCCTTCCCTCCTGTGTCTACCTGACTCCCTCCCTCATCTCCTTCAGGTGTCTGCCCCAATGCTTCCCTGCCCTCCTTTTTAAAGCGTAACACCCCAATGCATGCTCTTGTCTCCTTTCCTGCTTAATTTTTCTGCAGAACAACTGTATTACCTTCTGACATACTAGAAGTGTACTTATGTACTGGTTTATTATCTTTCTCCCTGGGGGTTTTGTCTATTTTTCAACAAAATAAACTAAGTCCCTGCCCCTGGAGGACTCTTATTCTGTCAAGAGGAAGACAGACAGGAAACAAAGAAGCGATCAATAGAAAAGATGATTTAAGGACTTCCCTGGTGGTTCAGTGGTTTAGAATCTGCCTTCCAATGCAGGGAACGCAGGTTTGATCCCTGGTCAGGAAACTAAGATCCCACATGCCTCGGGGCAACAAAGCCCACGTGATGCAACTACTGAACTCATGCACTCTGGAGCCCAGGCACCACAACTAGAGAGAAGCCCACACACCGCCACAAAGAGCCCACGCACCGCAGTGAAAGATCCCGCATGCCGCAACTAAAACCCTACGCAGCCAAAGATAAAATAAATAAATATATTTTTTTTAAAAAGAAAAGATGATTTAAGATACTGATACATTACTTTGAAGGAAAGAAAATGGGGGATTATAATAGAGAGAGGCTGGGAGGGATGGCTCCTTTCATGGGGGTGGTCAGGGAGGGCTTCTCAGAGGAGGTGACATTTGAGAGAATGAGAGTGCATCAGCTATATATGAGCCTCTCCAGGAAGAGTGTTTCAGGCCGAGGGAAGAGCCAGTGCAAAGGCCCTGAGGCGGGAGCCTGCCTGGCTGCTGGAGGAGAAGCAGAGAGGTTGGTATGGCTGGAGCAGAGTGATTAAAGGGGCGAGTCGGAGGAGATGAGGGCAGAGAGGTCACAGAGGCCAGTTTTGTGGGGTCACATGGGCCACAGTTCTACTCCGAGTAAGACAGAGCCATGGGAAGGCTTCGAGATAGGACCCTTGTGACCTGACTTTAGATTTTTCAAGATTGTATCTTTACTCTGCGGTGAGGGACGGAGCACCGCTAGAAAGCTGGTTTGCCTTTGCAGTTATATGTTTGATTTATTTATCAAACACTTTATGCCCTTACTAAATGCCTTGTCCTAGGTAATTTATACCTTTTCATCTTCACACACAGGTAGGCCCCTGTGACATATTAAGAAATATACATGTTGTCTCTGCCCCCAGTTTCTGGGACACAAAACCCTTGTATTTCCTCAGTGATAGGGGTGCAGGGAGCATATTTTGTTTTGATATTTGGTCCTTGACCCTTGTTCCTGGTACACAGAGCTCCTAAATCCCTTGGAATTTCCTGGGTGATAGGAGTGTCTTTTGTTCTAATGAGACAATGCTTGGTGGGCTTCTGGATGGGGGCCGGTCCCTTGAAAAATCAAGCCAAGATTAGAAGCTTGTTGCTATGATTAGAAGCCTGGAACTTTCTGTCCCACCCCCCTTCCTCTGGGAAGAGGAGAGGTGGGTAGGGATTGAGTCACTGATCACGCCTATGTGATGAAGTCTCCATAAAAATACTTCAACTATGGGGTTTGGGAAGCTTCAGGTTGGTGAACACATCCACATGCTGGCAGGATGACACACCCCAATTCCACGGGGACGGAAGTGCCCATGTTCGGGACCCCTCCACAGACCCCGCCCTATGTACCTCTCCACCTCTCCCTCTGGCTGTTCGTCTGTATCCTTTGTAAGAACCTTCATAATAAACCAGTAAATGTAAGTGTTTCCCTGAGTTCTGTGGGTCATTATAGCAAATTATCGAAACAGAGGAGAGGGTTGTGGGAACCCCTGATTTGTAGCCAAATCAGACAGAAGTGTGGGTAACATGGGGACCCACTACTTGGGCTTGGCATCTGAAGTGGGGACGGTCTTGGGAGATTGAACCTTTCAGCCTGTGGGGTCTGATGCTGACCCAGGTACAGAGGGTCAGAATGGAACTAAATTGTAGACACCCAGCTGGTATCCACGGAGAATTGCCTGAGTGGAAAACCCACACGTCTGGCCACGGAAGTGTTCACAGTACCATTATCCCCCATTTTACAGATGAGGCAACCAAACCACAGAAATGTAAAGCCACTAAGCCAAGGTCACTAGCAAATGGCGCAGTGGGATTCAAACCCAGGCCCCCAGGTCCAGCACCACGCGCTTCACCACTTCACCCCATTGCCGGCTAGAGCATAGACTAATACCGGGTGGGCCCGGTGTCCATTTGTCCCTGAATTGTGGGCCCAGAACAAGAGCATAAGTGGAGGCCCATATCTCATATGTCTTCAAGCTGCCAAACTGCTAAAGGAAATACGTTCTATCCTCCTGCCTTGACACCAGGACCTTCCTAATGCCCAGAGGCCAGGTGTGACTCCTCAGTGTTCCTGGACAGGAAATGGTGCCCAAGGACAGGCTGCCCCAGGCCTGCCTCCTACCTTCCAGCCCTGGCAGAGGTCCTGCATATTCATACGACCCAGCCTGCCCTCCTCAGCCCAGTTTGGTTCCACCCTCCCCTGCAGGGGGGCCTTGGCGTGTGCTCATTGCCGCTGCCTGGTCCATTCTCTGGAGCAAGGTCTAGAAGGGGTTGGGAGGGACAGCAGGCTCCTGGGGGCACTTCTCAAAGGGCCTTGGACTCCGCCACCCGTGGGGAGGGATGCAGTCAGAGGTGTCCGGAGCGGGACCTCTGAATTGCAGGGCTGGGGCAGGGACCCTCTGCCCAGTTCTAAGGGCGTCAGAACCCCAGTATCTCTGTCTCCAAAGGGAATGCCCTTGGCCTACCATTTTGTCAGCCTATTGTCATTCATGTTCATTATGAGTTGGCCGATGCCTACCTGGACCCCCCCAAATTGTCCCACCAGCAGTGACAGCCGCCATCCTGCCATGTCCCCATCCACCTGCTGGACCCACGTGGCACCCCAGCGCTCCACTCAGAGGGCGAGGGGAGGTGTGGTGTGGCAGCATGTTCTGGTCAGTGTCTCCCAGCCAAGCCCTCAACACTGGTGGCGAGTCCCACTGAATGTGTGCAGGTGAGGGTCTCCGTAGAGCCAGAATGTCCTGTAGCACATGGGGCGGCAACCCCAAACACCCCTGCGCTGGTAGCACAGTTCGTGGGGCCCGCAGGCCTGAGGGTGGCACTCGAGTGGGTGTCCAGGCCTGTGGCCCACGCACCTCTGGTCACAGGTGGCCGTGGGTAGCACCCCAGCTCCCAGAAGGATGTAGCAGCCCTGCGGGCAGCAGCCTCAGCGAGTGTGCGGCACGCAGATGCCCGCTTTCAGGGCAAAGCCCTGGCAGCAGAAGCAGCCCGCCGTGCACTGGCAAGCGCAGGGAGCGGGGCAGTTAAGGCTGGCACAGGTGGCTGGGCAGGGTGGCCCACAGAAGTCATAGTAGCTGTTGGCAGGACACACCATACCTGGGGGAGGGGCACCACCCTGAAACCCTGGATCCCTCAATCAGCGGGAGAAAAACCTAGGATGGTTGCAGGGCGGGGCGGAGGGGGAGGGGGCAGGGATGGGCCTCGGGATACTTCGGAAATCGCCGTTGATCCCAGTTAATGCTTTCCCTCCATGTGGTTTATTAATATCACATCCACGGGCCACTTAAAAATCATGGCACATGATGAACAATGAGGGCTACTCGGGATCAAGTACGGAGACGTAGGAGGGGAGATTAGACAGGGGCTGAGAGGAGCCCTGATTCTAGGTCTCCCTGGGGGTGAGGGGTTTCCAATCAGCCGAGGAAGGGGACATCCTAGCTGCCCAAGGGGTGAGGTTCTCGTCAGAAGTGAAGAGACACCTACTGCATCCCAGGCTGGCTCGCCACTCAGGCAGGCGGACGCCACGCAGGGTGCGGAGCTCGGCGTAGGCCTCCGGCAGCACACAGCACGCGGTTGCCGGGGCCGTACTGGCAGAGGTTAAAGACGCAGGAGGACACGGGGTCCTCGTACCAGTGGCACTCGGCCAAGGGCCCGGAGCTGTTCGCCAGAACTCTGTAGAGCTGCTCCCCCACGGGGCCTGTCCCGGCAGGGCTTGGAGCCCCCCCATGTCCTGCTGACAGCTGGGGGGTCATGGGGACTCAGCATGAACACCTCCAAGCCTCACATCCTGCCCCCTGCCGGACCAGCTCTGCCAGCCCTCCTCCTCCAGCCCCTGCCAGCCTGTCCGTTCAGGCCCTGACAGCCCCTGGCACAGTTTTATAAAGTTTAAAATACCCCAACCCATAGTAAAATGATTTTCATACTGTCGCTCAGCCCAGAGTAGCCAGTAGAGCATGGGTTCTGGAATCAGCTTTGTTGGCTTCAAATCACAGCTCTGCCTTTGGACGACTCTCTAAATCTGTGCCGTCCAATACAGCAGTCCCCAGCCGCCTGTGGCTATTGAGCACTTGTGATACGACCAGTGTGACTGGAACGAGAGGTTTAATTTAATTTAAGTTAATTCACATTTGATTTTAAGTGGCACCTGAGGTTAGTGGCTGCTGCATGGGACATCTCAGGACTAAAGGTTTGGTGACGGGGAGGATTTGCTGTCTCCTTTTGGCAAAGGAGTGGAGTATTTAAGTGGAGTATTTAAGATCAAGGACTCTGGAGCCAGGCTGCCTGGGTTCTAATCCCTGTTCCATCATTTGCTACTGTGAGAACTTGGGCAAATACTTATCTTCTGTGACTCAGTTTCCCCATCTGTCAATGGGCATAATAGTTCCTGGTAATAAGGGGGACCCCATGTTTGCTATTAGCGGCCTCTGTTTCAGCCTGTCTGTCCTTGAGGCACCACCCGCTGTTTGCCCCCAGCCCCGCACTTCCCCCAGCCCAGGCCTCCCTGGTCCAGTATGGCCACTCACCCAGGCCAGCTGTCCCAGCTCTGCCAGGTGTTGCCAAAATCAGCATCGCTGGAGCCGGGCACCCTGCTGGGGAGCACCTTGTCATCACCAGGGTCACCGCTGAAGTTGCCACAGAGGCTGCAGAGGCGGCCCTGGTACTCAGGCCCCACCTGCAGGAAGAGCGTGTTGCAGCCGTTGAACCATAGCTGGAGCTGGGTGCCCGCCACAGGTGGGCCTCGGGGCCCAGCTGCACCGGGAGGCCCACCACCTCGCCATCCACCTGGGCATGGGGGGCGCTCAGGGTCTGACTCCTCATGCCACCTCCTGCCCCTGCCCAATGCCGCAGGTATGGGGGAAGGGAGGGAGCGCTAAGGGGCATCTCCAACTCCACGTGTCCAAACCTGAGCTCCCATCACACCCCAAGTCCTGTCCCTCACCTTCTGCATCTCAGGCAGGGACAGCTCCATCCTTCAGGGTGCAGGGGCCAAAACCCAAGACATCCTGGAACTCGCCCTCTCTCTCACCCCACATCCGATCCTTTCGAAATATTTCAGAAACCCACTTCTCTCCATCCCCTACTACCCTCTCCCTGATTCCAACCCCTGTCACTTCCCGCCTGGCCTATCCCATTAGCCTCCTCTATGGTCCACCCGCTCCCCAGATGCCCTCAATAGTCTGTTCCCCACATGAAGCCAGAGGGAACCTCACCCCACTTAAAATTATAACCCCCACCCCATACACACACGCACTCCCAATCTTCCTTTGGTGTTTTATTTTTCTAGGACTTATTACCATCTGATATATATTTATGTTTTACTGTCTGTCTCCCACTGTTACAATGTGAAGTCAGGGAGAGGAGGGACCTGTCTGTTTTGTTCTGTGCTGTGTTCCCAGAGCCTAGAACAGGGTCTGACACAAAGTCAATGTAAAGTTTTGTTGAATGGATGGATGGAAGGATGGATGGATAGAGGGAGGAATGAACCGAAGTATGGAGGGATGGAGGGATGAGTGGTGTGCTATACTGTTAGAGAAGGTTTGATGCAGGGGAATTTCAATGAAGGGAGGAGTTGATAGAGGGGCAGATCAATTGAGGAGTGGAAGGATGGAAGGGTAGGGGATGGATGGATCAATGAATGGATGGAAGGGTGGATGGATGGACTGAGGATGACTGTATGGAAGAATGGTTATAAGGATTGATGGATGGATGACAGCATGGACTTAAAGGCATGAAGGTGGGATGAGGGATTAGCCTGGACAGGACTGAGAGTGGGCCTTACCCTTCTGCCCTGTCACCTGAACTTGCTGCCCCCAATCCAGGATCACACGGGTCTTCAGTCCCCAGCTGCTGAGCTCCTCCTCCTTGCGGTACAGGAAGGACACGTGCAGGCTGCAAAAGTTCCTGTTGGAAGCTGCTACGCTGAAGGAGAGAGAAGCCCCCAGGGATGGGATCTGTCTCGCAGGAATGGGCCAGGTGGTAGGTGCAGGTGCCTTGGAAGTGAAGGTGAAGTAATGAGGGTCTCCGGTGGCCACACAGGTGCCTAGGGGGCTCGGGCAGTCCAGCTGGCCACCCCGCAGACCACAGACCTCCCCAGTAGGGCACGGAGCTGCCGCGGAAATGTCCTGGTCTGTCGCAGCTGCAGCAGCAGGTGCATCAGTTCATCAGGGAGGGAGGCCAGATAAGCATCCCTTGCCCAGCCCAGCTGACCCAAACAGGGCATGGTGGAGGCTTGGGGCAGGCAGAAGTTTGGGTCTGGCCGCAGGACCCGAAAGAGCAAAGGCTGAGGGGCTTGTTCAGCGAGGATGGGCATGAAGCGATGCTGAGAGTCAGCAACAGGCATGCCTGACGCTCATGACGGGCCCAGAGAGCAGCAAACTGTGAAACACGTGTCCCTCGGCAAGAAGCGCCGGCCAGTGGTTAAGAGCACAGCTCGGGGTCAGAGACAACAAGATTCCAGACCTGGATCTGCCCCTTGATCGCTCTGTGCCTCTGGTAGTCTCGGCTTCCTCCTCTGCACAATATGGGTATTAAACTCACACTGTTTGAGGGTCAGTGTGATCATGTACATGAGGCACTTGGCACCCAGCTGGCCCACAGTAAGCTGTCGACACACATTGGCTAATATTACTGTCAATAACATGCTGGCTCAGTGCTTGGTACAGAATGAGGTCTCAGAAAATATTACCTGTTATTATGATGACAGGATTACATACGTAGTAAATGACCAAAACATATTCACCATTGTTGTTATATGTCATTAAGCACTTAGCACAGGAACATAGCAAATGCCCAGTACATATTGGCCATTATTATTGTTATCACCATCCTCATTATTTTAATATGCTTACAAACAGATAGACACATAAGAAACGCCCAAAATATACTAGCCATTGTTGCTGTTGTTATTAAAATGCTTAGCCTAGACATTAACACACAGTAAATACCCAATATATTTTCATTACTAGTAGCATTAGCAGTAAGGGACCTGACATATGGTCAGGTCTCAAATATTAGCCACTAAAACAATACCACCACCAACAATAATAAAGCACACAAAGTTTTGTACTTATTAATGCTAAATAGTTTTATTTGTTGTGATTATTGCTCTTTATTATTGTTATCATCATCGTTACTATTATCGGTTTTTTTTTTACTTTCGGCCGCACTGCACTGGCAGTGAAGGCACAGAGCCCTAACCACTGTACTGCCAGGGAATTCCCATCATTATTATGAAAGTGTTTGGTTGGGGTCTCAAATTTAGTAGGCACTCAATAAATGATGGCTTGGGAATTCCCTGGTGGTCCAGCGGTTAAGACTCGGCGCTTTCACTGCCGAGGCCTGGGTTCAACCCCTGGTCAGGGAACTAAGATTCTACAAGCCGTGCGGCGCGGCCATAAATAAATAAACAAACAAATAAATAAATGATGGCTAAATACAAACAATACTAGTAACAATAGTAATAATAATAAGCACTTATCACACAGTGCTGAGCACAGGGACTGAGCATAGTAAAAATTAGTAGTAATATTGGAATCATCAACAATAAAGATGTAAATTGTCACACATTGTAAATCCCCAATCTGCCATCCACACCAGTAGAACATGCTGTCCTGGATTGGGAGCGCAATCTTAGCAGGTTTGGGGGGTTCTTGACCCTCAAGATGGGCCCGCCCCCATCACTAGAGCAAAGCCCAGCCCCCCACTCACCTGATAGGAGTGGCCACACTGCCCGGGGCGCACACACCTGGCCCGGGGCCCACAGGTGCGCACGTCGTGGCAGGCGCAGCCCTCAGCACAGGCAAGGCCGCCGCTGGGCGGGTGCAGCCGGACAAGGACGCCGAGGTGCCGTGCGCGGCAGGGGTCCAGGCAGAGCTGGTAGCGGCTGTGCTTGGGGCCCGTCGCAGCTGACAGGGCGGAGAAAACAAACGCAGCGACTAGAATCTGCACCCCGGTGCCCCGGCTCCCTGCCTCTGTGCTTCAAATCCCGGCTCTGTCCCCGACCAGGATCCTGTTGCTCTCCTCTCTACTAGCGCTCAGCCTCCCCATCTCTAAAATGGACTCCTAGGACTCCCCTGGTTGCGCTGTGGATAAAACTGCGCTCCCAATGCCAGGGGCCCGGGTTCCATCCCTGGCCAGGGAACTAGATCCCACATGCGTGCCACAACTAAGAGTTTGCATGCTGCAACTAAGGAGCCCACGTGCCACAACTAAGGAGCCAGCGAGCTGCAGCTAAGGAGCCCTGGGGCTGCAACTATGGAGCCCGCCTGCTATAACTAAGACCTGGAACAACCAAATAAATAAATAAATATTTTTAAAAATCAACTATACTCTTTAAAAATAATAGTAATAATTCATAAATAAATAAATAAAATGGACTCTTTAGTACTGGCCTCAGACTTGTTTTGAGGACTAAGCAAGTTAAAATAAACTATGGGTTTGGGACAGCACCTGGCAGGCACATCATGAGCCCACGATAAACGTGACCTATTGTTATTCTAGAAACAGCCCCTAGCCTATCCTTCCCTCTCCAGGAACACTATCCCAGCCCTCTCTCCCCGACTCCAAAGCTTTGAAGGGCTCCCTAGTGCATGGTACCAGAGAGTCACATCTGGATCTAACATCATGGGGACAGGGCATGGTTTTAGGGACGTCCTGATCCCCTGATGGTCCCATGAAGACTTTTGGTGCCTTTGGGTTGGGCGAGGGAGTGGTGCCCCACAGAGAACATGCCTTGTCCCTATTGCATCCCTAATGTTCGAACCTCTGATATCCAAGCATTAGGGAGTCAGGAAAAATTGTGGTGCAGGGGAGGAGGGCAGGATATTTTGGGGACAATCAGAAAGATATGAATATGGACTCAGTTTTTCATATCAGGGAATTCTTGTTCATTTTGTTAGGTGTGAGCAAATCATGCCTTTTTTTTTAAGCCCTATCTGTTAGAGAATCGTGCTGATTTATAGGCTTCCATGAGGTCTGGGACTTGCTTTACAAAAAGTGAATAATAAGGTGAGGAGTGTGGTGGGTCAAACAAAGTTGGCCACAACTTGGCCATCGTTAAGCGGCCTGTTGGGTACAAGAACCTCCACGATACTAGTCTCTCTACTTTTGTTTGTGTTTGAAATTTTCTATGCTAACGAATTAAATAAGAAAGAAAGAATTGCAGGATGTTGCTATAATAAAACTTCTTCCATCCCTGGAGAAAGAAAGTCTTTGGTTCCAGTCTAACGATGTCCTTTATTAGCTGTGGACAAGTGACTTTAACTCTGTGAGCCTCAGTTTTTCCAGCTGTAAAATGTGGGTTTAAAAAGTCATTGTCTGTCACTCATGGGGTGTTTCTGAGGAGGGGACAGCAAGAAGTACATGAAGCCCTCAGCCCCGTGCCTGGGACAGTATAGATGCTCAGGAAGTATGAGCA
Organism: Eschrichtius robustus; assembly: GCF_028021215.1. Taxonomy (NCBI): domain Eukaryota; kingdom Metazoa; phylum Chordata; class Mammalia; order Artiodactyla; family Eschrichtiidae; genus Eschrichtius; species Eschrichtius robustus. Next base: position 53,085,151 of record NC_090842.1, on the reverse strand, counting down.
GTTTGGGGGATTGCTGGCATCTCTGGGAATTAGAAAGGTGGACACCTCAGGTCAGGCTCTCTGAGGGTAGAAAAGGACCCTCCAGCCCACTTGACAGGGAGGCAGGGAATAGCACAAGGATTCACAGAGTCAGCCCAGGGGTGGAATTAAAATATACAGCAGTCACATAGAATTGCTCCAAACCAATTAGCACGCGTCCAGCTGGAACCTGGGAAGAGTCTGGAAGCCCTTGCTATACCAGGCTTTGGAATGTGGGAAGAAGTTGGGGGCCCTCAGGAGTACAGAAGTGTTTCGGTCTGTTAACACTGGGCGTGGCCATCTAGAGCTTGTGATGAGTTCCTGCCCTACTCAACCATGACTCACCACAGAAGGAAGAATTCCTCCAGGGTCCAGTGGTGACATTTGCACCCTGGCAGACTGCGGTGTACTTCTGCAGGGCCAAGCAGAGGATGCGGTCACTGCCCCCAGCAAGACACAGATCACAGGTACCACTGAATATGTATGCATCTGGGTTGGTTTCGCTGGGACAAGAGGCAAAGGGCCCCTGGGGGTCCTGCAGGAGCCAACACTGCCTCCTGGCTGATGCAAAGGCCCTGAGGTGGGGAGGAGACAGACATGTTGCAGGAACAGCAGAGAAGCCAGTGGGGCTGGAGCCGAGTGAGCTAGAGGGAGAGGGAGTGTAGGAGGTGAAGTGTTGGGGGTGGGGGTGAGCAAGGAGAGGCAGCATGTGAGGGTCTCTTAGGAGGATGTGTGAAGGTTAAATTTCATTCCAAGAGCAATGCAGAATCATGGATGGGTTTTTTTTTAATTTATTTATTTTTTCCTTTTGGCTGCGTTGGGTCTTCGTTGCCGTGTGCGGGCTTTCTCTAGCTGCGCGAGCGGGGGCTACTCTTCGTTGGGGTGCGCGGGCTTCTCATTGCGGTGGCCTCTCTTGTTGCAGAGCATGGGCTCTAGGCGGGCGGGCCTCAGTAGTTGTGGCACACGGGCTCAGTAGTTGTGGCTCGCGGGCTTAGTTGCTCCGCAGTATGTGGGATCTTCCCAGACCAGGGATCGATTCTTAACCACTGTGCCACCAGGGAAGCCCCAGAACCATGGATGGTTTTATCAGAAGTCTGATGAGATCAGATTTATATTTTAGAGGCATCATGCCAGGTTGCTGGTGACACAGGGGTGACCAAGACATACCCCATCCCTAAAGACAGACCCCACCCCTGTCTTTGGGGGTTTCAAAAATCAGGGGAAAGACAGAGATTGCTGAGGAGGGGTGTGTGTGTGTGTGTGTGTGTGTGTGTATTGGGGGGACTGTCTCCCAGTCTCAGAATTTAATAAAGGAAGTCAAGAAAAGAGAAATGCTCTGGAGTGGGACAGGGGAGTTTTTCAGCTAAAAGTTCATCTTGATTTGGGTGCCCAGAGCCCTGGGGCGGGGGAGGTGCCTGCACCCTCCCTGGGACGTTTCCCTGGGTTCCCAATACTTGAAATGTTCTCCCTCAATCAATGTGGCCCCCTCCCTTCACTCCCATGGCACTTCCCCACACGCTGGCCATCCTTGACCCCAATATTTCATACTGCATGCCCCTTCCCCAGCATTCCTCAGCCCCACCCTGCCTCATTTTGCTGGCACCCTCTTTCATCTGTGTATCTATCTGCCCTCTCCTGTCTTCTCCACTGGAATGTCAGCCCCTTTAGGGCAGGGTTTTGTCCGTTTTGCTCACTGCTGAGTCCCTAGCCAAAAACACTGCTTGGCACGTAGTAGTTGTTCAATTAACATTAGGTTTGGTTACTGTGAAGTGAGTAATGACTTCAGGGCTTGTCTCTGGCTTTGGGAGGAGGTGAGACAGACTGGGACGTGGGACCCTTTGCCGCAGTGCTGCAATGCCTGCACCTGGACACACCTCTCCTTGAGCAATAAAATACAAAGAAATAGTATGGTACTGAAATAACTGCGTGCATGCACAGTTGGGGCAAATTCTGGATCCAAAAGATACAAAGAGACCAGAAAACCCAACTGCCACTTTTGAAGAGCCTGGAGCAAAAACAGGGTGTCGGGAGCAAAAGCAGGGTACTGCGCATGCCCCCCGCACACAACACCACCTAAGGGGTGGGCAAAACACCTAAGCCTCCCCTCCCGCCCGAACCCTGGACACACCCCTACCCTCACCCCATATAAGGAACAAGCTTGCCCCCCTGCTCAGGGAGCGAGCAAGCAAGGGAGCCTGTTGTTTGTTCTCATTCCCCGCTGCTGCAGCAGGAGCCCCAATAAAGCCTTGCCTGAATTTCTTGTCTGGCCTCTAGTCAATTTCTATTGATTGGGGAAGGCCAAGAACCCTAGTACAGAGGGGCAGGGCAGGGAGGGCAGAACTCCCAGCTTCCCCCCGCCCCCCCACCACCAGTCCCTTCTGCTGGCCTTTGGAACATGCAATGGGCTACTTCCTTTAGACAAAAAGGGGTTTTGTGTGAGGGACACTGAACTCACTCCTGAGAGGTGCATGGGACTGGGGTGGGGGAGGGGAGTCCCTGGGTCCCATGAGTTAGCGGGTCCCAGGCCGTCAGGATAAAGCCCTCACTCCATGTCTGTCATTCAATGCCCTGTGGGCCCAGCCCTGGCCCATGTGCAGCCTCATCCCTCTCGAGGGATGACTGAGGTCACTCAGGCCTCAGTTCAGATGTCCCCTCCTCTGGAAACTTCCCCTTACCCCCCAGGCTGGCCTGGACCCCTCCCAAGGGCTCCCACAGAACCCGAAGTGTCCCTCATTGAGCCCCAGTGACTCTCCCTGCGCTTCCCCCATCACAGCCCCGACCGCCCTGGGTTGTTGCTGTCTGAGCACAGCTGTCTACGCCAGTGGAGTGTGGGCTCCACTGGACAGAGCCAGGGACATTGTCAGTCGTTGCTGTGTCCCCAGCATCGCCCAGGGCAAGGCTTGGTCCAGAGTGCCTCCAACCCACTCTCTAGCTGTGTGGCCTTGAGCCAGACCCCTCACATCTGTGCCTCAGTGACTCATATGTGAAAGGGGTAAGAAGGTGGCTCAGGCCACCCCTCAGCTGCCTGCTGAACTGGGGAGGGTCTGGACAAGGCTGACTCTTACTTCCCCCCAGGACGGGGTGACTCAGGGCTCTGGAACAATATCTGTCACCAACAGGGCCCCAGGGTACAGAGCCCTGTAGTTCTGATCTGAGGGCAGAGTGACATCAGTGCAGTGTCTTTCCCTAAGGTGAAGAGTATAAATCAATCGAATAATGACAGCTAATACTTGACAGCATTCACTGTATTGCCAGGAACTATTAATCTATTGGATTCTCACAACAACCCCACAAGCAAGGTACTATTGGCATCATTTGTTTTTGTTAAAGGGGAAACTGAAGCACAGAGAGAGGTTAAGTGACTTTCCCAAGAGCACCCAGCTAGGAAGCGGTGCTGATCAAATTCTAACCAGGGCCGGCTGACTTTGGGATCTGTGTTCTCAACCTAAAGGCTGTACAGGTATATTGGGCAATCCCTGCTTTTAAAAAATAAAATAGAAAAAAAGAGAATGGAAAGTATTTGAGGACTTCCCTGGTGGCGCAGTGGTTAAGAATCCGCCTGCCAGTGCAGGGACACGGGTTGCGATCCCTGGTCCAGGAAGATCCCACATGCCATGGAGCAAGAAAGCCCGTGTGCCACAACTACTGAGCCGGCGCTCTAGAGCCTGAGAGCCACAGCTACTGAGCCCACGCACCTAGAGCCCATGCTCTGCAACAAGAGAAGCCACCGCAATGAGAAGCCCGCGCACCGCAATGAAGAGTAGCCCCCACTTGCCACAACTAGAGAAAGCCCACATGTAGCAATGAAGACCCAATGCAGCCAAAAATAAATAAATGAATAAATAAATTCATTTTAAAAAAAAGAAAGAAAGTATTTGAGTGTCAACTATTTGGTGACACTTTCTATTATGTGTATGTACATATTGGTGTGGCCAAATATTGGTCTAATCCTTGGATCCTGTGAACCTGTTACATCACATGGCAAAAGGAACTTTGCAGATATGATTAAGTTATGGACCTTGAGATGAGGGAGGTTATCCTGGATTATCCAGATGGGCCCAATGTAATCCTATGAGCTCTTGACAGTGGAAGATGGAGGCAGAAGTGTTAGAAAGAGGCAGGAGAGATTTGAAGCATGAGAGGGACTGGGCCTGCTGTTAGTGGCTTTGAAGACAGAGGAAGGGGCCACAAGCCAAGGGATGTGGGAGGCCTCTAGAAGCTGAGAACAGACCTCAGCTTACAGCCAGCACAGAAATGGAAACCTCAGTCCTACAACCACCAGGAATTGAATTCAGCAATAATCTGAATGAGTGAGAAAATGACTCCCCTAGAGCCTCCAGAAAGGCCCACAGCCCTGCAGACACCTTGATTTTAGCCTGATGAGAACTGTGTCAGATCTCTGACCTATGGAATTGTAATGTCATAAATTTTTGTTGTTTTAAGCTACAGAGTTTGTGGAAATTTGCTACAGCAGCAATAGAAAACGAATACAATTGGGTCCTCAAACTAATTGTATTTTGTACTGTGAGTCTTCATCAAAAATATTTGAAAGACTGCTTAATGATCCTGACAAAGGTGGCTCGGCAGCAGGGCAAGGTTGGGGAGAAGAGTGTATGTTTGTCCTTGGGGCACCAGCCAGCACCCACTGTCCACTGCTAACATCACCCCAGCTTCTGCCCAGGCAACCTCCGCAGGGGCAGAGCCTGGAGTCAGGCAGAAGCCAACTGGGGAATCATCCCACCCCACATCCCTGAGCCTGGCCAGTGATTTGTTCAAGAAGGAGCCAGTCACAGCCACTGAGACACAGCGAAATTATGCTGGGGCCTCCCACCTGAGGGTTTCTCTTTCCTGCTGGGCTGAAACCTGAGTGCCTGCAGGTCTGGAGCTACTCTTCTCTGGGTGAGCCTGTCCGGACAAGGGCCAACATGGCAGGAAGCAGGAAACCAGGGCTGATGACACTGTTTGAACTCCAGATTGAGCCAGGCCTGAAGTAGCTACTCTTACATCATCAATTACAATAAGCCAACAAAATGAGCTGATTGGTTTTCTGCAGCTAGCAAGCAGAAGACTCCCGGCTGGCATGGAGAGGAAGGCAGTGCCCATGACCTGAAAACCAGTACAGTGGATACTCACCACAGACTACCAGGTGTCTCCGGGGCTGCATGGGGATGCCATGCTGCTGGCACCACTGGGCATAACTCCCCAGCACGGTACACAAGATTTCCCTCGAACCCCTGGTGGCACAGAGGTCGTGGACATGGTTCTCCATGGGGACTTGGGCCTTGGCTGGCTCGTCGCAGTCCTCGAAGGGCCCTTTGTGGCCCTCAGCAGCCCACAGAAGGCCAGGGACTGTACTGGCCCTCCCTGTCGTGCGGGCACAGAGAGGCATGGAGCAGCCAGCTGGGGAGCCCCGGTCCTTCCAGTTGAGTGCAAAAAGACCTCTGTGTCGGGCAGCAGGGAGTCATCGGGGCCACAGAAGTCATCCCGGGGATCCCCATTGAAGTCCCCACCCAGAGGGCACCAGCATAGGTGTCGGGCACGGTGACACATAGGTGGTTGAACCAGTCATAGGTGACTAGGAGGCCAGTCTCGGTCTGCAGCACCGCCCCGGAACCACTGAAGTACACATACACAGGGCCTCCGGCCAGGGGCAAGGGCAGGTGGGCCTGGGTCCCATTAACCTGGAAACACAGATGGGGCCATGTCCATGTCAGACACCCCCGGGTGGGCCCTGACTCCCTCAGGACCCTTGGGATGGGCTCCCCAGGGGGGTTGCTGCCCCCCTTGGACTTCTGGCCCTAGCCCCTGCCCCAGCTTACCTGGACCCTCCCGGGCGTCTGAGCCTCCGTCATCACCTTCACCCTGTGGGCACGCACCTCGATCCGCCGTGCCCCTGTCACGCTGGCTGTGGGGCTTAGGTGGTCATTCTCCACCCACGCCGTGAACGCCGGTGCCCCCGGCCAACTGGGCAGGCGCAGCTTAGCACATAGTGCCAGACCCCCTGGGTTGTGAAGGTGGCTCCATCAAAGGTGAGGTAATGGGGGTCACCTGACACCCAGGTGCTGCCTCTCGGGACTCCGCAGCGCCAGGCCCCAGCACGCAGGAGACATGCGGCCCCATCTCCGCGAGCCAGGGGGCTACAGCGAGGGGACCTCCCAGGCTCTCACCCTCGCACGGCTCACGGCAGTGGGGGCTGAGCTCTCGAGCCCCCAGGGACAAGATATGGCCCTGCCGGGTCAGCCACAGGGGGCCGGGTGCACGCAAGCCCCACCAGTGAACACGTAGCCAGCGTTGCACACGCAGCCCTCACGGCACGGCCTGTGGCAGGTCAGAGGCACCTCCTCGTGTGGGCAGCTGGCCCCGTAGATATTGGCACATGTCTCCCAGTGGCTGTTTTCAGGGCAGAATTGTTCTGGAGCAAGCAGAGAGAGAGAACAAAGGAGATCAGTATCAAGGCTTTGAGTTCAAGACAATCTCAGACACACACACACACACACACACACACACACACACACACACACACACACGGTAGTGCTGTATCCTCTCAGACCCCAGAACAGGGCCAGATATTTTTGTGCAGTTCACAGCCTGTGCAACTGTACACAATGTTCTTGGGCCCAGCTCCCACCCTTCTCTTTACCATCTGTCTCCAGCTCACCACAGAAGTCAGGACCACGCCAGGTGCCCACGGGGATGTCAATAGTTTGACAGGCCCGGGTGATGGCAGCCAGTGCCTGACAGAAGACAGCCAGGCTCCCGTTGTCTGAACATAGCTCCTCCACGCAGCTGTCCACGAATGGGCCCACAGGGAGGGTCCAGGCACAGGCTGCAAAGGGGCCCGTCAGCTCTGAGAGTTGCCCACAGGCCTTGGGACCTGCATACCTGGCCCTCAGGTGGGCTGGGCAGCTGGGCCATTCTGAGCTGCAGGACCCCGCCTCCTGCCAGCTGGCCTGGAATGACCCAGGCTCCAACTGGGGTGTTCCCAGAGGGGTCAGGGCCTTGGGTCCACACAGGCCCTTGGTGACAGTGACCTCAGCTTCTGGTTCCACAAACTCCAGATGCCCACGCTGGATCCACAGTTCGAGGCCGGTGTCCACGGCCAGGCGGGTGGCTGAGTCCCGTGCATGGACCGCAAGCCCAGCCTCGGGGATGTAGAGGGGCAGAGGAAGCAGACGCTCATTCACCTGTGGGACAGGATACAGCGCTGGGTTCAGGGGTCTTGGCACGTTTAGGCTATGGGGGAGGCTCTCGGTGGGAGACACTTGAGATAGAAATGCATGTGTCAGGCGAGGCTCAGGTTATGGTGACACTCTTGAAGGGGGAAGGGGATGTAGATGGGGGTATTTACAGCAGAAAATGTGGAAGAGATGCCCAAGGGAGTGGGTGAAGATGGGGGTGAGAACAGGGTGGGCGGAGCCCGTGGGCACTCAGCGTTTAGGGTGACAGCTGATGAGGTGGCCCAGTTGGAGAGATGGGCGGAAAACCAGAAGCCTGGGGTCTTAGAAGCGGGGAAAAAAGTGCTTCAGGGAGGAGAGAGGTATTGGGTGGTGTCTAAAGCCGCTGATGGTCAAGCAGGACATGGATGGAGGATTGACTACTCGATAGGAGGCGGGGGGCCGTGCTCATCAAAGGTGGTTTGGGAGAGGGCGTTCCCTGGTGGTCCAGTGGTTCGGACTCAGTGCTTTCACTGCAGGGGCCTGGGTTCGATCCCTGGTCAGGGAACTAGGATCCCGCAAGCCTCACTGCGAGGCCAGAAAATAGATAGATGGAGAGATAGATTGATTGATTGATAAATAGATACATTTTTTAAAAAGAGTGGTTTGTGCGCTTCCCTGGTGGCGCAGTGGTTAAGAATCCGCCTGCCAATGCAGGGGACATGGGTTCGAGCCCGGGTCCGGGAAGATCCCACATGCCGCGGAGCAACTAAACCCGTGCACAGCAACTACTGAGCCTGCGCTCTAGAGCCCGCGTGCCACAACTACTGAGCCCGCACGCCACAACTACTGGAGCCCACGCACCTAGAGCCCATGCTCCGCAACAAGAGAAGCCACGGCAATGAGAAGCCTGCGCACCGCAACGAAGAGTGGCCCCCGCTAGCCTCAACCAGAGAAAAGCCCGCGAGCAGCAACAAAGACCCAATGTAGCCAAAAATAAAATAAATTAAAATTAATTAATTAATTTAAAAAAAAAAAAAAAGAGTGGTTTGGGAGGCATGAAGTTGAAGGGGGTCAAAAGCCTGACCAGAGAAGGTTCAAGAGAATGGAAAGACAGCGCCTGGAGGCAGCGAGGCACAGACAGCTCTGGTGGGCCTTTGCTATAAAGGGTGTCTAAGAAAGGGGGCAAGAGCTGGCGGGGAGGAGGGACCGAGGGAGGTTTCTTAAGATGGGACAAATCGGAGCCTGTTGGAATGTGGTGAGAAGGAGCCAGTAAAAAGAGGCAAACTGATATCGTGGGATTAAATCAGTGGGGCCCAAGCGTCAGAGTCCCCGAGGGGCTGGTTAAAACAGACTGCTGGGCCCACCCAGAGTGGTGGTCTAGGGTGTGACCCAAGAATTTCCACTTCAAACAAGTTTCCAGATGATGCTGCTGGTCTAGGCCCCGTTTGAGGACCACGGATGCAGAAGAGCGAGATCAGGAGGAATCTCCGGCTGAGATCCAGGAACAGTCACGGAGTGGGGCTTAGCCAGGAGCACAGACCATCTCCCATCACCGCAGCCTGGAAGGCAGAGGGGCTCGGGCAGAGGGGCTCACAGAGGGTTTCTGCCCGCGTTTCCCAGTGAAATAGGAAGCGAGATCATCACAGCTGAGAGTGAGGTGATTTGGTCTGAGGGGAGAGGGGGCCAGTGAAGGTACTGGGGGGCTGGTGAGATGGCCCTTCAAGTTCATGATTCCAGGTAAGAAGGTGGCCCAGAGGTGTTAAGCTGCCTAGGGGTGACTGCAAGAGGAGAGGGGAGCCTTCTGACGCGGGATTTGCTTGGTGCGTGGGAGGGAGTGCACAGGAGGGAACCTGACATCTGAGAAGGAAAGGGATGAGGAGGAAGCAGCAGGGTCAGGGGGTTAGTAGGTTGGATGGCCAGTGAGGTGAACCAGTGGCTGGAGTCCGGGAACCAGGGAGTGGGAGCCAGAGTCTGGGCTGTGTAACGAAGAAAGGGGGTGGAGGGGTGTCAGCCTCCCTCCCGCTTCCCCTCAGTCTCTATTTTCTATTTCTCCTTTTCTGCCTCCACCCTCCCAATCCCCGCCCCGCCCCCCATCTATCCTTTTCTTCCTCTTTTGCTCTGTCTCTCTCCAACTGATGGTCTCACTCCCCTTGCCACCTCTCTGTCTTTCCTTCTCCATCTCTCTCCCAGTCTGAGTCTTTCCCTCTCCATCTCTCTCCCAGTCTGCGTCTTTCCCTGTCTGTCACCCATTTTCTCTCCCTCCCTGCAGTTTCCCCTCTGTCTCTCCATCTCTCCCATCTCCCACTTGTTTTTATCTCTCGCTCTTTCCCTCTGTCTCTGACTCTCTCCCTCATGGTGTCTCCCACTTGCCCAGGAAGCAGACCCTTCCTCCCTGGGCCTGGGCCAGAGAACCCCAGCCTGGGTCCTTCTCCCCGACCCCCTTCCTCACCTGGGGGCCAAGGGTCCCCCAAAAGAGAACTTGGTCCCAGGTGGCCACGAGCAGGGCATGCTGGGTGGGAGAGCCACGAGGGAGGCATAGGCCAGGTCTTGGGCCGCCCGCCGCAGCAGTTCAGGCCGGCGGCTCTGCCGGTACCACACGTGGCCCCTGCTCAGTGTGGACCCACCCGCCCAGAACGGGGCTGCAAAGGCCTGGCCCATCTCCAGGGGAAATGCCTCAGGCGTGAACAGGGCCCCAGGCTCCCCGAAGGACACCAGCCCATTGGTGCAGACCTGGGCGAAGTGGGGAAGGAAGAGACAGGCAGAAGGGTGTCATCAGGTCAGGGATCAGACGGGGGACGGGACCCAGGACCCAGAAGGAGCAAGGAGCAGATACAGACAGGATGAGGCAGGGGTGGGGTCAGGGTGAAGATGGGGCCCAGGGACCTCTGGTCAGTGGTCAGGGCACTCACACAGGCCGTCCTGAGTGTGAACTCAAAGAGTGTAAAGGGCTCCTGCCGCTGCAGCTCCTCCAAGAAGCCGTCACCCTCAGCAGGAAGGGCTTCGTCCCCGTGCTCCAGCCCGTAGGGGCACAGGAGAGAGGCTGGGGACACCGAGACCACTGAGGCTCCCCCAGGCCCGCCAGGGCGGGGCCGTGTCCCTCCAGCACCGCGCAACCCCCGGATTGGGCCATGTCCCTTCAGTCTCCAAGGTCAGGGTCAGGTCCCCACAGGTCTCCAGGGGAGGCCATGTCCTCTCAGACCCCTAGGACCCTCCCTACCTACCCCCCAGTCCTGTCTCCTCACCAAGTTGGGAAGCATGCCCAGCCTCACCTCTGAGCTCCTTGCTCCAGGTCACTTAGTTCTGCAGGACTAAGGGGAGGGGGTGTCTGCTAAGGGCTGGGGTCCACCCAACACAGCTGACCCTTTTCCAGAGCCCCCAATCCCACTGACCCACCAGCAGCAGCCAGAGCAGCCCCAAGGTAGCCCCATGGATTGGCTGGCCGCTCTGGCTTATGCCTGGAGCGGAGGTGGGGGCCAGGTAGGGACCTGTAACTCAGCTCCCCCAACCCATTGTTCATGGATCCAGGGGGCCTGGGAAGCACCCAGGGATGCTGGTTCTCATCCGGTCTGGCTGAGGCTGGGCCAGGCCTGCAGGTTGGGGTGGGGCAAGGAAGGAGAAAGGAGGTGGCCCCAGGGCTTTCCCAGGGGTCAGGGTTGTGTCACAGGCATCCAGGCCCAGGAGGAGCTCCCCACCCCATCAGCAGGCCAGAACCCTGGTCAAGCAATCCGTAGGTGAAGACCCTGGAGCTCTGCTGAGGCTGGAGGGCTGACGGTGCAGAGCGCCGCTCCTTCCGGGGCCCTGCCGGTTCTCTCCCCAGCAGGTTAAAGATGAACACACAGCCTCCCCGATCCTAAGGGAGCATGTGCAGGGGGCGTGCTTGAGATGTGCACCTGGGGAGATGAAGGGGCCCAGGGGGACATCTGCAGAGAATGATGGGAGAGTCTGTGGTAGAAACTCATAGTTGGGCATTTGGGAACATGACTTGGGGATGGACCGTCAGAAGGAGAGATCCACCTGGAAAGATGAATAAAGGGCAGGCGACGGGGGCTCAGACCGTGCACATGTGGAGATCGCTGGGGGCTGCCCTGGCAGAGGAGGTCCAGAATTAGAAAGTGGGGACTCCATCTTCAAAGTGGGGATCCCCAAGCCCCTGCTCTGGCTCGCCATACCCAAGCTAGTCCTTCGCATGGTCAAACCCGGTGGGACAGAGGCCCTGATTGGCAGGCTCCCTCCCACCCAGCATGAATGAGTGGCCCCGTCACCTTCGCCCCACTCTGAGCAATCTTTGGTTAAGGCCTCCCATCTTCATCCCCAGAAGACCCCCAGCATCTGGAAACACAGGTTTCCCTGGGGGCCCAGGGAAATCCTGGGGGGCAGTGTCCAAGCCTGGTCACCTGAGAGGGTGGTCACTCGAGGGGGAGTGGGCAGCTCAGTACCATCTCCTGCGATGTCCTGGTCATGGTCCCAGTCCTACCTTTGCCCCCTCACATGTGCCACCTTGAGCAGATTCACAGCCCTCCTGGCTTGTTGCTATTTTACACCACAAAGTTTGGGACGGTTTGCTATGCACCAGTAGAACTGGGACAGCTGCTTACAAAATAACTGCAGGATTTAAATAGTATTACTTTTTCTGCAGAAACTAAAATCCATTCTCTACTTACAGCACTATTTGAACATTCAGAATAATTATTTCTGAATACAGATTTCATGGCCATCACAATCATTGTTAATTATGGTGGCGATTTACTTGCAGAATAACCATGGTGGAAAAATAACTGTACATTTCTCCTTGAACTTGACTGGGAGAATGCCAACTTATAAACCACATATGGAGCTTTCCATTCCAGGTTACATCCAGAAGGCTTTCTATATTTGAAAGTGAATATTCAGATATAAACACTCACCATGAATGCAAAGCCTTGCTTGTATTCCTGAGGTGGTTACATAAATTAGATCAGATGGGCCAAATACTTCTGGGTCAGAGATACACAGCAATGACATGGAAGAAAGAGTTTTGATATTTGATCTTTCTGAAGATCAAGATCCTAGCAGAGCTTCAAAGCAATCCTGTGATTGTTATTATTATTTTTCTAATATCTGCATGGCTTCTTGGGGTGGGTGACAAGATTAGTGGGAGCAGGAGGAGAAACAGGCTCACTGACCCCTGGCCAACAAAGGAGACTGGTGAGCGGCTGTTGAGTGGATCGCAATCTCCCAACCCCCTCCCCCCTCCAAGAGCAATAATGTGGGCAGAACCCAGAGTGGTCCCCTGGTCGACATCTTCCCAGTGGACGACCCGTTGGTTTTTTTGGTTTTTTTTTTTTGGTAAATTTATTTATTTATTTATTTATGGCTGTGTTGGGCCTTCGTTTCTGTGCAAGGGCTTTCTCTAGTTGCGGCAAGCGGGGGCCACTCTTCATCGCGGTGCGCGGGCCTCTCACTATCGCGGCCTCTCGTTTCGGAGCACAGGCTCCAGACACGCAGGCTCAGTAGTTGTGGCACGCGGGCTTAGTTGCTCCGCGGTATGTGGGATCTTCCCAGACCAGGGCTCGAACCCGTGTTCCCTGCATTGGCAGGCAGATTCTCAACCACTGTGCCACCAGGGAAGCCCCGACCCGTTGGTTTTTAATGTCCAAACTTCCACCATGTCTCCTAGAATCAGGCTGCAGCCCCTCAGGTCTCCCAGGACGGGGCCATGCCCTCTTCAGTCCCACCCAGAGCAGGGTCATGTCTACACAGACTGGCCCCCTCCCTGTCAGGGTGAGCTGCGTCCCCTCGGACCCCCCAGGACATGGTCATATCTGCTCAGAATCCCCAAGGTGGACCATGTTCTTTCAGAGTCCCCAAACTTCATAAAACACACATACAGTACATTTTTCAGCTAACAACAACAAAGGAAAATTTACAGTCCCATCCCCGTAACTCAATACGTTTCTAACAAAGCAATGTGTGGGTCAAGTCTCAAATTATATCTCCAGTATGATGGGTAGAACAGTGCAGCGGCATGCAGACGTTTGGAAAACTGCATGGAGATGTGGGGCTGGGGCGGTCCTGATGGACAAAGTAATGGTGGGTATCACCAAATCCTAAAAGTTTGGCCCAGGGAGGGATGCTTGGAGCATTTTCTAAATGAATAGTCTGTATGTTATTCAAAGGGGCTTTCCTGTGTCTATTTATGTTTTAGGAAATTGCTTGGGGGCTTGTAGCTGATGAGCAACACATTTAATTTTTATCATTGAAAGTCATGGGAGGGACCCCCTGGCAGCCCAGTGGTAAAGACTCTGCGCTTCCAGTGCAGGGGGCGTGGGTTCAATCCCTGGTCAGGGAACTAAGGTCCCACATGACCCACACAGCGCGGCCAAAAAAAAAAGAAAAGAAAGAGAAAAGAAAGTCATGGGAAACAGGCACCTGGTGGGTGTTTTCCTGCAGAGCATCTGGTGTCCAGCAACACCTGGACAAGACACCAAAGAAACTCCTTAACTTCCCGTAGTTTAGGGGGGCAGTAGTGCCCCCTGGTGGCCATTGGTGTCGCAGCAAGATCTGCAGATGCTCTAGGGAACAGAGTGGGTCCCAGGGGAAACTGAGAACAACCTCCAGCCCAGATGAAAAGATGGGGGTCTCAGGTTGTGCTCATAGGGCCTGGTGCTCCTGCCTCCTCCCTACAGGGCTTTGCTTCCCATGTTTTTTGTTTTTTGGGTTTTTTTTAAATAAATTTATTTATTTTTATTTTTGGCTGTGTTGGGTCTTCGTTGCTGCATGCGGGCTTTCTCTAGTTGCAGCGAGCGGGGGCTACTCTTCGTTGCGGTGCGTGGGCTTCCCATTGCAGTGGCTTCTCTTGCTGCGGAGCACAGGCTCTAGGTGTACAGGCTTCAGTAGTTGCGGCTCGCAGGCTCTAGAGCACAGGCTCAGTAGTTGTGGCACACGGGCTTAGTTGCTCCGCGGCATGTGGGATCTTCCCGGACCAGGGATCGAACCCGTGTCCCCTGCATTGGCAGGCGGATTCTTAACCACTGCGCCACCAGGGAGGCCCTGCTTCCCATGTTGATCCACAGTGGATGTCTTTTTTTCACTGGGCATCTACAACCATTTTTTCTGGAAAGAGCAACCCATTTTCCTTTGGAGAACCCCTCACACTCAAGTCATGTAGCTCCTGAGGGTCAAACCTCCTCCCCACCCCATGCACAGGTGCACAGTGATTTGATAAGGGATGAGCATGTGACCCAAATCCGTCCAGGGAGAGCCAGGCCTGGGACGTTTTTGCTGTAGCTGATGGGAAAGAAGCATTCTTTTTCCACTGTGGCTGTTAAGTCATCAATGGCATATAAGAGTTTCGGTGGGTTGGGGGGACATCTCTGTCTCTGATTGTAGGAGAGCCTGCTTGGAAATGAACCTGACACAGAAAAGCAGATGTGAGAGAGGAAGTGAGGCACAGTCCTGATGAAAAATATTCGAGCAGCTGGATCCAGCAGTACCTGAAGCCAGACGCTCCAGAGCATTTCCAGTTAGGTGAACCAATTAAGATGTTTTCTCTTAAGCCAGCGGGAACTGGAGGATCATACTCCCTTCCTGATGTCTGCCAGGCCCAATTGCTCTCTTCCATCCCCCCAAAATGTCCTCATTTGCTGCTTACATTTGCAAACTCAGAGACCACATTAATCAAAACCATCTTTATTATTTAAAGAGCATCCTGTCATCAGGGGCACTAGATGGGACTCCCCAGACGACAGAACAATATTTACATGGGGGTCAGAAGGGTGAGGCTCGGGTGGTCCCAGGGCTGAGTGGGCCCGCCACTGTGGAGGACCTTGGAGGGAGGGTATCCTTGGACCTGTGGGCTGGGCCCAAGAAGAAAAATGTTCCATCCCAGGGTGAACCCCATCATGTGGGGCTGGAGCCACCTAGATCAGCTTGGGCCCTGCAGGCGTGCACAGCGAGAAGCCACAGGTCAGAGCTGGGTCACCATGCCGCTGGCTTCGGAGTGAGTCTGGGGAAAGACAACTAGGGGCTTCCAAGGTCTGAGAGGCTTCCCCCAAAGTCCCACAGCTGAACTCCCCTCCCCAGGAGGCCTTTGAAGGCTATCCGCTCCCTAGGGCACCCTCTTCTAAGCCTGAGCGTTGGTTTCTGGAAAACCCTGGCTCCCTTTCCCCCTCAGAGTCCCAAACCCTCCCACCCTCTGGCTCCCATCTGGGCCCAAATTTCACCTTTATGGCCTGGAAGATCCACTCCCGGAAGTCACTGACTTTGGTGTAGACGCCTGGCTTCTGGGCCAGGGCGCAGCCGGTGCCCCAGCTCACGATGCCACACAGCCGCCAACGTGGCGTCCGAGAGATGCTGTCCTCACACACGAAGGGGCCACCGCTGTCGCCCTGGTAGGGGACGGAAGGCCTGGCTGGAAGCCAAGATGGCTGGCCGAGGGGCCCTCCTCGGATGATCGTGGGCTGTGGTCACAGAGCGCTCTGGCCCTGAGGTAGCGAGCCTGACCACCCACTGCCATGTGTCTCCACCCCCGGAGAGGCGGGGGCCCGAGCTGCCCCTCATCGTCCCTCACCTGGCAGGCATCAATGCCACCCTCAGGATAGCCGGCACAGAACATCTTGGGTTTGATCTGGTTCCCGTAGAAGTCGGGGCCGTTGCAGACATCACTGCTGATTATGGGGACTCGGGCCTCCTGGAGTACCCCCGCCTGTTGGCCTGGGGGTGTGCAGGCAAGGCTGGCCGAAGCTGGGGAGTGTGCACACCCCGCTTCCTTCCTGGTGCCCACCCGGGCTCCTTAGTGTCCCTACACCCCTGGGCCATGAGGCCTTCAAGCAGGCCAACGGCCCCTCCCCAGCCCGGATCAGAGTCTCCCTTAACAGTGACTTCACAGGCAGAGGACGGAACTCACCGTAGTACTGTGTGTTGCCCCAGCCAGTCACGGTGCAGATCTTGCCGTCCACTAGGGCCTGCCCAGCAGCCGGGAGGCACACGGGCTGGATGTACTCTGTGAGACAGACCACGCTGGTCCCACCCCTGCCGGCCTGCCCCGCCTGGTACAGACCTCAGTCCAGCTGCCCCCGGTGCCCCCGGCCCACCCTTCCCTCTGTTCTTTTACAACAACAACAGCAGAAGTTGCCTTCTACTGAGAGCTCACTATGTACTAGGCACCTTCCTGGGTGAGTTCCTTTAATATCCCATCAGCCCAGGGAGGTAGGAGCTATTAGTACCCCCATTTAAAGAGGGGGAAATAAGGCCATGTCATTTGTCCAAAGCCTCAGAATGAGTCAATGAGTCGATAGCAGAGCCAGAATTTGAACCCAGCTTGGCCCAATTTCCAAGCCTGTGTTCTTAACCATGGCCCATGGGGCTGCCCCTGCCTAGAGGGTATCTCTGTGAGAAATTTTACAAGGTACTCTCTTGAGATGCTGGACTTCCACCTGTCAAAAAAATCATCATAATAAACACACCAGTCCACTCTGCCCACAGTAAGAATGGCATCCCTGACACATGACTCCCTTGTGCAGTGCACAACCCACACCAGTGGTCCTGGCAGCCCTACCTGCTGCCTGCTGGTGACTTCACCTCCCTGAGCTCAGAGCTCTCAGGTGCAAAATGGAAAGAATAATCATTTCCCCCCAGAGGTGTATAGTGAGAAATCGGTGATGCTTTGAATAGCATGCCTGGCTAATAGGAGATGCTCACGTAACTAGTAATAGTAAAAAACAACGACAAGAGCAATGATTGTTAATATTAACTGAGTGCTGGCATTGCTATAGGCTCTTGACTCAGATTAACCCTTTTCATCATTTCAATAACCCTCGGAAGTCATTTAACAGATGAGGGAAACTGAGGCATGAAGAGGTGAAGCCACGCACCCAGGATCACAGAGCTGGCAAGTACCTGACCCCAAAGCCCATGCTGTTACCCCTCAGCCATGTGTCTCAAACCCAGGCCCCTCCCACCCCATCCACCTGTGCCCCATGGATACCTCCCCACTTCAATCTTTTTAACCCTCTCACTCCATTCACTAAAGAGAAGGGTTTATTTTGTTTTAAAGAGAAACATGTATCATTCAATACTCTGTAATGACCTATATGGGAATAGAATCTAAAAACGAGTGGATATATGTGTGGGTATAACTGACTCACTTTGCTGTACAGCAGAAAGTAACACAACATTGTAAAGCAACTATACTCCAGTAAAAAAATTAATTTAGGAAAAAGAAAAGAAAATCATGTATTGCTCCCTTAAATGGAAAACCAGCATCATGGATCATTCAAAAGAAAAATAACCATAAAAATAAGAAAAATGCAAACCAAATAGTATTGACTTCCCTGGCAGCACAGCCAGGGGCTTACAGGCACTGATTCCAGCGCCAGGCAGCCTGGGCTCAAACCTTTGCCATTTGCCAGTTGTGGGAGTTGGGGGGCATTATGTACCTTCTCTGTGTTGGGACCTTTCCCCTTGTCAAAAAACAGGATCGTAAGAGAACCCACTCTCCCCGGGCTGTTGGGACAATGAAATGAGTGCATGCTTGGGACATGCTGAGGGCAGTGGCTGCACACAGGAGGAGCGTGCAGGTGTGGAAGTTCATCCTATCATCATTATTGTTGTATTCTTTCGTTATTATTATTATCATCATACTGTTGCCTGCTGAAGGCTCATCATCATCGCTATTTTCACTTCGTTATCATCACCATTACTGTTTTTTTTATTTTTATCATTATTATTACTATTCCTACTACAGAGTGGCCTTCCGAAAGCTGTAAGCCCACGGCCTGCTCTTAATCCAAAAGGCAGGTGTAGATGAGGTATTAAAGACACATTGGCACCCAAGTGAATCTTTCTCATTGAGAGCATGGAAATGCTCCAGAGAACTATAACACGGATAACGCCTGACTTTCTGATTTATTCATATACTTAAAATTTTTTCATTTCATTTTTTCTGGGGGTGGAGAGTAACGGCTTTTCTGAGATATAATTCACATACCACACAATTCACCCACTTAAAGTGCACAAGTCAACGTTTTTTAGAGAGGTTTTAGATATAGGTACTAGCCTGCCTGGCAACAGGAAGGTGCAACCACCATCACAGTTGATTTTAGGACATTTTCATCACCCCTTTTACCTATGACCTCCCGACATCCCCATGCCCCCACCCCCCCTTGGGAACCACTAATCTACTTTCTATCTCTACAGGTTTGCCTGTTCTGGATATTTCATGTAAATGGGATCATACAGTATGTGGCTCTTTGGGCCTGACTTCTTTCTTAGCACAATGTTGTCCAGGGTCATCCATTGTGTACCATGAATCAGGACTTCACTCCTTTTTATGGCCTAGTATCATCCCATTGTGTGGATCTAGCGCGTTTGGTTTATCCATGTGTCAGATGGTAGACGTCTGGGTTGTTTCCATCTTTTGGAATAATGCTGGTCTGAACACTCGTGCACCAGTTTTGGTGTAGCTACGTGTTTTCATTTCTTTTGGGTACGTACCTAAGAGTGGAATTGCTGGGCCGAATGGTGTTGAACTGCCTGAGGAATCGCCACATGGTTTTCCAAAGTGGCTGTACCAACTGTCCCCGTCTAATGAATGCCCAGTGTGTGCCCCTCAAGATCATTTCCCTCATCACCATGGATTCCTATGCCCCAGCCCCTTCCTCTGTCCTCCTGGCCCCTGGCGTCCCCAGGCCAAGGAGCAGCCCCAGACTTACCTGTGAGGGGCAGGGAGCTGGAGAGGTGGACCAGGGCAATGTCATTACTGTTCTCCTCGCTGTTGGGGTCTCGAAAGGGGAGATAGCCCCCGTGGTAGATTACTGCCTGCACCCCCAGCTGCACGCCATGGGGTGAGGTCTGGGCCACGGCACCGGCAAACACTCGCCATCGGGACAGGACCCGGTTCCGCCTACCAGGGATAGGAGGGGAGGGTGGCAGCCTGCTTGGGCACAGCCTCCCCGGCCCTGCCGCTCCCCAGCTGCCCCCCTCAGCGCCGTGGGAGACACTCACTCAGGGAAGCAGTGGGCGGCTGTCAGTACCCAGTCTCTGGAGAGCAGGGACCCCCCACAGAGGTGTGCTCCATCGTAGCGAAGACTGACTTGCCATGGCCACCTGCCCAAGCTGGTGTCCTGGCCGCCCACGATGCGATCGACGGGCAGCTTCCTATGGCCACAGTCTGTGGGAGAGGGGGCAGTCAGGGGCGGTGGGAGGTCTGGATCCCCTGCCTTAGGGGGTCTGAGAGGTCATGCCCCACTCTGGGAAGAGTGAGTGGACACGATCCTAACCTGAGGGGTCTGAGGGACATGGCTCCACCCTGGGCGGGGGGTGCACTCTGAGGAGACACAGCCCCATCCTTGGGGACCCAGGGGGACATGGCTCCACCCGGCGGGGAGGGAGCTATGAGGAGACACAGACCCGTCCTTGGGGACCTAGAGGGACATGGCTCCACCAGGAAGGGAGGGAGATCTGAGAAGACACAGCCCCATCCTTGCGGGATCTAAGAGGATAAGGCCTGCCTGGGGGTATCTGACGGGACGTGGCCCTGCCCTCGGGGGGGGGGGTCTCAGAAGAGGACTCTGAGTTTCAGGGTCTCACCTTGGCAGATGGTAGCCAGGAAACGACCCCTGGGACAGTCGCTGTGGGAGAGACAGGGATGGGGACACAGAGGGAGACAAAAAGAGAGGCCAATTAAGACGCAAGAAAGGCACAGTGGGGAGAACGGGTGTGCGTGCCCGGGGGCAGGGTGCGCCCTGCCTGCCCGCCGCCCTCCTCACCACACGGAGAGGACCTCGAGCAGCCTCCGGGCGTGCGGCAGCCTCCCCTCGTCCACGCAGAAGAAGCCCGACGTGCCGTTGGCGCCCGCCGTCCGCACATCCAGCTCCGAGTGGGCCAGCGCCCTGGGCGGGGCAGGGGTCAGGCCTGCGGCCCCGCCCCCCCAGCCCCCCACCCCCAGGGGCACCCCGGTACCTGAGGAAGCCCATCTCCTCGCAGCTGAGCCCCGCCACCCTGGCGTTGGAGCGCGAGGAGCACAGCAGGCGCCACGTGCCCTCCGTCTGGTCAAACACCGTGAGCCGAGCGTCGGCCGGGCCGACCTGCACTGCAGGGCGACAGGACCGCCGCCTGGGTCGCCTTCCTGCCCGAGCCCTCCCGGCCTCTCCTCCGACCCCGTGGGTCTAGTCCTGAGTCCTGGCGGGCCCGATGGCAGCACCCCGGGCCCCCCACATTTGTGACTGCGTCTGGAAGGGCCCATGACTCAAGCTGAACCAAAGATCGGGGTCTCTGGGACTCTGGCTGCCCCGCCAGGGGGAACCAGGGGGCTTCCTCCTACCCCTGGGATTCCTAAGCTGGTTGCCCATGAGCTGGAAATCTGGAACTCTGCCAGGAGATTTGGGAAGAGGGAAACTGTTTTAACCAAGCTCCCAGGAGAATGGCATGTGAGGCTGGGTCTGCTTGGGCCCGTCTTTGTCCCCAGAAGGGGAAAAATGAGCCAATGTGGAGGAAAGTCAACAGATTTCTGATAACATTTTTAAAGCCCCTTGATGGAGTCAGGCTTGAAGAACCCCCAGAACTGTTGCTTAAGTGAGTCAATCATTTCCCTTTTTGTTTAGCCAGTTTCTTAGATTTTCCTTTTGTCTTTTGCAGCCTGAAGACCCTTGACTAATACATCACAGTGCCAAAATATTTAAATAGATTTTCTATAATCTTAAAAAAAAGAGAGAGAGAATAGCTATCTTTTTCTGTAGGACTTGTCAGAGCCTTGAATACACACTAAATTGCATGATAATTCTCCAAGCAGAGGATGCAGTATTCATTCATTCATTCAGCAAGTGTTAACTAGACACACTCCATGCCCAGTCCTGTGTGGGGTGATGCCAGAGGACGTAAAGATGACCAAGACAGCCCTGGGCTGTGACCTCACCAACCAAAGTCCACCAATGGGGGAGACAGACAGCAGTAAAAAAATCACCCAACCAAACACAGCATCACAAACTTTGAGAAGAGGTAGGGCGGAGATACACAAAAAGGCTGGAGAGAACTTACGGGGGATTCCTCCTGCCTGGGGCTTACTGTGTCCCCTCAGCCCCTCACAGGCTGCTCCTCACATGGTCAGAGGACCCTTGTCCACACCTAAGCCAGGTCACAGCCCTTAGCCGTGTTTATTTACATTTAGCAAACACTCAGTATGTGCCAGGCTCTATTTTGGGCAATGAACAAATCAGACAAAACCCCCAGCTCTGAGGAGCTCAAAGGCCAATAGGTGAGATGCATAACAAACAGGACAGAGAGGTCAAATAGATGGTGTGTCACAAAAGAAGGCGCCAGGGAGATAAATCAAGCTTGACAGAGGCAGGGGAATGCCGGCATTGGGGGGAGGGGAGGTTGCACTTTCCAACAGGTGGGCAGGGAAAGCTGCACTGAGAAGGTGGTATGCAAACAAACATCTGAAGGAGGTAAGAAGACAGGTGAGGGAACAGAGAACCAGGCCAAAGGAACTGCCAAGTGCAAAGATCCCAAGGTGGTGGCGGGTGGGTGGGAGACACAGGGGATGTTTAAGGCACAGCAAGGAGGCTGGAGCAGAGTGAGCTAGGGGAGGGGAGATGGGAGACAAGACTAGATTGACACTAGGACTTTGGCTTTTACCAGGAGTGAGATGCAGCCGGAGGAGGGCTCTGAGCCAGGAGGGCCCTGATCTGACTCAGGGGTTCACAGGCTCCCTCTGGCTGTGTGTGGGGAGCAGACTGTAGGGGCAGATGGGAGCAGGGAGACCACGGAGGAGGCTGTGTGATGGTCCAGGAGGGAGAGGATGGAGCCTGGGCCAGGGTCAGGGCAGCGGGGGGGAACAGAGTTTAGATTTAGGATAGATTCTGTGGGTGGAGCCCACAGGGTCTGCTGAGATTGGATGTGGGCGTGAGGGGAAGAGGGTCTGAGGGCAATTCCAGGGTGTTTGGCCTGAGCCGCTAGAAGGATGGAGCTGCCACTGACTGAGATGGGGAAGGTGGGGAGGAGTAAGCTTGGGGAAAGATCGGCTGTGAACCCCTTTTCTCCTGAGCCTCCTGCGTGGCTGGTGTTCTGAGAGCACATTCTGGGAACGTGAATCTGGTGCAAACTCAATTTTGCATCCTCGTAGGAAGAACTTGCTGAGGCCACACCCAAGCTGAGCAGTTTTCCCACAGCCCCACACATCTGGACGAGGGGAGGCAGGACTTCCAGGGAGAACCCTGTCCTGCTGAGGACAGAGAAAGGCAGACAGAGGATGTGCACTCAGGCCTGAGTGACTCCAAACCCCAAGCTTTTAACGTTGCCCTAGACAGCCTCTCAAGTGACTTCCCTCCTGAGGGTTAAAAAATAATGGCACAGTAATGATAACACTGGCTATGTTTCCTGGGGCTGTCAGTGGGCTGACCCCATGCTATGTGTCATATCTGGGGGGTTCTTTGAATCCCACCGCCATCCTGGAAGGTAGAGACCATTTCTATGCCCATCTTGCAGATGGGGAAACTGAACCTTGGAGAGGCTATACTTGCCCGGGGGAATATAGCTAAGAACCTGCAAAGCCAGGATTTGAACCCAGGCCTGCCTACCTGCATACTCCCTGCTCCTTCTGTGGCTCTCACATGGACCCTTACCTGACCCCACCCTAAATATACTCACCCACAGCCTGGCCTAGGAGCTTCCTGGCTGGCTTGCCTTAGTCATGGCCTCCAGGTGGGGGCCCAGGGATGCCTGGTACCTCTGCTTGGTGGTGCCCGCCACCCGCTGAGTTCCCAGACCAACACTTGCGGTCTGAAACACCAACTGCGGGTGGCAGTGAATTCTTATTTTTAAATGACTTCTCAGTGCTCCAGGAATGTGATTTCCAGAAAGTGTGAGGTTTTAGGAAAAAATTATCACTTTATGGATGGATTTGGAGGGAGGGGGGAGGGAGGGAGGAGGGAATATCAAATGCCCCCTCCAAGTAGTTTTAAAACTATATTCTGTGCCACTGTTTCTCACTTTTAAACTCTTTATTCTTATTTGTATTATTTTAAGCAATGCAAAAAGTATGTTCTAGGTCACCTGGTTTGCTCCCCAAATTGTCTGATATATTTAGAGGTGTGAAAATCCCAGAAAAGTGAGGTGGGGATATCATTTCTGGGTTGTTTTTGTCTGTTCATTTTGTAATTTCCCAACGTTTCTGAAAAACTCGAGTATAATGGAAGGGCACGGTGCTGGTGTTGGCCAGAGCCAGGTCTGAATCGTGGCCTAATTACTTTCCAGCTGGAGGCCCAGGACAACTTGGTTCATGTAGGCGATCTGTCCTCATGCTTATTCATTAAGCAAAGGTTTCCTGAGCACCTACTATGTGCCGGACACTGTCTGGGGCAGTAAACAAAATGCCCCTGCCCTCCTGAAATTCACCAGGAGTAAATCACGAACTGCGAGTGTGAGGAGGGTTTTACCAGGGGCAGCAGGATGGCTGTGGGGAGCGGCGGGGGGCGGGGGTGGTGGTGGGGGGAGGCGGTGTGGAGCCTGGGGGCAGAAAGGCCCTGCTCAGGAAAGTTACAGCCTGAAGCATGAGACACAAAAGCCCATGTTAACCAAGTTGGCTGAGAGTCAAGTGTTGCACGGATCATTACCTCCTCTAATTCTCACTCCCAGTTTCCAGATGAGGACTCTGAGAACCAGAGAGGGCAGGACAGGTGTGAGCCTCAGCTCAGCAGTGATGGTGCAGGACCCTGAAACCTGCCTCGGGGTGTGAGCGGGAAAGAAGGTGGTGCAGGGAGGGTCCTTCGAGGGCGTGAGAGCTGCCCATGCGCTGGAGCCTGAAGGGCACCGGAAGCAAGCATGAGGTGCGGATGGAGAGGGGCCCACACCCTAGGAGGCTTGGAGCCTGGCTCCTTCCAGCCCAGCGGCAGTAGTGAACTTCCAGCAAGCACATGACCCCTCTGCCCTGCCATTTATTCAATGTGCGGACTTGGACAAGTCAGTTCACGTCACTGGGCCTCAGTTTCCCCATCTGCAAAATGGGGATGATGATAATGGCCCCGACTTCACAGGGCTCTTGTGCAAAGGCTGCAGCCAGGGCCTGGCATGTGTTAGCCGTCACTATGGCAACCCACTTGGCTGTTTCTTGAGAAACAATAGAGTACAGTAGTTCTACACAAGAGCTGGATCCAGGCTGCCTGGTTCCGATCCCAGTGACCTGAGGCAAGTCACTTGGCCTTTCCAAGCCTCATTTCCCCGTATTAAAATGGGCTGTGGGGAGGATTTAATGAGTCAATACCTGCAAAGCCCTGAGGCCTGTGCCTGGCACGTGTAAATGCTCTCTAAGCGGCAACTGTGGTGGTTGACCTTGATGGTGGCTTTCCTTGTCTAGATGTTCATTTCTGCTCTTAATGTGAGCTGAGTCCTTTATGGAACTAGATGAGGCTTGTGGGAGTGAAAAATGCATCCCATCACCCAACTTCCCCATTCTTCCTGCTGCCCTGAGCCACAGAACGGCAGCTTGGAGTTGGCATTTGGGAAGATTCATTCATTCCACAATGAGTTTCTGCATCTATTTGTGTGGCCACTCCTTCCCACCTGCATGCAGATACATCTCTACCAGTCAAGTCAAAGAGCTATTCGTGGCCCCATCATTTACCAGCTGCATGTCCTCTCTGGTCCTCACTTTCCACATCTGTAAATGGGGATAATAACAGCAGCTACCTCCAAGGAGAGCTAGAAAAAGGTTGGCTGAATTCATACAGTACCTCTCAAACATGTTTTGACCACGTTCCGCAATAAGAAACACATTTTTACATTATGATGTAGCCTTGAACGTCTGTTTTCTGGGGTGAACTATGGCATTGCTCTAAGCCTCAGTTTCCCCATCTGTAATATGGAGAGAATAACGGTCCCACCCTCATAAAACCAAAAGAAAACATTAACAGAACTTCTTCTTACTGAGAGAGATGCACTCTGATTTTTTAAATCTATTTCATACTTTTTAAAGTGTGGTTTTCAGCTCACTAATTTCATGATGCACTAACGGATAACACATTTAGAGTCTGAAAAACACTGGGTTAGACAAGTGAAGTGTTTAGAGCAACAATACGAGTGGCATGAGCACTACCAGCATTCCTGCAGGCATTCACGCATTCATTCAAAAAAATCCTTTCATTGAGTTCCCACCAGGTACGGGTTTCCTCCAGGGCTCCCCAGAGGGTCTCAGCTCGCTCTACTCACCTGGATACAGCGGCTCCTGATCACTCCTGAGTAGAACGGTCACTGCAGAGAAGGCAGAGGTGAGGGCAGGTAGGCTGGGAACTGCAGGGGGCAGGGGAGGGTAGAGGCGCAGGGGTCCGTCCACTCTCACCAATGGCCCAGGACGCTGCCCCGATGCCTGTCAGGAGCAGCACGGTCCCCACAGTGAGAGCTGCCACCTTGGGTCCAGAGCAGCATGGCACAGTCCGGCCACCTGCAATAGACACCATGCTGGGGCCACTGCCAGGTCTGTCCTCATTGTGGCAGGATCTGAGCACGGGGCCAGCTCTGCCCTGCCCCCAGGCCAACTTAGCACGCCTGAGCCTGCCCTGCCCTGGGCCCAGTTTCCTGGGCTGAACAGTTGGCAGGGCCGTCTCTCCCCTGCGGCGAGGACAACCAGGTGTCCAGCCCCCCAAGGGTTCCAGCTGGGAAGAGCCGTGGCTGGGACAGCTGCCACCCTCCCTGCCTATATTCCTGGCACTTAAGGGATTTCTCCTGCCCAATGACGCTGCGCTTCTGTATTTCCTTCATCACGTTGTGCCGTCTTTTCTTGAACGTCTCACTTCTGCTAACTTTCCCAGAGGTTCTTGGAGCCTCTTGGGGGCTGTGACCCCTGACCTTTGCCCTCTTGGCAACTCTCTTCCCTGCTGTTTGGCATTTCCTCACTGCCTCACTTCTCTCTGCTATACCAGAACCTCTGCCCCTGGGAACCCCCCAAAACCAGACTTCTCCCAAAGGACCCAGCTCCAAGGTCAAATTTGCCCCTGGAGGTTGAGAACCTACATTTGGAAATTTGCCAGCCTCACTTAAAAATATTGGCCTTGGACTTCCCTGGCGGTCCAGTGGTTAAGACTCCGCACTTCCACTGCAGGGGGTACAGGTTCGATCCCTGGTCTGGGAACTAAGATCCTGCATGCCGCGTGGCGCGGCCAAAAAATATATATATATTGACCTTACCCATTCCTATGTGGGACCTTGGCCAGGTGGTGTCACCTCTTTGAGCCTCAGCTTCCTCATCTATTTAATGGGCATCCACCTAGCACACACCTCTAAGTATAATGTTTTAAAGTTCTTTTAAATAATAATAATATAATAATAAAAACCATACTCTTATCACGTTTTATGTGCCAAACACTGCTCTGAACGCATTAACTTATTCAGTCCTTATCTAAGTTATGATTCCAATTTTTCAGACAGGGAAAACTGAGGCTCAGAGAAGTGGAGTCACCTGCCCAAGGTGACTCAGCCAGGAAGAGGCAGTGCTGAGTCCTGAACCCTGGGCAGATTTGGCACTGGGGTCCAAGTGTATAACCACTAAGCCATGCCACCCCTCCCTGTGCTATAGTGGCTGGCATATAGCAAGTTCTCAATAAATGCTTTAATTTATTTATTTATTTTTCGTTTTTTATTGGTCAATAAATGCCTTTAAATCATTAGAGCTGTGTGGTCCTGGGCAACTCCCTTCACCTCTCTGGGCCTCAGTTTTCTCATCAGTAAAATGGGACTTTATTCATTCATTGTCCTATTGAGCATCCACTGTGTACCTGGCACCATTCTAGGCTCTGGAGACACATCCCAAAACAAGACAGATGAGATGCTGGTTCTCATGGAGCTCACATTCTCAATGAGTGTGTAAAGTGAGGGGCAAACCAAAACAAGTAAACAAGTAAATGAACTTGATAATTTCCAGATCGTGGCAAAGTCTATGAAGAAAATGATGTGGGTTGGGGGTGGCAGTGTTCCGTGGGGTGTCCAGGAAGGGCCTCCCCAAGAAGTGACTTTTGAGTGGAGACCTGAGGGGTGAGACCAGCCAAGCAAAGACCTCTCATGGAAGGGCACAGTGGGCAGAGGGCACAGCACAGGCAAAGTCCTTGAGGCAAGAATAAGCATGGTGGGTTAGAGGGCAAGAGAGGCCACTGATGTGGCCAGAATGGCATGAGCTTGGGGAAGGCAGTAGGGCCAAGGCTTGGGCCATCTGGGGAGGGCTGGCAGCCCCCGGAGAAGAGGGTTTTTATTCCCAGTGCAACAGGGGCCGTGGGGCTGAAAAGCCAACCCTTTTGCTAGGGATCGGGAGGACCAAAGGGAAAAGGCCGCTGAAAGGTTTTGCTGGGCCTGGCATGCACCCGACTGCCCTTGGCATCTGCAAGGCCCTCCCAGGGCTGCAGGACTTCCCAGCTTTGCCATCTGTGTCGTGGCAGTACGGCTGATGGGCACAGGGCCAGGCCAGCACCCGGAATGAAGCAGGGAGCGGTCCAGCACCTTCCTGGGATGGCTATTGTCTGAGTGTCTTAAGAATTTGAGAGCCCAGCCATTGCCGTCAAGGTGCTCCTCCCTCCAAAGAGGCCCCAGTGGACCAGGCCAGCCCAGCCCCGGCTGGCTGACCCCTTCCTATCTCCCTGAGGAGAGAGGTCCCCACCTCCACCCCCAACCATCTTCCTGGTTCCAGTGGGAGGTCTTGGCTCCCCTAGCCGTCAGGCTCGTCCCGGTTCCTTTGTGTTCAGATGTGCCTGCAGAGCTTTGGGCCACTCAGAGCCCAGCCCAGAGGTTTTGGCACGTCTGCTGGGGCAGGAAGCATTGCCACCCTGTGTCTCTTAAGGTGAGAGGCAAAACCTGCTTTCATGCCTTCTGGTTCAGGGGACTTCGGGCAACCCCCAAACAGGTGCCTCTGGTGAGACAGGAAGCATCCTCACTCTGGGTCCCTGGCGTGAGAGGCATTCTCACTGCGAATCTTCGCTGAGGCAGGACAGCGTCCTCACTGTGTGAGAGGCAGCAGCAGCCTTGCGTGATTCCTCAGGGGCGAAAGGGCTGGGTAAGCCAGGACCCCCGAGCTTCCCCCTGAGGCTCTGCTCTCTGTTCCTCCAAGGGCGCTAGGCTGCCCTTGTCTTCTCACAGGACAGTTCTTCTGTCCCCACCATTTGGCTGCAAAACCCTCCCAAGTGACATCTTTGGCTCCTTGTCTCTAAAACTCCGTTCAATCTACAGCTCCGTGTCTGTTTTCATTGTACACAACTCCAACTTCCTGAACGGAAGTCTCCCTCCGTCTCATTTCTGGGACACCGCCCGTGCCTGATTCTGATTCTCTCCCTACTTCTCCATCTCCTCCACACACTCCCTGAAATCTGGGGTCCCCAGGGCGGCCATGGCCTCCTCCCCCTCATGCCTCCCCACTCCCGTCTGTCTTACCCACCTCCACAGCCTGTGTCCCTTTTCTGTCCCCAGCCCTGGACTCTCCTTTGTCCTAGATCGGGGGTCCTGCAGTCTCTTAGATGCCTCCCACTTGAATCCCCAAGGTCCTTCACACCTCCCAGGTCCCATACTGGCCTCAATGTCTCCCCAGATCCCCAGGTCCCGTCTCAGAGGCCCTCATCCTCAGGACTGTCCCTCATCTGCAGGACGCCTCCCTCCCACCACAGCTACAGGCCTCCTGAGTGTCTCCTGCCCACTCTCTCCTTCCCTGCTCCCACCCCATCCAACCCCTGGGCTCAGTCTCTCCTTCTGGCCCAGCCTCCACATGGAACCCCAGGGGATCTTCCTAAACACCAAATCCAACCTGTCCCTACCCTCCATGACACCCCAATGCTCCCCAGGACAGAGTCTAAAGCCCTCAGTCCGTGGTGCCAGCCCCTCTAGGATGTAAGCATGGCTATTAGAGATTTGGGGGTTGAACATGCTTTCCTAAATTCCCACACAGCCATAGGGGTCCTTATCAGACAACTGATAAGAGGTTCCAAAAAGCAACCAAAACGGCAGGACTTATAAAACAAAGAATACCCACCAGCGCCATCTTGTGGAGAGACCCGGCACTGCCCAGTCATGGGCCAGCTTCTCACCAAAAAGAGTCCTAATGGATCTCAATCACCCTCCCAGCTCCATTTCCAACTTTACCGACAGAAATACCAAATTAGCTACGTGCCACTGCACACCCGGCAGATTGTCACCCCAGCTGTTAGCCTTGCTCTTCCCTCTGCCTGGCACACCTACCTACTCCCTCCTCATCCTGAGTGTCAACTCAGATATCACCTCCTCTGATCCTAAGTCTCCAGGGAGCACCGAGAACCTCGCCTTGGGTGCACTTCAACAGCAGGATGGGGCTTCCCTGGTGGTGCAGTGGTTAAGAATCCACCTGCCAATGCAGGGGACACAGGTTCCATCCCTGGTCCGGGAAGATCCCACGTGCCGCGGAGTAACTAAGCCCGTGCACCACAACTACTGAGCCTGAGCTCAAGAGCCCGCGAGCCACAACTACTGAGCCCGTGTGCCACAACTACTGAAGCCCGCACGCTTACAGACCATGCTCCACAACAAGAGAAGCCACCGCAACAAAGAGTAGCCCCCACTCGCTGCAACTAGAGAAAGCTCGCGCGCAGCAACAAAGACCCAACGCAGCCAAAAATAAATAAATAAATAGATAGCTAGATTTATTTATTTATTTTTTTAAAACCCAGCAGAATGGTAACACAAACATTAGCACAACTGCAGCCACACTGGTTCTCAGAAGCTACACCGACCTTAGCCCTGTCCTAACCCCATCCTGCAGTTTCCTAAAATCCTTGCAACTGTTAATGGGGAAGGTGTCATTATCACCATCCCCAATTTACAGATGAGGAAAGGAGGCCCAGAGAGGTGCAGCCACCTACCCGGGGTCACCCAGCAAGTAACCACAGCACCAGAACTTTTCAGCATTCGTGTCTAGGTTTGAAACGACAGCCGGACTCCCCTCAAAGGCCAGGCCCGAGCTGCCTGGGGATGCACTTAAGCCCACTGTGCCTCGGTTCTCTCTGTCCCCAGGCCAGTCTCTGGCCATCCTTCAGCGCATGCCCTGCTTTTCGTCCCTGGTTCATTCACCCATAGGCCCCAGGCCTGGTGAGATCCCTTCAGTGGGCTCCAGGAAGGAGTGGTTCCAAAGGTGCAGGGCTCTGCTGCCCACCTGCTCAGCAAGGGCACAGCACCTTCTCCCGAGCCACTGGGAGCCTGGATTTACTCTGGGCCACAGCTGAATGATTTGGGCTCTGATTCGCTAGCTGTGCTGAGACCGAAAGAGGCCAGTGATCTACACCCATCATTTCAGCCAACACATTCAGTGCTTCCTGCCTATCACGGCATGTAAATCCTCACACCATCCTCTGAGGTGGGCACTAGTACTGTCTCCATTTTACAGAGGAAGAAACGAGGCCCAGAGAGGGTAAGTCGCCTGCCCAGGGCCTCACAGCTAGAAAGTGATACTGCCTGGGACCAAACCCAGCTAGCCTGGTTCCGGGAAGAAGAGAGGGAGTCAGCCCCAGCTGGGGAGCGTGGAAAGGAAAGGCCACCCCTAACTGGGCCCTTCCAGCTGGCTCCCGAGTGTGGACGAGGGTAAGAAGGAGCCAGGGTGTCTGGAGCCCCTGCCAGGGGCTTCCATGAGCCCTCGAGTGCCCGCCACTCCGAGGATGTGGTTTCTCCCCACCATCCCTGGAGCACTTTCTCTGTTGTCTCTCCCCTTTCCATCCATCCGGACCGAGTCCAAAGTCCTCCCTCTGCTGTTTTGCCCACAGTGTGAGGAGGTGGGAGGAATGTCTGGAATCGGTGGGGGTCTTGGGTCCCAGGACTCCAAGTCGGCCGACCTCTTCCACGACAGCTCTGGTGCGCCGCATTTGTCTTACACGCTGAGCCCCATGCTGGTGGTGCCTTGTGTGTGTTCTGTGCTCCCAACAACCTCACGTAGGTAGGTAGGTAGGTAGGTAGGTAGGTAGCATTAGAATCCATGCTTGACCCAGGGGGGAAATGAAGCCCAGAGAAACGACGACACTTTCACAAGATGGCACAGCAAAAAAGTGGCAGAAGCCAATTCGAATGCAAGCCTGTGTATTTGACTCCAGAGTCTGTGTCCTTAGCTGTGATAGCTAGTCTCCCCGCCTTGGCCCCAAGTAGAGGACAGGTCCAGGGGTAGCTGAGAGACCACTGGGGGATGAGGGGAAACTGAGGCAAGGGGCCAGGAAGGTCATATGGGGTGGCAGGGAGGCAGGTGGTGGCACAGCCCCACAGAAAATGTGGTTAATAGTTAATCAGGTGGAAGAGGCTTCAGAAGCGGGTGGGGATGGGCCCCAGGAGGGGTGCCAGAGAGAGGGGGCTCCAAGTGCGTGGAGGGTTGGGAAGAAAGCACAGAAGGAAGGGCGCCAGGCAGAGCCAAAGTTGGGGCTCAGGGAAAGGGGGACTCACCCTCCTTCTCCGCCATGTCACGGCCTCTAGTTAATGATTCCCCGGCTGACCTCCTGGGCCGGGGCGGGACCTGTGGGGAGATGAACGGGGGGAGGCAGGGCCTGGGGGAGCCCAGGCCAGCCCCTGTGTCCCCAGTCCCAGGCGCCCATCCAGGGAGGCTGAGGGTCTGGGCCCCGGCCAGAGCACGCCGTGATCACGGACACAGACTGGGCTGGGTTCAAGGATGGGGTCAGTGTGTGACCAGCAGCCAGGGGGATGCCTGGATTTGTAGGCCTGGGGGACCCCATGCCTGGGCCTGGGTGAGGAGGAGACTAGGGGTCTGAACTCCTGGGTCTGAGGGAGGAGAGCTGGGGCCTCAACTCCTGGGTCCTGAGGAAAGAGGGGTTTGGGGGCCAGCTCTCCTTCGGAGGAGGGGCACAGGGGCCTGGACTCCTGGGTCTGAGGGAGGAGGAGACTGGGGCCGATCTTGGAGTCTGAAGAAGAGGGGGCTGGAACTCTGAGGTCCTCGGGGAGAAGCCTGACAGCCCACCCTCCGGGTCCCTGGGAGCCCTTCTACTGGGAGCGGAGCATTAGGGCGGGTGTGGGTGAGGGGGCCCACGTCCTGGGGACTGGAACTGAGGACCCTGGTCCTTACCCTGGGGTCCGGCAGGTGGGGGCGGAGCTGAGAGATGGTGCCGGTTTAGGGTCAGTCTCCAGGCCTGGGCAGGAGCATGGTGGGCCCTCAGCAGCGGCGGCCCCAGAGGCAGCGGCGGCGGTGGCGGGTGGCGCGGGGCCTGCTAGGCCTGGCTGCCTCACCTGAGGAGGAGGGGGCTGGGCAAGAGGCGGGGGAAGGGGCGGGGAGGGGCCGGGCAAAGGGATTGGCAGCGCTGGAGGCCACCTGGCTGGTGGGACGGGGTTTGCAGGGGCTGGACCAGGCCGGCCCAGCAACCTGCCTCCGGCCTGGAGGGGGCTCAGGTGTGCCAGTCTGAGGGGACGAGGAGCTGGGACTGGCTTGGCCTGAGGGCCGGGGTTCTGGGGAGACAGGGCAGGCTGGGGGGTGCTTACGAGGACCAAAGGAAGGAGCTACGAATTGGAGGGACACAGAGGGAGGGCACCCGCTGCCCCAAGCCCACCCTGCCCCGGCCTCTTCGCCTGCCTCCTGCCCAGCCCCCGCCCTGCCCCAGCTCAGGCCGAACCCCGCCCCTGTCTACCCCTGCCCCTTCCAGCACCCTCTGCCCAGCCCCAGGCCCACCACTGCCCCTGCCGTTTCCTGCACCTGTTGCCCAACTCCTGAACAAGGCGGTCCCAGTTCCAGGCCGGCCTCAGCCCAGCCCGTGCCCCAGACTCCTCCCGCACCCCAATTCCTGCTCCAGCCTCTGCCCCTTCCAGTGTCCCCAGCCCAGCCCCAGTCCCGACGCCTGCCCCGCACCTTGCTCTCCCTCCCCACCCCACCCCCGCCCTTGCTCTCCCCACCCCGCCCCCTCCACCCAGCTGCTTTCCTACAAGTCACGGGGGCTGGTTTGCTTTGGCAGCCTCTCTGCCGCCAGCAGCAATGACCTCTGGAGCTGGGAAGTCCTAGACGGGAGCGCGGTGGCGGGGGGGGGGGGGGGGGGGATGGGGACCTGGCCCGGAAAAGGCAGCACTGAGTGCTGAGGCCCAGGCCAAGTGGCCGGAAGTGTCCAGAGGCAGATACACACTGTCCCGCATCAGACACTCTTGGCCAGCAGCCAAGAGTCATCCACGTCAGACCCCAGGGCCAGATAAACACCCAGACACACAAGGATCACCAGCAGACACCTGCCTGTGGACAGCCATATGCCCTCAGACACAGTCAGACCACAGCTGCTCACCCTAGATGCGCCGTCCCCGTACAATCGGACCCACCCGCTCACCCCTCGCACCCCCTGCACTCAGTGCCACAGCCTCCCACAGGGGGCCACACTGGTGCAGCCTTGGCACTGCCCGGCCCCTAGCCTCTCCTCCTCTCTCTCTATTCATGGCCCTCTCTCTCCTTCCCTCATCACGCCCCCCTGACACCGGCTACCAGTCTGCTTCCTTGGCTCCTGCTGGCTCCCTCGAAACTCTTGGTCCCCGCTGAGCTAATGACTCCCCAGACCCCAACACGTTAATCAAGTATCAAGTGGCTGCACCCGCTGAGCCTTCAGGCAGGCGCTGAGCCTGAGACACTGCCACCAGCTTATCCCCGAATGTGTGTGGAGAGGCCCTGCTGCCTGCCCTGGAGGGCGGGTCCCCAGGAACACTGAGGCTCCTGGATCTGGAGGGGGTGTAGAAGGTGACTGGGCTCACGAGAGAGACTATGAATCAAGTCCAAGAATCTTTATTTCATGAACAAAACTACTTGTGTAAAGAGAGACGAGGCTGAACGGGCCCCTTTCGAAGTGGCCACAATCCAAGGCTGGTGAGAGAGGGCGGGTTGGGCTGGGGCGAGAGTGCATCACAGGGAGAGGAGACCCCAGGTCCAGCCAGAGGAAGCAGGAGGGGAAATGTCACTGGGGGTCAGAGTGGGTTCCAGAACCCCCTGCCCCAAGCTGTTCCAGCCCATCATAACCCTCACCAGGCGGGGAGGGGGCAGACAGGGGCTGGGCCCCAGTAGTGCGTGTCCAAAGCGGCCAATGTGTGCAAATCAGCAAGAAAGAGGGGTGCGGAGCCGCTGCCCCCACCTCACCGCCCCCCTCCCAAACAGGCAGCAGAAGCAGGGATGGGGGCAGCGGCAGTATTGCTTTACCCATCATGCACGGCACGGGCGGGTGATGGGGCAGGAGGAAGAAGGCTGGATTAGGGGTGTGAGCCAAGCCCCCTGCCCCCTCCCACCCTGGAGGCTCCGTTGGCAGGACTTTGAGGCTTGTGGAGGCCCAGGAATGGCCAACCCCCATTGGGGGCAGGCTGTGCCCGGATGTTCCCCGTTAGGGCTGGCTCTTCCTTGAGGCGGAGCCCAGGGCCTAAAGGTGAGGGAGAGACAGGGCATCAGGCACCTAATGGCTGACACCTCCCAGGCCCTCCAGCCCCTGCCCGCCCAGCCACCTTACCGGGGCTATTCGGCCACCTGGACGCCCGTACAGTTCTCTTTGCTTTCTGAGGTGATGGCCAGGTATTCCGAGCTGTGGGGGCAAAGGTCAGGGGTACAGCAACCCCGCCGTCAGTCTGGCCCACCCCCCGGAGGCCAAAGAGGGTTGAGGTCTCTGTCCCAGGTGCATAGGGCTCCAGTCGGAGAGAAGAGGGGGCTGGCTGGCTGGATCCCAGGGATCCAAAAGACGCCCAGGCTGGGGCTTGGAGTCCTGAATGTGAGGGAGGAGGTATCTGGGGGGTTAGACTCCTGGGTTCTAGCGGGGAAAGGGGTTAAGGGCCTGGAGTCTGAGTCTGAGGGAGCAGGGACCGGGGGGGTTCAGATTCCTGGGTCCTGGGGGGAAAAAGGGCTAGGGCCTGGAGTCCTGTATCTTTAGGGCAGAGGATGCTGGGCCTGAACCCTGGGTCCTGACAGAAGTGGGGGCTGAGAGTCTGAGCGGGGAGGGGCTGCGACCTCATCCCATCTCTGACATCAAATGGTCCCCTCTGGGGAGGACTGGCAGATGGCGCCCTGGGCTGCTCCCCTGCCCACCTCCCCGCTCAGCTCATGCTCCCCCTCTGGGAAGCGCTGGCTGTCCTGGGCCGCCTCTCCCCCTCCTCAGCGACCCCACTCACGCGTTCTCTTGTGCAGCAGCCTCCGTGGCAGCGGCGATCTTCTTGTAGCAGTAAACCATCTCTGCCACGAGCCATATGGTCAACACCACGATGAGCAAGTACATCATGATCTCAGACACGATGGACGCCATGTCTCTGTTGGCTGCAGGGGCCAGGCAGGGTCAGGTGGCAGCCTGAGTGTGCCTTGAGCTTGCTGTGCAAGCTTGGGCAAGTGGCTTGACCTCCCTGGTCCTGGTCTGCAAGTGAGGCCAGGCTGCTTCCCTAGAGTCATCGTTGTTACTGTGATTCTCAATAACCAGCCTTGGACGGGCTTTGGGATCGCCCTCAACCTGCCTCCCTGTGTAACTCGAGGGTGCCTCTGTGTCATTCAGGTGGTTGTAGGTGCCCAAGAGCTGTAGCTCTACAAGGAGAAGACTCAGGTTCAAATCCTGGCTCTACCACTTGCCAGCTGTGTGACCTTGGGCAAGTGACTCAACCTCTCTGGGTCTCAGTTTCCCCATCTATAAAGAGTGGAGGGCTTCCCTGGTGGTGCAGTCGTTAAGAATCCACCTGCCAATACAGGGGACACGGGTTCGATCCCTGGTGCAGGAAGATCCCACATGACGCGGAGCAACTAAGCCCACATGCCACAACTACTGAGTCTGCAATCTAGAGCCCGCGAGCCACAACTACTGAAGCCCATGCGCCTAGAGCCTGTGCTCCACAATGAGAGAAGCCACTGCAACGAGAAGCCCGCGCACCGCAACGAAGAGTAGCCCCCGCTCGCCACAACTAGAGAAAGCCTGAGCGCAGCAACGAAGACCCCACGCAACCAAAAATAAGTAAATAAAATAAAATCCCCAAATAAAAATAACAACAACAAAAAATGATTTAAAAAACAGTTGATAATCACAATACCTCTTTCATGGGAGTGTTGTGAGAATTAAACAAGCTCTAAAAATCCTTAGGATAGTACTTGACATATACATAGCATTTGGTACATGTTTACTATTATTAATACTATTACTGTTATTATTGGGGCAGTACAGCACAGTAGTTAAGAGCAGGGGCTCTGAGGCCAGACTGTCAGGGTTCAATTATCTCTGCCTCTTACTAGCTGTGTGACCTCAGGCAAAAGACTCCACCTCTCTGGGCCTCTATTCTCCTTCTGTAAAATCAGGATGATAATACTCATGCCTTCTCACAGGGTTGCTGGGAAGAGAAAACGAGTTAACATCTGTAACATGCGTGGATGTGCCCACAGTCAGCACTGTGTTAAGTGTTGGCTATTCGCTGACGTTTTCTGGAAACCCTCTATCCTTTCCGCAGCCCTGCCTCTTGCCAACACCAGCTTCCTTTCATTGAGCCTAAATTTAAACTGTAAAGGGAGCGCGTTCAGCCAGGGGACCAGAGCGGAAGGCCACTGTGGTGTCCTCGGCCGGATTCCACAGGTGTCCACTCCGCATCCCTGGCCCCCTCCTTCTGGATGGTCAGGATCTCGTTTTCCCCACTGTTCCCACGTGGTCTTCCTCCCCTGGGAGTGGGCACTTTCTGCTGCTACACCCGGTGCAGATGGCATCAATGCTTTCTGGACCACAGGGAAGGGGGGTGCAGAGCTGGATGCTTCTCCCCTGCTTCCCTGCAGGAGGAGCTGGGGACAGGGTTCCACACCTCAACTGTTTGTTTGTTCGTTCTTTCACTCCAAAGATACCACGAATGCGTCCCATGCAGTGAACGCATGCTCTCAGCCAGGCTCTGTGCTAAATTCTTTATCTGAGCATCTCTCTGACTCTTTGAAACAACCCCAAGGATACAGACAGTCCAGGATTCCCACGTCAGCTGACCTCCGGAAGCACACTGAGTTGAATATATGTTGGATAAAGCTCAGTCATCGGAATTCTCACCCCTGCCCCTGGAACTCAATGCCCAAACGGATTTAGGTAATCTGGTATCTCCTTCTCTCCCAATCAGATTAGGACAGTGACAGGTATGGCTCTGTAGCCCATTTGCAGGACAAGGTCACTGAGGCCCAGAGAGGGCAAAGTGCTGGGCAAGGATGCACAGCCAAGACTGCACTCAGAGCCAGGATTCAACCCTAAGTGTAACCGACTGTAGGGTCCGAGCTCTCATCTGCTCTGGAAAGCTTCCCCAGCCAAAGAGAGACTTGGAAATGGCTGGGATATGTCCAGTGCAGTCTCCATGGACCCACACAGACATCTCAGGAGGTGGGACTCCTCCACTTTACAGATGAGGAACTGAGGCAGAGGGGTCACACTGAGGGGCAGAGCCACCTTCTCTAGGGAGACCTCTGATTTCTTCAAAACCTCCCAATCTTCTGAGAGCTTCACCTGCCTGCCCACACAGGCAGCCCCCAGATCTGAAGCCCAGCCTGCACCTTTGCAGGCCGGATGTCTCGCCAGCCGCCTCAGCGACTGCTTCACCTCAACACCTGCTCCCTTCATACTGGGTGTGTCCAAATAGAATTAGCCCGCTTGTCCCCAGCTGCCAGCCCCATCCCTGGTGGGGGACCCCCAGGTGCTTCCTACCATCTTCTGCACCCCTGCCAGGTCAGTGAAGGTCTCACCACCAGCGCCCACTGCCCCTCATTTGGAAATGACTCAGTTCATTGCTGAGGGATCATTACCAGAAGGCAATACAGACTGATGGGTAATGTTGAAACTGCAGTAAGACGGTGGATTACAATAAAAAAGAATATAGCAAGGCCAGTGATGCTAACAATGCAATAGTATCATGGGGAATGAAAGAAATACTGTAGAGTGATATGTAATGTTCAAAATAGCAACGCCGGGGCTTCCCTGGTGGCGCAGTGCTTAAGAATCCGCCTGCCAATGCAGGGGACACGGGTTCGATCCCTGGTCCAAGAAGATCCCACATGCCGCAGAGCAACTAAGCCCGTGCGCCACAACTACTGAGCCTGCGCTCTAGAGCCCGTGAGCCACAACTACTGAGCCCACGTGCCACAACTACTGAAACCCGTGCGCCTAGAGCCCGTGCTCCGCAGCAAGAAAGAGAAGCCACTGCAATGAGAAGCCCATGCACCACAACGAAGAGTAGCCCCTGCCTGCCACAACTAGAGGAAGCCCGTGCATGGCAATGAAGACCCAACGCAGCCAAAAATAAATAAATAAATAAATAAATAAATAAATAAATAAATAAATTTATAAAATAAAATACACTTAAAAAAAATATATCAATGCTACAGTATGTTGTCACTTTGGCAGTACATGTACTAAAACTGGAATGACACAGAGAAGATTAGCATGGCCCCTGTGCAAGGATGACAGGCAAATTCATGAAGTGTTCCATAGTTTTTGGCGGCCGTAATAACTAATGACAAATTCATGGCTAGTGATATATAAAATAAAATTTTCTTTAAAAAAAATACTACAGTATGATTGGTGATGATGAATATATACCAAGTAAAAATTTTAAATACTACAATATGATTGATAATATTTTAGAATACTATAGCATGGTGGCTAACGATAAAAATGTGATAATATGGTTGATAACATTAAAAATACTCTGGTATGATGGATTATGATAAAAAGTTATACGTTTGGTAATGTGAAACAGTATAGCATATAATATAATATAAAATACTACACTACAGTGAGTAATGTTAAAAAAGCAGTACCATAATGTGGTGGATAAAAAATACTGGGGTATGGTGGAGGATGCAGAAAATACAGGCTCTGGGAAGATAACAGAAAGAGTTCTACATGACGTCAATATAAGAACACAGGCTCTGGGGGACTTCCCTGGTGGTCCAGTGGTTAAGACTCTGTGCTCCCAATGCGGGGGGCCCGGGTTCCATCCCTGGTCAGGGAACTAGATCCCTCATGCCACAACTAAGAGCCCGCATGCCGCAACTAAAAAAAAAGAACCCACATGCAGCAACGAAGATCCCGTGTGCCACAACTAAGACCCAGCACAGCCAAATAAATAAATAAATATTTTTTTTAAAAAAAAAAGAACACAGCCTCTGGGAGGCAGTATAATGTGGTAGATCACGTTAAAAAACAGAGACTCTACCAGGTCACGGGTGTGCGTGAGCCCGGCCTCCACCATGCAGGTGAGGACGGCATTGTGAGCAAGGGCTGAGCCGCAAGGTGGAAAGAACCTGGGTGCCTAAAGGGCATCGTGGAGCCTCCCCACCGCCTGACCCTTCACCTCAACACAGATTTGAGAGACAGGACTGACAGAGATTTTGTTAAGCCACAGTATTTGGGGTGTCTGTGTTACAGCTGTCCCTCCAACTCACGCAGGCAGGGCTCCATCATCTACATCCATGGGCGACTGCCCACCCAGCACAGTGACCTATGCCAAAGAGTCACTCAGACATGTCTCCTGAATTGAATTCTGCTGGATCACTTTGATAATACACTTAAAAATGCTAATTATCAAAAGAAATCCACAGGCTCTGGCTGACAGAGTATAGTGAATCATGCCAAGAACAGAAACAACAGTCACACGGGCTTGGCTGGGTTCAAATCCAGGTCCCAGCTCTGCAACCTTGGCCATGTAATCTTACCTCCCTGAGCCTCGATTTCCCCATCTGTAAAATGGGGATAGGAAGAGCCTCTACCCACAGGGTGGGTGGGAGGATTCAATGATGGACTCCATGTAAGGCGCTGAAACCAGCACCCCTCTCAGGGAAGGGTGCGCCAAAGCACGTTGCCCGTGATGATGTGTGTGCACTGCAGGCCCCTCGGGACTCACTTGCCCTGCTCTTTGGTGGCCCAAGGTCTGGGATACCTCCCTGACTC
Source organism: Eschrichtius robustus (assembly GCF_028021215.1). Classification (NCBI taxonomy): domain Eukaryota; kingdom Metazoa; phylum Chordata; class Mammalia; order Artiodactyla; family Eschrichtiidae; genus Eschrichtius; species Eschrichtius robustus. The sequence continues at coordinate 53,045,136 of NC_090842.1, read as the reverse complement.
TCTAAGCCAATGGGCCATAGGGCCCTGGAAAATTCCAATTTACACCCAATCAGAAGATAGCTCAGGAAAGGGGTTCAAGGCAGCTGAAGCCAAAATGATGAAATGGTTCAACAACACCTTAGATCTTTGCTGCTCGGTGTGGGCCCAGACCTGCAGCCTTGGCCTCGCCTGAGAGCTTACTGGAGATGAAATCCTGGGCCCAACCCAGATCTGCTAAGTCAGGATTGACACATCAGCAAGACTGCCAAGTGGTTCGTGCACACAGTAAAATACGAGGAGCATTGCTCTAGGTGACACTCTCCTATCTCCTGCCCCACGTGACAGAGGGAGGCAGGGCTGAGGCTACTTGACAATCAGACGCACCACCACCATTGCCCCCGTGTGCTGAGGCCCTGCTGTGACAGACACGCCAGCAACAGACACCCAGCATCTCGCTCAATCCTCACCACCTCCCTGGGACATGAGAATGGTTCCAACAACACCGGGAGAGGCAGATACTATTATCATCCTGTTCGCTACAGGACGATCCTTCGGCTCAGAGACAGGGAGGCACCCGCCTGGAGGTCACACAGCGCAGCTGGCAGAGCTGAGTTATGCACCCAGCACTTCCACGGGACAGGCCCGCTGTGACCTCCCCGTGGCTGAAGGGAAATGGAGGCCGGAGCTGGACCCCAGGAAGGAGGTGCTGCTCCCCGCCCCCGCTGCCCAGGCGCGGAGCCAACCCGTCCCCTACTCGCCATCTGTCCCTCCATCTGGCTGCCCGTGGGCCTGACTCACCTTTGTTCACCACCTCAAGGTGGATCTTTTTGACGACGCTGGTGTTGTGCTCGTAGTTGTCGAAGAAGAGCAGGCGGTACACGTGGCACTCGTAGTCGCCCGAGTGGTTGTAGGTGACGTTGGTGATGAAGATGGACAGGTCCTGCAGGTCCTTGGTGCCCCGGCTGCCATTCCACACCACGCGGCCCTCAAAGCGCTCATCCTCCTCCAGCTGCAGCACCTCGTTCTCATAACGCAGGATCTGGGGGCAGGGGGGGCGGGGTCACCGCTGGGCCACGTCCCCCACCAAGACCTCTATTCTGTCCCGGGCCCTGACACACACACATGCTGACACACGCGTTCCTCAGCTATCCTCCCGAGCCCCCATGCGGCTTTCCTGGCCTGCATTCTCTACCATTCTTCCCCGGCCCCCAGACATGCTCCCCAGGCAGGGAGAGAGGCAGCCTGATGCCGGCTGCTGTAGACCCCAATTCTCCAGCAGGCCCTCAAAGTTTATGGCGCCCCCTCATATGTAATTCAAAATACACATAGCGAAAAGGAGGTCAAAAAAGTTCTGTTTCCTTCTATGACGACCATCTGAGACATTTTTGCTCGTACTAAATAATGGCAATGACATTGATTTTGTGCCAACCATGTGCCAGGTGCAGGAACTCAATCAATCCTCATGCAAACCTCAGAGCTAGAGACCACCTGCCCCCCATCTTTACAGAGGCGGAAACGGAGGTTCAGAGAGGCTCAATGACTTGCCCAAGGTCACCAGTCGGTCATGGTGGAGCTGGAATTTGGATCCAGGTCATCAGTAATAGCACATTATTGCAAACAACCAACCAACCCCTACCGGAACCCTGCCCCCGCCAACTCCCACACAGACGCCCACCCTCCACAACCCTGCCAGGCTCCCACACACCTTGACAAACTCCTCTGTGCCCTTCTGGCGGAAGGTCCACTCCGTGAAGGTCTCGGCAGTGGTCTCGCTGCGGCGCTTGCAGGAGATGCACAGAATTTTGAAGGTCATCCCGTACACGGCCTCGGTCTCTGAGTCCACCTCCACACAGCCTCCCCAGGCTGAGGACACTGCGGGGACAGCAGGCTCAGGTCGAGCCAGGGCAGCCATCACCCTTGGCAATGCCAGGCTCGCTGGCTGTTAGTTCTCGGGCCCCTCGGAAACCATCTGTTTTCCCTCAATAATGATCAGGAATGGCCAGAACCAGATGCTGAGCCTGGCCCTGCCACCTGCTACGTGCCCTTGGCAAGTCCCTCATCCTCTCTGAGCCTCGGTTTCCCTCTGTGAATGGTGAGGGAATCGATCGTCTTTGCTTCTGGAGGTTGCTGGGCAGGTTCTTTAGGGTAGGTAAGGTCGCAAGGGGCCTGGCACACAGGACACCCCCAGTCAACAGGGCTGTTACTGTGGTCAGTAGCTCAGAGTCTTTGCTACCCAAGTACCCCTTCTTCAGAAGGCCACTTGCCCAAAATACTGCAGCGTGTAGGTGGTGGGACCAGATTTCCAGCTGTGTTAGAAGTTCAAGGTGGCAGTGTCAGTTCTACCATTATTGCTCTGTTAAGACCAGCCAGCCCCAGAGAAATGGGTTGGGAGAAGGCAAGGCTTGAGAAGGAGGTGGGCACGGGAACCAGGGCAAACCCACACTCCAGCCCTGCTCCCCAGTCCCATAAGTTCCTGTCGTCCACCCCCGCCCCCAACTTCTGCCTCAGCCCCCTCTGCTCCCAGGCTCCTCACTTCCTGAAGCCAATCCCACCTCCTACTAGCTTCTCAAAACTCTCTGAGCGCTTTCCTGCCCCAGGGCCTTTTCACCCTCACCGGATTTCAGTCCCTTTGAGTCCCTCCTCCACATTCTTACCTGCCACCTCCTTCCTGCTCACTAGCTAATGCTATGTCTCTCCAGCTCCGGGGCTTTTCCTTTGTCCCTGATTCTTTCCGCTGTTAATCTTGGGGTTTTCTGCCCTCCTCCTCTGCTGTCTCTTTCCATCTCCCTGAGCGCCTCTGTCTTTGTCTCCCCCTCTTTCTCTCTCTTAGGGGTCTCTCTAAAGGTCCCACCACTTTGTGTCCTTTTCCCAGGCTCAGACACGCTCTCCCGGCCTCTCGCTCTCTCACTCCACCTCTCCCTGTCCTTTTTAAACTCCATCTCTTTCTGTGTCTACCTGTGTCTCCATCTCTTTCTGCCTCGCTCAAGTTTTTCCTCTCTCCACCGCTCAGATTCTTAACTCTCTCTCCTCAATCTCTCTCTCTCAGGCACACTCTGCATCCCTCTCTCTTGGCTCCCCCCTTACTTCCATCTCCCCAGTCTCCCAGCGGAGCGCTCAGGAGTTCTTCTGTGTCTCTCGCCCCTTCCTTCCGTCTCCATCTCTCCCAGTCTCTCCGTCTCTCCGTCCCAATCTCCGGGCGCCGCCTCCATCCCTGCCCCAACCCCCACCTCCCGCGGCTGTGGGTGTCACATTGCAGCCTGCGGGGCTCCGGGAGCAGCTGACTCCGCGTTTCCTCGCCCCCGGCTGGGCGCCCGCAGCCACCAACCTATGCCAGCCCGGCCCCCGCCCGCTCGCGCCCACCCGCACCTCCGCGCCCTCCGGAACCCCGCTGCCCGCGCGCACAACTTCTGAAGAGGACTTAGCCGGGCCGGGGGATGGGGTGAGGGCGGCCCTCGCCCGCGGCCGGGAGTCCAGCGCGCGAATCCCGCCGCCCGGCCAGTGCCCCGGCTGTGCCCCCCGCCACGCGCGCCCCAGTGCACTCACCCAGTGCCGCGCCGACCACGAAGGCCAGCAGCTTCCCCATGGCTGCGCTGCGCACGCTGCGCCCCCCTCCCGGGCCGCCGGTATTAACAGCGGGGCGAGAGGCGGCGGGACCCGGCGGCGGTCAGAATGTCCCCGGGAGCGCGCGGGCGCAGCAGCTGCGGCTCTGGGACCGGCGAGGGGGGGAGGAGGGGGGGCGCGGCCCCCCCGCTCCGGTTACCGCCGGGGGCCCAGCCCCGGAGCCCGGGGTCCGGGCATCCCCGCCGCCGCGCGGGCGGCGGCCGCTGCTCGGGCTGTTGCGCTGGCGCGCTCAGCCGAACACATTCGCCAGGTGCGCGGACCCCGGCCCCGCTCCAGCTCGGGCGCGCCTGGGCGCGGGCCGCGGTCTCCTGCGCACTGCAGCGGCGGCGGCGGCGGCGGCCACGGGAGGGAGGAGGGAGAGGGAGGGGGCGGGATGAATCACCGCGGGGGGAGGGCGCGGCTGCCCAGCCTTTGCCGCAGCGGCCCGGGAGTCACCCGCTGCACCGGCCTCTCCCGGTGGCGCAGGGACCGCGGCTTCGGGCGTGGGGCGCGTGGTCTGGTTGTCCGACCCCTCCAGACTCCGGGGAGCCCCAGTGTTGGAGTCTGGGAGAGGTCACCCTCAGAGTTACAAGAGGGTTTGGAGAGCGGTTTGAGGGCAGGGCTTCGGACTTCAAATTATGGAGGTCATCCCCATGGGATCTCGAGGGGAACTTGGCTGGGACCTCCAAGTGACCGCCCCCTCAGAGCCCTGGCACTCCGGCCTGGAGGTCACTGTGTGGGAACCCAAGTGGGCATGGGGGGGTGTCAGGCTAGGGCTACCCATAATACTCCAGACCCCTCTCAAGCAGGATGGGCACCCTGGATCCAAACCAGAAAGTCGGCTCTGGGGATTTGAGGTGCCATGTTTCAAGAGGAAGGCCCTTCAAGACCCCGCTACCCTCTTTGTCTCTGAGGTCATCTTCTACTCCCCTCTCCTGGCCACTCCCCGCTGCTGTCCAGGCCCCTGCTGTTCCCAATACACCAATATCATTCCCACCTCAGAGCCTTCACCCTTGCTCACCTCTGCTTGGGCCACTCTCCCCTCAGGTAACCAAAGGGCTCACTTCCTCTCCTCCGGCAACTGTCGGCTCTAATGTCACCTTCATCAGGCCCTCTGTCCACTCAGGACAAACTGCCTCCGCAGTCCCTTACTTGACCTCCTTTACTAGTTTTTTTTTTTTCTACAGCAGTTGTCACTACCTGACATTATACTCTTCTTTATATAGTTTTTCTCCATTCACTGCTTGTCCCTCCAACCCTGGAAAACAAGCTCCCCCAGGGTGAGGACACTGTCTGTTCTGTGCACCACTGCGTCTCCAGCACCTTCCACTGTGCCTGTCACATTGTAGGTGCTCAATAAATATTCGTCAAATGAATAAATAACCACCAAGCACAGAGCCCTTCTGGTATGCTGGATTCACTTCTACCTCCCTAAACATTTATTGCACTTCTTTTATTAATCCGCATTTTACAGACAGGGAAACTGAGGCTGAGAGGGCCACTCCCTTGCCTAGGGTCATGCAGCTGGTTTCACGTGGATCTGGAATCCTGCCAGGCAATGGCAGGGGGCTTGTCTGCTAAATGGAGAGGAGGGGGTGGGGAGGCTCCATCAAGACCAGGGTGGGAGACTTTTGGCTGAGGGTTGCTCCTCAGGTCCTGACCTCCAGTTCTGGGTGGGGTAAAGTTCCAGAATCTCCCCACTGCAGCCTTGCCAGGTGAGAAGAACCAAGGGTGGGGCTGGCCCAGGGCAGAGGGAGAGCAAGCCAGGGACACCAAGCCAGGAACACCAGATACCTTTGTGATCTGGGCCTTTGTGCCAGCACCTCCTAGGCTGTGAAATTCCCCTGCAAAAAATAACTCTTGCTGTTCTGATCCCTCCCCTCTGATCGGGGGTGGCAGGCAGAAGCACAGTGAGGACAGGTCGTAGGCACCAGGCAGGGGCACCTAGTGACAGCTCTACAAACTGATGTTGGCTGAGCACCTACTATGGGCTTGGTGCTGTTCTAAGCACTTTACTAATATTAACTCATTTAATTCTTCCTACAAGATGGGTGTTACTATTATGCCCATTTTACAGGTGTGGGAAACTGAGGCTCAGGATGGGTAACTTGCCATGGTCACATAGCTAGAGGTTAGAGGAGGCTGGCTCTGCCCTTTGTCACCTGTGGTCCATCCTGCCCCATGCAGCCCCTCCTCCAGTCCTCTGCCCCAAGCCATCAATTAAGATTCTTACAGCCTGACTGTGACTTGTCAAAGGTCTCTCTTTACCCCTCCTCACTCACTCTGGAACCAGAACAGGGTTTGAGTGAGACAAACCTAGGTTCTACCTGGACCGAGACCTTGCCTCTAGGCCCATTTCCACATGGGTAAGATGGGGTCCAGATGGCCACAACCTGGACGGGCTGGTATGGGGTCCTGAAGGGGGCCCTTGTATCTAAATGTGGAGACACCAGGGGCTAGGCCTTGCCTCCCTGCTGAGTGGCCCCAGGCATGTAACCATTTGTTTGTCTTCATCTCATGGAGTAACTGTGAGAATTAAATGAACATCAGACCGTGGCACAGAGCCTGGTACATACTTGGTCCCCACTACATGACTTACTTTTTTCTCCCCTCAATTTTTCTGCCATAATAGTAACATCTATTGAATACTTACTCTGCGCAGACCCTGTTATAAGCAGCCACCTTTATTAACTCCTTGAAACCTTATAAAGCGGTTCTCAAAGTGGTGTCCCTGGACAGTCAGCATCACCTGGGAACTTGCTGGAAGCGCAGGATCTCAGCAGACTCACCCCAGACGTGCCGAGTCGGAAACTGAGGGTGGGGTCTGGCATTCTGCTTTTTAAAGAGCCCTCCAGGAGATTCTGATGCAGCTGAAGTTCGAGAACGACTCACTTCTAGCAACCCTGGGAGACAGGTGCTATTCTTTTTTTTTGCAGCACGGCATGCAGGATCTCAGCTCCCTGACCAGGGATCAAACCCACACCCCCTGCAGTGGAAGCGCAGAGTCCTAACCACTGGGCCGCCAGGGAAGTCCCCAACAGGTGCTATTCTTATGCTCACTGTACAGAAGAAGAAACCGAAGTTCAGAGAGGTTGACCTGCTCCAGGTGACATGCCCACTAAGTATCAGAGGTAGGACTGAACCAAGCCACCAGCCACCAGTCTGTCCTCACAGCCCCCACACTGCACCCTGATGGTGCAAAGCTTGTGAAAGATGCTCAGGAATTCCAGGTCGCGTCACTGACTGTGGCCCCAGAAAATGGACGGTACGCCCCTCCTACCACAGCGGGATCTGAGTGCAACAGGAGGCTCCCACCCACTCCCAGGGCCCCGCAGGCACAGCCACAGCCATTTCCAACCCTTTATTGGGGCTCTGTCAGCCCCAAATAAATATAATACATTAAACCCAGAGCTGAGGGAATCGTGCACCCCGGGAGGTGCCCCCCATAACCCCAGCCGAGCACAATAAGTTAGTGGGGGGCCTGCCGAAGGCCGGGCCAGTGCCCTGGCGGGGCAGGCGATGGCAGCTGGACTCACACACGCTGGTCTAAAGTGCATCTCGGTTCTGTGGTCCCCGTGTCTGCGCGGCCCCTGGCTGGGCCACTGGGAGGGGTGGGCGGGAGGTCCCCGGCGCTCACACCGAGCCAGCAGTGGCCACCGAGCCTCTGTGTCCATCTGTCCATTTGGGGGGATGGCCGAGTGGCCAGGTATCCTCAGGAGAAGCTGTCGTCGGACCGTGGCTGGGAGTCGAAGGGAGGGTCTGAGGTGGTGATGCCTTGATGCAGCTTCTCCAGCGAGAACTTCATCTGGGGGAAGAGGTGGGCAGGGTGGGGGATGAGTGCTGGGAGGGGTGATGCATTCCCCAACACGCTGCAGCTGAGGAGCTGGGGAAGGTCCAGAGAGGCCAAGGTCAGCCTGTGCCTCTGCACCCCAGCCATTCTGCACCCAGTTTTACTTCTCATAGGCAGCAGGTGGAAGGGGCCCAGGTGGCCTGGGTTCAAGTCCTGGCTCTGCTACTTACTGGGTAACCTTGGGCAAGTCCCTTAACTGTCCCAGGTCCCTCAGCTGAAACGTGGGTCAGCAACATAACCTGCTTCACAGGATTAATTCAGGGATCTGACAGGTGAACGCCTAGGACCTGGCACACAGGAGGTGCTGGATACACGTTAGCTATTCTTATTCCCTGCCGTGCAACCTTCGGAATGCCTCTACCTCAACGTTCCTGTCTATTAGATGGGGGGTAACAAGAGCACACCCCTTGGAGGCTGGCCATGAGAAACAAATCAGTTCGTCATTTTAGTTCTTAGAACAGCCCGGCTCAATTGGTGTCTGCTGTTAGCATTAATTTGTGCAGTCAATCCCACGCCCTTGGCAGTTTGAGAGAGGAAAATAATCAGAAGTGAACTGAGGATGGGAAGGCCCTGACCTCCCTCTCTCTGAGCGACGGGACCCCAGCCTCAGTGATCCCTCTCCCCTGTCCTGCATGAGCATCTCCCTCTGAGCATGATTTCAGGGTGCAATGCGGCCCCTAAAGGTGGGCCTCAGCATTACGGTCCATAGTGACCAGGAATGATTTTCACCATCACCCAGCACCGTGGGCTCTGACGCCCTTGGGCACCCAGCCAATGCCAGATGCTCCCCAGCACCTGGCGTCTGTGCTGACGCCTCCCCCCACCACATTTACTGAGCACCCGCTCTGCGGGATCTCACTAACAACAGTGAATGCAGGTGAGGTGTTTGCATGAGCGGGCACTACTCAGAGGCTAACTCCTTTAATCCTCACAGCAGCCTTTGAGGTAACATCGACTATCATCCCATTTACAGAGGAGGAAGCCAAGGCCCCAGTGGTGAAGTCACTTGCCCGAGGTCACAGGTCAGAATTTGAACGTGGCCGTCTGAATAGATGCTGCCAGCGAATTACAGTGGTTGTCTGGGCAACCCCTTCTGGAGGTGAGATCCCAATAACCTTTGGAGAACCTCTTTCCCACCCTCACGTGACCCCTTAGTCACCTCATAGGCGGGGAGGGGTTCAGGGACCAAGCCTCATCTATCCCTGGCCACTATGACTGGTTCAGGGATGGGAATGTGACCCCAGTATCCAGTAAGAATGAGCTCTTTCCTTTGGATGTTACCCTGGAACTGTAGGTACCATATTGGTCATCCTAGGATGCCCCAAACAAAGGCAACCCTGGGAGTGGGCAGAGTCAAGGGATGGTAAGAGAGACTGATTCTTACTACTATTGAGTGGCTGGATCCAGCCATGCCTGAAGTCAGACATCCCTGGACTTTTTTCCCAGGATGAGAACCAATAAGTTCTTTCTTCCATCCCACTGATTTTTCCAGCAACCCTGGGAGGTAGGGACTATGAACGGCTTCCTCATTTAACAGAGAAGGAAAGTGAGGCCCAGATGCATATGCCGCATCTTGGGATTTGAATGCAGGATCCCACAGCCCAGAGCCGCACCTCATCCAGGAGCTCCACAGAAGCCCGCAGGATCTGCCTCCACTTGTGCACCTCGACGCTGTGGAACTGCTTCTGCAGGGCCAGGATCTCCGCCCACTCCGTGGCCGTCTGGGGGAACTTGCTGTGGGGGATACAGGGCCTGAGTGGGGTCTGGGCCTCCCCCGACCTGCCCAAGCTCCCAGCTCCCTGGGGCTACCCACTCACCCCTTGGCCAGGGCCAGACTGTGCCAGGACTCGAAAGTGTGGGCTGTCCTCTCCAGGGACCAGAGGCGGTAAAAGAGGAGGACGTTGAGGGCAATGAGGACGATGAGGCTGGGGGGAGGGGCCAGAGGTCAGGCGTCAGGATACCAACGTTCCCACAAGTGGGGGGTCACCCACGTGACCACACCTTGAAGGGGTGCCATGATTAGCCCTCTTTTCAGAGGAGGAAACTAAGACTCAGACAGGGTGAGTGACATGCCTAGGGTCACACAGTCCATAAGCAGCAGTCAGGGTTCAAACCCAGGCCTGTCTGATGCCCGAGCCCTCAACTGCTACTCCAGGCCACCTTGCTGGGGGAGCTGGGGGAGCTGGGGGCACGGAGTGAGGACGAGGGGCTGAAGCTGAGGGTGAGACACAGGTGAGGGGAGGGCAGGACGCAGGACCCTACCTCACACAGATCCTGAGGAGGCAGAGAGCGGGAGACAAAGAGATGAGAGCCGCCCAGCCGGTCCTGGCCAGCCCCCGACCCCGGCAGCCCGGAGCTGAGCGCACCGCACAGCCCCTCACTGGACTGCTGTTATTGGCAAACTGAGGCCCAGAGAGGCTGAACGTGTGGCCAATCTCTCGCTGCCCAGGGTCTGCGGGGAGCACGGATCTCATTTCCATTTCCTCAGAGCACCCTGCCCCTAGCCGCGGCCTCTGTGCATGTGGGTCTCCCCGCCTAATCCCCGTGGGGTCTCAGCTCAGAGTCCTCTGCTTTCCTGGGAAGCCTTCCCTGACGGCCTGGAACCTGTCCAGCCTGGAGGAAGCCTTCACTGGCCTCCGAAGGCTTCCCTGTCCCCTCCGCCCATGTTTCCTCCATCACCACCCCATCCCTCTGGTCTGGCGCCAGGTCTGTCTCCCCCCAGGGCTGCTGGTTGCTACTGTGTCCCTCGCATCACACAGCTCAGGGCTGGGCACAGAAAACCTGAACAAAGTGTAAGTGACATTGCTCTTTTTGCACACCTCTCCTGGTTCACCTAATTCCGGCTCCCTCGGGGGCCTGCTCCTCCAGCCCCGGGGGCGAGGTCAGGCCCCTCTGACATCCCCAGAGCCCCGAAGCTTCGCTCTCCCTGCAGGGACGACCTCGCCGTGGCAGACTGAGCAGCACACCACGTGAGGAGCCCTGCTGGGCGCATCTCAAACATCGCCTCCTTTAATCCTTGCTGTGGGGTGGGGAGCCCGTGCTCTCACGTAAGCAGAGACCCAGAGAGGCCAAGCACTTGCCCAAGCTCACACAGCCAGGGTGCAGATCCAGGCCTGTCTGACCCCCAAGCCCGGCCCCTACTCACACAATGCTGATGAGAACCAGGGCGCTGGGGATGCCTGCCCCGGGGCCCTGGTCCACGGACGGTTCCGAGAAGCGGGAGCTGAGGGAGCCTGCGGGGGAGCAACTCGGAGTCAGACGGACTCACCCCACCCGGAGCCCCAGCTCCTCCCCCGCCCCCCCAGGCCTGACGGAACTCACCTGAGGGGTGCATGCCAGCCCGGGCGCAGGGGTCAGGGTCCGGGTGCTGCGGCCCGTCACCGTGGCCCCTCCAGCTCAGGGGCCGTTTCCGCCTGCGCAGGCCGGACAGCAGCCCGCGTGCATCCTTCCCGCCTTCCTCCAGAGACAGCTTCTCGGCCTTGGCGAGCTCTCGCTCTGCAGACACGAGAGAGGGCCCTGCATGTCTGCACCCGGCCAGGCCCCGACCCTGTCTGTGGCCCTGGTCGGACCCCTGTCCCCTACCCAGGTGGTGGAAGTAATCTTCGATGCCACTCCACGAGTTCTTCTCAATGAGAGACTTCACAAGGCTCCAGGGCTGCTTCCGATAGCGGATCTCGGAGGACACTCTGGGGTCGGGGGAGGGGTGAGGGGGTCAGGGTCTGACTCCAGCCTTGCTGTCCCATTCCCGGGGGCAGCCTTCCCTCCCCCGATTCAGAGAGGGCCCCTTGTCACCCACAGACAAAACAGACACCCCCCAAGGGTTCCCTGTGATCCCCACTCACCACCCCACTCAGCCCGGAGCCCCTTCTCTGTCCACACCCACCACCTTGGCAGGTCTCCCGCCTTCGGTGCTGCCCCAGCACTGCCCACCCAGACTGCCATCCTAGCCTACACCTCACCCTCGAACCCCTTCCATCTTGCTGCTGCGTCCAACTCCACACGGGCTTCTGAGAGACATCTCAGCTAGTCCCAAGCTGAGCTCCGATCTTCCCCCAAACCTGCCCCTCCCCACCTTCCCCTCCCAGTCAATGGCGGCTCCATCCTTCTGGTGGCTCAGGCCAAACACCTCGGGGTGTGCCTGACTTCTGCTCGCCTGCCGCGGTGGCAACCAACATTCTGCAGCTGACTCGGGGTGCGGAGACGGGGGCAGGGGGCCTGGGACCATCAGGGGGTCAGGTGGAGGGGCCGGGCCACTGCTCACCGGAGGCGGGCCTTGTTCCGGGCAAGGCCCAGGATGCAGTAGCGGTGGGCAGTGTAGAAGTAGTCTTGGTAAGGGATGCCCTGCGTCAGCACCTCCGAGTCCACCACACACCCGCCCGCCTGCGGGCCGCGCCGGAACAGCGTCTGCGGGGCCAAGGGAGGAACAGGGAGTCAGCGCCATGCCCCCCACCCTGGCCCCCGGCCACCCCACCCGCTGGCCCCCCTGCCTGGCACACCTGTGTCTCCACCACAGAGGCGCTCTTGGGCCCCAGCGGGTTGCTGATGGGAACGGTGTAGGTCAGCACTCGGCGCTGGTGGCACTTGCTGTCCCCGCTCCAGGGGCTCAAGGTCACGTCTGGAGGATGGAGGGGCAGAATGAAGACACCATTCTCCAGTCCTTTGCCCACAGGCTGTAGGAGACTCAGCCCTTCTGGAAGGTTCCAGTTCCCTGGGGACTTGCCCCCAAACCTGCGCCTCCTCCCTGCCCCCACCGCGGTGTCTGCCCCATCTTCCCTCTGGACGCCTAAAGCTTCAGATGCTGATGATCCTCGGAGCTGGGGCCTCTCTCCTGCCTACACTTCTCAGCCCTCCTGGGCCACCTCCTCCACTCCTGCAGCCCCAGTCTCCTCTCCTTACCAGTCCTGGCTTCTCCCCTGAGCCTCAGACCTAGGGTCCTGCGACCTCTTGAACACCTTCCCCTGGAAATCCCCAGGGCCCCTCACACCCACTGGCCTCCGCATCTCCTCAAACACATCCCTCCTCGCCCCACTGCCCTCCAGGCTTCCCGCAGAGCCCTGAGCCTCGTCCTGGACACTCCCTCCCCGTCGGTTCACTGGCCGCCCGAGCACTGTCCTAGTTCAGCCCGTCCTTGTCTGTCCAGGGCCCCTCTTCAGCCTCCCCCTGAGCTCCTGGCCTCAGTCTCCACCTCTGGTCCAGCGGTAGCTTCTTAAAGCCAAGCCTGACCCTGTCCCTTATGTGTCTACAGCACTCCATGGCTCCCCAGTACTGCCTGACAGAGTCTGAGCTCCTCAGTCTGATGTGCCAGTCTCTCCAGGATAAAAGCATAGTCTGGGGGGACTCGAGTGCCCCCAACACAAGGCACAGTCTTACTCATTCTGCAGGGGATTCTACGTGGTTCATTTTCATCGATACAGAAAAAAGAAACAGAGCAAACTACCATCTGAGTAGGCCCTCCCCAACTTGAATCTCTTTTGCAGCCTCCCGAGCTCCCTGCTAGCTAGTCCCCTGGTCAGCCCTTCTGCCTCCCCTGGTGCTGTGGCTTCCCCTCTCCACACCTGGCCACAGGGGCCCAGCCGCAGGGGGCTTCTCCCAGTGCCAGCCTCCAGCCTCAGGATCTTTGCAGGTACCCTGCTAGCCTCCTGGATTCCTCTCTCCCACCTCCTCCACTTTCCCTAAGAAAGTTCCTCCTTCAGGCCTTAGTTTCCATTTCACATCCTTTCAGCAGCTTTCCTAATACCCCCCAGATCACAGCCACCTCTCTGACATACACACTTATCTGCGTGAGCATCTGTTTACTGCTGTTCTCACTAGATTCTGGAATTCATCTGTCCTGGTCTCTGCACGGGCCTGACAGAGTGCTCATTAACTTGTATGTATTAAATGCTTACTATCTGCTACTGTTCTAGGCACTTTTCCAGTATTAACTCATTTAGTTCTCATGAGACCCTGACAAGGCAGGTAACTAGTATCACACCCGCGTCACACAGAAGAAACCGAGGCACAGAGAGGGTCCGCACCTGGCCCAAGGCCACTCAGCTAGTAAGAGGCGGAGCCCCTCTGGTCTCACAGACGCTGCATTTCACTCCCCAGCCTGCCACACCTGACCTGCACTGCGGTGCCTGCCCGTCTCCTGGCCTGCTCCTCCTTACCCCCTCCCGTGTACCCTGGTCACCTCGGCCCCTGACCTGTGAACTTGCACTGCTGCAGGAAGCCCTGCAGGAAGGGCGAGTCTGAGAAGAGCATCTGCTGGAGCCGCTCGGCACCCACGTGGAAGACGGAGTTGATGAGGAGACGACCGGAGAGGTCGGGAAGGAGGGCCGCCAGGTCGGCTGGGCGACAGAGAAGGACAGGGGATGAGGCTGGCTGCGTCCCTCGGTTTCCCTCTGAGTGACCGCTCCTCCCCCCTCCCGGGCCTTGTGGGGTGTCTGGGCAGCCCCGTCCTCCTGGACCAGAGCGGACACAGACACGGAGCTACTCAGCCCCCTCCACCACAGGATGGCTTTAGGGTGGGCGTGTGCCCCAAGCCCAGACAATCAGAGCTACCTCCATGGGTTCAAGGCGGAGCACACACCTAGGCTCACGCACCTGCAGTCCCAGTGACGACAGGGGTGGGCCTGCTCATTAGCTTGAGCTTTCGGCCCCAGTGATTGGTTCAGGGGTGGGTGGATGGGGGTGTGTGTGTGTCCCAAGCCAGGCCATCAGCCACAGTGATGGGCTCAGGGGTGGGCTTGCTCTCCAGTCAGAGCCAACCCTAGAGCTTTTGGTGCAGCCACTGGGAAAAGCATGCTTTCTCTCTGCTAGGCTTGTCTGGGGCAGGGCTGGGGCTCTTTCTGCCACAAGAGTAGAAGCTATCTGAGAATAAAGTTGGCATAGAGAAAATGGAAATGATGATGATGATGGTAACGATGATGATGATGATATAATAACAGCCAACACTAACTGGCCCAAACACTTTACCTACATTAAGACATTTAATTCTCTCAATGACAACACTATGAAGTGGGTAGTATTATTGCTAACCCCAGGTGAGGAAAATTTTTAGATGAGGAAAATGAAGCTCAGAGAGGTTGAAAAATTTGCCCAAGTCACACAGCTAGGAAGCAGTGTGGCCAGGATTTGAGGCCCAGCAATCTGGCTTCAGAGTCTATACTCCTATCCAGCCTGCTAAGCTGCCTGCAAAGCAGAGCTAAATACGGACAGATTTCTAACAACACCGTTTCAACGCCTTATCTTATCTGCCTACCCCGTGGACTTTTCAGTCCCATGAGCCAGCGAATCCCCTGGTGCAGCCCATGTGAGTGAGGTTTGTCACGTGTAACCAAAGTAAACACATCGGCCACCTGCCTCACCTTCCTCCCCCGTGGATGACGAGGAGTTACTCGTGTCCGTCAATAGCTCCTCACTGGGCAGCAGATCCAAGGGGCCCAGGGAGGCGGGCCCGTCCGGTGGGGTGGGCTCTGAGCTCGGGGGCTCAGCCACCGGGGTCACTGTCTGGCCGGAGGAGGCGTCTGGCTGGCTGTCTGTCTGCTCCTCCTTGTCCTCCTCTGCCTGCAGAGAAAAGCTTAATCCAGCCTTGTCCCAGCCTAAGGGCCCCCTGTGTACCCACATCCATCAGAAGGCTTCGAGACTGTAGGAAAACCAATGCTGGGGAGGTCATGTGCAGCTCACAGCTGAGCCACGAGGGGCCCTGGGGCCACCCAGACGAGGACTCCTCTCGGCCTCTCAGCCAGGCCTGTCTTGGATGCGTGGGCCATGAGCTTTCTTATGCCTGCCCTGTCCATGCCATCTCTGTTTGTATCTGACCTCATCCATCCAGCCAGCCCTCTCTTGGCTCTTCTGTCTCTCCCGCTTCCCATCTATCTACCTGTCCCATCTTTGCCTGTCTCTCTCTTTCCCTACCTGTGCCTAGTTTCCTTGCCCATCTTCCCAGCTCCATCCCATCCCTCCATCCATCCCCTCACTTACCCCTCCATCCACCTCTTCTCTGTCCATTCCCTCCCTGTCCCCCTCAATCTGTCAGTCTGTCCCTCTCTCTCCCCGACACCGCCCAGCACCCTCCTCGCTCCTCCACGCGCCTGCTCACCCCGTGGTCTGCGTCACTGCTGGCCCGGGAAAGGCTGGGGGTGATGCGGCCACGGCGCGAACTTGCCGGGCTTGGCTCCTGGCTGTGGTCAGCTGCCCCTGACGAGGTGATGTCGCTCAGGGCGATTACATCTCCCACTTCCTTGGGGCTCCTACACAGAAAGAGAGGGAGTGAGACCGCTGAATCTTTGAGACCCCACACACCCTCCTGGTCTCCCAGACTTTGTACCCCCGCCTCAGTCCACCCAGGACTCCAGGAGCTCTGCACGCAGCCCCTGCTGTCTCCTCCCGACCCCCGGAGCCAGCCTCCAGCCGCCGACTCACCCTAGACCATTCAGCTGCAAGGGGCAGACATAGTCTTCATCCTCGCTGGTGAGGCCCAGCTCTGAGCCGTAGCACTGATGCACCAGGTGCCAGAGCTCTCGGGGACTCAGCGTCTGGGCAGGCAGGACGTTACGTTGGCCTCCACCTTATCAGGGCCAGAGCCCTTCCACCCGCGCCCACCAGCCCTCAGCCTCAGCAGTTCCCCTGGTGTCCACAAGGGGGAGCATGACCTCCCATCCCAGACCTCTCCCAATCTCACTCCGCACCCCATCGCATAGGAGCCAGTGTGCTCAGGAATTCTCCCTTAGGTCCTCACAATACTTCCACAGCTACAGGTTAAAGTTCCCAGTTTTACAGAGAATATGAGGCCCAGGGTGGAGAACTCGTGCTTGAGGTCAACTCTGGGGTTCAAACCCAGCCAGACTCCAGAGCCAATGCTCCCACCTGCCATGCTGTCCTGCCCCCAACTACTTTCCCAGGTGTCCTCAGAAGCTACCCATGGCTGGAGTGGCTGGATGACGCTGATGAGATACTACTAGTAATAATAGTAGCAGTAGCAGCAGCTGACATCCACTGAGTTGTTACCATGTGCCAGGCATTCTTCTAACCGTTTATGCATACTAACTCAACAAGTCTTCAAAACCATTCTGTAAAGTAGGTGCTAATATTGTCATCATTTTAAGATAATGACGCTGAGGCACAGAGGTGGGTAATGTCATCCAATTAGGAAGTGGCAGTGTTGAGATGTGATCCCAGGGGGCTGGTCTAGCCCTGGAGCTAACCACTGGACTGCACTGCCTCCCACGAGCTGACATTTCCAAGCTCTTATTCTAGGCCCAGCTCAGTTGCTGTGAAGGAGGGATGGTCCCCATCTGACCAATGGGGTTCAGTGACTCGCACTCGGTGATGGGGCTGAACTCCATCCCCAGCAGTCTGGCTGCCCTTGCCCTCCTTGGAGACTCTGACACTGCACTGTCCCTCCCTCGGGCTCCTGCTCCAGTGCTCTCGCCCCTGAGGATGGCCATAGCTGGAGCTGCCCCTGAAGACAGGAAGTGAGTGCAGCCCTGCTGGAGGAGTGGGTTTGGGCCTTCTGAGGTGCTACAAGCCAGCAGTAGCAGACACTGTGTGATGCCTACCTGACATCTATCCACCCTCCCTTCCTGCCAACAGAACCCTGATTTGTTTGGGGTGAAAATCTTCCCCAGCCCCAGGGAATTATAACTGGCTTATATCAACTCATTTTTCCTTTGCCACATACCCAGCTTCCTGTGCAACCAAGGGTGATCATGTGACCAAGTTTTAGCCAAAGAAATACAAGGAAAAGTCTGCTAAAGGAGGCTTTCCCTTCCTGATAAAGGAATGCCCACTTTCCATCCACCCCTTTCTTCTTTCATGTTTGGGACACTTAACTGAGGGCATGACATCTGGAGCTGTAGCAGCCACCTGCAACCATGAGGCAACAAGCATGTGGACGAAACTTCAATATGCAGAAGGACGATGGTGTGGAATAATGGACAAGAGCTTGGGTCCTTGATGACATAGGGAGCCCTCAAATCTACCCTGGATTGCCTGCCTCCACACCTCTTGTTACATGGGCATCAGTGTGATTAAGTGGACTCCAGAGCCTGACTGTAATGGGTCAGAATCCCAGCTCTGCCACAGAAAAGCATATGTGCCCATGGGCAAGGCTTTCCCTCTGTGCTTCAGTGGTGAAATAAAGATACTAACCACACTGCCTTGAAGGGTGGCTGTGATGATTAAATAAGTTAATTCATGGAGAGCTCAGAACAGTTCCTCGCACCCAATAGCTCTGTTAAGTGCTTGCTATTATTATTATCATCTGAAGTAATTCAGTATCTGTTTAAACCATTGTCTGGTTGGGTTTTCAGCTACTTGCAGCTGAATGCATGCTACATAAACTCATGCAACCACAGTAGGCATTCCAGGAGAGCCCACTCAGGTCCGGCCCATAATAGACTATCAGAATGTGAAAAGTGAAAGTCTGAAATCCCTTACTCAAAATCTTTGGGGTAAGACTTGATTCAAAATTAAGAAATTTGGGGATTTAAGAAAGATAATACACTGCCTATACTATAATACAGCACTAAAAATATCTATATTATACTTAGGATCCAGTAAGTAGTGTATACCAGAGGTTCTCAAAGCGTGGTCCAAGGATTTCTGGGCACCCCCTAGACGCTTTTAGGCTTTTGCCCATGAGGGCAAAATTATTTTCATAAGTATGGTAAGTGTTACTAGTAGTATATCACTTGCCTTTTTCACTTTTATTCTCTCATGAGTGTACAGTGGAGTTTTCCAGAGACTATGTGATGTTATCATGGTTCTGGTGGCTAATGTAATGCGTGTTTGTGTATCTTGTGTTTAAAAATTTCCCAGTTTCGGGACTTCCCTGGTGGTCCAGTGGTTAAGACTCCGTGCTTCCACTGCAGGGGGGCGCGGGTTCGATCCCTGGTTGGGGAACTAAGATGCTACATGCCATGCAGCGAGGCCAAAAAATTAAAGAAAAAAAAAAAGACGCATTGAAAACTTACTCTCTGTGGGAGGCCTTCCCACTGACCCACTGCACCACTACCTCTCCCAAGCCTGCCGTTCTTCTGTTCCTTTCTCAAACTTTGAACACTTTAAAAAAAATTTTCCCAGTTTCAATGTCTAATACAGCATATATTGATAGATATACTCTACTTAAACAGAAGCTCTTTGGAGTCTGTAATTATTTTAAAGAGTGTAAAGGATTCCTGAAACTATACAGTTTGAGAATCACTGGTATAGTCTGTACTGGATACTATAATATTACACTGAATCACAACTATATTTAAGATTTACCCCAGTCATTCACGTTATTATTTTTTGGTCCTGAAACATATGAAAAGTCCCATTAATTGAGATAAATACAGACCTGTGTTATACAAGAAGCACACGTGGTGTTTTAAGTTTAAATTAATTAAAACTGAAATTAAATTAAAAATGCAGATCCTCAGTCACACTAGCCACGTTTCAAGAGTTCAACAGGCACGTGTGGCCAGTGGCTATCATACCAACAGCACAGCACAAAGCTCTGTTAGACAGTGCTGATAGCGACGTAAACTACGTCAGCTCAAGTCAGGCTTTGCTTTACCCGTAACCTCCCCATCTTCGGAGCATTTTTGATTTGCAGGTGGTGACTAAGGGGTTGTGAGTACGCATTTCTCATGGGCAGGGTGTGGCACTGGAGCCCGTGGCGGCCCCCTGCGGGGGGCCTATGGAAGAGCTGCAGGCACGTTGGGTCTGGTGCCCATGGAGAAGAGCTGGAGGGGTCCTCCAGTTCCCCGAGTCCTGGCTTCCCTGGCTCCATGGTCCCCCCCCCAGCCCTCCCCCTAGCCCCCCTGCCCAGGATTCGCTCAGGCCCACCTTGTCAAGCAGTGCGTTCTGCCAGAGGCGGAAGATGAGGAGGAAGCAGCGATCTCGGGCCCCAAAGGAGGTGAAGAAATGCTGCGGAAGAGAGAGGGGTGTGAGCCCTGGGGGAGAGACAAGGCTGGAGGGAGGAGGAAGCTCCACCCGCTGCACCCTGTTCCCGGCTCTCCATGCTGATGTTATGTATTCATTCATCCCTTCACTCATTCCACAGAATATCTGTCCTGTGCCCAGCCCAGCACTGGATGACCCTGGAGTCACCGCGAGGAGGAGATGGCCCCCGGCCCTGGCCCCAGGGCTCACAGTCCAGGGCGGGAGACAGGTTCAGCCCAGACTGGCTGGGCTGCTTGGGGGAAGCCCAAGGCACACTCCCAGTCTCCTATGGCCGCAGTGGGTGGCCAACAGATCCCCTTTTGGCCAAGAAAACACAAAGGGAAGTCTGCTTGAAGTCTTCCCGCCCCACTTCCTTCTCCAGTCCCATCTGGGCCACTGGTGTGAGGCAGCCCTCTTGGACCCTGAGGCAACAATCATGATACATGGAGCATCAGGGAAGGCTTCCCGGTGGAGGAGGCCTCTGAGCTGATAGAATTTTTCTGTTAATACTATCCCTGAGCAGCTGTGTCAGGGGACAGACTGCAGGGCCTGAGACAGGAGCAGGTGCAGGAGTCCGGGTAGCCAGAGACTACAGGAGACCAGGCTGGGGCCGGGAGAATAAAGAGAAAGGGAAGATGAGAGAAGCTGGGTGCTGAGTCAACAGGACTCTGGGTGGTGGGGAGGAGAGAGGAGCCGGTGAAGATCGGGGACCCCGGGGCCCCTGTCTGCTGGTCCTCTCGCTCACCTTCTCATTCTCCGTGCAGATCTGGATGGCGTTGGGGATCAGCTTGGCCGTCTTTTCCTTCTTCAGACACGTCACTTCCTTCAACTGGATGGAAATCTGAGGACAGAAGACAGGTCAGAAGGGGCCAGGGCCCTGCCCGCCCTGGGGCCCCTCCTCGTCCCAGGTCGGTCAGCTCACTGTTGTCTCCCAGCGGAAGATGTTGCTGTAGAAGCAGATCCAGTTCTCGGAGAGATAGAGGCGGCCCTGGAGGAGGATCTCGCGCTGCAAGGCACAGGAGTAATCTGAGGCGGCCGAGGGGAGAGACGGGCAGACACCCGAGTCACACGGCTGTCCTGGCCGCTGGGCCGGCGCATGCGGGAGGGTCGGGAGGGCAGAGCTGGGAGCCCCGGGTCTGGCTGGCAGGGACTCACCCACAATGAGGCGTTCGGCTTCAGGGAGCTTGCTGAACAGTTTCCGGAAGTCCTCATTCCGCTGCTTGTACGTGGGGCTCAGCATCTGGGGGAAGTTTGGGAGGTGAGAACCAGGACAGGGGGCCACACCCCTAATTCCGTCCCCCAAAGCGCCCAGCACCCCTCAGTCTCCTCAGCCTGGGAGGAGCCTCTCTGAGGCTTCAGTGTCTAGCTCACTTCTGGCTCCTACTGCCTGTAACACAAGAGTAACCATAACGAGAGCCATTTACTGATTGCTACCTAAGCCAGGTTCTGTACCACGTACCCACCAGTATCACCGACTCTCAGTGAATGTTCCCCTCAGTCTAGTAAGGTCAGAACTGTTTCTCAAGGAGAGAGAAACCCAGAGAGGTTAAGCAACTCACTCAAGGTCACAGAGCATGTAAGTAGCAGCACAGGATGTGACCCCCAGGTCTGCTGACCCCAGCACCCACTCCGTGACTACTGCAGCCAGGGGCCCCTGGCCCAGCACCTGTCCCCCTCCCTCTCATCCCTCCAGCAAGGCCCCCTGCCCCGATACTTACACTGTACCAGCTCTGCATCTTCTGTAAGAGAAAGGAATGGAGTCAGAATGAGCCTCTCGATGCCCCTGCCCTCCACGCCTCCCCCCACCCCACCTGGGCTTGCACCAACCGACCTTGCTGTTGCGGATGAAGTTCCGGCTGCCCAGGCTCTGGGTGCTGGGTGTCCCGGGCACCCCACCCTTCTCTGAGGAGCTATCTGACCCCTTCTCCACCATGGTGCCCAGTTCCGGCTCAGGTGGGGGTCGGCTTGGCGGCAAGAGCTGAAGCCGCTTACGGAGAGATGGGGAGCTGCTTGGCGTGCTCCGGCCAGAGTGCGGGGTGGTGCTGGGGGGACAGGAAGAGGGGCATTGTGGGGAAAAACAGGCTGGGGTGGGGGGACAGGCCAGCTTGGGGGGGCCCACCCATCAGCCCATTGATCTCCACCCACCCACCCTGCTCCACTTCCTAGCTGTGTGACCCAGAGCAGGCCCCCTAGCTCCCCGGGCCTCAGTCAGTTCATCTGTAATCCAAGGGTGAGAAATGCATGTCCTCTTCTAGTTGTCTGCAGGGTTAAACAAATCAGTACATGTAAAGGGCTTCTAACAGAGCCTGGCACACAGTGAGCTCTCAGTAATGCCTGCTGGTCTTAAAATTAACTTATTCATTCATTCATACAATAAATATTTATTGAACAACCACTTTCCACTCAGTGGCTTGAGCTAAAAACCTAAGCGTCTCCTTCTTTCCTACTCACCCCTCATTTTTACTCTATTAGCAAGTCCCACATGCTCCAGCTCTAAAATCTATTTCCATTATTTCTATTTTGCCCACTCCCCCCTGCTCCAGTGCCCTGGCCCAGCCTCCATGCTCTCCCCTCCTGGACATCTCAGTAGTCTCCTCCCTGGTCAGGTCAGGGACCTCCTGGCTGAGTCCTCCCCCCGTCTGCATTTGACTCCAGGTGAAGGCAAGGTCCTCACCACCTCTGCTCAGGGGCCAATCCTCCAAGATACCGTCCCTCGCCCCTCCATGGAAACCACATTCTCCTCTCCCGAGCCCCCTCCCTCTTCATCTCTCTCCTCAGCACTTCTCCCGAGTTTCAAATCCTCCCACACCAGGAGGTGCACTTCACAGGGGAAGGGGGTTTTGTTCCCAGCTGCACCCCATTGCCTAGAACGAGGCCTGGCGCACAGCAGGTGCTCCACAAGCTTCTGCCCCTGTGGACTGAATGAGTGATTGACCCCCCCATGCCCCCCACCCTCCAAACTTGGATTCCACCAAGTGTACCACTTGCCCAACCCTCCGCAGGCTGAGGCTGCTGCAGATCTCAGCTGGACCACTTCCCTGTGACCTTGGGCAAGTGTCTGAACCTTTCTGTGCCTCAGTTTCTTCTTGAGTATGATGGGAATAAGAGCAGTATCTACCTCCCAGGGTTGTCTGGAGGACATACGTACATAAAGCCCACCACCTGGAACGTGCTCTGGTTTATTAGGGACCGTCAGACTAAAATGGAGCACGCAGCCCTGCCGCCACCCCAGAGCAGGTGCTGCCGAGGTACCACGCTGACCCCTGCACAAACACCTCAGCCTGGTATTTGGAGCCCAAACTGACGCCAACTCCAGTCAGTCACCCTCTAAGTGCACACGGAGCACCCGCCCTGCACCAGGTACTGGGGACACAAAAGTGGGCAAGACAGATGCAACACCTGCCCGCAGGGACCTGACATTCTGATGGGGGAACAGAGACGATCGGTGAGAGAACATGTAAATAAGGATGATGATCTCAGACACTGGTCAGTGCTGTGAGGCAGCGCTGCTCACAGGGGCAGCGCCAGCAGTGCCTGGAAGCTGTCAGAAATGCAGAGTCTGGAACCTACCGCAGACCTCCTGAATCAAGAAGTGTGGGTGGGGCCCAGGAGACGCTAATGCATGTTCAAGTTTGAGGACCACGGAGGTAAGGAGGACTAAGTGGGTTGGTGTGCAGGGCACACTTGAGCTGAGCCCAAAGGACAAGGACCAGATCTGGCAAAGGGCCGGGGAAGACTGTTTTAGGGGGCAGGAACAGTGAGTTCCGGCACAGGACTGAGTCTGGCAGGTCTGAGGAGGAGCGAGGTGGCCAGTGGGGCTGGGGAAGGAGGACAGGAGGCCACAGGTCCACCTGCAGGCCCTCTGGGCCCTGAGCAGGTGTTCGGGCTTCACCCTGACGGCCCTGGTGAGCTCGGGAAGGGTTTAAGGGAGGGGTGACCACGTTCCTCCCCTGCGTCATCTTCCTGCCTCTCGTCATCTTCCTGCCTCTCGAGCCCGAAATGCAGACCCCTCCTCCACCTCTCCTACTCTCCTGCAGCCTCAGGTCTAAGGGAGGGCACCTGCAGACAAGTCCAACACACACAGACAGGGCACAGCCTGCGCCCCCAGATCTTGCTCCTTGGCAGGGCAAAGAGGAAGTGCTCAAGCCTGACAGCCCGGAGGCTGCCCAACCAGGCAGGGTGCAGCAGAGGGAAGGGAGGAGCCCGACACGGTGACAGGGCTCAGGGACTTGGAAGAGAATGGGGTTTTGTCACTGCAAACACCTCACCTCCAGTTTCCCAGGCCTAAAGACGCCAACAACTCCCTCTGGTCAGAGAGGGGCAGAGGCCTACACAGGTGTGCACAAAAGGGAACCTCGACGTGGCTCACACACAGTCACTGTCACAGGCAAACTGCAGTTCCCCACAGTTGTAAGAAGTCTCCCCTACCCCTCACCTCCCATACACCCTGCAGTAGCATCACAAGTATATTACAGTCACACACAAAGCCACAGAGTCCCAGCACAATCACACACAAGGATGCTACAGCCACACACAAAGTCCCAGAAGTTACACACACATGCGCATGCATGCATGCACAACACACACGCAGCTGCAGAGGGTCACAGAAACAGAAAACCATGCAAAGTCCCAGGTACATTCACATATACGGGCACAAGAAAGTCTCAGAGGAGACTTGAAAGCAAGTAACATTCCCACAGTTACAGAGAGAGCCACACAGTGAAAGAACAGTCACAGAGGACCCCAGCTAACACGTGCACAACCCAGGTAAATGAAGTCTAGGGTCAGCTCAGCTCTCATGGCGTTCCCCATCTGGAGGGGAAGCCAGAGCAAAGACCTGCTCTTACGTGGCAAGGGATGGACATGTCAGCTGCTGTCGCTGACTGACAGAGAGCCCTGACACTCACACAGCCATGAAGGACTTGGGAAAAATGCAGCCCCGGGAGGTCGTGGACACATCTCGACAACACAGTGGCCAGGTACTGAAATCATGCGTGGGACATGCTTTATAAACTTTAACAGGGGAACAACATCAGTTACTATTATTGCTCCGGAGAGTCAAGGGTACACCCAAGGTCTCAGGAGGGAGGGTCCCAGGCTCACTATAAGCCACAAGGGGTCTCTCTCTCACTCACACAAAGCCCCAGAGGGTCCCAGCTGCTCACATGGAAGCCCAGGCACGTACAACAATGTCATAAAGGGACACACACAGAACTTTCACACAAAGATGGAACCAGAAATAGATAAAAGGTACAACCCCAGAGGGTTTCAGTCATCCTCACCGAGCCCCAGACACACAATAATGTCACACATGGACACACACAAGTGACTTACATTTGCACACAGAGCTAACAGGTTCAGAGGCAAATTATAAGCACACACAGAGGCAGAGGGTCATAGCAGCAAACAAAGAGCCCCTGACACATGCACACACACACTACAAAGTCACAACTGAACACACAGGCAACTTACAGTGACACTTGGAACCACAGATGGTATCCCAGATAAATTCACACACACGCACACAGCCAAGGAGGATCACAGCTGTCTGCACACTAGGAACACAAACACGCATACACACTTCCAAGACACCTACAATGCATAATCTAAAATACTCTGGGCCCAGACAGAGAGTAGGTCAATTCCGTGGCCACGACCCCAGAGGATCTCACGCACGCGGTCTGCCGGCCGGCCACGCAGCAGCCCCCATCCGAGCAGCCCCGGGACCAGCAACAGATCAGAACGGCGGGAGGGGGCCCAGACCGGGAGAGGCTGCTCCCGGGCTTGCCCCGGTCTCCGGGGCCTGGGGGCCCGGCCGGAGGGGGCTCGTCTGCGTCCTGCCTAGACCGCAGGCCCGAAGACCCGGGTCAGCCTCGCGCCCACCCCTCGCCTCCCAGGCAGCGGCGAAGGAGGCCCGGGGCGCTCCCGGCAGGCCGCGGTCCCCCCCCTCCCCCCGGGATGAGGCCGGGTCCCCCAGCCAAAGCCCCGCCAAGCCAACGAACCGGCCCCGGGTGCCTCCCCGCCGTCAGGGCCCATCCCCGAGCGCACCCCTGGGCCCCCAACGCCTCCCTCCCCTCCCCCTGGCCGGCCCCCGGTGCACAAGCTCCCGGACCTCGGCTGCGGCCGCGCCACCCCCAGCCGAGCCCGCGGAGCCCCCTCCCCCCACCCCCGACCTCCTCCCGAACTTCCCCCGCCCCCGCCGCGGTCCTCACTCGAACATGGATGCGGAGCGGCGGGCGCGCCCAGCCGCAGGGCAGGGCCGGGCCCGGCTGAGCGTCCCCGCTGGGCAGCCGCCTCGCCTTCTTCGGCCGCCGCCAGCACCCGACCCCGCCGCCCGCCGCCCGCCGCCCGCCGCCCGCCGCCCGCCGCCCGCCGCCCGCACAAAAGGCCGGGGCCGCGGGAGGCAGCCGCAGCGTCAGCTACCCCCTTCCTGGCCCCGCCCCGTCGCGTCACAGCACCGCCCCCCGCCCGCGGGAGGGAGGGGGGAGGGGAGGGACCAGCCGAGGCGGGGAGGGACCAGCCGAGGCGGGGAGGGGAAACAGACGGGGAGGGGAGACGGGGAGGGGAGACGGGGAGGGGAGACGGGGAGGGGCGGCGGGGCCTAGATGGAGAGAGTCAGATACTTGGAGGGAGAAAAGGGGCCGCAGGGAGGCGGGAGAGCAGGAGATGAGAGCGAGAGGGAGACCCACGGGGGGCTGGCCAAGGCGAGGGAGGGACGGCGGGGACAGAGCGAGGCCACAGGGAGAGAGACGCGAGAGGGAGAATTAGAGAGGGAGGGACGGGGCGCTGGGGCAGGAAGAGCGAGACAGAGATGGAGAGGGGCCCCTGGCTGGGACGCCAGAGCACGGAGAGAGCAAGAGAGAGGAAGAGAAACAGACAGAGGCTCTAAGGAGAGAGGCAGAGAAATGGACCGGGGAGGGGGAAAGACAGAAAGAGAAAAACACAGACTTGATTAAAACACGACACCGCCATGGCAGCTAGAGGCTTGGGCACAGGCCCAACCCGCTCCCCTGGTACCGGGAAAGGGGTCCTCGGCTCCAGTGAGGCCCCAGGCTGGGGGCTCTCCGCACCGCCCCCCCCCCCACACACACCCGGGGCGGAACCTGAGAGGTGGGGCGGAGCTGGGGGTGGGATGGAGATTCGGGGAAACGGAGGAGTTGCGGCTGTGGGTACGCAGCTGGCGGGAAGCGGGTGGGGCCCGAGGCCGCCTCCCTCTCCGCGTCTCTGAGCCCCCGCTGTCGGCCCCCGGAGGGCCCAGGGCCTTGGGCTCTGGGGACCCCTCTTGGTCCCAGCCCGCGTCAGCCAGCCCGAGTTAGAATCCAGCCTCCCTGGCGCTTATCTGACTTCAAGCAAGTCACCTAGTC
Organism: Eschrichtius robustus; assembly: GCF_028021215.1. Classification (NCBI taxonomy): domain Eukaryota; kingdom Metazoa; phylum Chordata; class Mammalia; order Artiodactyla; family Eschrichtiidae; genus Eschrichtius; species Eschrichtius robustus. The sequence goes on along the minus strand of NC_090842.1, from coordinate 53,018,433 downwards.
CTGGGGATCCCACTAACTCTGTGGTCAGGACTTTCCCACAGGACAGTGGGGGGTGGGGGGGGGACTTCCCTTTTACAGAAGGGGAAGCCCGGCCTCAAAGATGGGAAGTGACTCGCCGAGGTCACTGTTGTTGGACGCAACCCTCCCGTGACGCCATAACCTGTGCCTGTCTCTGCAGCGGCTGCCTGAGCTATCAGCTGCCTGAGTCTATCGGTGTCCTGGACCCCTTGTCCGAGAACACAGATATGGGAGTCCCACCTCGCAGCTCCTGGCCACGGGCGCTCCAGCACAGAGACTTGCTCCCCGCTCCTCTCTAGGACAGGCTGTTCCTAGCTGTTGAAAAAAACTCCATTCCCATGCCTCTCCCACCCTACACCCCCTCCCTCCAAAAAGACCCACTGTCTTCTCCATTTTGGTGGATGGCAGGCCCCAAACTTCAGCTTTTCTTGACCCCTCTCTTTCCCTCACACTCACATCCAGTCTCTCAGCAGACCCTGTGGGCTCCACCCACAAAATCTATCCAGAATCTAAACTCAGCTCCTCCACTGCCCCCACCCTGGCCCAGCCTCCATGCTCTCCCTCCTGGACCATCACACAGCCTCCTCCCTGGTCTCCCTGCTCCCATCCGCCCTTACAGTCTGCTCCCCACACACAGCCAGAGGGAGCCTGTGAACTGGTGTCGGGTCAGGGCCCTCGGGGCTTGGAGCCCTCCCGGAGCCCCACCTCTCAGTCCTGCTGAAAGCGAAGTCCTCCCCTTGTTGCCTAAGACTCCACTCTTACTTCTTCTCTGGCTCCCCCTTGCTCACAGCCTTAGCTACCCAGCCTCCCTGCTGTTCCTCTAACTCCCCAGACACATTCCTGCCCCCAGGCCTTTGCACTTGCTTTGCCTCTGCAGGGAAGCTCTTCCCCCCTTCTTCCCGTGACTGCCTCTCACGGTCAGATCTCAGGGTCAGATCTCAGCCAGGCCTTCCCTCCACCACCTCCCTCTGTCTCACTGTTCTCTTTCTTTGTATTTCTCTTTGCCTGTTTCTTCTTTTGAAATACTTTAAAATTTTTAATTAGGGAATATTTATTTCAAACAGGAAAAATACAAGAGTCATCTTGGTCCCTACCAAGCATATACGACATCAATAGATGTGGACATTTTGCCATTTTTGCTTCAGATCCTTTTTCTTTTTTTTAAAGAAATAAATGATTACACTTACAGTTACCAACTCCCCATCCCTCCTTTTTCTGTTCCTGCCCCCCAAGGTACCCACTGCCCTGAAGTTGGTGTGTGTTCTTTCTGTACATCTTTCTATCCTTTTTCTACATCAAGATGCATCCTCTAACAATATATCCTATTATTCAATGTCTTCCAAAAAGATACACAATTAGGCTCCTACTGTATCATTTTGCAACCATCATTGTTTCTGAGACTTCTCCACGTTGATACACAGAGCCCTACCTCATAAACTTTAACTCTTATCGAATGTTCATTGTTGGAAGAAACCACAATGGACATTTCTATTCAAGGCCAATGTAGTTCTTTCCTCTTTCCTCCTATAGCCTTGAACCTCCCTGTTCCTGTCTCCTTGTGCCAAAGGTAGTGTTTCTTTGCAGAAGTTGTGTTTAAACTTTTTTTTTTTCCCCAAGAGTTGCAGCAGGAAATACCTTTTACATTGGTCTCCAAGTACACACTTAAAAATATGGTCAGCCCTCTGTATCTGCAAATTCCACATCTGTGGATTCAACCAATCAAGGGTCAAAAAAAAAATTTTTTTTTTAAATTCCGGGAGGGGTACACTTGAAACTAACACAACACTGTGAATTAACTACACTTCAATTTTTTAAAATTGGTACATAATATATTAGTTTCAGGTGTACAAAATAATAATTTAATATTTGTATAAAAAAATTGGGGGGCTGGGGAGGGATAAATTAGGAGTTGGGATTAATACTATATATAAAATAGATAAACAGCAAGGACCTACTGTATATACCACAGGGAACAATATTCAATATCTTGTAATAACCTGTAATGGAAAAGAATCTGAAAGAGAATAGATATATATGTGTATGTATAACTGAATCACTTTGCTGTACACCTGAAACTAACACAACATTGTAAATCAACTATACTTCAATAAAAAAAAAAATTCCAGGAAGCAAAACTTGAATTTGCTGGCTGGCAACTATTTACATAGTATTTACAACCATTTACATAGCATTTACACTGCATTAGGTTTTATAAGTAATCAAGAGGTAATTTAAAGTATACAGGAGAATGTGAGTAGGTAATATGCAAATACTACACCATTTTATATAAGAGATTTGAGCATCTGCAAAGTTTGGTATCTGCAGGGGTCTTGGAATACCCCCATGGATACCGGGGACAGCTGTATATGTAATGTCACAAAATTTGTAGGAAGCCACACTTGTTCACTGCCTCATACAGTGTGTTCTTTTCTTTTTTTTTTTTTAACACTGTTATTTTCGATTCTCTCCTGATTCTATTTGGGAAAAAGTGTTGATTGCTGTGTAGCAATTGCAGCAGCCCGTAAATGGGTCATGACCCAGAGTTTGAAAAACACCAGGCGGTCAAAAGAGAATGTTCGCCTCTGGTCTTAGTAAGCAGTGCTCAGCTGAGCTCAGTTGGTTATCCCAACACATATTCCCAGCTGCAATTTTTATCTGCATCTATTTCACAGCTTCCAGTCAGGCCCCTGTGGGGCTAAGGCCACATTCTAACTGACCTTCAGCTCCCCACCTGGAGTGCCAGCCACAGGGAACCCACCCTGTGGGTCCCGAGAGAGAGAACCCCTTTCCCATCCCACCACCCAAGTCTGACCTGTCCTGGGGCGAACTCTCCTGGTCTGGGGTCGTCGGCAGCTGCAGGCGCTGGGGAGGTGGGGTGCAGGGGGGTGACTCCCCATCGCTGGCTGGCGTTATCTGAATGGAGGGCACCTCTGGGAGCCTCCAGGGCTTAGGGGCCAGGTCCTGGGCCCTGCCACCGTGTGGCTGCTGGCTCTGCCACTCGGCTGGGGGGACAGGTGAGTCCTGGGCACCGCCGTCCTGGGTCAGCAGGGGTGCGCAAGGCAGCAGGGGCAGGAACTCAGCCATGGGGAGAGCTCTGCCTGCCCGGTTGGGGGTCTTGGTCTCTGGGGGAGAAAGAAGAGGTGAAGAGGTGAAGGGGAGAGTTCCCATGCAAACCCTGCCCCTCCCCCCTCCCCCTGCTGCTCCTCCGAGAGGAGGGGTGAGCTTGAGCTTCAGAGCACAGTGTGGGGGTCAGAGAGGTCTGGGTGGGATTCCCACCTCTGCCAACATCCTCCTTGTCGACCCTGAACCTCAGGTTCCTCTCTGGAAATTGGAGATCCTGATAGCGACATCCTAGGGTGGCCGGGCAGTGTCAGGGCGCTCTGACAAGTGTAGGGCCCAGCCCAGGGCCCGGACCACAACAAGCGGTCAGTGAACTCTGTTCATGCCCCTAGACTGGGGTTTATTTTTTCTGAGAATTCACCAAGGCCAAGCCCTGGGTGAATATATACCCACCACCCCAGCACCCTTCCCCACACACAGAGCCAGGAAGGAGCCAGGCCTGAGTGGGCCCTAGAGGCCCTTGGGCCTGAGTAACGGCTGATCAAGCGGAAAAGAGGCAGAATCCAGGATTTCCCTTCCCTGTTTGCTCAGCAATTGCCCCTCCCAAGACACACAAAGCGAGGGAACCAGGCCAGTTCCTGCGGTTGTGATTATGATCCTGGAGGCCTCGTGGGTCGGGGGAGATGAGATTAGTGTCTGTCTGTCCTCACAGCAGTACGTGGCAAGGGCTTCTTGGCACCCAGCTGCTGGGGATAGAGGGAAGGAGGACCCGTGGGACCCAGAGAGGGTTTCCCCTGGTTTGGGAAGACCCTGACCTTCACAGGCCAGGCCTGGACCCCAGAGTCCTTCCCAGACACCCCAATGCCCCTACCTTATGGCTTCCTCCTCCTTCCGTCCTCACAGGGTTTGCTCCGACTTCCAGGGTGAGGGCAGGTGACCAGGCCCTTTTCTCCCCCCAAGGAGTCCTGGCTGGGCCAGAGAGTCATGACCGTGTCAGGCGGAATAGCGTGTCCAGCTGGAGTCATGTTCCCCTCTGGCCAGCTGTTCCTGGGAGAAGGGCGGGGTGCCGGTGGGGGCATTCGTATCTCAGAAGAGGCCCTTCCCTCTTGACTGCCCTTGGAGCCAGAGGCTGGCCTCACCCTAGGCCTCCACTGCTCCATGTCTCCTGTTGGCAACAGCCAGCACGATGTCCCTGCTGCCCCCACTTCTCCCCCAGGACTGCTCCTCCGAGCCCAGACATGGCCCCCAGGTGGCCAAATCTGAGACTCTGACCAGTCATCTTCCCGTCCTGCTCCTAGAGGCGGGAACCTGGGAGACCCCTCTTCTTTCTGGTGGGTTCTCTTGGCCTCAAGGGCATCCCACGGACAGCTCCACCTCAATTCCGTGTACAGCTCTGTCTTCTCCACCTGATCTGTAAAAGCTGGCATTCCCCATGGCTTAGTTCTTTTCCAATTTTATTATGTAATAATAGACACATGCTAAAGGACGTCTGCATCCTACTTGTGAGTTACCAAGTTTAACAGTAAAATGAACCCCATAATCCCCCACACCCGATGTGACGGCCAGCACGTCACTGCGAGTGCCCCTGTGACTGCCTTATCCCACCCCTGCCTCCCTTCCAAAGGCCTCCATCACCCCTCATTTGTCAGTTATCATTCCTTCACGTCTTTTAATTGCTTTTTTTTTTTTATTTGCACAGATGTTTATTAAATAGCCCAGTCAAGAGATTAAAATGTTTGACAATTGTAAAATGTACAAGTGAGAGATTTGTTAAACACTGAAAGCATAGAAATAACCATATGTCTTAAACTAATATTAATTGCTTTTTTGAAATCAGATGGGTATGCATTCCTAACCATCATAATTTTTAGCTTTACTTGCTTTTGAGCTTCATAAAAGGGAGTCATTCCAGGTGTCATCTTCTGTGACTGGCTTTTCTCACTCAACATTATTTCTAAGATTCATCCCTAGGGGAGCAGGTAGTTACACTTCATCTATTTTTGCTGCTGCACAATATTCCTTTGTGAAATTAACACCACAATTTACTTATCCATTTTTCTTGCCCGTAGATACTGGGTTGTTTCCTGCTCTCTGCTCTGATGGGCCGTGGAGCTGCCCGGAATGTTCCTGGATGTGCTTCTTGGGTAACTCCTGGGTTAGCCGGCGTCCCCCTGATTGACCGGCCGTCTGTGCCTCACCTGTGCGGCTCTGTCTCTAAGTGCCCAGGCTGGTTCTGTGGATCTGCCTAACTCTGAGTCTATAAGATACCTCCTCAATTACTTTATCTTTAAAGTAAGTCTTGATATCTGGTGAAGCAAGTCCTTCTGTGTTGTCCCTGTTCTACCAGCGTCAGCGTGTCGAGTTCCAAGGGGGAAAAATCAACAATGGGAGTTTCACTGTTATGCTCTAACCAACAATTGATATCTTTACAATACTGAGTTTTCCAAAACGTCCACATGGGGTCACACTCCATGTATTTAGGTATGTGTTAACGTCCTCTCTGAGTGTTTAGGTTTGTTTTTTTTTAAGTCGTGGCAAAATGCACGTAACATAAAAGTTACTGTCTCAACCTTTTTAAGTGTACAGTTCAGGAGCGTTAAGTTCATTCATTGTTCCTCAGCCGCCACCACCATGTGCTAAGTTACTTTGGAAAAATAATGTTTCTTACCAAGTTCTTTCATATCTTTTCTTAGATTTGTTTTCCCTTTGGTATTTTATGTTTTCAAAAAGCTTTTTGTGACAGATAATACACACAAGAAAAGGCATAAAATGTAAATAGCTTAATATATAAACATAAAAGGAACTCCCATAGACCCTCCGCCCAAGTCAAGAAAAAGCATGTTGCCGCCCAACCCGCCCCCTACCCTCCGCCAGATGCCACCAAGTGACGCTTCCCAGCCAAACCCTCCTCCCCTCCAAAGACAGGTACACTCCGACTTCTATGTTAATCCCTTCCTTTGCGTTTCTTTAGTGTTTTACTACCTGAGCATACGTTTCCCGACACCCCAGTTTAGTTTTGCCTGCTTCTGAACTTCATAGAAATAGAGTAACACACTTTGAAGTCTTTTGTATTTGGCGTTTTCCCTTTAACATTCTGTTTGTGAATCATCCACTTTATTGTGTGTGGCTGAAACTTCTTCATTTTTAATGTCGTATAGTAGTCCACTGCTGAAATAAATTGTAGATAAATACCACTATGTACTTATTGACTATGTCGGTGGATATTTGAGGGCTTCCCAGTTTGGACTGTTGAAAATAGTGCTACCGTGAACATTCTTTTACATGTGTCCTTGTGTTCCTTCTGTCACACATCAAGTATCTATCTATCCATCCATCTAACCATCCATCCACCCACCCATCCATCCACCCATCTATCCATCCATCCATGGGTGTTTCAGAGCTTCATTTGTCTATCCCTGTGCAAAACCACACTATCCTAGTTATACATACCTAATTACCATATGTATAAACACAGATATAAACAGGTATATATTTTATACATATATACACATATGTATAATATATATGTGTGTCGTTTCGTAACTAGTCTTGATATCTGGGATGGAAAGTCTTCCCACTTTGCTCTTTTTGTTTGTTTGTTTGTTTTCAAAGATTTATTGATTGATTGATTGATTGCTATGTTGGGTCTTCGTTTCTGTGCGAGGGCTTTCTCTAGTTGCGGCAAGTGGGGGGCCACTCTTCATCGCGGTGCGCAGGCCTCTCACTATCGCGGCCTCTCTTGTTGCGGAGCACAGGCTCCAGACGCACAGGCTCAGTGGTTGTGGCTCACGGGCCCAGCCACTCCGCAGCATGTGGGATCTTCCCAGACCAGGGCTCGAACCTGTGTCCCCTGCATTGGCAGGCAGATTCTCAACCACTGCGCCACCAGGGAAGCCCCCACTTTGCTCTTCTTTAGGATTCTCTTGGCTTTTCATGTTAGAGGCTTTCCTCAAATGTTCATGATCCTTGGTCCATATTTAGAAGTGGGACCCAGCCTGTGGTTTAACAACTGAGGCGGCAGAGGAAGACAGAAATAAGAAAATATTTTGCAGATAAACCTCAAGAGTTCTATTTAGGACAACTTGTTGGTGATGCCTGTGCATGCTCCAGATGGAGAGGTCCAGTGGGCAGCTGGCAAACAGAGGTCAGGGCTGGCCCCGGGAGTCCCCAGCATGTTGATGTGATCACCCCCCCACCCAAGATGCCTGGAATCAAGATGTCCCTCCCCTCCCCTGGCATATCTTTTCCCAGAATCCACCCTTCTCTTCCTGCACAAGATTACCGTCTTCAGGAAACATCGAGCTTGACTCAGATTCTCTCTCAGGGGCTGAGTGATGTGGGGGACCTGGGCTTACAGCCAGTGTTGTCTTTACCTTTTCTGATCTCGGCTTTTGCAGACAGATCTCTGAGGGAAGTTCATGGCTGGCCTCAGGACTGTGGAGAGAAGGAAACTCTTTAGCACTTAATGTCCTTGGAAACACAGGAAGGGCTGGTGTGCGGAAATGAAATCTCAAACAGAGCAGGGCTACCTAAGAACACCGCACGTGAGGCTCCCACGTGAAGGTTCCCATGTTCCCCCATCAGAAAAGCTCTGTGGGTTGAAAACCACCTGCCTCTTATTCCATTATTTCTGCCTTTCCCTCATTCAGGAGAGTAGCAGGGTCATGAAACTCCCACTGGAGCCTCCTCCCAGCTGGGGTAGGGTGGTGAGTTGAGGGGGTCCTGATTGTGTGCCATTTCTGAAGCATTTTTCCACATGGAGAGTTGATGCACAGAGAGAATCAGTGCTACTTCCATCCTCCACTCCTGTGTGGGTGCTCAAGAGAGCGTGGGCTTGTATATTTCTGACAAATAATAAGCAATAATGAGATATTTGCGCTCCCCAGATACTTCAAGATTTCCCGACTGTTATCTATCTGTTTCCAATGAACTGTGCCTTCTGGTTTCTTCTCTGAGTGTATTCACGTGGTCTGGTAAGTTTTGACTTCTTACCTAATCTCACCCACACTCTCTGTAGATGCAAGGTTTCTTCCCCCAAGTGTGTCTGATTTTAACAAATCCCTTCCCACACCCTCCACCCTGGAAAGTCCCAAATTGCCTGGTGTCCTCCCCTTCAATTCTTTGCTTGCATATTGAGAGTTCTGCCTTTGGGCTAGACTGAGCTCCATTTCTACAAAACAGGTGCTAACTGGCTGTCTGTGGGGCAAGCTGGATAGTGCCTCCCAGCCACCCTCTGCCTTGACCTCCCACACCGTATCACTGGGGCATCTGTTTCTCTTGAACTTCTGCTTTGTCTCTTCACCATCTCGGGTCGAATTGTTGGTGCTGCTGCTCTCAGAGCAAAGGCACCCAGTCCAAGACCATTTCCTGCCCTTAAACTTGGGACTATCTGGGGAGGAGGCGTAGTGTACCTTGAGTTCCCAAGGAATCAGCACCTTGACAAGGACAAGGTAGGAGGGATGAAGATGGATTTTTTACATTTTGTCAACTAGAGCGTTAAGGACTGGGCCTCCCAAGGGTTTCTTTCATCTACCCAGCTTCCTTCCTAGCACCTATTTTTCTGTTCTGTCTTCTAATTTTATAAACTTTATTCTCACCCTAAAAACTAGAAGGAGGGACCCGAGACATAGTCTAAGAAAGGATGGCCTGTTCTAGAACCTAACCGCATTTTTTCTCCATTTGGGTTCATTTCTACAAGGATTTCTCAGGACCAAACACAAGATTTTCTGCAGAAAATAACTGTTTTGGACATAGAAAGCAAACTAATGGTTACCAAAGGGGAAAGGAGGGATATATTAGGAATTTGGGATTAACATATACACAGTACTATATATAAAATAGATAAACGACAAGGACCTACTGGGACTTCCCTGGTAGCGCAGTGGTTCAGAATCCGCCTGCCAATGCAGGGGACACAGGTTCGAGCCCTGGTCCAAGAAGATTCCACATACCATGGAGCAACTAAGCCCGTGCGCCACAACTACTGAGCCTGCGCTCTAAGAGCCCGCGAGCCACAACTACTGAGCCCGTGTGCCACAACTACTGAAGCCCGCACGCCTAGAGCCTGTGCTCTGCAATGAGAAGCCCACGCACCGCAATGAAGAGTAGCCCCCGCTCGCCATAGCTAGAGAAAGCCTGCGCGCAGCAGCAAACCTGCCAATCCTGAGTGTCCACCAGCAGTGGCCGCTCTCCCGCCATCACCTGGCCCTCATGAGCCCCTAAGTACGGGACCAGAAGTGAACAGAAGGCCTACGGCACCAACACTGATTCTTGGTGCCAAGGACAGAGTGGGGCTGAGCAGGACCCATGTCTTGGCCACAGCACCATCCCGGACAGGCACTGCGGCCCTTGGATGGCCAGGTCTCCAGGAAGAAAGTGGGAGATGGTGGAAGGAGAGCAAGGGGAGAAAGTCAAGGGTAGCTTATCAGGGAGGGGTGGGCCTGGGCTGTGGGGCCTCAGAGCATCCTGATGGGGCAGAAACACGGGATGAAGCCAGAGCACAACCTTTCACATCCTTCCTACACTTCAAATGTTTGCAGGAGGACGGTTGTTTGGGGACCCAGGAAGGAGAAGTGTTTCTACCCCAGAGGAGAAAGGACACTTGACAGAAGGAAGGGGAGCAGGAAGGCCTTTATTGAAAGGGTCAGTATCTGGAGGCTTATTGAATTCTTCAAAGAAATTTACAGCATTTCATTTGAGCGGGAAATACGTCCAGACTTTAACATCTTTTTCCTGTACCATAGAGAGCACTGATAAGAGAGTTGGTCATTATTTGAGAAGATAAAACCAGCTCCCTTTCATGGTGCTGGCAGTACTTCTACCGACATCATCCTTCACGGCTCTTGGTTCAGAGGTTAGAACCGCACCCCACCACCCCACCTCAGACTCACGGCTGGATTAATCTTCTGCATCTGCTTCTTCCGTTTCTCAGATTTAACTTCGCAGATCTTCTCACTTCATTTGTGATTCATTCATTCCACAAATATTTTGTTAAAGTGCTAGAGACACAATGAGGAATAAGTTCTTTGCATTGAAGAATCATACAATGAAATCATCATCATTACTGCTAGCACGTCCTGAGACTTTACTCCACACCTGCTGAATCTTCTATCAAAAAAGAGAAGTCACATGACTTCGTGGAGATTAGGTAGGAGATAAACCAAAAATTCCAGAATGACAAAACAAACCCTCCACTTGGGGGAGGAGAATGAAGAAGGAAAAACAAAGTTTCCAGAAATGCTCCCAAACAGTGAGGAAAGAGAGGTCAGAAGTTGGATATTGCCACATCCTAGAAATAGCACTTAGAAAATCAGAAAATTTAGGAAAGCAATTTCTTGTTCTAATTCTTCCTGACTCATCCTGCAAATTTCGTCATGTCTGGTCACCTCTCTGTCACTCAGTTTTCCACTACTGAAGGGTTAACCTACTGTAGCTTAACACAGATGGGTATTGTGAAAACGAAAGAATGTACATAAAAGTGCATTGGACTGTAAAGCGCTATATAGATAGGGAAGAACAAAGATTTTTAAAAGTCTGTCCTAACACTGCCAAGTTCCTCTATCCTCCAGGTACCTTCTTCCTTGAAGTTCAGCTCACGGGTTCCACCACCAGCCGGGGAGTCTGCCCAGGTTACTGTAGTAATTGTGGAGGGTGCTTCATTGAGCAAACACTCTGCAGGAACGAATCAACACATTTCTTGCTCTCCAGGAGTCCCCCGTGGAGATCAGGAGGCACCATCATGGGTCAGGGAGCACCTATCGGGGAGTATCATCGCCAAGCATGTTGCGGGGTGGGGTAGAATTTTCAGCCGGTGTTTGACCTAGGTCTTTGAAGCACTTTGAAAACAAGATAACACTGCCTCAGTGTTTCACATTTTCACGTTGCCCTGACTTCACTAGAACTTGGAGGCCCCTGAGGTCTGGGGCTTTGTGTCCAGGGTTGGGGCTTTATGTCCTTCTCGGTGTCTACACCCAGGTGGACGAACTATAGCTTATGCACAGGGTTCTTACAGTGTGGAATGAGCTACACTCGCAGTAATTTTCAACCTTGGCTGCACATTAAAATCCTCAGGGGAGCTTTTAACAGGCCGGACCTCAGGACCGTTATAATCAGAATTCCTGGGGAGTGGCCCCCTTGCATCAAGCGATTTTTAAAGCTCCTGGGTATTCTAACATGCAGCCAAGTTTGAGAAGCACTGTGCTGGAGTGCCCCTCAAATGTCAATGTGAACACAAATTGCCTGGGCGTCTGACAGAATGAAGATTTTGATTCAGCGGGTCTGAGTTTGGGGTCTGAGAGTCTGCTTTTCTAAGTTCCCAGGTGATGCAGATGCTGCTGGTAACTGTATCAAGGTGGCAGAAAGGAGCTGGGACTCGGGCGTCTCTCCCCTGCCACAGGGATTGTGGTTCTAGCGCCCTCTGGTGGTCAGAACCTCCCTAGCAGCACCCTGCCGAGAAGAACTGATGGTGGAAACCTGCCTAATAGATACAATTTCTGGAGTTTTTCAGATTCTTCCCCAGAACCCGACCACTGACATCTTCATTTCAGCCTTTTATTAACTTGAATACAAACCTGCCTAGACTACTCACCCTGGACTCCTGACTTACAAAACTGTGAAGTAATAAATGGGTATTGTTTAAGCTGCTGAATCTGTGGTATGTTAGCAGCAATACAAAACTAATACAGAGAGTTTTATAGGCTTTACAATAACAGGCCAAATGAAAATCCCAAGCCCACAGGGTTGGCCCAGCAGTTCTGCACAATGTTTCTTTTCTAGTGCAGGCAGACGGATCCGTTCCTAACCTCCAATTCAATGGCAGAAGAGGCAGAAAGGATTGTACTTCTCATCTATCAAGATTATATCTGCTGTCTTATTTCTTCCTGACTGCACACTTCTTTTCACCTTATGATGTGTGTTGTCACTGACACTCATGAAAGCTCAAGGACGGGATAGGGGGCTAGTTTGCTCTCTGTGGCAGATTGCATTTTTCCAAAGATGAATCCCATCCCATGTGCCCTTCTTATGATAAGATCTTGAGGTTCCTCCATCAAGATATGGGATCTAAGTTCCCTCCGCTTGAATCTAGCAGACCTGAGACTATGGTGGGAGTGACACTAGGTGGCTTTCGAGGCTAAGTCATAAAAGGAGATACACCTGCCTGGCTTGTTCTCTCAGGATGCTCATCCTTGGAACCCAGGCATCATGCTGTGAGGAAGCCCAAGCAGCCACCTAGAAGGGCCCCCTGTAGGTGTCCTGGCCACCACCCCAGCTGAGAGCCAGCATCTATTGCAGACATGTAAGATAGATTGCCTTCAGAAGATTCCAGCTCCCCGTCTTCAAGTCGCTCCAGACATGAGCTGCTCCCACTGAGCCCTGTCCAAATTGCAGGTCTGGGAGCAAAATAAATGTTGTTTTAAACCACTAAACTTTAGCTTATTGTTATTCGGCAATAGGTGACTGAAACACCCTCAGACTCTCTCCTGAGGACAATACATTGAATTTGACTGGGGGTCAGGTTGGGGATGAGGAACCTCTGGTTTTGATTAATTACAGGTGAGTTACCTATTTTCCATTAGTTACTATTTATAAATTTATTTATTTGGCTGCATTGCGTCTTCGCAGCTGTGCGCGGGCTTTCTCTAGTTGTGGTGAGCGGGGGCTACCCTTCATTGCGGTGTGTGGGCTTCTCATTGCGGCGGCTTCTCTCATTGCGGAGCACAGGCTCTAGCCGCGCGGGCTTCAGTAGTTGTGACATGAGGGCTCAGTAGTTGTGGCTCGCGGGCTCTAGAGCGCAGGCTCAGTAGTTGTGGTGCACAGGCTTAGTTGCTCCGTGGCATGTGGGATCTTCCCGGACCAGGGCTCAAACATGTGTCCCCTGCATTGGCAGGCGGATTTTTAACCACTGTGCTACCAGGGAAGTCCCCCTAGTTACTATATTTAAAAGGCAGTCTCATTAGAAATTAAGTTCAGTGCTTATAAACTATTAGGAAATCAGCCCTTAAATTTTTTTAGAAATGTTGGCATTTTTATGACTTTTCTTCTTTGCCATTTAATTCATTTAAAAGGCTGTCTCCTTGAGTACTTCTCAAGAACAGTCCAGACCCAGAGGGAAGTATAGTTTTAGGTATTTTTCTGCAGGTACTTCCTCACCTGTGGGAAGCAGACTTCTACAGGGGCCTCCAATGACCCTCACCTCCTGTTATTTGTGACCTTGTGTAATCTCCTTCTTTGAGTTTGAGCCAGATTTCATGACTTGCTTACCAATAGAGTATGGCAAAGGTGATGGAATGGTTGGATTACAAAAGATTGTGACTTCTGTCTTGCTAGCAGACTTTCCCAATGGCCCCCTTGACTTGCACACATTGATGACACAAGCTGCCGGGGGAAGGGAGGCCGGGGAGAGGAAGAGGAGGACCCAAAGGCAGCCTCTGGCCAACAGCCAGTAAGGAACTGAGGCCGTCAGTCCAACAGCCTGTGAGGGAAGACATGAACTTGGAAGTGTCTCCTTCCCAGTTGAGCCACGAGATGAGACACCAGTCCTGGCTGACACCTTGATTGCAGCCTGGGGAGAGACCCTGAGCAGGGGACCCAGCTAAGCTGTGCCTGGATGCCTGATCCACAGAAACTGGGACATCATAAACGTGTGTTGCTCTAAGCCGCTAAGTTTAAGGATAACTTGTTATGCAGCAACAGATAACGAATAGCTGCTCGTGTGTCATTTCTTTATCAGGATCCCCAGTCACGCACAGGCTGAACGTGTGCCCATACTCCCCCCTCCCGCCCCCCTCCACACACCAGGGTTCTCACTCCGGGGTGCCAGCCTGTGTCCACGTGAAGGCAGTACTTTAGTTCCACACTGGCCCCTGGCTTCTTTCCTGGTGTCTGTACCTGTGTTTGCTGGGCCCAACTTGGAACTCTTGACTCCATGCATCATCCCTACAAATCTCCTCCCCGGAGCCTGGGTCAGATTCTGTCTGAATCAGGTAAAGCCTCAGATACACGCTCCACCCCTGAATACTGCAAATTCGCATCTTCTCCCTTTGGGCCAGGCTGAGCTCAGGCTCTGCAAAACCTGTGGTTTCCTCAGGATATACTGGCTCTTCCTGTAGCAGGAAGAACCATTTCCTCCAAGTCATGAACTTTCTCTCATTTGAGTTCCTGCCTCTTGTTCTCTGGCCGTTCTGAACTGGGATCCCCAGGCCAGAAGCCGTTTTTTGCTTCCCAATGTTGGAATCTGAGGAGAGGTCTTACCCAGTACAATTATTATTTTTATTATTTTTATTTTTAAATTTTTCGCTGCCTTGGGTCTTTGTTGCTGCGCGCGGGCTTTCTCTAGTTGCAGTGAGCAGGGGCTACTCTTTGTTGTGGTATGTGGGTTTCTCATTGTGCTGGCTTCTCTTGTGGAGCACGGGCTCTAGGCGCGCGGACTTCAGTAGTTGTGGCACCCGGGCTCAGTAGTTGTGGCACCCAGGCTTCAGTAGTTGTGGCACGCGGGCTTCAGTAGTTGCGGCACATGGGCTCTAGAGCGCAGGCTTAGTAGTTGTGGCGTGCAGGCTTAGTTGCTCCGCGGCATGTGGGATCTTCCCGGACCAGGGCTCGAACCGGTGTCCCCTGCATTGGCAGGCGGACTCTTAACCACTGCACCATCAGGGAAGCCCTTACCCAGTACAACTGATTGAGGAATTCTTTTTTTTTTAAATTTAATTTTTATTTTATATTGGAGTATAGTTGATTTACAATGTTGTGTTAGTTTCAGGTGTACAGCAAAGTGATTCAGTTATACATATACGTATATATAACCATTCTTTTTCAGATTCTTTTCCCATATAGGTTATTACAGAATATTGAGTAGAGTTCTCTGTGCTATATAGTAGGTCCTTGTTGATTATCCATCTTATATATAGTAGTGTGTATATGTTAATCACAACCTCCTAATTTACCCCTCCCCCAGGTTGAGGATTTTTTTTTTTTTTTTTTTTTTTTGGCCATGCGGCATGCGAGATCTTAGTTCCCTGACCAGGGATAGAACCCGTGCCCCCTGCAGTGGAAGAGCGCGGAGTCTTAACCACTGGACCACCAGGGAAATCCCTGACTGAGGAATTCTTGATTGGAGCGGGCCAGAGGGCAGGAGGAGCAGAGGTGGATTTCTGGGCTGAGCTTTATTGGAAGAAGAACAATTGAAGCAAAACAGGGAAAGCTGGGGCCACCTGGGTATTTCTCCGTGGTCTCTGGTCCCACATCTACCTATTTATATCATGTGACAATATAAATTATTTTCCCTACCTTCATACCCCCGATCTTTCCTTTTGTCTTCACACATTACATTTTCAATTTACATTCTGTAAATCAGAACCAAGCACTGCAGACCAAGAAAAGCCGATCTGCTTTGGTTCTCAAATACTAGAGGAAAGAGCATTTTCCCAGGACTCTTGGGTTTACATCTGCAATGGTTTTCAGGACCAGACACAGAAGAGGATGTTTTCTATATTCTGGAGCTAGGAATACTCTAGTTACTACCTAGTTACCGTTCCACATTATGAAAAAGGATTCAGCAAGACTGGTTAGGTAACCACCACACAGATACCCGTATTGCAGACAGCTACAATCAGAGCCAGGGTGGTCTTCTCTGCTAGAGGCTCTTGCCAGAAGAGAGAGAATGCCGGCAGTTTCCTCATCCTCTGAGAAGTGTCAGTGCTTGTTGCCCTACAAGGAAATACGCTGAGTGAGTTTCCCCGTGAGAAATAAGGGAGGCATGCAGTACGTAGATCCCTGAGATGCAATAAAACACCACAGGCAATAGAAAATAATGGTTTCAGGGGAGGATGTGTTGGTGCACCTGAGTGCTAATTTTTTCATCCATTTCAACAAAAATTTATTGGGTATCTACTATGTTTCAGGCACTGTCTTAGGAAGTGATGCTACGGAAGAAGATAAGACATATAGAGCCATCACTGCAAATCAGGATCCATTCCAAATGATGCAAAGACCTAACCATAAGGCACAGAAGCCATGAAATACTGTAAGTATGGAAGAGTATTTTTTAAAGTTAATCTCAGATATGGAGTGGTCTTTCTATGTATGATGCCATAAAAACTTTAAATGTTCACATTTTTTAAAAGAATGAAATAATGCCATTTGCAGCAACATGGATGGACCTAGAGATTATCATATTAAGTGAAGTAAATCAGACAGAGAAAGACAAATAGCATGATGTCACTTACATGTGAAATCTAAAATACAACACAAATAAACTTATTTATGAAACAGAAACAGATTCTCAGACACGGAGAACAGACTTGTGGTTGCCAAGGGGGACAGGGGGTGGGGCAGGGGAGAGTTGGAAGTTTGGGATTAGCAGATGCAAACTATTATATAGAGAATGGATAAACAACAGGGTCCTACTGTATAGCACAGGGAACTATATTCAATATCCTGTGATAAACCATAATGGAAAAGAATATGAAAATGAATACATATATATGTATATGTATATATATCTGAACCACTTTCCAGTACAGTAGAAATTAACACAACAATGTAAATCAAGGATACTTCAATAAAATAAATTTTTAAAAAAAGAAAAACAAGAAAGTCTCCCAGTTCAAAGCTCCTAAGATTAAAAGGCTAATTGGAAACACCTGGACGTTTTATTCACCCAGATAAACTTTCGAGTCACCCAGATGGCCGTTTGGTCTCTCCTCAATTCCTTGCCTGATATTTAGTCTATAGCTTTCACAAAATGAGAAAAAAAACTAGATCAGCTCCTCATTTGGCATCAGTGAGCAATTTTTACTCCTTCCCTGGAACAAATGGTATCCTTTTGCTTCATCTGCCAAAAACAGATGGTAAAGGTGGGCAAGGAAGAGAGCCACCTTGGGCAGGACTCTTTCTCCATTGGCAATTAGATTTATTAACTCCCTATATCTTATGGTTATAAATATGTCCTTATCATTACTCACGTCTCTCATTGGATCAAAGCTTTCCCATGTAAGAGGACCACCATTACTACTGTTGATGAATTTCTGTTAGAATGATTTTTCTCCACCTGGGAATTCCTCTTGCCCTGTCTGTTGAGTGTGCAAGTGGACTATTAAATCTAAAATTGCATATTTTAAGGAAAAAAATTTTTTTAACTGGAAAAAAGACATCTAAAACTTCAAAACTCTCAGAGGAACCTGCCTTCCATGGTCCAAGGTTTCACCTGGCTTTGATAACTCTATCTTCACCAACAAGGCCACATCAACTCTTCCTTTATGAGATAATTACTGGAAGACCCATGAGAATTCCATACATGGCATGGGCTATAGAAGATTCCAATTTGGTCAGTTCAGACATTCTGTACTATTAAAATGAACTCATTAACTTATCAATTTACCCATACTTATCACCAGATTAATGTTGTTTTTCCTCTTGTCCTCCCATCAAAACTACTCCACATATAGAAATTGGAGATTTGGTTCTCTGGAAATGGCATCATCAAAGATTAACCTTGAACCTAATTGAAAGGGTTCAGATCTGCAAGTCCTAACTCCTCCACCTGCAAACAACAGTACTGTAGATCAGGTCCTCCACCCCTACACTTTTCTTGGAATATCCTCTGTCCACAGCATTCCTGTAAACTCCAAGAGAGCCCTGATTTATTTTTTACTAATAATAGACTTTATGTTTTTTAGAATTATTGTATTTTATTTAACGTTTATTTATTTATTTGGTTGCGCTGGGTCTTAGTTGCAGCAGGCAGGCTCCTTAGTTATGGCTCACTGGCTCCTTAGTTGTGGCATGTGAACTCTTAGTTGCAGCATGATGTGGGATCTAGTTCCCTGACCAGGAATCGAACCCAGGCCCCCTGCATTGGGAGCATGGAGTCTCAACCACTGTGCCACCAGGGACGTCCCTAGAATAATTTTAGATTTACAGAAAAAAAAATGAGAAGATAGTACAGAAGTTCCCTCTATACTTCTTCCCTACACACATAACATCTTACATTATTTGGTACGTTTGTTACAATGAATGAGCCAATATTGATACATTATTGTTAACTGAAGCCCATAGTTTACTCAGATTTCCTGAGTTTTTAATCTAATGCACTTCTTATGTATCAGACTCCCATCCAGGATGCCATATTACATTTAGTTGTCATGTCTCCCTAAGCTCTTCTTAGCCATGACAGTGTCTCACTTTCCTTGTTTTTGATGACCTTGACAGTTTTGATAGTACTGGTCAGGTATATTGTAGGATATGCCTCTATGAGAATTTATCTCATGATTTTCTCATGATTAGACTGGGTTAATGGGATTTGGGGAAAAAGAGAATTGAGGTAAAGTGTAATTTTCCCCACATCAAATCAAATATGCTATGGTATAACAAGAAATATATTTGGTCTTTGTCTCTGGTTCCTGAAAAAATCTCCCAAAGCCCCTGGTATTTCCTGAGTGATAGAAATGTCTTTGTTATTCATAGAGACCCTTTTGAGCACACCTGAGTTTATATTAATGAGGTGACTTAGGGTAAGGTCTCTAGATAGGCTTAGGATGGGACCATCTCCCAAAAAGACCAAGTGATTTAAGGTTGGAACTTTCAGCTCCATCAGCCTCTGGGAAGGGAAAGTGGTAGTGGTTGGGGGGTACAGATTAAACTCTATAAAAACTCTTGAACAACAAGATATAATGAAATTCCAGGTTGAATCTGGTGAACTCATGCATGGGGACAGAATAGCATGGGGACAGAAGCTCCTGCACTTGGGACCCTTCCAAACCTCACCCTATGTATCTCTTCAACTGGCTGTTCATCCGTATCCTAATAGCCTTTGTAATAGACTGGTACACATAAGTAAATGTCTCCTTGAGCTCTGTGAGTCAGTCTAACAGAGGATCAAATCCAAGTAGGGGGTTGTAGTAACTTCTGATTTATAGTCAGTTGGTCAGAAGCACAGGGGACAATTTGGACACGCAAATTGGTGCCTGAAGTGGGGGCAGTCTTGTGGGTCTGAACCCTTAACCTGTGGGATCTGATGCTATCTCCAGGTAGATAGTGTCAGAATTGAGTTAAATTTGTAGGGCATCAAATCAGAGTCTGCTGAGAACTGGAGAACTGCTTGGTGGTGCTGGAAAAGACACGTCGGAATTGGAGGTACACACTATCAACTATCCTGGCTTTGCCCAACCTCAGCAACTTATAAGACTGATAATGAAATAAATCATGATAATCCTAAAAAAAAAAAAAAATCATGAGTAGGATACACATTCTTTTCAAGCTCACATACAACCAAGATAGACCACATCCTGGGCCATAAAACAGAGCTTAAAAATTTAAAAGAATAGAAATCATACAATGTATGCCCTCAGACCACAATAGAATTAAACTAGAAGCCAACAACAGAAACATAGTTGGAAAATTCTCAAATAATTAGAGATTAAACAATGCAGTTTTAAATAACATGTAGATAGCAAGGATATCTCAAGAGAAACTAAAATATATTTTGAACTAAATGAAAACAAAAATACAGCTTATCAAAATTTGTGTGATGCATTGAAAGCAGTGCTTAAAAGCAGTTGTTAAAAATTTATAGCATTGAATTTATACATTAGACAAAAAGAAATATTTAGAAGTCAGTATAGCTTCCACCTTAGGGGGAAAAAAGAACAAATCAAATCCAAAGTAAGCAGAAGAAAAAAAAAATTAGAGCAGAAATCAGTAAAACTGAAAACAGAAAACTAGTAGACAAAATCAACAAAACTAAAAGCTGACGCTTTGAAAAGATTACTAAAAGTGATAAAATTCTAGCCAGGCGAATTGTATTAGTCTGCTCATGTTGCCATACCAAAAGAACAGACTGGGTGACCTAAACAACAGAAATTTATTTTCTCACAGCTCTGGAGGCTAGAAGTCCAAGATCAAGGTGCTATCAGAGTTGGTTTCTGGTGAGACCTCTCTTCCTGGCTTGTAGATGGCTTCCCTCTTGCTGTTTTCTCACATGGTATTTCTTCCATGTGCATGTGGAAAGAAAGTTATCTGGTGTCTCTTTCTCTTCTAATAAGAACACTGATCCTATCAGGTTAGGGCTCCACCCTTATGACCTCATTTAACCTTAATTACCTTCCTAAAGGCCCTATCTTTCAATACAGCCGCTTTGGGGTCTAGAGCTTCAACATATGAATTTTGTGTGCAAGGGGACACAATTCAGCCCATCAAAATTAACAGACTAAAAAAGAGAAAGACACAAATTACTAATATCAGAAATAAAGGAGAGACTATTCACTACTGATCCCGTGATCACTAAAAGAATAATAAAGGAATGTGATGAACAACTCTATCACAAATTTGATAACCTAGATGAAATGGGCCAATTTCTTGAAAGACATAATCTTCCAAAACTCACACATGTAAATTAGATAACTCAATTAGATCTATATCTATTAAAGAAATTGAATCAATAATTAATAACTTTTCAAAACAGAAAAAACAACAACAATAAAAACCAGGTCCAGATGGGCTCACTGGTGAATTCTACCAAACATTTAAGGAAGAAATTATACCAATTCTCTAAAATTTATTCCATTAGACAGAGGTAGAGGGAATATCTCCTAACCCATTCTAAGAGGCTAGCATTACCTTAATGTCAAAACCAGACAAAGACATTACAAGACCAGTTATAGACCAATACTTATTATGAACACAGATATAAAATTTCTCAACAAAACATTATTAAATGGAATGTAACAATATATAAAAAGAATTATACACCATGGTCAAGTGGGTCATACACTGCTGGTTCACCACTGGAAAATTAATGAATGTAATCAATCTCATCAACAGGTTAAAGAAGAAAAATCACATGATCATATCAATAGATGCAAAAAAAACGCATTTGATAAAAATCTAACACCCATTCATGATAAAAAAATCTCAGCAATCTAGGAATAGAGGGGAACTTCCTCAATTTGATAAATAACATTTTAAAAACCTATAGCTATCATCTTACTAATAGTGAGAAACTAGATTCTTTCCCACTAAGACAAGGATGTCCCCTCACATCATTTCTATTTAACATCATACTGGATGTCCTAGATAATGCAGTAAGACATGAAAAGGAAATAAAAGGTATACAGATTAGGAAGGAAGAAATAACACTTTGTTCACAGATTACATGTTTGTTTATGTAGAAATCCTAAAGAACTGACCCCTAAACCCTCTCAAAACAAACAAACAAAAAACCTCCTGGATCTAATAAGCAATATAGCAAGGCACATGGTTAATACACAAAATATACAAAAATCAGTTGCTTTCCTATATACTAGAAGTGAACAATTAGAATTTGAAATTAAAATACAATACCATTTACATTAGCACCAAGAAAATGAAATAGATTAAAATATAAATCTAACAAAATATGTACAAAATCTATATGAGGAAAACTATGAAACTCTGATGAAAGAAATCAAAGAAGAAATAAACCAATGCAGAGACATTCCATGTTCATGGATGGGAAGTCTCAATTTTGTCAAGATTTCAGTTCTTCCCAACTTGATATATAGATTTGAAACCGCACAACTCAGATTGGGACTTGAACCCCCTGTCTTGTAATTGAGATCACACCTGGTCTCAGGACTTAATGAAGCTCAGGTTCTTTATGTCTCATCACAGAAAGAATTCAGTGAGAGACAAAGCGATAGGTAAGGAGTGGATTTATTTAGAGAGATACATATTCCAGAGACAGAATATGGTCCGTCTCAAAAGGCGAGAATGGCTTTGGGAGGAACATACTCCACAGACGGAGTGTGGGCCATCTTAGGTGAGAGGCCCTGAAATATGGGGGTGGTTAGTTTCTATGGGCTGGGGAATTTCATAGGCTAATGAGTGGGAGGACTATTCCAACTCTCTGGGAGAAGGGGCAGGGATTTCCAGGAATTGGGCCACCGCCCACTTTTTGACCTTTTATGGTCAGCCTGGAAATAGTCAAGGTGCTGGTGGGTGTGTCATTTATCATGTTAATGTGTTATAATGAGCATATAATTAGGCTCAAGGTCCACTAGAAGTCGAATCTTCATCCATCTTGGACCTGGTGGGTTCTAACCAGTTTATGTCATACCCTCAAGGGCTATGTCATACTTTTAGAGTTTGTACCATGCCCCCTTCCCTCCTGTTTCAGATTCAAGGCAATTCCAATTAAAAAAAAAAAAAAAAAAAAAAAAATCCCAGGAAGTTATTTTGTAAATATAAACAAACTGATTCTAACATTTATATGGAGAGGCAAAAGACCCAGAATAACCAACCTAATATTGAAGGAGAAAAATAAATTGGAAGACTAACACTATTTGATTTTAAGACTTACTATAAAGCTACAGTAATCAAGGCAGTGTGGCAAAAGAATAGACAAATAGGTCATGGAACAGAATAGAGAGCTCAGAAATGGACTCATACAAATTTAGTCAACTTGTCTTTGACAAATGAGCAAAGACAATTCAATAGAGCAAGGATAATCTTTTCAACAAATGGGTGCTGGAACAACTGGGCATCCACATACAAAAAAAAGGAAGTAAGGTCTTTACACCGTCCACAAAAGTTACTCAAAATGGATCCAGATCTAAATTTAAAATGCAAAACTAAAAAATTCCTAGAAGATAGCATAGGAAATTTAAATGACCTTATGTTTGGCTATGACTTTTTATATACAATACCGAAGGCACAATCAGTGAAAGAAAAAAATTGATAAATTGAACTTTATTAAAATTAGAGTTATGTTACCGAGTCCAAGCTTGCTAAGCTCGCCGCATGACAGGCCAATAAATCGGAGACGAGGTGTTGAGGCAAGGAGTGTGACTTTATTCGGAAAGCCAGCAGACTGAGAAGATGGCAGACTAAAGTTTCAAAATAACCATCTTATCAGAGTTTGGATGCCAGTTTCTTTTATAGCACAGAGAGGGGGAGGAGATGAGGAAGTAAAGTAAAAAGGCCATAAGTTTTGCAAATATCACCTGGAATGGCCAGCCTCGGGGAGGGGATGTGTTAATTTCTTCTTTCTTGTAGCCATCCGCAGGTGGACAAGGTCCGGATGTTCCCCTGAACAAAGGCACTTTGGTTTAACATTCAGGCAGAGGGGCAGGGCTCCCGGAGGCAGGCCATTATGTATACACAGTATCCTTTTAGTGAACAAAAGCAGTGGAAAGTAAAGGTTAAAGTAAAAGAAACAGATCCAACACGTGGTCAGATTTGGCTCTTCCCTGTTATAAATACCTTTATAAATTATAAAGTTATACCTTTATAAATTATAAAGGTATACCTTTACCTAACCTATAAGTTATACCTTTATAAATTATAAAGTTATACCTTTACCTTCCTCCTGGACAATATAAGGGACTTGGAATATTCATCACTTTGTCTCATTTCAATTTCTATGACTTTTCCGGTATGCATGTGTAGGGGAGCAGGATTTGCCACCCTAAATTATGTCTCTTTGGCACATTTTTTTTTTTTTAGCCAGGCCGTGCCAGCATGCTAGTTCGATTCTAGTTCACGCAGGATTCTAGTTCCCCTGCCAGGGATCAAACCTGTGGAAGCACGGAGTCTTAGCCACTGGACCGCCAGGGAAGTCTCAGCATATTGTTTTAAGCTGGTTATTCTCTGAGAAACAGACAGGAGAAGGGCTCTGAAGACAAAGTAGGAGTTGCCTTCGTGTAACAAACATTTCCATTTGTAAGGGAAATCTCCATTCATGTCTCCCTGGAAGAGAAGGATGAGCAAATCTTTAGAAACTCTTATTGGGTGGAGATTTAAATGTGCATCACAATCACCCTTGTTTACTTTGCTATTCCTGGTAACCTCCCACAACTGACTCTTCCTACTCTCGACATCCTCTTTGGTCTTTTTTTTTTTAATGGGATTTTTAAAAAAAATTTATTTTTGGCTGCATTGGGTCTTCGTTGCTGTGCACAGGCTTCCTCTAGCTGCAGAAAGTGGGGGCTAGTCTTAGTTGTGGTGTGCGGGCTTCTCATTGCAGTGGCTTCTCTTGTTGTGGAGCTCAGGCTTTAGGCACGTGGGCTTCAGTAGTTGTGTCACGCGGGCTCAGTAGTTGTGGCTCGTGGGCTCTAGAGCGCAGGCTCATTAGTTGTGGCACACGGGCTTAGTTGCTCCGTGGCATGTGGGATCTTCCTAGACCAGGGCTCAAACCCGTGTCCCCTGCATTGGCAGGCAGATTCTTAACCACTGCGCCACCAGGGAAGCCCTCCTCTTCTGTCTTTAGCTGAAGATGTTATTTAAGGTGAGGGTTTCAGCCATTTTGGTGTGTTACTCAATTTTTCTGGGTCTCTCCCACGTATACATGATATTAAGCCTTGTTTGATTTTCTCCTGTTAATCTGTCTCATGTCAATTTAATTCTTAGATGAGTCAGAAGAACCTAAAAGAGTGAAGATAAATTTCTTCCTCCCTGACACATGGTAATCCCATCATTCTATCTCCACAAGGAAATATTATTCATGTTTCATACAGATAATGAATAGTTGTATTAATCAGATACACTCCTCTCTCAGATCCTCATTCCTAGAAATACAGAGCTTTCACCTGGAATCACTTTTCATTGTTCTTAAATATAATCTTTAGAACTGCATTTTCTGCAGATTAATTTTCCTTTTTTTTTTTTTTTGGCTTGAAATAATCTTATTTCATAAAAATGGAAAATTCTTGAAAGATGCTTTTACTCTGTATAGAAATACAGGTTGGTAGTTGTTGTGGTCTGAACGCAGGTTGGAAAAGAATTTCCAGATATAAGGCAGAACGTAAAGAAGACAGAATTTATTAGAGGGAAGGGTCGCTGCCAGAACAGCAGGCCAACTTCCTAATAGTCTGGGAGAGTGGAGCCCGAACATGTGCTATTGATCAGTTTTTATAGCCAGAAAACAAAGGAATGGTCTGAGGTGAAAATTTCGTTTACTGATTGGTCAAGGCACATATACCTTCCTTCTATAGGGTGGGAGTGGGACAGGGCAGATGCCTTTCCTTATTTGGGACAGGTCCTGCTGCCCAGGTGGGCGTTGCCTAGGTGGGCTCAGGAATTTCGTAACCATCGAAACATAGTGGGGAGGGTGAGTAAGAATCCGGTAGGGGGTGTAACGCTGACACTTTTTTAGGCAGGGTTGTCCTTTGTCCTTGAAGCACCATTGTCCTTGGAGCGCCACAGTAGTAATTCCTTCAGTGGTCTGAATAGGTCCTTTCACTGTGTCCCAGAACCACAGCTATGTATTGGGAATGAGAGATGACAGATAACTTACTCTGTTTATAATCTCCTGGTCTTAGGTTAGGTTGGGAGCATAAATGCTAAGACTGAGATTGAGCCAATGACTAGATGGGGTTTTTGGTTGCCATATAAAAGAGAGGCTGAGAGTATTGACTGGGTAGGAGTAGTAAATGGGTTAACAAATTGTTCTTGAAAGTGGTTATATTCTCACCAATCCTTTTTTCTCTTTCTGTTCACCAAGCTTCCCTTACATTCAATTTGGACCATGTAAATGAGCTTGGGGTGTCGACTGAAAAAAAATGCACCACTTAAAATTTAAGAATTATGTTATATTTGGGGCATTCCCGAGGACTATAGCCCGGGAAGGTGGCCTCTCAGATAGAGGTAATGGAGGAGCCAAGATATACACAAATTTTTACTGAAAAAAAAAAATAGTAGTCAAACATCAAAAGATTACTGCTAATCACAAAAAAAGACATCTTTTTACAAAAAAAAAAATTTATGTATTTATTTGGCTGCGCCAGGCCTTAGTTGCGGCATGCAGGATCTTTTAGAGACAGCATGTGGGATCTAGTTCTCTGACCAGGGATGGAATCCGGGGCCCCTGCATTGGGAGCACAGAACCTTAGCCACTGGACTACCAGGGAAGTCCCCAGACATCTTAAGTTAATGATTTCAGTGTCTTTCTATGCATGGGAAGATGCAAGTCTGGGCTCACTGAAATTACTCCTTAGCTATGCAGAAACTATGTGCCAGGCCCTGTTACCTACCTTGAGATAGGTAGTGTTATTTCCCCCATTTTATTTACTGAATGTTAATGAGAGTCCGTTTTCCTTAAACTGGAGTCCCCCGGAAGCTTTGTTGACACACAGAAGGCTGGGTCCCACCCCCAGGATGATTTCTAAGTGTCTAGGTTTAGGTTAGTGCCCGAGAACTTGCACTTTAAACAAATTCCCAGGTGATGCTGACGTTACGGGTTTGAGACGCACTGAATTAGAGCAACATTTAATGTTAGTACACAAAGAACCCGTAAATTAGATATTAGCTTCATTTTTCCATGTGAATCAGGGTCCCCGGGAGCCTGAGAGGTAAAGGGGCCAGCTACGCCCACACAGGTACCAGTGGGTCTCATATTACAGACCTCTGAAGGCGGGCGGGACTTGGCCCCAGAGGGCTGGGGACAGCCCCTTAAGGAGGTGCAGCTCGCGGTGCAGCCCGGCCAATGTCAACCAGCAAGGTCCGCTCTCCTGCCCCGCCTGCCTCCCTCCCGCCTCTCCCCCGCCGCCCCCGACCAGCCTGGCCGGATGCAGGACAGAAAACACGATCCAGGAGGCTGTGCCGGTGCGTCACCGGCTGGCGCTGGGCCAATGACAGCCCCGGAGAGTGTCGTTTCTTAGGGCCGAGGAGGTGGGGGCCGGAACTTCCTGCGTTTCAGGGCAGCAAGTCATTTCCCCGGGCCGGTGCGCCCCGAGCCGTGGGCCCGGGGCTGGGCCAGAACCGCTCTTCCCAGCTGGTTTTCGGGAGCGGGAGGGGAAGGATAGGGAGGCCAGGACCCTCCTCCGCACCTTTGAACTAGTCGCGAGCCCCTGGGACGCGGTGTGCGCCAGGGTCCCGCCGGGCCGCGCGCTCTCCGCGGCCCCAGAGGCGGCATCGGGCTCTGGGTGCCCTTGACCCCGGGGAGACTGAAGTGCCACCTCGCCCCGGGCAAGGCGAGGCGGTGCTAGGCTGAGCCCGCGACACCCGCCTCGGTCGCCCGCCTCTTAGGGCCCCTGCGTCCACGGGCTGCGATGGCGGCGGCGGCGCTGATGGACCAGGCGAAGGTGAGTGGATGGGCTTCAGGCCCTCAGCCGCTCAGCCCCCCACCCTCACGTGCCCGGCGCCTGGGTATCAAAGATGGGCGATGCCCTACAACTTCACGTCCTTTTCATCTTTCTGCTTTTCAGTCCCGGGTCTCCGAGGGTTTGAGAAGGGGAGCAGTCCCTCCCAGCCTAGGGTCCTGAATCCAGGCCAGAGATTCTAGAGGGCAGTTCCTATTTCTAAACTCTAGTGGGATGAGGTGGGAAAGGGTTTCCTAGGCACGGGAACCAGCACGTGCAAATGCCTGATTGAACTGGGAGTGTTCAGAGAGCAGGTGGGCTGAAGTCAGCCCTGGAATGGCGTGTTGGGGAGCTGGGGCTCTCTACTGAGAGTGCTGGGAGCCACAGAAGGTTTAGAGCGGAGGAAGATGATCTGACTTAGGTCTTAGCAGGGTCCTATGGATGCTGAGTGGAAAACTGACTGCGGGCTGAGGGTGAAGGCGGGGAGAGCAAGGCTGGTGCAATACTGCAGCCCATGTGACTAGGGCAGGTGGCTGGAGGCCGAAGGGGCGACTGGATTCTTCTAGGTGTGTCTTTTAAGCTAGTCTGACCAGATTTTCTGATGTGGAGGCTGACAAAGAAAAGAGGTGACGTGATGGTTTTTGGTTTTAGCAGCTGGAAGGATGGATGAACCATCAACTGAGAAGGGGAAGTTGGTTGTAGGAGGAATTTTCAGTGGAAACAGAAGAAGTTAGGTTTTGGCCATGTTGAACTCTGATGTTCCAGGGACCCCTGAGTGAAGTTGAAGGTTGAGCAGCTAGACACACAGTTATGGTGTTCTGGGGAGGCTTAGTTTAGGTTATGTGACACCAAATATACAAAGGGACAATTGACGGACTATATATAAAATAGAACTCTGACCCACAACCTGCAGCAATCTGCCCAGGCAACCAACCCTCTTATCTACAATAAACAACCCAGGAAGCCATCCTGCTGAAAGTTAGACTTGCAGGAAGCCAGATTGCTATCTCTAGTGACAATCCAGAAAGTTAAACAATAACTTCTGTAACAATTGGCCCCAAAAGACCAGGACTTAATAGCTGACAACTCCTCTAATTTTTGTTCCTACTTCCAACATAGGACCAACCAGAGAAAGCCAAATATGCACCCCTAACCAATCACATAGGACGCCCTGCTCCTACTTAGCCTGCCTACAGCTTCCCCATGCCAACAGGGCACACCTGAAGCCTTCCTTTTTTTTCCACTTACAAAGCTTTCCCACTCCTCTGCCTGCCTCTGAGTCTGTGCCAGAACATAAGCGGTTGACTCTGTTTCTATAGCAAACTCAGGGTAATTAGCCTTTGCTGTTCTCATTTGGTTGGTCTTTATTTTCACAGTTAGAAACATCGAGGGACTTCCCTGGAAGTCCAGTGGTTAAGACTCCACGCTTCCACTGCAGGGGGGGCCGGGTTCGATCCTTGGTCGGGGAACTAAGATCCCACAAGCCATGCGGCGTGGCCAGAAAAAAAAAGAGAAAGAAAACAAAAAAAGAAACAACCAAGATATGGCGTCTGGTGTGTGGGCAAGGGTGTGTCGGATTTAGGAGGGTGAAACTTCAGGTCATGGTGGCAGTGATGTTAGGGGGAAGGGGGAGGGGGGGCCTGAGAACTGAGAACGGGGTATCTTGCTGGCTTGTTTGGCATCATAAAGACAGATGAGGGAGAGTTATGTTTATGGTGGTAGTTGGGCAGGGGGCTGTGTGTAGGGAAAAGTGGGTCTGGCAGGTGGCCAAATTTTCCTGGGGGCATAGATACGAGAAGGGGGGCTGAGGCTTCGTAGTATTGGAGGTCGTTTTTCAGTGAGGCCTGGGCTGGTGCTCATTCAGCCATCTTCGTTCTCACCAGGGCTCTGTGGACCCTTGAGGGGGCCTGGGGATTTTCAGTCAGGCTGGGGAATCAATTCAGGGGCAAATGGGGCAAGATGAGAGAGCCATTAGACCCTGGTGGGTGGGGGGTAGGAGGACCAGAGAGGTTGGCTTTTGAATGAGTGATTGATGAAGGGACAGAAGAAAAGGGCCAAGGGCGTCTGATGTAGTCCTGCGTGGCTTGGATTGAAGGCAGGAACGGGGCCAGGTGGAGAGGCCTTCACATCAAGGGTGGATGTTGCCCTTGGCAGTGGGAGCCACAGAAGGTCTGGGGGCAGGATGGGATCATGGCTGTATTTGCCAAGAATTCTCCGGACTGTCAGGGAGGGGGCAGCTTCCTCCTCTACCCCTCCTTTGAGTTCTTGTGGCTGGACTAATAATAAAAGTAATATTAACAGGAGAAAAACAAATTTTAATGCACATGAAGGTCTCACAGAAATGCGACCTAAAAAGTGGCCAAAGCAGGCAGCTTTTATACTTATTAGACAAGGAAACAATACATTTGTGAGGAACTGACTGGACAAAGAAACTTAGGTTTTGGGTGCCCAATTAGTGAAGAAGCTAAACAAAGTTCAGGCTTCAGGTAGTAAATTAAAGAAGTAACAGGGTTTTATTTACATAGGTTTCTTGGCCCAAATTCCCTATCTTTGGCAATAAGGGTGTTCTTTTTTTTGTTTTTTAATGTTTACTTATTTATTTATTTGGCTGCGCCGGGTCTTAGTTGCTGCATGCGGGCTCTTAGTTGCGGCATGCAGGATCTAGTTCCCTGACCAGGGATGGAACCCGGGCCCCCTGCATTGGGAGCGCGGAGTCCTAAATAAGGATGTTCTTTATGTCCAGATGCAGGGAGTGCACTTTTTACGTGAGAAATTTATTTCCTGTTTTCAGGGAGACAGAAAGGAGGGTCAGAGTGTCCCTTGTGTTGGCTGTTTCTTCAGTAACTTTAATTCGAAATAATCAATATGCCATTGAGAAACATTTAGGGGAGGCCTACCTCGGGTCTGACAGTTCCCTCCTCTGAGTCGTCCTCTGTGGAGAGAGAGAATGGGTTAGTGGAGTCCTACAGTTCATTGAACCAGTTTCTTAGTTCTGAGAACAGGTTAGTTCAGTTAAACAGTTATACCTTATCTTAGGAGGCAGTGATGCAGGGGGGCTCCCAAAGCTAGGCCTAGGTGCAAGCAATCAGGTATTTAATAAGAGACATTTCTAGGGAATCAAAAGAAAAACAAAGGTTAATGATCGGAGCAGATTATAAACCAGTTTATAGACCAGGATGCAGTCAGTCAAGAAGATTTCGAGATGTCAGGGTTGAAGCATCTTTTGCAGTTTGAAATGTCTCTGATGTCACCAGGTGTTCAGGAAAACTTTCTGAGTGGCTCATACAGTAAAAGGCACGAGGATGGTTTAAATATGAGCCGTGGTGGCAATTTCTCTGAAGTTTATCAAGTCGTTTAGCTTCAATTTGCAGGGCTTCAGGAAAAGGGCAATTTTAGTTCTCAATGATTCCAACGCAATGACTCCAAACTCAGTTTTAGTTCTCAGTGATTCCAACTCAGAAGGGTGAGAGAAAATTGGAAACATTAAAGAGTTGTAGCCAGATATTGGAGGAAACTAGAAAAATTCAGGATCCAGTCCAGTTTTCAGGTAAATAACAAAACCTCAATGAAAACTAATAGCACTAGAATCATATATACAAGTGTGCATTATAGTTTCTATTGAAACATAATTTTATTCTCTAAAATCACTCTAATTTCTACCAAAGATAGCCAAATTAAGACGAATTTGTTTGCAGAGTAAGTCTAGATTCCATAAACTCGGCCTGATTATTTATACAAGTCCAGCAAGAATAGGGCTTAGCCATATAGGCTCTTCTGAATCTGCTTTGCTGGAACTTTTCATGAGACATTAAAGCAGTTAGTCATTATCTTGTTTGTTTGTTTGCTGACAAACTGCAACAGAGACAACATTAGCCCGTTTGACTAGTACACTCAGGTAGAACAAAGGTTGTTTATCTACATTACATTTAATGCTAACTCTGAAGATATACCTGTATTAATTTAACCAACAAGTAGCTTTTATTTCCTAAAGATTATCTGAGGATACACCTTCAGGTAACTCTGAAGATATATCTGTATTAATTTAACCAACAAGTAGCTTTTATTTACTAAAGATTATGAAAAACGTTTGGGTTATTTTTTATTACATATTTGAGACTTTTTATATAAAAAAAGTCTTGTTTATTTAAGCCAATTAAATAGAGCTCTTTTACAGATTAATTTTGGCAATGCCATCCAGAGGTAACATACACATATGGACATATAGATAAACTCAACCAGAGAGCTCATAGTTCTCATTTTAAAACTTTAGTCATGAATCAGGTACAACAGAAAACTCACTAGTTTATCAGTAACAGTTGGAATGAATTAGATTATTTGCTCAGCTAGCTAGTCTTTTATTATTTGTGTGGAAGACTTTTAAGATCTGTATTTGCCCTTGACACGCAATTCTAGGGAGGCTGTGACTTATTAGAGTTTGAGCAAGAAAGTCCTTTTAACAGTGGGTGTTTGTTTGAAAAAGCCTCTCTCTCTTTTTTCCTTTAATTTCAGGTTTTACTGATTGAATTAGTCCGGGCTCAGGCTCAGGCTCTGTGGGCTGTGTTTATATTCAAATACATGACTTATAACTTGAAGGGACAGAGAAAGAAAATATGTTTTGGAGTATACTTGTCTATTATCATAGGTCTTAGGGTAATTATTATTAAATGTTTTTCTTAAGTACAGGACAAGTTTGCGCCAATATCCTGATCTACTATAATATCTGCAAGCATTTTGAGAGGACTAGGTGAGACCTTGGGACGAGTAAAGTTCGGTGGGCTTTGACCTGTTTCTAGAGTTGTACTTCTGGTTTTATAGAGCTTTGTAAGGCAAAGACAGTTGTTTCTATTAACGCTTAAATATTGGCCTCCAGTCCATTTATTTTCTGATTATTTGTAGGAGAGCCTGGGAAATTGCTGAGAAGATGGGGTGATTTTTAAGGAGAATTTATGTTGGATTTTTGTTTTAAGTCTAATTTCTGTTTTTTTTTTTTATCTTAATAAGAGATTCTCTAAGACTAGTCGTTATACCTTTATTTTTTTTTTATAGCACATTTGATCCTCCCATAAGTACCAATATGACAGCTGTTTATTATGAGAGCTCTCAATTGTTTTTTCCTTTTAAATATAGCCAATTTAAAGGATCTATCATCTGGCCATTGACGAGTAGGATCTTATATTTTCACATAGTGACTGAAACTAATGTTTTATTATGGCTTAACCAAAGATGCAAGAGGCATCTCACAAGAAGAGTATATAGCCCTCACAAGATCCAAAAAGCCCACTCCCAGAATTAGTCTAAGAAGGTAGAACCCCTTTGTTGCTACAGGTGGTAAGAATGGTGTAGGGAAAATGGTGTCTCCAGTGTCCCACAAAAATGTGGGGCGCCTCCAGCCATAAAACCAATAATTTATGGTATCCGGCAGGCACTACTGGAATGGGACTTTTCCAGCACTAACAACCAATAAAGGTTGCGATGACAGAGGCCCCTTATGGACTGGGACGCCTTATGACAAAGTCCCCTGAGAGCTGGTATGGCTGGACAAAGAGCTTGGCCCCCAGATGCACCCCAGTAAATGCACCTTCTGGATGGCAGAGACCAGAGACAGTATTCTAACTGGACACAAAGCCAAGCTCTGAGGACATAAAACAAGATGGAAGGAAAAACCTCGCCTTTTTTTGTTTTTAATTTTTTAAAATAAAGAACCCAGAGCAGGACTTCCCTGGTGGCGCAGTGGTTAAGAATCCGCCTACCAATGTAGGGGACAAGGGTTTGATTCCTGGTCCAGGAAGATCCCACATGCCACGGAGCAACTAAGC
Source organism: Eschrichtius robustus (assembly GCF_028021215.1). Classification (NCBI taxonomy): domain Eukaryota; kingdom Metazoa; phylum Chordata; class Mammalia; order Artiodactyla; family Eschrichtiidae; genus Eschrichtius; species Eschrichtius robustus. The sequence continues at coordinate 52,985,492 of NC_090842.1, read as the reverse complement.
CCATGTGCCACAACTACTGAAGCCTGCGCGCCTAGAGCCCATGCCAAGAGAAGCCACCACACACAGCAACAAAGACACAACGCAGCAAAAATAAATAAATAAATAAAAAGAACCCAGCAAAGTTTGTCGAAACAGATGCCGGTCTGGTGAGAACTGCTAATTCACCAGTGGGTGAGGCTGGCTTGAACAGCAGGTTCATAGGGCCTATGCCTGTGTTCTGCCCTCTGGTTCTTCCTCGTGACAAACAACACGACAGAGACAGAGAAAAACAGTGACCATCTCTGGGAGGTGAAGGATAAGGATTCCCAAGTCACTAATCCAAGGAACTAACCAGCTCCACAAATATTTTCTCCTGCTAATCTAAATTTAGAGACAGAGAAAAGGGAGTCTCACCACTTTCCCTCCCACCAGAACTTGCAGGCAGAGACCCGGGAGGCCGACTTGGTAAGAAATCTTACCTTCTGCAGTCTTTGTCAGATGCCCCCGGATCTACAGCATCCTCAGGGCGGGAAGCAGGCTCCAGCCGGCCTCCTGCCTGGCTCACCAACTGTTGCGAAGGGGGAAATTTCCCCCTCTACCCCTCTTTTGAGATTTTTGTGGCTGGACTAATAATCAGATTGACACAAGACAGATTAATAGGTGAAAAGGAAACAAATTTTAATTCCTGTGCATGGAGGTCTCAGAGAAATGGGACCTAAGAAGTGGCCAAAGCAGGCAGCTTTTATACTTTTTGGACAAAAAAAACAATAAATTTGTAAGGAATTGACTAGACAAAGAAACTTAGGTTTTGGGTACACAATTAGTGAAAAATCTAAACAGAGTTTGGGCTTCGGGTAGTAAATTAAAGAAGTAACAAAGTTTGTTTATATAGGCTTCTTGGCCCCGAAATCCCTATCTTTGTTGATAAGGGTGTCTTTCTACCTCCTTGAGGTAGAAAGACACCCTTTTACATGAGACATTCATTTACTTTTACATGAGAGATTCATTTCTTGCTTTTAGGGAGACAGAAAGGAGTGTCCCCCTTGTGCTGGCCGTTTCCTAAGTAAATTTAATTCAAAATAATCAATATGACATTGAGGCACATTTTGGGGTGGCCTACCCTGAGCCCCAGCGATACCATGTAAAGAGTGACAGCGCATGGAGATGGCTATGATGTGGGCTGGGATGGGGAGGGGGTACAGCAACAATGGGGATGCAGTGGTGAGGTCCAGGGTTTGAGGAAATGTACAGTCCAAAGAGTGATATGCATGTGGGGAGGACATGTGAGCTGTTGCCCCCAGGGCCCTGGTACTGGGGATTACGGAGAAGATTGAGCCCATGTTTGTTTGTATCTGGAAGGCATGACATCGGCGACACTAGGGGCCCTGCACTTCAGGCCCAGAGCATTGCTGGCATTGCTGTGGGCTGAAAAAGCAGTCATAGAAGGCATGGAACCAGGGTCTGGGATCTCCTCTGAGTTGGGAAGCTGGGGAGGAGGGTGAACAGGGGATAGACAGGCAGTCCTGAGGAGAGAAGCTGATCATGGAATGAACTGTCCCCATCATGGCAGGACTGTGTGACCTTTGAGGACGTGACCATTTACTTCTCCCAGGAGGAATGGGGACTCCTTGATGAGGCTCAGAGACTTCTGTACTGTGATGTGATGCTGGAGAACTTTGCACTGATAGCCTCACTGGGTAAGGCTTTTACACCCACCCAGGTGTCCTCAGCTCATCTCTGCCCATCCTCTTTTCCCAAGAAGGGGCTCTTTCCTTCCCACAGCCGGACTGTGGGCACTGCTTCCTTCCCCCCCACCTTTTTTTTTAAAATAAATTTATTTATTTTATTTATTTATTTTTGGCTGCGTTGGGTCTTCGTTGCTGCGTGCGGGCTTTCTCTAGTTGCGGAGAGCGGAGGCTACTCTTCATTGAGGTGTGCGGGCTTCTTGCAGTGGCTTCTCTTGTTGAGGAGCACGGGCTCTAGGCATGCAGGCTTCCGTAGTTGTGGCACATGGGCTCAGTCGTTGTGGCTCACGGGCTCTAGAGCGCAGGCTCAGTAGTTGTGGCGCATGGGCTTAGTTGCTCCGTGGGATCTTCCCGGACCAGGGCTCGAACCCGTGTCCCCTGCACTGGCAGGCGGATCCTTAACCACTGTGCCACCAGGGAAGTCCCCCTTCCCCCCTTTCTGGTATATGGGCCGTGGGTTCCAGAGCTGAGTTGTGTGCAGGGTCCCACGCTCTCCCCAAGCAGCCCCAACACCTGCTGCCCTGAAGCCTTGTGGGGAAGGGTCCCAGAAGGAATGAGTCTTGCAGTCAGCCCAGTGGATCCCGTCTGACTTGGCCACTGCCCGCCTGGGTGATCGTCCAGATCTATGACAGTTCTGTTCTGCTCTTTTCCTTTAACTAACATTTCCTAAGGCCTGACTGCCAGGAATTCAAGGCACTGGTGGTTACTAATTGCCATGACCACTGAGATGTTCCTGCTAGATCTCCCTTGTGTGTTCCTTTTGTAATATTTTGTTTTCTTTCCTGTGGTCTGTTGTGGGGTAGTTCACCAGGGCAAGTGCTGGCCCCTTACCTGTCCTGTCTTCCCCTTAGGACTTACATCCTTCAGGTCTCATGTAGTTGCCCAGCTGGAGATGGGGGCAGAGCCCTGGGTGCCTGACCAAGTTGACATGACGTCAGCCATGGCAAGAGGGGCATATAGAGGGCCTGGCTCAGGTAAGTGAGAGATGGGGGAGCATGTGACATCACTACTGTCTTCAAATCATACCTGCCACTTTTCTCGTGTTCATCGTTGTTTTGGTGCCAAAGCCTTATATCTCTTCTACCTTTCCTTTCCTGTTCTTGACACATTGCCTACTTGTCATTTCTGCTTTGACTTGGGGCCCCTGGCTGTGTCACTGTTTCCACAGCTCCCTCTGCAGCACTCTCCAATGTGGACCTGCACTTAATATGTCATGAGATGTACACATTTCCTCTTATAGTCCTTGAACACCAGCTAGCCAGTTGCAATCAGATTTTCCTGGCCCTGGACACATCCTTCTGCACAGTCCTCATGGGTTACCAGCAGCCAGGGCTCCCCTGAAAAGCCTTTGTAGAGAAGTGAGGAGGAGACTTGCCTTTCCACCTGATACTGTGCACATCTTTGTGTCCTTGCTCCTGGTAAGCCCTCCCCTATTTCGTGACCTTACCAGGCACAGCACAGCAGAGAAGACCATTCCTTATCCTGACCTCAGGCCTCTCATCTTGCCAATAATCCCATGGACTCATTCCTGGATCAGACTTGCATTTGTGATTGGGTTGTTTTCTTCTATGAAAATTAATATGAATGTCATCAGCATTTTTCTACTTTCAGATTTTTGCCATGGAACAGAGGGTGAGGAGTCACCTGCTGAGCTTAGTGTTTCTGTAGAAGTGTCACAGGACATGAATCCCAAGGTGGTTCCATCCACCCAGAAGGGCTACCCCTGTGACCTGTGTGGCCTACACCTGAAAGACATTGTGCACCCGGCTGAACACCAGGCAACACATCCCAGGCAGAAACCACATGTGTGTGAGGCATACAGGAGAGAGTTCAAGTTCAATGCCAACCTTCACCAACCACAGATGCAGCAGAACGTGGACAAGCCTATTGCAAGGAACGAAGGCAGCGCCTCGCTTGTGAAGAGCTGCAGAGATGACACATCAAAGAAACCTTTCACACTGAGGGAGGGCGGGAAGGCCTTTGTGTCCAGATGTGGTTTTCTCCAGCACCAGGTCACTCCCTGTGTAGTGGAGCCACACCAGAGCTCCGAAGGCGTGGTGGATTTTCCCACTATGCAATGCGGTAAGAAGTGCAGTGAATTTCAGAACGCTCTCAGTGACAAATCCTCACTTGTTCAGCAGAGAACCCACACTGGAGAAAGGCCTTACGAGTGCAGCAAATGTGGGATATTCTTCAGCTACGCCGCTGGCCTCTTTCAACACCAGAGAGATCACAATCGAGGAAAGCCTTATGAGTGTGGTGAATGTGGGACATTCTTTAGCCAGCAGTCCAGTCTCATCAAACATCAGAGAGTTCACACTGGTGAAAGCCCTCATGTGTGCAGCGAATGTGGGAAATTCTTTAGCCGAAGCTCCAATCTTATTCAACATAAGAGGGTGCACACTGGAGAAAAGCCTTATGAGTGCAGTGAATGTGGGAAATTCTTTAGCCAACGTTCCAACCTCATTCATCATAAGAGGGTTCATACAGGTAAAAGTGCTCATGAGTGCAGCGAGTGTGGGAAATCCTTCAACTGCAACTCCAGCCTAATTAAACATTGGAGAGTTCACACTGGAGAAAAACCTTATAAGTGCAATGAGTGTGGAAAATTCTTTAGCCACTTTGATGGACTTGTTCAACATCAGATAGTTCACACTGGTGAACGACCCTATGGGTGCAGCGTTTGTGGGAAAGCCTTTAGCCGAAGCTCCGACCTCATGAAACATCAGCGAGTTCACACTGGTGAACGGCCTTATGAGTGCAGTGAATGTGGGAAACTGTTTAGCCAAAGCTCCAGCCTCAATAGCCATCGGAGACTTCACACTGGTGAACGGCCTTATCAGTGCCCTGAATGCGGGAAATTCTTTAGCCAACGCTCCAGCTTCAATAACCATCGGAGACTTCACACTGGTGAGCGGCCTTATGAGTGCCTTGAATGTGGGAAAACCTTCAGGCAAAGTTCTAATCTGAGGCAGCACCAGAAAGTTCACAAACCAGATAAGCCATATAAGTGCAATGAATGTGAAAAAGCCTTCAGCCAAAGGTCTACCCTCATCCGGCATCAGAAAATTCACACTAGAGAAAGGAGTTCAGAGAATGTGCACCCTCCCTCTTCAGCACGACAGCACCCACTAGAGATTAACTCTGAGAGTGGTCTTTATGAGGGAGCTGTCAGCCAGAAGTTGAACCTTGTTCATCCAAATATCTATGCTGGAGAGATTCCCAATGGATGCTAGATATATTGGAAGCTTTCTGGAGCAAGGTTGCATTTTCTGACCACAAACTTTGCCAGAGTTTTTCTCACTGCTAATGTCTGTGGTAGAAGTCATCTCAGTTCTACCCACTGGCAGGTGTCCAGAGTGTGCATCAGCCACTTTCCTGTGCTCACGGAAGACAGGCCTCTGTTTCCTCTTTCCAAGAGGGAATCATGAGTAGCCTGAGGCCATGGGAAGATGTCATTCCCTCCCCCTGTGACTGGTTTAGCTGTGGACATGACCCATCTTTGGCCATGAAGACCTGAGCTGGGTCCTACTGGCAGCTTGCAGAGGTTTCCCTTTTCCAAGGACATTTGTTGATCTTGTATGATGCTTGTGATGGATTCATCCAGCTTCCACATTACCCACCTTAACAACTATTTACTTTACATTGCTCTGGTTTGGGTGATAAGAGCCTTACTGATAAAGCCACCTTTAATCTCCTGTGTTCTGATAACTGTGGAGTGGGTTGAGAACAGAATTAAAGTCTACCAAACCAAAGGGGTCTCCAAATTTATTGCCTCAGGGAAGAGCAGGATGGCAGAGCGCAGTTTTCAGTCCAGATTTGGCCTCATTTGTGTTGCTACCCAAGGCATCCTAGGGAAGCTTGTAGGGCTTTGTGGGCCTAATGTTGTGGTCTGAATGGCATGAATTTTTGTGAATCAGAGATTACTCTGAGGAAGGGGAGGCTGTGCAACCTCCAGTGCCTCTGGAAGCAGCATGAGTTGGGCCCCTTGTTTACTGGGGATGCCTCCTATTCCTTAGCACTGTTGAGTAGACACTGTTTACCTGGCCCCTGCCAAGGAGTTATATGCCCTTGATGTCTAATGTTCCAGTATATGTCACCTATTGTAAGACTTACTGGGTCCAGTTGGCAAACTAGAGGGAATGTACCTGTGCTAAAAGTGCATCCACAAATGTTCCCTTAAATGTGACTGTGCAGGATTCAGGATTTGCAGAAGTTCTCAGGACCTCCAGACCTCTGTCCTTATGACTAAGGTCACCGGCAGAGCAAATTATCTCAAGGTTTTGTGGAATACTGCAGGCTCTCTGCATTATTCATGTCAAAGCCATTGCTGTGTTGGCAGGAAATTGGGGACTAAGAGAAGGTAGATCCTGTACACCAGGGATGAGGCATTTGTGACATAGCCAGCCATCTCTGCTGCCAACACATGAGGAGAGAGGTAGTAGAGTCAACGTGGGGTTGCCAAATCTTCTAGTTTTCCAAAATGAGTAGGAGATCAGATTTTTATGTGCAACAATTTCTTTTAATGCTTTGTTGAGATATAATTTTCATGCAATAATTGGCTGTATGTATTTAACGTGTACACTTTGATAAGTTTTAAAATATGTATACACTCAGGGAACCAACAACACAATTATGATAACGAACTTATCCATCACCCACAAAGCTACCTCATGCCCCTTTACTATCCCTCCTTGCCTTCCCCAGGGAACCATTACCTACATCCCAAGGAAACCATTGATTTACCTTTTTTTCACTATAGATTTGTTTGCCTTTCCTAGAATTTTATACGATTGGAATCATAAAGTATTTATACTCTATTTTTGGTCTGTTTTCTTTCATATAGCATAATCATCTTGAGAATCATCCATTCTGTGTGTATGAGTAGTTCATTCCTTTTACTGCTGAGTAGTGCTCTGTTGAATGAATACCACAGTTTTTATGCTTTTTTTTAAATTAAAAAATATCTTGTAAAATACACAACATAAAATTTACTGTCTTAACCATTGTTAGGTGTACGGTTCAGCGGTATTAAGTACAGTCATATTGTGCAACTATCACCATTATTCATCTCCAGAGTTCTTTACATTTTGCAAAACTGAAGCTATACCCATTAAACAATAACTCCGTATTTCCCCCTTCCCCAAGCCCCTGAAAACCAATATTCTACTCTCTGTAATGGAATTTGACTACTCTAGTTATCTCATATAAATGGAGCTATACATTATTTGTCTTTTTGTGACTGGCTTATTTCACTTAGCATAATGTCCTCAAGTTTCATCCATGTTATAACACGTGTCAGAATTACATTACTTTTTAAGCTAAATAATATGCCATTGTATGTATATGTCATATTTTGCTTATTCATTCATCCCTCAATGGATACTTGATTTATTTCCTCCTTTTGGTTATTGTAACTAATGCTGCTGTGAACTTGGGTGTACGAATATCTCTTTGAAACTCTGCTTTCTATTCTTTTGGGTATATACCTGCAAGTGGAATTACTGGATCATATAGTAATTATATTTTTAATTTTTTGAGGAAAAAAAATTGTGTTGTGTTTCCCACAGTGGCCATACCATTTTACATTTTCAGCAAGGGTTCTAATTTTTCCACATCCTCACTAACACTTAGTTTTTCTGTTTTTTGTTTGTTTGCTTGTTTGTTTGTTTTGGATAGTATCTATCCTGATGAGTATGAAGTGGTATCTCGTTGTTTTGATTCGTATTTCTGTAATGATTCATGATGGTAACTATTGTTTCATGTGCTTACTGGTCATTTGTATATCTTCTTTAGGAAAATGTCTATTCAGGTCCTTTCTCCATTTTTGAATTGGATTGTTTGTGTTTTGATGTTGCTGAGTTTTAGAAATTCTCTATATATACTGGATATTAATCTCTTATTAGGTTTGTGATTTGCAGATAATTTCTCCCATTCTGTGGGTTGCCTTTTTACTATGTTGATAGTGTCCTTTGATACACAAAAGTTTGAAATTTTCATGAGGTCCAATTTTTTTTTCTTTTTTGTTGCCTGTGCCTTTGGTATCATATCCAGCAAATCATTGCCAAATCCAATGTTATGAAGATTTTCCAATGTTTTCTTCTAAGAGTTTTATAGTTTTGCGTCTTACATTCAGGTCTTTGATCTATTTTGAGTTAATTATTGTGTAAGGTGTTAGGTAAGGGTCCAGCTTCATTCTTTTGCAGGTGGATATTCAGTTTTCCCATTGATTGGTTTTGTCAAAAATTATTTGACAATATATGGGAGGGTTTACTTCTGGACTCTATTCTATTCCATTGGTCTATGCTTTTTTCTTTATGTCAATACCTCACTATTTACGTTAATGTGGCTTTGTAGTAAGTTTTGAAATTGGAAAATGTGAGTCCTGCAATATTGATCTTCTTTATCAAGATTGTTTTAGCTGGGCTTCCCTGGTGGCGCAGTGGTTGAGAATCTGCCTGCCAATGCAGGGCACACAGGTTCGAGCCCTGGTCTGGGAAGATCCCACATGCCGCGGAGCAGCTAGGCCCGTGAGCCACAATTACTGAGCCTGCGCGTCTGGAGCCTGTGCTCCACAACAAGAGAGGCCACGATAATGAGAGGCCCGCGCACCGCGATGAAGAGTGGTCCCCACTTGCCACAACTAGAGAAAGCCCTCGCACAGAAACAAAGACCCAACACAGCCACAAATCAAAAAAAAAAAAAAAAAAAAGATTGTTTTAGCTATTCAGGGTCCTTTGAGAATCCATATGAATTTTAGCATAGATTTTTGTTTCTGCAAAAAAAAAAAAAAATTACTGGGATTTTGGTAGGGATTCCATGAAATCTTTAGATTGCTTTGGGTAGAATCGACATCTTAACACTCAGTCATCTAATCCATGAATGTGGGATATGTTTCTACTTATTTATGTCTTATTTAATTTTTTTCAGTAATGTTTTATGGTTTTAAAATAAAGTTTTTACCTCCTTGTTTAAGTTACTTCCTAAGTGTTTTATTCTTATTGATGCTGTTGTAAAAGGAACTGTTTTCATAATTTTCTACTCAGATTGTTCATTGTCCGTATATAGAAATGCAACTGATTTTTCTGTGTTGGTTTTGTATCCTACTTTGTTGAGTTAATTTATTAGTTCTAATAGTAATTTTGTGGAGTCTTGAGGGTTTTCTAGATTTAAGATTATTTCATCTGTGAACAAAGATAATTTTACTTATTCTTCTCCAATTTGGATGCCTTTTATTTCTTTTTCTTGCCTAATTGCTCTGGCTAGAACTTCCAGTACTATGTTGAATAGAAATGGCAAGAGTGGGCATTCTTTCCTTATTCCTGATTGAAAAGCTGTTAGTTCTTCACCATTGAATATGATATTAGCTGTGGGGTTTTTATACATGGCTTTTATTATGTTGAGGTAGTTTCCTTCTATTCCTAATTTGTTGAGTGTTTTTATTTTGAAAGTGTTGAATTTTGTCAAATGCTTTTTCTGCAGCAATTGAGATGATCAAGTTGTTTTCTCCCTTTATCCTGTTAATGTGATGTTAGATGATTTTCATATGTTGAATGATCCTTGCATTCCAGGAATAAATAAATCCCACTTGAACACAGTGTTTAGTCCTTTTAGTATGCTGCTGAATTCTGTCTGCTAGTATTTTGCTAAGGATATTTGCATCACTATTCATAAGGGATATAGGTCTATACTTTTCTTATAGTATCTTTTTCTGTCTTTGATATCAAGGCAAATGAATTGTGTTATCCTTCAAGTTTTTGGAAAATTTTTGACAAGGATTAATGTTAATTCTTCCTTAAATGTTTGGTAAAATTCACCAATAAAGCCTTCAGGTCCATAGCTTTGTTGTTGGGAGGTTTTTGATCACTCATTCAAATAAATGAATTCATTGAATTCCCTCATTCATTTTGCTTAGTAGTTACAGTTTTATTCAGATATTCTCTTTCTTCATGGCTCTGTCCTGATAGATTTTGTGTTTCCAGGAATTTGTCTGTTTCATCTAGGTTATCCATTTTTCTTGCATACACTTGTTCATAGTACTCTTGTAATCCTTTTTATTTCTGTAGAATCAGTTGTAATGTTTCCACTTCTATTTTTTTTTTTTTTTTAGCAATTTATGTCTTCTTTAGTCATTCTAGCTAAAGGTTTGTCAATTTTGTTAATCTTTTTTTAAGAACGATCTTCTGGACTCGTTGAATTTTCTCTATTGTTTTTCTAGGTGTGCTGTGTGTTTTGTTTTCTTTCATCTCTAATTATTTTCTAATATTCTCTGTGATTTCTTCTTTGTTCCATTGACTGTTTAGGGTATGTTGTTTAATTTCCACAAATTTGTGAAATTTTCAGTTTGCCTTTTATTATCAATTTCTATCTTCATCTGGTTGAGGCTGGAGAAGATACTTTGTGTAATATCTATCTTTTAAAATCAATTAAGCCTTAATTTGTGGCATAACATGGTCTATTATGGAGACGTCCCATGCGCACTTGAGAAGAATGTGTTTTCTGCTGTTGTTGAGTACAGTATTACCTACATTTCTGTTAGATCTAATTGATTTATTGTGTTGTCAAGTCTTCTGTTTCCTTATTGATTTTTTTTGTCTGGTTGTTCAATCCATTATTTAGAGGAGAGTATTAAAGTCTCCAAATATTACTGTAGAACTGTCTATTTACTCTCTTAATTCTGTCAGTTTTTGCTTTATATAATTTCTTGGTCTGTTATTACATGCATAAATGTTTATAATTGTTATATCTTCTTGCTGTGTAGAACCTTTTATTGCTATATGAAATGTCCTTTGGCTCTTGTAACTTTTTTTTTTTAAATAAAGTCTACTTTGTCTGCTATTAGTGTAGCCAACCTCACTCTCTTTAGTTCTTTGCATGGAATATGTTTTTCCATCCTTTCACTCCCAACCTACCTGTGTCTTTGGATCTGCAGTCAGCATATAGTTGGGTCATTCTTATTTTTATCTTTTTATTTATTTATTTATTTATTTATTTTTGGCTGCGTTGGGTCTTTGTTGCTGCGCGCAGGGTTTCTCTAGTTGCAGTGAGCGGGGGCTACTCTTCGTTGTGGTGCGCGGGCTTCTCATTGCAGTGGCTTCTCTTGTTGCCAAGCATGGGCTCTAGGCACGTGTGCTTCAGTAGTTGTGGCTCACAGGCTCAGTAGTTGTGGCTCACGGGCTCTAGAGCGAAGGCTCAGTAGTTGTGGTGTACGGGCTTAGTTGCTCCACCTCATGTGGGATCTTCCCAGACCAGGGCTTGAACCCGTGTCCCCTGCATTGGCAGGCGGATTCTTAACCACTGCACCACCAGGAAGGCCCTAGTTGGGTCATTTTTTAAAAATCCACTCTGTCAATCTCTGTCTTTGATTGGAGAGTTTAATCCATTTACATTTAAAGTAATTACTGATAAGGAAGGATTTACTTCTGTCATTTGCTATTCATTTTCTATATTCCTTATAGCTTTTTTTGTCCCCCATTTCCTGTATTACGGTCTTTTGTTTTTGATTTTTTAACGTGAAATATTTTAATTCCCTTCCCATTTCCTTTTGTGTATATTCTATAGCTATCTTCTTTGTAGTTATCATGTGGTTACCATCCTAAAATTATAACACTATAATTTGAATTTATACCAGCCTAACTTCAATAACATACAAAAACTCTTCTCCTATACAGTTCCATCTCCAACCCTTTCAGTTACTGATGTCACAAAATTACATCTTTATACACTGTATATCCAGAAACACAGAATAATTGTTTTTTAATGCATTAGTTTCTCAAATAATGTAGAAATTTTAAAATGGAGTTATAAATCAAAGTTACAATAATAGTAGTTTTAAAAAATGCCCAGTGTATGTACCTTTACCAGAGATCTTTATCCCTTCATACAGCTTTGAGTTAGTCTAATGTCCTTTATTTCAACGTGAAGGACTCCTTTCAGCATTTCTTGCTGGGCAGGTCTGGTGGTAACAAACTCCCTTAGCTTTTGTTTATCTGGGAATTTCTTAATTCTTCCCTCCCATTTGAAAGACAATTTTGCCAGATATAGGATTCTTGTTTAACATTTTTTCCTTCAGCACTTTGAACATAACATACCCATTGCCTTCTGGCTTCCAAGGCTTCTGGTGAAAAATCTGTGCGTAATTTTATCGAGTATCTTTTGAATGTGACAAGTCACTTCTCTCTCATTTCTTTAAAGATTCTTTGTCTCTGTGTTTTGACAGTTTGATTGTGATGTGCTTTGATTTGGGTCTCTGAGTTCATTCTTGGAGTTCATTGAGCCTCTGGGATGTTTATATTCATATCTTTCATCAAATTTGGGAAGTTTTCAGTCATCAATTCTTCAAGCTATCTCTCTTCCCCTTTCTTCTTTTTCTGGGACTCCCACAACGTGCATGTTGTTCCTTTTGAAGGTGTTCCAGAGGTACCTTACATTCTGTTCACTTTTCTTCAGTCTTTTTTTTTTTTCTTTTTCAATTTTCCTGTCTTGATTCTTCTGTCTTCTCAAATCTTCTTTTGAATCACTCTGGCAGTTTTTTTTTTCTTTTTTTCCCCCAGTTATGGTAATTTTAGCTCCAGAATTTCTTTTTGGTTTCTTTTTATGCTTTCTATATCTTTTGTGATATTTCCATTTTGTTCATACATCATTTTCTTTACTTTCTCCATGTCTTTAGTTCTTTGATTATCTACAAGACAGTTGTTTTAAAGTCTCTGTCTAGTAGATCTGCCATCAGGTCTTTTTAAGAGACAGTTTCTGGTGACTTCTTTTTTTCCCCCTTGAATGGGCCGTGCTTTCCTGCTTCTTTGTATGGCTTGTAATTTTTTGTTGAACACTAGACATTTGAATCTAATAATGTGGTAACTTTGGAAATCAGATTCTTCACCTTCCCCAAGGTTTGCCTTTTTTTTTTAATTTATTTTTTTATACAGCAGGTTCTTATTAGTCATCAATTTTATACACATCAGTGTATACATGTCAATCCCAATCGCCCAATTCATCACACCACCACACCCACCCCCCCGCCGTTTTCCCCCCTTGGTGTCCATACATTTGTTCTCTACATCTGTGTCTCAATTTCTGCCCTGCAAGGTTTGCCATTTTTATTTTAAAAATTTTTTAAATTGTTGTAGGCTGTCTCTGCTGGTGATCAACCTGAGGTGTAAACTTAAGGTCTTCTCAGGTCTTTTCTGAGCTTGTGCCTTTACATCAACCTGAGGTGTAAACTTAAGGTCTTCTCAGGTCTTTTCTGAGCTTGTGCCTTCCAAATTCCCCTGTATATGTGATTGCTTTGAAATGTCTTAGCCCTAAAAATCTGGCTTCCAAAAGGAGAAAAGAGAAAAATGAAGGGGGGAATATGTGCTGGTGCAAATCCCCTGGAAGTCGCTTCAACTGGAGAGGGAGGGGCTTGCAACAATGCGATGACATTTACACAAATGGTTGCTCACTTCTGTGTCTTCACCTCTGCAGTCAGAAGCAGCAATAGATCACAGCACAAGTCCTCAATATTTAAAGAGCAGGGTTTCACCCAGGTTCCCACCAACTGCATGCAAGCTGCTCCAGGGACACATGCAGAACTGCCAGCCACAGGGCAAGTGTGTGGGGGATGGGTAGCTGTTACAGTGCTATGGGCTGAAATTGACCAAAATTAACTGCAATTTACTGTCTTAAGCTTTCCTCTGGAAGTTGTAAGCCTTTGAACAGACCCCCGAGTTCCAAAATAGGTATATGAGATACATTTTGTCAATACAATTGTTGTCTAGTTGGGGAGACAAGTTCCTGGTTCTTCCTGCTCTACCATCCTCCCAGATTCCTTAATCAAATGCACTGCAATTTTTAAACACTTTCTTCTGTTAAATGACATACAGGCTTTTGGCTATTACAAATTAAGCTACTATGACCATGAATGTACACGTTTTCATACGGGCCTATGCTTTTATTTCTCTTGTGTTAATATGTAGGAGTGCAATGCCTTTGTCACAGGGCAGGTGAATATTTAAAAATTTTGCAAACTGCCAAATTGTGTTCTAAAGCGACTATACCATATGTGTTTCACACAGCACTGAATAAGAGTTCCAGTTCTTCCACATGTTCACCAGCAACTGCTATAATCAGTGTTTTTAATGTTTGCTATTCTAATAGGCATGTTGTAGTAGAATCTCATTGTGGTTTTACCTTGAATTTCTGTAATGACTCATAATTTTGAGCATTTTTTATGTGTTTATTTGCCACCCATATATCTTCTTTGGTGAAATGTCCATTCATATCTTTTGCCTATTGTTAAAATGAACATTGGTTGATATTTCTATTTTCATTAACAGGAATACGTTGAAACTGCAAAGAAATTTGTTGGAATGTCAGTCATTTATCAATGATGTCAGTAATTTATTTGCTTAATGGGGTAAAATTTTTTGAGTACTGAAAGAATATTTCCTCGCAATTCTGTGCTGTTCCCAATGGAAAATGACAGACACAATACACCCTTAAGTTTAATCTGAATTATTAACATACTCTCTACTTTCTGAAAACTTCACATGAAACAGTAAATCAAGCTCTGAGTTGTAGTGTTTACCACACAGTCAATTTCAAGCTACAACATGATGTCTGTGAATGTGAAATTAGGGCAAGATGTGTAGTAGCACACCATCATATTCTGTTTCTACCATACGTGGATACATTAAATATAAATAACCTTAAAGCATAGATAATAGTAAAACGTAGTAAAATAATGAATGATGAGTTTTGAGTATCTCTTAGCTTAAAAAAACCCAGCCTTACTCAAGTCTAAACTACACATATTTAACATGTACAATTTGATACATGTTTATACCTATGAAATTAAAGGTTTTTCTTGGGCCCTTTGTAATCTCTCCCTCTGTACTCATCCATCTGCAGGAAACCACTGATCTGCTGTCTGTCACTACATATTTGTTTACATTTTTTTCAGAAAAATTACATTAATCTGGGAGCAGTTTAGGTAGGCAGTTAGAGTTCAATATCTGCTATGAAACTGCAGGCAAGCTGTCTACTGGGGTTGTAGTCTCTGAAGACTTGCCTGAGGCTGCAAGATTCAATTCCAAGGTCTTTTCTGTTGACAGGAAGCTTCAGTTCCTTGCCACATGGGTCTCCATAGGAATGATCATGATGGATACTCTCAAATAAAGCAAGTGGTCCAGGAGCAGGAGAATGCACTAAGAAGGAAACCAGTGTCTTTTATAACGTAAAATGGAGGTGATTTACCCTCACTTTTACTATATTATGATTCATATAGGTCAACTCTAGTAAAATGTAAGAGGGCTACACAAGAGTGAGAATACTGGAAAGTAGGAATTTGAGGGACCATCTTAGATCCCCCAACTACAATTGTATGTTTTATCTTTTTTACATTAATTTTCATATATCAAACCCTGCATTTCTTGTATAAACTACTTTTTCTTGATATGTTACTTTTTTTATATTGTTGGATTTGATTTGCTAAAATTTTGTTCAGGTTCTGCATCTATGTTAATGAAGGATATTGGTCTATGGTTTTCCTGTAATGCTTTTGTCTGGTTTTGGTATGTTACCTTCACAGAGTAAGTTGGAAAGCATGTCTTTCCAATTTTTTGGAATAGTCTGTGTAGAATTGGTATGTTTTTTTTGTCTAAATGTTTAGCAGAATTCACCACTGAAGCATTTATGCCTGAGGTTTGCTTTGTGTGAAGGTTTCTAATTCCAAATTTAATTTCATAAATAGGTGTAGGGCTATATGGGTTATCTTATCTTATGTGATAACATCTGTATTCGTGTCTCTTCTCTCATTCCTGATATTGGTAATTTGTGTATTTACTCTTTTTAATTTGATAATTCTTGGCTAGAGGTTTGTTTATTTTATTATTATTATTACTTAAAGATTTGTTGTTGATAGCTTTAAAAAATATATATTTATTTATTTTGGCTGCACCAGGTCTTTGTTGCGGCACGTGGGATCTTCGTTGCAGCATATGTGATCTTTAGTTGTCGCATGCAAACTCTTAGTTGTAGCATGCATGCAGGATCTAGTTCCCTGACCAGGGATCGAACCCAGGCCCCCTGCATTGGGAGCATGGAGTCTTACCCACTGGACCACCAGGGAAGTCCCTATTTTATTATTCTTTAAGGCTTTGGGTTTCACTGACTTTCTCTGCAGTTTATCCTGTTTACTTCATTGATTTCCATTTAGATCTTTATTATATTATTTCTTCTCCTTTCTTTGCTTTTCTCTTTTCCTAGTTTTTAAATATGGAAACCGAGATCCTTTTTCTGATACCTTTTCTTTTGTTTAATGTGTTGAAAAAAAACATAAACCACCTTCACCTAGCCATCAGTCCTGACAATTTTCTTCTATGTTTCCTACTAAATTATTCATACATTTATATTTTATATTTCAGTCGTGATCCACCTTGAGTTCATTTTTGTTTAAGGCATGAGGTTAGACTGATGTTAATTTCTTTTGCCTATGGATGTTCAATTGCTCCAGCATTATTTGTTGAAAAGACTTCCCTGCCTTCATTTACTTGATTTAGTTGGTCTGTCAAAAATCACTTGGTAAGTTTGGGTCTATTTCTGGATTCTCAGAATGGTTCAGAACAGAATAGTTCTATTGACTTATTTTTTTAAATTAATTAATTAATTAATTTATTTATTTATTTATGGCTGTGTTGGGTCTTCATTGCTGTGCACAGGCTTTCTCTAGTTGTGGCGAGCGGGGGCTACTCTGCGTTGCAGTGCGTGGGCTACTCTGCGTTGCAGTGCGTGGGCTTCTCATTGTGGTGGCTTCTCTTGTTGCGGAGCACGGGCTCTAGGTGCGTGGGTTTCAGTAGTTGTGGCACACACGCTCAGCAGTTGTGGCTCACAGGCTCTAGAGTGCAGGCTCAGTAGTGTGACAAATGGGCTTAGCTGCTCCACGGCATGTGGGATCTTCCCAGACCAGGGCTCGAACCTGTGTCCCTTGCATTGGCAGGCAGATTCTTAACCACTGTGCCACCAGGGAAGTCGTTGACCTATGTTTTTAATCCCTGCATCAATATCATGTTATCCTGTTTACTGTAGCTATATAACCCTTATCATCATGTAACCCTTAACACTGGGTAGGGTGATTCCCCTCAAATGGGGCCCCCTCCAGCAAAGGCTCTAAAATATGTCAAATTTAAATCAACAGGCATATCTGTTAGTGCCCTCAGAGATTATTTCACTGTCGATGCCATGGCAACCTCTTCTCGTGTGTCCTGGAGTTTCTGGACCACGTATAATGGCCATAAGTTGGTCAAGAGCTTCTGAAGCAAGAAGAAGCCCCTCTTGGCCTCTGCTATACAGCACTGACACAAAATGACTGACTACATACTGAGCTCTCCTGGAAACAGAGGTTCTCACAGACCTTGAGCCTGTGACCCTTCATACCCAGCTGCCAATTAGGCATTAGGTCATGGGAACAGTACCCCACAAGGTTGGCATGGCTACTGAGACCTCCTTAAGACAAGATGGAGCCAAACCTGGACTCTCTGGTATATTTTACCTCCAGGAGTGGGTGGCCTCACCTTTCCTCAGTCCCTTGCCAGATGCCACAGTGCTGGAAGAGGTCACTCTTGCTCCAGACCCTTTGGCTACCTGGAGAGTCCCATGGGACTAACTGAATGAATAGCAATGTGATTTCATAAACTGTACAAATGACACTATGAACCATCATAAAAATGGATGGTTTTAATTGTTTTTTTTAATCAGTGGAATGTTGCTACTTTCATTCCTTAGTCAGGATGACCTTGATAAAGGTTAGGACCCATGGATCAATACAATTGACTGAACTTCAGGCAGTCATTTTAGCACTAAATGTCCCAGCCAACAAATGGCCCAATCATATCATTTATTACAAACTGTTGGGCCATTGCCCCCTTCAGGGTAAAAAAACCTCGGGGAATCTCTTGCCTCACAGATACCCAAAATATAGATCAAAATCACGTCTCTACATATAATAAGACCACGTGCAACCTTGCCAGGACACACCTTATTCCCTTTATTCCCTTTGGAGTTATAGACATTACTGATAAAAATCAAGGTACACATTTGAGTTCCCAGAATACACAATACTGGGTTCCTGGTAAAGCTTTTCAATAGGACTTTCATGTTTCTGATTAAGTCTCACATAGCCAGTTTAACTGAGAGACATATGGTCTGCTTGAGACAATTCCAATTCTAGTCCAGAAAATTGACGCTAAATGGGTTTCTCTTTTGTCCCAGGCCTTAATCTATCTTTACAAATTGTCAGTATTGTCCCCATTCTATAAGGGCTAGAGGCCAGATTGAGGGTGCATATTCTCTGAGGACCCATTTGAACCTAAACTTCCACCAGAAAAGAAAACAAAAACAGCACATCAATTGCAGCTGCATACACTTTTGACTGTTGGTCTCATTTCTCACTGGTCTGGGTGCTTTCATTGGTCTACAACGCAGAGACCCTTTAAATAAGCCATTGTTTCAACCATGGTTTCACCATTGATAAATGGTGAGGTCTACTTGCCATCAACCTTGGCTAATACAAGCCCTGTGACCCAAAGACCTTGCCAGCTTGCCTGTCACCAACCAAACCAACAACTGAGGCAAAGGGCTTATAATAACTGGCCAAATTAGAGGGCCTGTCTACAGGCTATACTGGAGCTCCAACCTCTTAGCCTGGTAACACCTTAGAGCCATAAAATCAAGACCCACACCAACTTGAGTGGGTATTCACTTAAAGAGGATACCGAGTGTCCCCTACCAGATGATGTCGCCCCAGCCCAGTTCACTGGTGGAGATGACTTTGTCACCTGCACTAAAGACAACTTCACACTGTACACTAAACCTGCCACTCCAGCAGCACCCATGGATTGCCTCTCCTAAGGAAGAAATTTGACACAGGAGATCTATTGCTTTTCTTCCCTTGATATTAGGGATTCTACTATGTTTTCTAAAGCTCACCGTCTGCTTAGCCTATGATCCTGGTATACTCCTTTCTCCCTGTCAACTTGTACACACCTACATTCCCATGCCAAAAGAAAAATATTACCATTGCTGAATAATAATAAAACCTGCATCTTAAAACAATTCCACTTTATTCTTTCTAAAAACTGTTTTAACAGGAATTCCCTGGCGGTCCAGTGGTTAGGACTTGGCGCTTTCACTGCCAAGGGCCCGGGTTCTATCCCTGGTCAGGGAACTAAGATCCTGCAAGCCACACAGTGCAGCCAGAAAAAAAAAACAAAAACTCTTTGAGCTTTTCTAGGTCCTTTACTTTCCATGTCCAGTTTAGAATAAGTGTGTTTATATCAACAAAAAATCTCAGTGAGATTTTGATAGGAATTGTGTTAATGCTCTAGGTCACTTAAGAAACAACTGACATTTTTACTATGTTCATTCTTCCAATCCATAAATGCAGTATGTTTGTCCATTTATTCCGATCTCTTTGATATGTTTCCTTAGGTTTTGTAAATTTCAGCATACATATCCTGCATTTGTTTTGTTAGATTTCTACCCAAGTATTTTAAGTCTCTGGAGTGACTGCCAATGGGACTGAGTTTTTAATTTCAATGTCCTCATGTTTGTTGTTAGTATATGGAGATCTTATTAATTTTTGTGTGTTGATCCAATGTCCTGCGACTTTGCT
Source organism: Eschrichtius robustus (assembly GCF_028021215.1). NCBI lineage: Eukaryota > Metazoa > Chordata > Mammalia > Artiodactyla > Eschrichtiidae > Eschrichtius > Eschrichtius robustus. The sequence continues at coordinate 52,966,121 of NC_090842.1, read as the reverse complement.
GAACTCACTTACTAGGTTTAGAAGTATTGCAAATTCCTTGGGACTTTCTATGTAGACTGTTACAGATTTGAATTGTGTTCCCTCAAAATTCAGTGCTAGGGACTTCCCTGGTGGCGCAGCAGTTAAGAATCCACCTGCCAATGCAAGGGACATGGGTTCGAGCCCCAGTCTGGGAAGACCCCACATGCTGCAGAGCAACTAAGCCCATGAGCCACAACTAGTGAGCCTGCGCTCTAGAGCCTGCGAGCCACAACTACTGAGCCCGCGTGCTGCAACTACTGAAGCCCGCACACTACAGCCCATGCTCTGCAACAAGAGAAGCCGCAGCAATGAGAAGCATGCGCACAGCAACGAAGAGTAGCCCCTGCTCGCCGCAACTAGAGAAAGCCCGCGTACAGCCCCAAAGACCCAACGCAGCCAAAAACAAATAAATTAATTTAAAAAATTCAAACTAACAAATGTTGAAGAAATGACAAAGTTACAAAATCACCAACATTACCTTCTAGTTTATGCATCAGCAAACTATAATCCATGGACCAAACCTGGCCTGCCATAAGTTTTTGACATAAAGTTTTAATGGAAAACAGTCATACCGAGTTGTTCAAGGACTGTCAGTGCTGCTTTCATACTGCAACAGCAGGACTGAGTAGTTGCAACAGAAACCACATGGCCCGTAAAATCTAAAACATTTACTATCTGGCCCTTTACACGAAAGGTTTGCTGACCCCGGAAAAAGCTGCTTTACTTAAGAATCAGCAATGGATGCTAAAGTTAGTGGTAAAAGTTTGATAAGGAACATGACATTTATCGTTCCAAAGTATCTGACGACAAACCACTTCTTAATTGCATACGGAAAAAGATGCAGTGGGGAAACCTGACAGATTCTACCATAATTATGTGGTCGAAGTTAACATCACCAGTAATGGGATAAACTGACATCACAAGCCTCCTGATATACGATGCACGAAGGACAGCATCACTTCAGTGATATTTCTGCCAAAAATACAAAACTGAGTCAAATTATGAGGAACCATTAGACAAATCCAATTTGAGGGACCATCTAAAAAGAGATGTACTCATCAAAAATGCCAAGGTCATAAAAGGCAAAGGAAGATCAAGGAGTTGCTTCAAATTAAAGGAGACTAAAGTAAGAAGACAACTAAATGAAATCCATGATTTTGTTTTGGATTCTGGGTTGGAAAAAAAAAATTTTTTTTTCTATAAAGGATACCATTGAGACAATTGCTGAAACTTGATTTAAGGTCTGTAGATTAGGTAAAAGTACTACACCAAAGCTTGATTTTGATAATTATGCTATAGTTATAAAGGGAACAAACTTGTTCTTAAGAAATACACACTGAAACATTTAGGATAAAGAAAAAGGGCATCTCATGGGGGCAGGATGAGAATGATACAAAGCAAATACATAAAATATTAACAACCCCTGGGTAAGGGTCATAGGTGTCGATATGTTCTATACTATTCTTACAAGTTTTCTGGTTAGAAATTATTTCAAAATAAAGAGTTATATAAAAGCCATCAATTAAGTAAAGAACCTTGTACATATTTGTTTAAACCAATAAATTTCAGCTAAAAGAAGAATGAACATACAAATGCAGAATAGCACAGTGATTATTAAAGATCATAAGCCAGATTGTGTCTGAATTCTAGCTCCAACAACTAGCTCTGAAATTAGGAAAATTTCTTAACCATCCCAAGCCTTAGTTTCCTCTGATATAAAATACTGATAGCAATTTTGCACACATCATTATTGTTGCTGTGAGGCAATACGTGTAAAATGCTTAGAACAGTGCCAGGCACAGAGCACAGAATCGATAAAGTAACTGCTATTACTACTACTACTACTACTACTGCTACTGCTACTACTACCACCATCACCACCACCACTACTGACAATGGGCCAGGACTTCCCTGGTGGCACAGTGGTTAAGACTCCACGCTCCCTATGCAGGGGGCCTGGGTTCAATCCCTGGTCAGGGAACTAGATCCCGCATGCTGAAACTAAGACCTGGCTCAGCCAAATAAATAAGTAAATATTTTTTTTAAAAAAAGAGTGGTTAAGAATCTGCCTGCCAATGCAGGGGACATGGGTTCGATCCCTGGTCCAGGAAGATCCCACATGCCATGGAGCAACTAAGCCCGTGCGCCACAACTACACAGGCTGCGCTCTAGAGCCCACAAGCCACAACTACTGAGCCCGTGTGCCACAACTACTGAAGCCCGCGCGCCTAGAGCCCGTGATCCGCAACAAGAGAAGCCACTGCGATGAGAAGCCCACGCACCATGACGAAGAGTAGCCCCCACTCGCCGCAACTAGAGAAAGCCCACGCGTAGCAACGAAGACCCAATGCAGCCAAAAATTAATTAATTAATTAATTAAAAAAGAAAAGAGAGAGAAAAAAAGGAGAGACAATGGGCCAAAAAGGGAATAAGTCAGTTCAATGTAAGTAAAATGAACAATGTTAAGATTTCATATTCCCCTCATTAATTTTCAGTTAATGATTTTTCTTCTTAGGTCTCTGAGAAAACAGAACTAGATAAAAGATACATACTCTTTCCTCTACCATACCAATTAAGTTATCTACATCCAAATCCACGGTCACAGTTTTTTCTTAAGCACAAATTCTACCACCTTACCCCCTCAAACTCAAGGCCCTACTTCCATAATAATGTCCTCTTTCTGATTCATCCCTTTTTACCACTCTATGGAACTGTTCACATTATCAACCGTCCAGATGTAACCCCATGTCCCAACAAGCCCCATCTCTTCATAACCAAATACCTCAACAGAATGGCTGTACTCATTCTCACCGCTGCCTCACCTCCCGCTCTATTTAAACCACACCACTCAGGCTTCCACTTCTTGAAGCCACTGAGAATTTCCCCTTCTGGGAAGGTCAGATATTGTGGTCAAATTCTCATTTCTTATTTTAATTCACTTTTCAGCGACCATTCCTCCATCTTGAAACATTTTCTTCATTTGTCTTTGGTGGAACCACTTTCTGGTTTTAATTCTACCTTAAAATGTACTCCTCCCCAGCAGTCTCTTTTGTAGCCTCTTCTAACAAACCTCCAAGTGTAGAGAATCCTCTGTCTGCACTGGTTCTCTGGGTGACCTCATCCAGTGTCCTGGCTCTAAATACCAGCCATATGCCAACAAAACCCAAACTGTTATGTATGAGCCTAAACTGTCCCTGACCTCCGGGCTTGCACATTCAACAGCCTACTCAGCATCTCCAATGGGATGATGAATAGTCATCTCAAACTTAACATTTTTTTTTCTTTTTTTGGCCTTGCTACCTGTGGCTTGCAGGATCTTAGTTCCCCGACCAGGGATTGAACCCAGGCCCTCGGCAGTGAAAGCCAGGAGCCCTAACCACTGGACCACAAGGGAATTCCCCAAAACAGACGTATTTTAGATTTGCCCTCCAACCTGTCTTGTCCCATCTCAGGCAGCTGTATCACCATTCACCTGATCAAGTCAAAACCTGTTGATTCTTCTTATATTTCTCTCTTGGCCTCCACACTTATTCACAGTTCACTGGCATGCTGTTAGTTCTACATTCAGAATATATTATGAATATATTATGAATACTGTACCTTCTCACCACTTTCTACCACTAACATTATAAGCCAAATGGTGGTGGTGGTGGGATGAATTGGGAGGCTGGGATTGACATATATACACTAATATGTATAAAATGGATAACTAACAAGAACCTGCTGTATAAAAAAATACATAAAATAAAACTCAAAAATTAAAAAAAACACAGCTGAAATATTGTACTGGGAAAGAGTATAAGCCTATTAAAGTGACTGGGAAATATGATGAGAGTGAATGTTAAAGTTGGTAAAGAGTTGGAAAATTTGGTGAGATATTCATCTTTCCCCCAAGTCTCAGGCCTTTGAAGGGTCTTCCAAACAACCTCTCAGACATGTGCCTACTCCCTGACCACATGGGCTGTTTCCAGCAGTGACGGCTTCTCTACCCAACATACTCTTACTCACCTGTGTATTGTCTTCCTTGATCTTTCTTCACTATCATCCAGGGCTCTTTCCATTGTTCCAATAAGGTAATCACATGTGGTTTAGAACAGGAATGACCTGCTTACAAGATAAGAATGCCATATAATGAGAAATAAAAGATGAATTCAAAAATACTTTTTAAGCTTGTGTTAAATTTGTAATAAACTAAAGGTCAAAATGATTGCTAAGTACTACAGAGAAGAGAATGGCAAGGGGATTCAAGAATCCAGATAGGAGGGGAAAGGTCTTATTTTAAGTGAAATCTATCTATCTATCTACTTACCTACCTACCTACCTTCTGAGAACGAAAAATGGAGCTGGAGGAATCAGGCTCCCTGACTTCAGACTATATTACAAAGCTACAGTAATCAAGACAGTTTGGTACTGGCACAAAAACAGAAACATAGATCAATGGAACAGGAAAGAAAGCCCAGAGATAAACCCATGCACATATGGTCACCTTATCTTTGATAAAGGAGGCAAGCATATACAGTGGAGAAAAGACAGCCTCTTCAATAAGTGGTGCTGGGACAACTGGACAGGTACATGTAAAAGTATGAAATTAGAACACTCCCTAACTCCATACACAAAAATAAACTCAAAGTGGATTAAAGACCTAAATGTAAGGCCAGACACTATAAAACTCTTAGAGGAAAACATAGGCAGAACACTCTATGACATAAACCACAGCAAGATCCTTTTTGACCCAACTCCTAGAGAAATGGAAATAAAAACACAAATAAACAAATGCGACCTAATGAAACTTAAAAGCTTTTGCACAGCAAAGGAAACCATAAACAAGACCAAAAGACAACCCTCAGAATGGGAGAAAATATTTGCAAATGAAGCAACTGACAAAGGATTAATCTCCAAGATGTACAAGCAGCTCATGCAGCTCAATAACAAAAAAACAAACAACCCAATCCAAAAATGGGCAGACGACCTAAATAGACATTTCTCCAAAGAAGATATACAGATTGCCAACAGACACATGAAAGAATGCTCAACATCATTAATCATTAGAGAAATGCAAATCAAAACTACAATGAGATATCATCTCACACTGGTCAGAATGGCCATCATCAAAAAATCTAGAAACAATAAATGCTGGAGAGGGTGTGGAGAAAAGGGAACCCTCTTGCACTGTTGGTGGGAATGTAAATTGATACAGCCACTATGGAGAACAGTACGGAGGTTCCTTAAAAAACTACAAATAGAACTACCATACGACCCAGCAATCCCACTACTGGGCATATACCCTGAGACAACCATAATTCAAAAAGAGTCATGTACCAAAATGTTCATTGCAGCTCTATTTACAATAGCCAGGACATGGAAGCAACCTAAGTGTCCATCATCGGATGAATGGATAAAGAAGATGTGGCACATATATACAATGGAATATTACTCAGCCATAAAAAGAAATGAAATGGAGGTATTTGTAGTGAGGTGGATGGAGTTAGAGTCTGTCATACAGAGTGAAGTAAGTCAGAAAGAGAAAAACAATTACAGTATGCTAACACATATATATGGAATCTAAGGGGAAAAAAAAAGGTCATGAAGAACCTAGTGGCAAGATGGGAATAAAGACACAGACCTACTAGAGAATGGACTTGAGGATATGGGGAGGGGGAGGGGTGAGATGTGACAGGGTGAGAGAGTGGCATGGACATATATACACTACCAAATGTAAAATAGATAGCTAGTGGGAAGCAGCCGCATAGCACAGGGAGATCAGCTCGGTGCTTTGTGACCACCTAGAGGGGTGGGATAGGGAGGGTGGGAGGGAGGGAGACACAAGAGGGAAGAGATATGGGAACATATGTATATGTATAGCTGATTCACTTTGTTATAAAGCAGAAACTAACACACCATTGTAAAGCAATTATACTCCAATAAAGATGTTAAAAAAAAAAAAAACAATTCCAGAAGCCATAAGTTTCTCCCACCTCCACAGCCAACACCCTGATCCAGTCATTACCAATACACAGCTGGTCTATTCATTACCCTCCTCCCTCACCCCTTCTTTCTGTTCTCTAGTCCACCAGAGGGAGTCTGATAAGACCTGATTCAGATCACCTCCCTCTACTTCAAGTGGTCCAAGATTCCTAACATCTTCAAAATAGAATAGTTCCTAGACTGCCATTCAAGGCCTGACTCCTGCGTCTCTGCTCTCTGGTCCCACCAGATACGATGGGGATGTGTAGATCCCTGCATCATGCCAACTCAGTTCCACCTACAAGGATCTGCAAGTGTTGATCTCTGTAACTATAAAAACTTCTACACAGTATTCTATTGGTTGTCAGAAATGGAAACCCCCTCATATAACCCCTAGTGTGGGGTCAGGACCCTGAATCTCAGGAAACCCAGGGGCCCTAAGTCACGGTGGCCAGAAAGGTGGCAGGTGCTGAGTTCCAGGACACCACAATCCCAGAGACTATATGGGTGGGAGATGGGTTGGACAAGGGCCTGAAATACCCTCTGCTCACCTGAGCGTGGTCCATAAGCACTTCTGCAGCCATGGGTCCCTGTGAGAAGAACAAAACTGTGAGCAGTGGGCATCCATGGTGGGGTCTTAAGGGCTCATCCAATCTCTCATCTCTGCCCTGGAGCAAGGTGACCTCCATCTGAATGCCTAACTTAGGAACCTCAGTCATTAGTATAGCCTCTTATCAGCTGTGTGATCTTGGACAACTCAACCCCTCTGTGCCTCAGTGTCTTCTGTAAAATGGGAACAGTTATGGAGCCAACCTCACAGGGCTGGTGTTGGGACAAACATATTAGGACATATTAAGTGCTGAGTATATCATATCACTATACACAAAATTAAGGCTTTTGTCAGTGTTCTCAATGCAAAGAAAGGATGGATTTTGACATTTTGAATGTGTGTTTCAGCTACCTTTAAGCATTTAAGAGAATATGATATTTAAGACTTTTGATTTTTGTATGTTAGTATACTGGTTAGTTATATACTAAGAGGTGAACCAAATATTAAGTGCGTTCATAAATTTAATTTGTTAAATCCATACTTTTTAAATTTTAACAGACTACCTTTATATGCACATTTAGAATAGTGATTGCATAGTTTTGAAATAGATGGTGTTTCTTAAGTTCATAAATTAAAATGAGGGGGTAGAGAGGATAGGCCTTGGTTGGTGGGTAGATGGTAGTCCTCTATCCTTAAAATAGTCCTCCATCCTCAAAGTCTACCTTGTATCACTTCTACCCCCTCACCGAGACAGCCTTAACATTCCTTCAGCTTGACTAAACTTTAGACAGGTTTCTTCCTGACTATAGGCCCCTAACCTCCTTCTTCTTAGAGCATTTACTTTATTACTTTGCAATTATAAATTCCTTCTCTGCCCTTTAAAATGTATGTAAACCTTCTCCCAGCTTCTTGCCACTTTCACAACCCAGGAAATGTTTTTCTCAAGGACTTGAGAATCATCTCCTTGGAATATAAACATCGAAGGATACAGCACCCCTATCTCTCAGTCTCTGTGGAAGGAGCCTAATTTCAATAGATACCAATTAGGAAACATATGTCTTAATCATAGCGGAAAAGATTTACAAACTCAGGAATAACCCAATATGATCCATACATACCATTGATCAACCTCCCCATCTAAGGTCCCCCAGTACTTTTCCAGTAGCTCACTCCAACACTTAAAAACCCTCCCAGCTTTTGTTTCAACGGAGTCCAGTCTCCCTCCCCTATTCCAACGATCTTGAATAAAGCCTTCCGTGCCTGTTTAACTTTGTCCAGTGCACTTTTTACTTTCACACCCCTCTCTGGCTACTGCTCTGGTCCAGCCCTCGTGGTAACTCTCCTGGATTCTGTGGCTGTAACTTTTTCTCAAGGTCTCCCACTTTCACTCTCATCACGCCTCCCCCATGTCCAATCTACCTTGAGCTGCCTTTGGGAGGTTTTAAAATCCTATCTCTAGGTTCAAAACCCTCCACGTCTACCAGCACTTTCAGGTGAAGCCCTAACTGCTCAGGCTGCTGTGCCACTCCCAGTGTGTTTCCTGTAGATAGGAGACTGGCCCCAGGTTTCCCAAATACTCCACTCAATTGCACTTCCAAGCCTTTGCACATCGCGGTCCCTCTGCCTGTAACATTATTTCACTTTAATCGCACCGAGTGTCAGAAATGGTACCTCACCCAGGAATGCGCCAAGTCCTGCACAAACGGCCTGACTTGAAAGTGAACTCAGCAGGCACCACGCATTTGGGTCCTTAGGATTCAGAGGTGGCAGTTCCCATGCGTGAGGGTTTGGGGAATGCAACTTATGCGGTTTCCATCAGGGAAAACACCACCAGCAAAGCCCGCAGACAGAGCGGAGCCGGAAGCGGCAGACAACCAGGCCAGGGCGCTGCGGCCTCAGCCAGACCCTCATCCCGGCCTGGTTCAGGCAAGGGGTCACCACAAGCGGCGCTCTCACCAAGTGTCAGAACCGCCTCTATCAGATGGGACAACATTCACACCTCCAGCTCACTTTATCTTGGGCCCCAGCAACTATATACTCGAGAATCAGATCAGGTGAACAGAATGAAAACCAACCAAAAGCACCACGGCCAAGAAAACGCTGGAAGTCCCGTCCAGAAGCATTTCGCCCGCACGGAAAGGCGTCTCTCCAGGGCCTTCATTGGTTCAGCCCCGCAGCCGCACGGGGCGGGGGCATCTGGGTAATGTAGTTCCCAGCTGGCCACGGGCCTTGGCGAGGCACGCCCACTGTTGGCTACCGGGCATGCGCCAAGGTGGGGCGGGGTGCTGGGTAATGATGCCCAGAGGCTCTGAGAGGTGCAGGGGTTTCACTCCTCTTAAAGGTACGCACTCAGATTTCCATGGAATATAGTATGCAACGGATGACAGAAATCTTTAGCTACCTTATTTCATATGTTCTCCAAAGCTGCAAAGTGAAATAGACGCACAATACCGCAACGTCAGTCTGGTACAAAAGTGTGTCCCCCTGTTAGCTGGGAGCTAATAAATATTATCATGTTTTTTTTTAAATATACGTAGACTGAAGCTTTAGAGTTCAATGTTGTGAGCCTCAATTTATCTGGTCAATGACAAGAGAGAAAAAGCTCCAGACAATGTCGTGAGGGGGATAATGGGGGGAGGGATATGAAGTGCGTAGTGGTGGTGCTGAGTGTGCCACTGGATCAAACGGAAAACTTCCCAATCTGAATAGCCAGAGGTTGTTTCCAATCCAGGAGCAACACTTTTATCCTGATAGTATTTCTTAATTCATATGCTTACATATGTTAAAAAACAAACAGTAGTTAAAGTAATAAAAACATTTTATTTAGGAACTATTGCAATAGGAGAACTAGATTTCAGTATCAAACTGGGCTCAATTCTGAATACAACAAGTGAAAGTGGGGATTTATAGCCAAGGAACAGAGTGGCAGTCAGTGGATGGAAAATTACTCAGAGGAAACCTCGGGGTTAAGGGAGATTCTGGTTAAAAAGAGCCAATAAGATTCTTGCTGAAGGCAGACCAGCGTGATCAGGTAGCACCTGCGGGATGGTGGAGGATGAAAATTTGATCAGATATGGAGTGTGGGGGATTCTGGCTAAACTGACTTAGCAAGATTTTTGCTGTGACCGGGCAGTGCAGGCCAGACATAGAAAGATGTCAAAGTCGAGGCCTAGAGGGCTTGAGGAGTCTGACTAAAGTTTAATTCAGGAGAGTCTTTGTTATTCCCTCCTCCTGTCCAAGGAAAAAAAGAGGCATTCTTCTTTCCCCTGTACAATCTAGGCATTCTTCTTTCCCCTGTACAATCTAAGTCCATTTCTTGTTCCGTTGCTTTTTGTTCATTAAGGACCAGTTGAGCCATTTATTGAGACTTGGTAGCAGAGGATATTTGCTGGCTGGTGCTAGCAGTCAGGCATTACTGAAAGGAGTTTCTAAGAAAATAAAAGCAAAAATTAATGGTTGGAGCAGACTGTTAACCTAATTGCTGAGTTCTGAGGACGATCATTCGAGGAGATTTATAGATGTTGGGCTCAAAGCATCCTCTGCAGTTTGAATGTTTTTGGTGATGGCATTGGATACTCTGGTGAACTTTTTCCAGTGGCTCACACAACAGGAGGCACAAAGGTTGACTGTACATGGCCTATGGTGGTGATTTTTTTTTAATTGGAGTATAGTTGCTTTACACTGCTGTGTAAGTTTCTTCTGTACAGCAAAGTGAATCAGCCTTATGTATACATATATCTCCTCTTTTTTGGCTTTCCTTCCCATTTAGGTCACCACAGAGCACCAAGTAGAGTTCCCTGTGCTGTACAGTAGGTTCTCATTAGTTACCTGTTTTATACACGGTAAGGTATATATGTCAATCCCAATCTACCAGTTCATCCCACGTCCCCCTTCCCCGTTGGTACCCATACATTTGTCCTCTACATCTGTGTCTCTATTTCTGCTTTGCAAATAGGATCATCTATACCCTTTTTCTAGATTCCACATATATGTGTTAATATATTGTGGTGATTTATCTGAAGTTTATATCAAATTGTCCAGCTTGAGTTTGTGGGGCTTTGGGAAAAGGGAAATTTTAGTTCTTAGTGATGCCAAGTCAGGAAGATGGGAGAAAAACTGGAAATTTTAATTATTGATAAAATGTACAAGAGGCAGGATAAAATGTACAGGTAGATATCAAAGTTGAACATAAAATGGAGTTTACTGAGAGGTGAAAAATAGCTCAAAGATAATGCACAAGATTATAATCTAATAACTCACAAGGGTGCACTTGAAACATAAAATTTCTCTGTAGAGTCATCCCCCTTTTGAATCTTGTTTACAAAATAAGTCTGGTCTTATTAGATTTGGCCTTACTTACATAAGCACAGCAAGAATGGTAATTTACTACGTGGGCCTTTCAAAGTTTGCTTTGTTGTAAATTTTTTTTTTTAATAAAGTTTCTTTTTATTTATTTATATATATATTTTTGGCTGCGTTGGGCCTTCGTTGCTGCGTGCGGACTTTCTCTAGTTGCGGCAAGCGGGGGCTACTCTTCGTTGCGGTGCGCGGGCTTCTCATTGCAGTGGCTTCTCTTGTTGCGGAGCACAGCTCTAGGTGTGCAGGGTTCAGTAGTTGCAGCATGTGGGCTCGGTAGTTGCAGCACGCAGGCCCTAGAGCACGTGGGCTTCAGTAGTTGTGGAGCAGGGGTTAAGTGTTGAGGCACGTGGGCTTAGTTGCTCCGCGGCATGTGGGATCTTCCCGGACCAGGGACCGAACCTGTGTCCCCTGCATTGGCAGGCGGATTCTTAACCACTGCGCCACCAGGGAAGTCCCTTTGCTGTAACTTTTAATAAGGAATCTTAGATCAGACTTTTGAAGCTTCTCAAGGCTAGGAAGCAAAGCTGAGAATTCACCACCAGATTTTGCCTTCAGTACATATAGATTTGGGTAAACTTTTTCTTCTTAAGATCCCCAAAGTATCCTAGTGACCTTCCTTTCTCACCTGTAAGGCTGGGAACACTAAGTCAGATACAAGCAGATTTTTCCAAGAGAGCTTTGTAATCATTGGCTCCATAAAGTCAACCTCAGTTCCTTAATACTATCTTGTCATATTTGATTTTATGCATCTTTCTCAAATATGACATTCCAGTGGAAGCCTTGGTAACATAACCAGTGTTTCCAATTATGTCTTGTTATGAAGAGGGCTGACTCTTATTGAACTTATATAGATAACTATATTGCCATAAAAATAAGAACAATCAATAAAAGTTTCTGAATGTTAGAGGTATCAGTCAGGGAGAAAAGATAAATATTTCATTTTTATTTACAAAAGTATAATCTACTAAATTGCTGCAAGTTATCGATAGCTTAGGAAGAAAGGAAAAGGGCTCCTTATATCCAGAATGGAACATTAAAAACCAGCAATGTTCCAAACAAAAATCATAATCATCTTTCATCAGTTCATTCAGGCCCATGTAATTAATTCTTGTTCAGCTTAATCTTGGGTTAGCAGTTTTATGAACCCATCAGCTTCTCAGCTAGTGTTCCGGAAAGCCATGCTTAGTCAATTGCATGGACTCAAAGTTATATAAGCAATGCCATTAGAAACATGTACTCCAGAGTACATGTCAAAGTTCTTTCTATGGGTTTCTGAGATAGTTCTTTCTGTTGAAAACAAATTATTTTGGCTGGTAGCTGGTTGCAAATGCTTTCAGGGAAGAATCAGAGTAAAACAAAAACCACCTGTGAACAACAAAAGACTTGAAATGGCCTTGGGTAAAGAGAGTTCACTTGACAAGGAAATTTGGTTATTTCTCTAGCATACAATATTTTAAAATAATAACTGGATTTATGACTGATAACCAGGACGAATCATGACAGCAAGGGTATTGACAAATCTATGAACTTCAAACAATTTCTGCAGTATTTATATTAATTACATCGACCCATATTACATTTACCAATATAATCTAGAAATCATGCAGAATATTTTACCTGACCACAATAGAATTAAAGTAGAAATAAAAAACAGTAAGATATATAGAAAATACTCAAATATTTATAAATAAAGCAAAACAAACTTTTATATAACCAATGGATCAAAGAAGAAATAAGGAAAATTAGAAAATATTTTGAATTTAAGTACAGCAAATCAAAATTTGTGGGATGCAGCCCAAGCAGTACTTAAGGGAATGTTGCAGATTTAAGTGCTTATATGAAAAAATAAGTGAGATTTAATTTTAAAACAAGGGTATAATTTTCAATTCTAAGATTAGAGAAAACGAGAACAAATTAAATCCAAAGTAAGTAGAAATAAATAACAGAAGAGTAGAGATAGAAAATGTACATTAGAGAAAATTAACAAAGCTAAAAGTGGATCTTTAAAAAATTAATAAAATTGGTAAAACTCCAGCAAGTTTGATCAAGAAATAAAAAGGGAAAAAATCAAATGGCCAGTATCAGGAATAAAGAAGGGAGCTTCACTACAGTTCTGACAGATATTAAAAGGATAACAATTGGCTATAAACTCCTTTCCTTGATGAAAACTACAGATCCAGACGATTTTTCCTGGTGAATTGTATCAAACATGTAAGGGTGATATTTTACCAGTGTCATATAAACTCTTTTAGAGAGTATAGAAGGAGTAAACTTTTCCTGACTCATTCTACAAAGTAAGCATTACCCTAATACCAAAGCCCAACAGTAAAGAAATTCATAGTTTAATATCCCTCATGAATGTAGACATTAAAAATCTTTAACAAAATTTTAGGAAATCTAATCCAACCAAATAGAAAAGGTTGATCTAGGAGTACCAGCAGGATTTGTCCCAGGCATGTAAGGTTAGTTTAACACTCAAAAAACAATCAAAGTAATTCATCATATTAAGAAAATAAAGGAGGAAAGCCATGTGATTATCTTAAAATTGTGGGCAAGGTAACTGACAAAATGTAATGTCCCCTTCAAAAAAAAAATCTTTCAGCAAAATAGGAATTAGAGGAAATTTCCTTTAAGTGATAAAGTGCATCTATAACACACCTTCATTTAATAGCATACTGAGCAATTTCCCCTAAGACCAAGAACTGGAAAACAGTGTCTGTTGGCTCTACTTTTTCTCAGTATTTTACTGTAGGTTGTAGCAAATATAAAGGTAAGAAAAATAAACAAAGGCATACAGAATAAAAAGGAGGAAGTAAAACTATCTTTATTCATTGAAAACATGATTGTGTAAATAGAAAATCCTAAGGAATCTACAAAGAATCTACTAGAAGTAAAGAGTAAATTTAGTAAGGTTCCAGCATACAAAGTCAATATATAAAAATCAATTGTATTTTCTACCAACAAATGATTGAAAACTAAAATTGAAAAGATAAAATTTACAATAGCATATAAAAACCTTATGAAATACTTAGGAATAAATTAGCAAATGTTGTATAATACCTATACACTGAAACTACAAAAGAGGTGTTGGCAAATTTTTCTGTAAAGGGCCAGATGGTAAATATTACAGGCTTTACAGGCTACATGTGATCTTGTTATGTATTCTTCTGTTTTTTCTTTTTTTTTTTTCCTTTTTAAAAAAACTTTAATAACTGTTAATATGATTCTCAGCCCATTGGCATTACAAAAACAGGCTGTGGAGTGAACTTAGCCCATGGGCTGTAATTTGTCAACACCTACTACAAACTATTCTGAAAGAAAATGTGTTAAGTCCTAAATATAAGGAAATATGTACCATTCCAGTGGAGTGGAAAAATTAATATTGGTAAGTTGTCTATTTTGATCAGGGTCCTTAAAGTGGATCTGTGGAATTATTACAAGAGATGTTGGTGTCCTTGAGTTATAAGACTTTTCAGCCAGGGTGGATTCTGCATTAAGTGATCTCCTGTCCTGCACCTGGAAGAAGACAGCTCACAGACAGCTAGGCAGTTTGCTGCATGGCTCACTTAGCAGAGAAATTAGAAGGGTAATTCTGACAATTTCTGCTCTTTGTCCTACTTTCTGGTGCTCCCAGAAGATTCTGAAAATACCAGAGCCCAGTGTGGCCTGTGGGTGCCTTGAGCTGAACCAATTCAGACCTCCTACTATGCATTGCATGTGCTCATCAGAGGTGTGCCGTGGTGCTAAGCACCCTAAGGACTATAAAGCTGGTCACCCACGATGCCTACATGAAGAAGAGGCACCACAGTCAGGCGGATAACGCATGAGCTCTGGAATCAGACAGCCTGAGTTCAAATCCTGGCTTCTCCACTACCAAGTGTGTGACCTGAGGAAGGTTCTAAGGGTTAAATGCTGTTTGTAAACTATTTTAAAATAATTGACGAGAACCCGCCTGCCTGGAAAGTTATGTTGTGCAGTACAGCATCTATCTGGTCAGGTCAGGTGAGGGTGCCGTAGCCCCACCTCAGAAAACTCCCTGGCTGGGATGCTGGGGCCTTGCACCTTTCCAAGGTGGCCACAGAGAAGGCATATCTGCTCCTGGATCTGGAGCAGCGATAGAGAGGTCCCAGAGGAGACGGTGTCTGGTAGCCCTGAGCTACTAGCATGAGAGGGGGAGGGCGTGGGGTAAACGGTGTGGTCGGCGGTGGCCACCTGAAAGGAGGAGGCTGGGGAAGTCGCACCCAGGCTGCTTATCCTTTCCTCCCCACCTTAGCCCCCGTCTTCCTGCAGCCATCCCAGGCCGCCTGGGCAATGACTGGAACAGAGTTGACACCCGGTACCCCAACCCCTATCTCTTTTACCCTGACTCCTGTGAGCTGGCCCCCACCCTGGCAGGACCTAGGTTGCTCTGGCACTTTGGCCTCTGGCTTTGAGCAGGCTCTGCCCTGCGACGACCCTGGGAAAAAAAGGGCTGGGGGACTCATAGGGACTGGTTGCTGAGCCTGGGTCAGGTGCTGAGGAACCTGCAGACCTGGGGATGACAGTTATGCAGGCTCCTAGAGTCCAGAATCCTGAATAGTCTCCCAGACCGCAGGGTACATCTGGTGCCAAACACTTGCAAAAGGCTGTCTCGAACAGCTAGAAAATTCTGCTGGGGCTGGGCAGCTGGGCTTTGCCCTTTGCCCTTTCATGCCTTTTCATCACCCCCCTTTGCTGGCGGGCCCTTACTCTGTCATGCATTCCAATACTGTTTCACAAGCATCAAGGTGAACAGTGCCTGCTTTACCTTGGAGGAGCAGGTAGCTAGGAGAGCTCTCCAAGTTGCGTACTACACTCCCAGGTTCACTGCCCTTCATGGGCAACTTCCTCAGCAAGTTTCACTCCTGCCCAGCCCCTGTGCCAGGCCCAGCTCACCCCCTTCTGGCAGGTATCCCTCTGCAGCACCTGTGCCCTTCCTCAACCTGTTCCCAGGAGGTTCTACCCAGCTCCAGGGTCTTTACCCCCTCAGTTTTATATTGCCCCGAAGAGGCCTTATCTGATCCAGCAGGCTCAGGGCTCCTTCCCAAGATCCTTCCCCTGGTGTCCTGATAAGACTCTCCAAATGACAGTGCTGTGTGTGATTGCACCTCAAAGATGTGCGGCCACTCAGAAAAAGTAAAGGTCAGTTTCTCCAGGGAAAGTGACTCTCCTCCCTTCGCTCCCTGAGCAGGCAGCTACCCATATGAGGCCTGGGCCATCCAATCACTCCCCAGATCCTTGCTTAAAGGAGATCCGGTTGATGGCACTAGGAGCTCACAGAAAAGGGATAGCATAGGAGGAGGAGGATCAAATAGTGATCAAAAGGCAGGGCTGTCAGAGGAGGAGCCACCATAACAGTGGGAATGTCCCATCAGCATCCAGACCCCTTTGGGTGGTGGCAGCTTTGGGGTCATTGTGTCCGTCCCAAACCCCAGTACCATGTCTGGGGCACCCAACTTTGGAGCCAGGCTCAGGAGAACCCCCAGCACCACAGCTCACATTGGGTAGGCTTAGACCTGGGTACCTGTCGGCCTACAGCACCCCCACTGCAATTAGAGAGACCAGTTGTATGGAGCAGAAATCTGTCCTGGGAGACCTTTCCTTCCTGCCTCCAGTCAGAGCACCTGAGGCCCACCCAGCCAAGCGCGCCTGTCCCTACTGAAGGAGACAGCATCACTGATCATAAATGCGTGTCCGAGGCACTGCTGCTCCTGCCTAAGTGTAGATCACACGGGTGCCGCGCTGCTGGAGCACATCAGTTGCAGTGGGAGGGGCCGGCACCATAACTGTGCTGGAGCTACTTCTGTTCCCACCCACAGTCAGACCATCTGGGACACACCTGGCCAGAGTACATCTGCAGCCCTGAAGGTTCCAACGCCACACCTGTGTTGGAGGCCCTTTTGTTCCCACCTACAGTCAGAGCACCTGGCTACTACCTGTTCAGAACACGTGTCACATCAGGAAGGGACAGCACAATAACTATGATGGAGGACAATCAAATGGTGACCAAAAGGCAGGACTGTCAGAGAAGGGGGCACCATAGCAGTGGGAGTATACCACCAGCATCTAGGCCCGTTTAGGTAGCGGCAGCTTTGGGGTCACTGTGCCTGTCCCCAGAGCCACTTCCATCTTTGGGGCACCTAGTTCTCTTCCTACATTTGGACAGACAAACACTTCCATTCCAGCCTTCTGTCGGACACCTAGGGGAGCACGGCTATTACTGTCCGAGGGGCTGGCACCACACTTGTGACTGGAGATACTACTGTTCATGAATCCTGTCAGACACGAGGGACCTTCCAGTCCAGAGTACAGGTGGTGCAATGGGAGGAGACAGCCCCATACCTGTGTCTGGAGATACTTCTGTTTCCCCTATCATTCCGAGCACGTAAGGTGCTAATGGCCAGAGCATATCTGTTGCAGCCATCAGGGACAACACCATACATTTTTAAGAAGACACTTCTATTCTCTCCTTCAGTCAGAACATCTGGGGCCTACCCAGCCAGGGTACCCACTGTTGACTTTGTAGGAGCCAACTCCACTGAGAAGATACCTGTGATTCAGGCACGCTTGTTCCTACCTACAGTCAGAGTAAATGTGCAGTGGGCACAGTGAACAGCAGCCTATCTTTGAGGCACCCTCGTCACCTGCCCAGGTCTTCACTGCAGATGCAAAATGTTGAATCACCAACCTATTCATTTTCTTCTAGTGAAAGAACCAGGAACTCAACAGCCCAGGCAAAAGCTTCCTCTAGAAATGGCAGCAGATGGCCACTGTCCACCATGAGTGAACCTCCCTCTGCTGGGAAGAGGCTCAGCTCAGACCATTCCAGTGGCGTCAAACAAATGTAACAGGCTCTTTTTCCTCCTACAGCAAGCTGGAGGCCCAGTGCCTCCAGGTGCTTTTGTATATGCCATAAGGTATGGGTTCAGATGAGGCTGGTCAGAGGTCAATACTAGCTTGAGAAGTTCACTGTGGAGAGAAGAGAGAGATCTGTAAGTATCAACCATGCTGCACTTGACTGTTAGCCTGGAAGACCCAAGCTCTGGGCCAGCTTTCCTCTAGTCTTGAGACTGGTAGAACCACCCCTTCCCCTGCTGCCTACAGTTGCCCCTTTTCCCCTTACCCATTTTTCTTAATGGTTCTTCCACTTTCCTTTCCAGATTAAATATATAAAGCCTTCTTCATATTAATTCATCCCGTGCCCAGGTCTTCCTTCTTTGACTAATCTGTGGAAGAACTGACTTGTATGAGTGGCAACAGGTGGAGCCAGACTTAACTTTTCAAAGTTTTCTGGGACTCAGCAAATAGGATATGTAAGTAGCTACATTTTATGACTTCATGTGCTTACTTCTGAAGTCCCTGAGGGAAAGACAGGGTGACTCACCTTTGCTTCTTCCCTCTGTGCTTTTCCCCAACATCTGACCTCACTGTAGGCCAGATCATCCCTGCTGAGCGCAAAGCACACTTTACTATTCTAGTCTTTTAAAAAATGTTTTAATATCTCTTTTGTGTCTTTTTCTTTAAGTTAGACTTAGGCAAAGCATTCTACCACATTCACACTTCACCCAGAGAGGATGGGCTTGGCATACAGGTTCTTGGGCCTGGAAGAACAATGGAAGAAAGAATTCATGCCACTCTGTAATTATTGAAAATTTTAAGTCTAGGATAAAATATATGACTCATCAATGATTGTTGGTCACTGGAACTATGGAAACAAACTAGGGATGAATTCATAGAAGGGGAAAATAAGAATGGAGAACATAGTGGGATGATGGTTGAGATCACTGGCTCTGTGTGTCGGGGGAAATGCTGACATCCTCACCTCAAACCGTCACAAAAAACAGATTCTAGAAGGATTCGCGATACCAGATATTAAAAGCAAAGTTATGAATGTTTTAGAACAAAATGTAAGAGACTCTGATTATAGCCTTGGGATACGAAGGAGTTCTTAAGAATAAAAAGATCATGAAGTAAAATATCAAGAAATAAGATTCTTCCAAAATAGAAACCTTTTATTTAAAAACCATACACAAGCTCCTCCTGGCTCCATTGGTCCTGGGGGCATAGGAGGGAGGCCGGGGACATCAGGAGAGGCAGGCAGGAGGGGCCCTCAGGGACCGGAGGAGCAGGAGAGGAGAGGAGGGCATTTGCCCTGCCTACTCAAGCCAGGAAGCCTGCTGGCCTCTGAGACCAGGGGTGTGGGGCAGGCCTGGGCCCCTTCTGTTCCTTGAGCCTAAGCCCCACCCCCCACAGACCCCAGGGCCTTTTCCAGCCCTGTGGGTCCTAAGCATAGGCCCTGCCCACCGCCCAAACCTCACCATTGCCTAGGCCCTGCCCTCCACAGTCAAGGCCTTTTCCCCCTTTTTCTTTCATTCTTTTCTTTTCTTTTTTTCTTTTCCTTCCTCCTCCTTTTTGCTATGGTAAAAAGTACTGATGTACCTTCTGGTTGTTGATTAATCTATATTTTAATTTTTATATTCTTTCTAACTTATCTGTTAGTTTCCTAGTCTAATTTTATTTTTTTACTTTGTTATTGTTCTCTTTTTTTTTTCTTTTCTTTTTCTGGCCACCACACACAGCTTGCGGGATCTAGGTTCACAAGCCAGAGGTTGGGCTGAGGCTCCTGTTGGGGAGCCCTGAGTCTGAACCACTGGACTAACAGAGAACCTCAGACCCCAGGGACTATTCATCAGAGTGAGGTCTCACAGAGGTCCTCATCTCAGCACCAAGACTCAGCTCTACCCAACAGCCAACAAACTGCAGTGTTGGAAGCCTCAGGCCAAACACCCAATAAGACAGGAACACAATTCCACTCATTAAAAAAAAAAAAAAAAGAGACGGCAAAAAATATGTCACAGATGAAGGAGCAAGGTAAAAACCTACAACACCAAATAAATGAAGAGGAAATAGGCAATCTACCTGAAAAAGAATTCGGAGTAATGATAGTAAGATGATCCAGAATCTCAGAAATAGAATGGAGGCATGGATTGAGAAAATACAAGAAATGTTTAATGAAGATCTAGAAAAACTAAAGAACAAACAGAGATGAACAACACAATAACTGAAATGAAAAATACACTAGAAGGAATCAGTAACAGAATAACTGAGGCAGAAGAGGGAATAAGTGGGCTGGAAGACAAAATGGTGGAAATAACTGCCGAGGAGCAGAATAAAGAAAGAAGAATGAAAAGAATCGAAGACAATCTCAGAGACCTCTAGGACAACATTAAACACACCAACATGCAAATTATAGGGGTCCCAGAAGAAGAAGAGAAAAAGAAAGGGACTGAGAAAATATTTGAAGAGATTATAGTGGAAAACTTCCCTAGCATGGGAAAAGAAAGTCACCTAAGTCCAGGAAGCACAGAGAGTCCCAAACAGGATAAACCCTAGGAAAAGCACACCAAGACACATTAATCAAGCTAACAAAAATTAAATTCAAAGAAAAAATATTAAAAGCATCAAGGGAAAAGCAAAAAATAACATACAAAGGAATCCCCATAAGGTTATCAGCTGATTTTTCAGCAGAAACGCTGCAGGCCAGAAGGGAGTGGCAGGATATACTTAAAGTGATGAAAGAGAAAAACCTACAACCAACATTATTCTACACAGCAAGGATCTCATTCAGATTCAATGGAGAAATCAAAAGCTTTTCAGACAAGCAAAAGCTAAGAGAATTCAGCACCACCAAACCAGCTTTACAGCAAATGCTAAAGAAACGTCTCTAGGCGGGAAACACAACAGAAGGAAAAGACCCACAAAAACAAAGCCGAAACAATTAAGAAAACGGTAATAGGAACATACATATTGATAATAACCTTCAATGTAAATGGATTAAGTGCCCCAACCAAAAGACACAGACTGGCTGAATGGATACAAAAACAAGACCCATATATATGCTATATATAAGAGACCCACTTTGGACGTAGGGACACATACAGACTGAAAGTGAAGGGATGGAAAAAGATATTCCATGAAAATGGAAATCAAAAGAAAGCTGGAGTAGCAATACTTGTATCAGCTAAAATAGACTTTAAACTAAAGACTGTTACAAGAGACAAGGCGGGACACTACATAATGATCAAAGGATTGATCCAAGAAGAAGATATAAAAATTATAAATGTTTATGCACCCAACATAGGAGCACCTCAATACATAAGGCAAATGCTAACAACCATGAAAGGAGAAATCGACAGTAACACAATAATAGTAGGGGACTTTAACACCCCACTTACACCAATGGACAGATCATCCAAACAGAAAATAAATAAGGAAACACAAGCTTTAAATGATACAACAGACCAGATACATTTAATTGATATTTATAGAACATTCCACCCAAAAGTGGCAGAATACCCTTTCTTCCCAAGTGCACACAGAACATTGTCCAGGATAGATCACATCTTGGGTCACAAATCAAGCCTTGGAAAATTTAAGAAAACTGAAATAGTATCAAGCATCTTTTCTGACCACAATGCTATGAGATTAGAAATCAATTACAGGAAAAAAAACTGAAAAAAACAAAAATACATGGAGGCTAAACAGTGCACTACTAAATAACAAAGATCACTGAAGAAATCAAAGAAGAAATTAAAAAATACATAGAAACAAATGACAACAAAAACACAACGACCCAAAACCTATGGGACACAGCAAAAGCAGTTCTAAGAGGGAAGTTTATATCAATTCAATCTCACCTCAAGAAACAAGAAAAATCTCAAATAAAGACAACTAGAGAAAAAAGAACACAGAAAACGCAAAGTCAGTAGAAGGAAAGAAATCATAAAGATCAGAGCAGAAGTAAATGAAATAGAAATGAAGAAAATAATAGCAAAGATCAGTGAAACTAAAAGCTGGTTCTTTGAGAAGATAAACAAAATTGATAAACCCTTAGCCAGACTCAACCAAGAAAAAAAAGGAAAGGACACAAATCAATAAAATTAGAAATGAAAAGGGAGAAATCACAACTGACACTGCAGAAATACAAAGGATTATAAGAGACTCCTACAAACAACTATATGCCAATAAAATGGACAACCACAAAGAAATGGACAAATTCTTGGAAAGGTACAATTTTCCAAGACTGAATCAGGAAAAATTAGAAAATATAAACAGACCTATCACAAGTAATGAAATTGAAACTGTAATTAAAAATCTTCTAACAAACAAAAGTCCAGGACCAGATGGCTTCACAGGTGAATTCTGTCAGACATTTAGAGAAGAGCTAACACTAATCCTTCTCAAACTCTTCCAAAAAATTGCAGAGTGAGAAGCACTCCCAAATTCATTCTACGAAGTCACTATCACCCTGATACCAAAACCAGAAAAAGATATCACAAAAAAGAAAATTATAGACCAATATCACTGATGAACATAGGTGCAAAAATCCTGCACAAAATACTAGCAAACAGAATCCAACAACACATTAAAAGGATCATACACCATGATCAAGTGGGATTTATCCCAGGGATGCAAGGATTCTTCAATATATGCAAATCAATCAATGTGATACACCACATTAACAAATTAAGGAATAAAAACCATATGATCATCTCAATAGATGCAGAAAAAGCTTTTGACAAAATTCAACACCCATTTATGCTAAAAACTCTCCAGAAAGTGGGCCTCAACATAATAAAGGCCATATATGACAAACCCACAGTAGGCATAATACTCAATGGTGAAAAACTGAAAGCATTTCCACTAAGATGTCCATTCCTGCCACTCTTATTCAACATAGTTTTGGAAGTCCTAGCCACGGCAATCAGAGAAGAAAAAGAAATAAAAAGAATCCAAATTGGAAAAGAAGAAGTAAAACTGTCACTGTTTGCAGATGAAATGATACTATACATAGAAAATCCTAAAGATGCCACCAGAAAATCCTAAAGATGCCACCAGAAAACTACTATTCAACCAGTGAATTTGGTAAGGTTGCAGGATACAAAATTAATGCACAGAAATCTCTGGCATTCCTATACACCAACAATGAAAAATCAGAAAGAGAAATTAAGGAAACCCTCCCATTTACCATTACAGCAAAAAGAATAAAATACCTAGGAATAAACCTTCCTAAGAAGGTGAAAGACTTGTACTCAGAAAACTATAAGACACTGATGAAAGAAATCAAAGATGACATAAACAGATGGAGAATATACCATGTTCTTGGATTGGAAGAATCAATATTGTGAAAATGACTATACTACCCAAAGCAAGCTACAGATTCAATGCAATCCCTATCAAACTACCAATAGCCTTCTTCACAGAATTAGAACAAAAATTTTACAATTCATATGGAAGCACAAAAGACCCCGAATAGCCAAAGCAATCTGGAGAAAGAAAAATGGAGTTGGAGTAATCAGGCTCCCTGACTTCAAACTATACGACAAAGCTACAGTAATCAAGACAATAAGGTACTGGCACAAAAGCAGAAATATAGATCAATGGTACAGGATAGAAAGCCTAGAGATAAACCCACACACCTATGGTCACCTAATCTTTGACAAAGGAGGCAAAAATATACAATGGAGAAAAGACAGTGTCTTCAATAAATAGTGCTGGGAAAACTGGACAGCTACATGTAAAAGAATGAAATTAGAACACTTCCTAACACCATACACAAAAATAAACTCAAAATGGATTAAAGACCTAAATGTAAGGCCAGATACTATAAAACTCTTAGAGGAAAACATAGGAAAAACACTTTTTGACATAAACCACAGCAAGTTCTTTTTTGATCCACCTCCTAGAGTAATGGAAATAAAAACAAAAATATACAAATGGGACCTAATGAAACTTAAAAGCTTTTGCACAGCAAAGAAAAAACCATAAACAAGACAAAAAGACAACCCTCAGAATGCGAGAAAATATTTGCAAATGAAACAACAGGCAAAGGATTAATCTCCAAAATATACAAACAGCTCATGGAGCTCAATATCAAAAAAACAAACAATCCAGATAAAAAAATGGGTGGAAGACCTAAATAGACATTTCACCAAAGAAGACATACAGATGGCCAAGAGGCACATGAAAAGATGCTTGACATCACTAATTATTAGAGAAATAAATGCAAATAAAAACTACAATGAGGTATCACCTCACGCCAGTCAGAATGGCCATTATCAAAAAATCTAGAAACAATAAATCCTGGAAAGGGTGTGGTGAAAAGGGAACCCACCTGCACTGTTGGTGGGAATGTAAATTGATACAACCACTATGGAAAACAGTATGGAGGTTCCTTAAAAAAGTAAAAATAGAACTACCATATGACCCAGCAGTCCCACTGCTGGACATATACCCTGAGAAAACTGTAATTCAAAAAGAGACATGTACCACAATGTTCACTGCAGCACTATTTACAATAGCCAGGACATGGAACCAACCTAAATGTCCATCGACAGATGAATGGATAAAGAAGATGTGGCACATATATACAACGGAATATTACTCAGCCATAAAAAGAAACGAAATTGAGTTATTTGTAGTGAGGTGGATGGACCTAGAGTCTGTCATACAGAGTGAAGTAAGTCAGAAAGAGAAAAACAAATACCGTATGCTAACGCATATATATGGAATCTAAAAAAAAAAAAATTGGTACTGATGAACCTAGTTGCAGGGCAGGAACAAAGATGTAGACATAGAGAATGGACTTGAGGACACGGGGTGGGAGGGGGAAGCTGGGATGAAGTGAGAGTAGCAGCGACATATATACACTACCGAATGTAAAATAGTTAGCTGATCTCCCTGCATAGCACAGGGAGATCAGCTAGGTGCTTTGCGATGACCTAGAGGGGTGGGATAGGGAGGATGGGAGGGAGGCTCAAGAGGGAGGGGATATGGGGACATATGTATGCATATGGCTGATTCACGTTGTTGTACAACAGAAACTAACACAGTATTGTGAAGCAATTATACTCCAATAAAGATCTATTTAAAAAAATAAAAAATAAAAACCATACACAAGACTAAAAGACAAAATACAGACTTAAAACGTCTCAAAAAAAGACATATTTCAAAAAATGAAAAGGCAAGCCATAGATTGGCGAAAATATTTGCAAAATATATATCTAACAAAGAACTGGTATTAATAAGCACATGAAAAGATGCTCAACATCACTTATCATTAGGGAAATTCAAACCAAAACCACAGCGAGATATCATTCCATACCCATTAGGATGGTTGTTATCAATGAAACAGAAAATAAATGTTGGCAAGAATGTGGAGAAACTGGAATGCTTGTGCTTTGCTTGTGAGAGCATAAAATGGTGCAGCTGCTATGGAAAACATTATGGCAGTTCCTCAAAAACTTAAACATAGAATTACTTATGATTCAGCAATTCCATTCCTAGACATATACTCAAAACAATTGAAAGCAGGGACTTAAACAGGTATTTGTACACCCATGTTCATAGTGGCATTATTCACAATTACCAAAAGGTGGAAGCAACCTAAGTGTCCATCAACCAATGAATGGATAAACACAATGTGGCATATACGTACAATGGAATATTACTCAGTCTTAAAAAGAAATTCTGATACATGCTACAACATAGATAAACCTTGAAAACATTATGCTAATTGAAATAAGCCAGACAGAAGGACAAAAATTATACGATTCTACTTATACGAGGTACCTAGAATAGGTAAATTCATAGACAGAAAGTAGAATAGTGGTTACCATGGGCTTGAGGGAGTAATGGGAAACTATTGTTTAATGGGTACAGAGCTTCTGTTTGGGATGGTGAAAAAGTTCTAAAGATGGCTAGTGGTAATGATTGTACAACAATGTGAATGCACTAAGTGCATTATAAATTGTAAAAATGATAAATTTTATGTTATGTGTACGTTACTACAACTAAAAAAAAGCTTTATGGTAAATGAGAGAATCCAAATACAAAGGACCACATATTCTGTGATTCCATTTATATGAAATGTAATTTCCAGAACTGGCAAATCCATAGAGATTTTTCATCCAGAAAGTATATTGGTGTTTGCCTGGGTCAGGGGGATGTAGGGGCATTGGGAGGTAATACCTAAGGGGTGCAAGGTTTCTTGGGGGGATGAAAATGTTTTAAAATTGATTGTGCTGATTTTTGGACATCTGTGGATACCCTAATAGCCCCTGAATTCTACACTTTAATGGGTGAATTGTGTGGTACATGAATATCTTGAAAAAGCTATTACAAAAATCAGTCAGTGTAATTCATCATATTCAGAAAATAAAGGAGTACAGCCATGCAATTATCTCAATAGCTGTGGACAACTTAATTGACTAAATTTAATGTTCATTTCAAAAAAATCTTTTAACAAAGTAGGAATTGGAGCGAATTTCCTTCATATGGTAATGTGCACATCAAAACAAAACAAAACAAACCTCGGTTAACAGCATACTGAACACTTTTCCCCAGAGACCACGACCTGGAAAATGAGGTCCATTGTCTACACTTGTGTACACATTGTCTACGACGTTGTACTGGAGGTTGTGGCAAGTGTAGCATGCATGAAAAGTAAATAAAAGTCGTACAGGTTAAAAAATAAGAAGTAAAATTGCCTTAGATGCATAGAAGTCATGATCGTGTACGTAGAAAATCTTATGGAATCTAGAAAGAAACCAGAGGAAGAAAGGTGTGAATTTAACAAAGCGCTGGTATAGAAGATGCGTATATGGGGTTGGCCAAAAAGTTCATTCAGGCTTTTCGGTAAAATGTTACAGAAAAACCTGAACGAACTGTTTGGCCAACCCAATATAAAACAATTGGTATTTTTCTGTATACTACCATCTGCCAATTCACGTATGTGTTTGTGTATCTGTGTGTACGTTGAGTGTGTGTGGGCTAGTGGAGTGGAAAGTTAATATTGGTAAGCTGTCAGTTCCAATCAGGACTCTGAGAGCTGGTCTATTAAATTATCCCAAGAGATATTGGTGCACTTTGGGCAGAAGGCTTTTCAGCCAGGGTGGACCCTGCCCCCACCTGATGTGCATCTCCTGTCCTTGCACCTGGGAGAAAAATCACTCACAGACAGCTGTGTGGTTTGCTGCAAGACTCAATCGCCTGACAGTGCTATGTTGACAGTTGTTGGTCCCTGCAAATGTAAAGGTAAGAAAGAGAACTTCAAAGGCATGCAGATTAAAACAGGAGAAATTAAAATGGTTTTAATCATATAAATTTAGTTCATAGAAAACATTATTGTGTACGTAGAAAATCCTAAAGCATCAATGAAGAGGCTATCAGAAATCAAAAGAGAATTTACAAAGGTGTCAGTATACAAATCAATATGTATTTTTAAAATGTATCTTCTGTATACCATCAATGAACGATTGAAAGCTTAAATTGAAAAGACACATTATAGTATTTACAAATCTCATAAATTACTTAGGAATAAATTAACTAAAGCTATGCAAGACCTAGTCACAGAAAACTACAAAACAGTGGTTGCAAAATTCCTCTTAAAGGGCCAGATAGTAAATATTATAGGCTTTGCTAGTCACTGATGGTCTCTTTCAAATGTTTTTCTTTTTATTTTTAAAAACCCCTTTAAAACGCAGACCTACTAGAGAATGGACTTGAGGACATGGGGAGGGGGAAGGATAAGCTGGGACAAAGTGAGAGAGTGGCATGGACATATATACACTACCAAATGTAAAACCGATAGCTAGTGGGAAGCAGCCTCATAGCACAGGGAGATCAGCTCCGTGCTTTGTGACCACCTAGAGGGGTGGGATAGGGAGAGTGGGAGGGAGGGAGACGCAAGAGGGAAGAGATATGGGGATATATCTATATGTATAGCTGATTCACTTTGTTATAAAGCAGAAACTAACACACCACTGTAAAGCAATTATACACTAATAAAGATGTTAAAAACAAACAAACAAAAAACAAACACAAAACCAACAAAATAAATGTCTGGGGGATATGAAAAAAAAAAGAAAATAAAAACAGACAGATACATTTAAAAAAAAAAACTCTTTAAAAATGTTAACACTATACTTAGTCACTGGCATTATAAAAACAAATGGGGGCCAAACTGAGCCTATAGGCCATAGTTTGTGGACACTGCTACAAAACATTGCTGAGAGAAATTTTAAAAGACCTAAATGTGTATGTGTGTGTGTGTGTGTGTGTGTGTGTGTGTGTGTGTGTGTGTGTGTAATGCTACTGTACCGGAAAAGTTAATATTGATAAATTGTAAATTTCGGCCAAACCCTGAGAGCTGGTCAAATTATTACAAGAGATGTTGGTGCCATTGGGGCATAAGGCTTTTAGCCCAGGATGGACCCTGGACCCACTTCATGTACCATCATCTCCTATCCTTGGCCTTAGGAGAAGACAGGTCACACAGAGCTTCACTGTTTGCAGAGCGTTCAGTTAGAAGAGAAATGCCCTAAGGAGATGTGGTAATAACAGCAATCCCTGCTCTGCATCTTCTGAGGAGACCCGGGCCCCCGTGTGGCCAATGGTGACATCTGAGTTGAACTAAAAGAGAAAGACCTGCATGCTCATTGTAAGTGTGCCATGGTGCTAAGGTCCCTAAGGACTACTAAAACAATGGTTACCCATGACGCATCCATGATGAGAGAGCACCATAGTCTGGTCAAATCCTGGCAGGGCCACTCCACCTGTGTGAGCTGAGGAAAGTTCTAGAACTAAAATGCTGTTTTACTAAATCCATAAAAACAAGCAAAGAAAACCTGCCTGCCAGGAAGGGATGATGCAGGGTGCAGCATCCAAGCGGGTCAGGGCTCAGGTTCCTCACCTCAGACACCTTGACAGCCCAGCTGGTGAGGCTCTAGGCTCAATTTTCTCCAGGAGAGCCTCGGAGAAGGTGCCTGACTCCGGGCCTTGGAGAGTTGCCTTGAGAGGGTCCTGGGGGCAAAGAACGGGGTGCAGGACGGTGAGTGTAAAATGATGCCATCGGTGGCAACTGCCTAAAAGGAAAGGCCCCAGCTTCTTGTGCCCCATGTGCTCTGGAGTCTGCTCCCTTAGCACTTGTGCTGCCGCAGCCTCCCTGACCCTCTGGGTACGTAGTCACCCCGGGAGACAGCGCAGCCCTCTTCCCCTCCCCCATCGGGCTTCTCATACCTCCCCCATCCCAGTGAGCTTGGTCCCCACCCGGATCTCGGCTGCTCCTCAGATTCTGGGCAGGTTCTGCTCTCCGGTGACCCCGGGGAAAGCGCTGCAGGGTGCTCTGGCACTGACCACAGAAGCCACTGTCCCCGGACCAGGAGCCGAAGGGCCTGCAGACCTGCGCGCCGGCTCCGAGCAACCGTAGTCCTGAACGGTTCCTACGGGCGCGCGGGGCACATCTGAGTCTGGGTACCCGCCACACTTCACAGCTGCGCCAAGTCCCAAAGAGGTAGAGGCCAGCTGGGGTTCGGCCGTTGGACCTCGCCCTTTGCCCTTTGTCGCTACTTCTTCGTGCCCTTTGCTCGCGCATCCTTCTCTGTCACGTGTCCCAGTGGCGTCACCCAGCTTCCGCTGGACAGCGCGTGCCTCGTTGGGAGGGATCCAGAAGCCAGGAGATCTCTCCGAATTTCCCAGTCCCCTCCGAGGACCCTTCAGCGCTCCTGTTACTCTTCATGGCAACTTCCTCAGCCAGCTTCGCACCACGCTGCCCGCTCCGTTCCCCTGTCAGGTCTGAATAACCCTCCTCCGCCTGGGCTGTTGACTGCAACCATTACCACCCTAGTTTTACATCGCAGCTAAGAGGCTAAGCTAGGATCTGACCTGGCAGGCTCAGTGCTCCTCTCTGAGGGTCCGTACCTTGGTGTGGTATGTGTGTGTCTGACCTTCAGGTCTCAGAAGCCATTGCTGTCTGCTTGCACACCCAAGATGTTCCTCCACTCAGGAACGGTGACAATTCTTCCTCCAGGGTGCAAAATGACTCTTGGCACTTGAGCAGGACTCTGTGAGGACTGGGCCATCCAGTCACCCCTAGATCTCTGCCTGAAGGAGACTGAACTGAAAGCCCTAGAAAAGGAAGAGCTAAGAGGAGGACACAAAATAACAAAGGAAAGATGATCAGAGAAGGGCTCCCCGCTCTGCCCCAAAGCAGTGGGAGTGTACCATCACCATGCAGGGCTCTGGAGACCAAAGGAGTGGTGGAGTCCTCACCTCCTTCCCATGAAGTCCTACGCCTCTGCAGGGAAACCTCCATTTCCCAGTGTCCAGAAGACACTTTGAGTAAGAAAATGAAAACATCTTCTGTGAGCCCATGACCAAAGACCAGGCCATCCCCAGCTCTTTTAGCCCTGCTGGAGGCTTCCCCTCTCTTTGGAGGACTGATCTGGGTGCAGCAGGGCTGTTTGGCCCACTCTCATCCTGCCCCTGCTGCCAAAGAGGTCTTTTTAAAAAGTTTTGGTGAAGGCCACCCAGCTCTCCGACCTCACTGAAGTCAGAGAAGACAAAGGGAGAAAAGCTTCCAGATACTCTGTCAAGAAGGAACTCTCCACCCACATCTGACAGTTGTAAACAAAAATTCCCATGCCCCTGCTGTTGCCACTGCCACTGCTGCCTCTCCCTCCTAGGCTCCTTGCGTAGTCATTGGTGAGGCCCTAAGCTCGTAGGAGAAAGCTGAGCTCCAATGGAACCACAAGTGTCGAGGGATAAATCTGAGGCCATGTCAGACTACAGTGCCACCCAGCCTGCCTGTTCTTTCTTCCTGCCTTCAGCAGCAAATGCAGACACTCCTGCCATTGGCCACTTTCACCTTGCAGATCCCAGCTTCTGCCTTATTATTATAGACACTGACCTGGCTGCCCTGCCTGCCAGGCCCCCAAGCCTGTCTGCGCCTGTGCCTATCCTCACATGAAATATTGATCGTGAAATGAGATGCCCAAATCCTAACTCTCCTTTTGCTGTTCCTGCTGACTCTCTTTTTCCTTTTAGGTTAAATAGTAATAATAATAAGACAAACCACCCAGTAAAAAATAGGCAAAACCTCTCCAAAAGGTGATTCACAAATGTTCAATAAGTCCTTTCAAAAAAATGCTCAACACCATTAGTCATCAGGAAAGTTAAAATTAAACCACAGTGAGAGATACCATCACACAACCATCAGAAAGAATAAAGGTTACAAGTCTAACAAATCCAAGTGCACTCGTGGGCATGGAGCACCTGAAACCCTTCTCACATCTAATGAGAATATAAAATGGTACAACCACTTTGAAAAAACAAAAAGCCATGCAGTTTCTTATAAAACTAAACACACCTATTCTGACACCACAATTTCACTCCTAATAATTTAACCAAAAGAAATGAAAACACGTGTACACAAAAATGCTTGCACAGTCTGTTCATAGGAGCTTTATTCATATTAAGCAAAATCTGGAAATATCTCTGGTGCCAACCCATAAGTAAATAGAAAAATAAATCACAGGAAGCAACCTAAATGCCCATCAGCAGACGAATGGATAAAGAAGTTGTGGTACATATATACAATGGAATATTACTCAGCCATAAAAAGGAATGAAATTGAGTCATTTGTTGAGACGTGGATGGATCTAGAGACTGTCACACAGAGTGAAGTAAGTCAGAAAGAGAAAAACAAATATCGTATATTAATGCATGTATGTGGAACCTAGAAAAATGGTACAGATGAGCCAGTTTGCAGGGCAGAAGTTGAGACACAGATGTAGAGAATGGACATATGGACACCAAGGGGGGAAAACTGCGGTGAGGTGGGGATGGTGGTGTGCTGAATTGGGCGATTGGGATTGACATGTATACACTGATGTGTATAAAATTGATGCCTAATAAGAACCTGCAGTATAAAAAAAACAAACAAAACAACTAATACTAAACTTTCATTGGGTTATTTGTATGGAAATATGTTAATATAAATGTTTCAGACATTACATGAAATTTCTAAAAATCTTGTATTTGTATGGAAATATGTTAATATAAATGTTTCAGACATTACATGAAATTTCTAAAAATCTTATATTTGTATTTGTATGGAAATATGTATGGAAATATGTTAATATAAATGTTTCAGACATTACATAAAAAAAAAAAAAGAAAAAGAAATCACAAAGAATTCATACTACTCAACTGTCAAGGAAAGAATCCCTGATAACAGGCAACAAACAACTGGGATGAATCCAAACAACATTTTACTAAGTGAAAGAAGCCTTACATAAAAGAGTGCATACTGCATTTATGTGGAAGTCTAGAACAGCCAAAACTAACCTATAATGGAGCAATTCCTGAAGGATTGGGGGCAAGGGGGTGGCGGTGGTTGACTGAACCCAGAGACACAGCAGTGAGTAAATCAGGGAACTGCCAGCCATGGGGAGTCAGGGCAGCCCACCCATGAGTGATCCTCTTCAGGGGCTGAACTTTTCTCTCTCTGTGCTGACCCACCTGCTGGTAGGGGGAAGAGTATGCGTGTGTGGATCTGATTGACCTGGCCTAGATCAGATTTCCACAGTCCAGACACATGTGTCCCAGGAGGTGGGGGTCTCATGGCCCATGAAATTCCAATTAGAGGATGTTGGAACTGCTCCACAAAAGAGCCTGTGACTTTTGCCTGTATATTTATTCACCAAGCCTTTCATCCACTCAAGACTGCTTGCTGATTTGCTTCTTTCTTGCCTTGTTCCTCCCCACTGCCTATCTTCCCATTCCCTGCTACACCCCTACCTTAACATTATACTTTTCTCAAGAATTTTTTTAATATTTAAAAACTTTTGTAACAGTCATGAAGAAAATGTCTCCTTCTCTGCCATGATAATGGTCAATTTCATCTGCGTAGCCAAATCTACTCATAAAACAATGACTTTAGGATGATATTCTTTATTCTCTTGCTTCAGTTTTTTTAGTGATGTCTTTGAGATAAAATTTATGTAAAATAAAATGTAGCTATTTTAAATATAGAGTTTGGTAAGTTTTGACAAATATATTCACTTGGGTATCTAACAAAGTAATTAAGATACAGATCTAATAATATTCCATCATCCTAAAAATTCCCTTTTGCCCCTTTGCAGTCAGTCCATCCACATATCTAGCTCCCAAAATTAATCAATCTATTTTCTGACACTATAATTAGTTTTTCCACTTCTAGAATTTCATACAAATGGAAGCATACATTGGGTAGCCTTTTGTACACCTCTCTTTTGGGTCAGTTTAACGATTTTTAGGTTAATCTAAGCTGTTGCCTAAATCCACAGTTCATTCCATTTTATTTCGTAGTAGTAACTCCGTGTATGGATACACCAGAGTTTGTTTATCCATTTTCCTGAGAGGAGGGGCCAACTGCCATAGGAGACTGTGAGGAGTCCTATCCCCAGCATCACAAAGCAGATTAAAGAAAGGAAAGTCGGGAGGCCAATGATAATAACTAAGTAGTTAACACAACAACTTTAGCTGTTTCCTGTAAACTCATTTTTATTAGGTGTTTTCCTTTGCATTATTTTGTGCTTGGTTTGCACAAAAAATTCAGTGTAGGAGTTTCGTCTTTGATCTGGGGGTTGTTCATGGGTATTTAAAAACTTCCAAGCGAGTGAAGCTTTTTGGAAAATTGTTTCATTATCTACTACTATTTACTAGATTTGGATGAGGGAACAAAAATTGTAAAATATCTGTTTTGTAATAGATCAGTTTCCCTTTTTGCTTATTCTTTGTTTCAGTGCTTAACTCTACAGAGGCTGTAAGATAGCTTCAGTTTCAGAAAAAAACCTTCTGTTTTTTCTTTTTCAATCTTACAACTTCCTCTGCATCCTTTGTCTCTTATATCTTACCATATTTAGCATATTGTCTCATGCTGTGAAGTTACCAGTTCAACCCAACATTATCAATTAGTAATAAATGGAAAGGTTAGGCAACATTTTGGTCAGTGAGCAGATAAGCTCCAGTTGACGTTTATGGAAAGAAAGTAGGAAACGTGTTAACTTGATCTGTGCATTTTTTCTTCTTCTTCAAGTGGCTTTTATAGTTACTGTTATATTTTTACTTGTTAAAATATACAAGTATGTGAGAAAGTGTTTGGTTTTTATTTTGTTTTTAATTTTTATTTTATATTGGAGTATAGTTGATTTACAATGTTGTATTAGTTTCAGGTGTACAGCAAAGTTATTTACTTATACATATACATATATCTATTCTTTTTTGGATCCTTTTCCTATATACGTTATTACAGAGTGTTGAGCAGAGTTCCCTGTGCTATACAGTAGGTCCTTGTTGATTATCTATTTTATATACAGTAGTGTGTACATGTTAATCTCAGCCTCCTGATTTATCCCTTCCCCCGCCCCACAGCTTTCCCCTTTGGTAACCATAAGTTTTCTAAATCTGTGAGTCTGTTTTGTAAATAATTTCACTTGTATCATTTTTTTAGATTCCACATATAAGTGATATCATATGATATTTGTCTTTGACTTACTTAACTTAGTATGATAATCTCTAGATTCATCCGTGAAAAGTGTTTTAAAAGATAAAACACTAAGGATATTTTAGATATGCTCACTCTGGTAGGCAGATTTCTAAAATGGTCCTCAAGAATTGTAATAGTTCTTCTTATATCCTACTTACAAGTCCTTTGTAATATGTACATATATCTTCCATCCGTAGCTTATCTATGCATTTTCTCAATGGAATCTTTCGAAGAGCTAAAGTGTTTAATTTTTATGAAGTCCAATTTATCTTTTTTTTTCTATTAATGGTTCATGCTTTTTGTGTTCTAAGAAAAGCTTTCCCTATTAAAGGCCGTGAAAAATTTCTCCTACATTTTCTTCTAGAAGTTTTATAATTTTAGTTTTTACATTGATGTCTAGATCCATTTCAAGATAACTTTTGTGTGTGGCATTAGGTAAGGGTTGAGATTAATTTTTCCCATATGTAGATTGATAGGGGGCTCCCAGGTCAAAAAGAAGGTTGAAATTTGGAGTTGGGATGCTGACCTACTGTACAGGCAAGCTGGTGAGGACTGATGCTGAAGCTGTGCTGTCACTGAGCAATGTGTTTTCAGAATGAGGGAGCGCTGGGTAAAATGGGGAAAAGTTTTTATTGGAGGCAGAAGGAGACTGGGAAGTGGGTGATATCCTTATAAATTTCATCAGCAACAAAGGTAGGCTTGGATGCCCCATCTGCAAAGCTGCTGGCTGCTGGAGTGGAGGAAACTGCAGAGTCAGTGATGGGTAGGACAGTAAACACAGAGGCATAGAGGGAAGTGGTTCCCTGCTGTTGCCCACCAGGGGCCCCAAATGGGGCTGAAAGGAGGCTCCTGGGCTAAAGGGAAGATGAGCAGTTGGAATGAAGCTACTGACCATAAATACAGGGGACTATGTGTAGACTGGAGCCTTTGCAGGGGATATCTGCTTCACACTAGGATGGCCTGGTCAGATGGAGGGGAGCACACATTGGAGCCTAAGGGACACCTTTCTCAAGCCTGTAGAGGGGAGTGATACCCATGTCAGTTACACCAAACTCCAAAGCAGCCGCATACTAGATGTGCGGATGTACTGGCTGCAACACTGGAAGTGACTATGGAAGCAGTGATGGGTTGGTTGGTGAAGCTGGGGGTACTGGTAGCAGTGACTAGAAGAGTGATCTATAAGAAAAAGAGGAACAGCCACACCACAGGTGTAGGTAACTCAATTTTGCAGGAGGTAGGCTTGAAGGAGATGGCTGTGGTTCTAGGAGGTGCAAGGAGGTCAGAAATAGAAGATCAGACAGCTAAGACTGAGGCACTAGAATGGAAGGGGTCTCCATTCTCATTTTTCAGTGGAATCCCCAATGGGCTGGAACTATAGGTAGAAAGAGAGTCAGCAGGAACAGCAAAAGGAGAGTTAGGAGTCTCTTCAGTTTCACCCAATTTCATCAATATCTGGTGTGGAGGAAGGCAGGACTGGGGGGGCCTTGCAATCAGGTCAGTGACTGATAATGTGGTTGTATCTGGGATGTGTGTGGTGAAAGTTACCACAGTCATGGAATCTGAAATGCCTTCAGCAGGCAGGGAGAAAGAATGGGAAGGCCGAGTGGCACTGCTGTCTGAAGTGGCCTCACTTTTATCCCTCAGCACTTGTGGTCCATGGGCACTCTACTTTCTCTCCAAGCCTAGGTCTTCAGCAGTGACTATACAAGGAAGGGAGGAGGTGGAAGCTCCTCCACCAAAACACAGTAGCAATGGCAGCAGCAAGGGCATGGGAATTTTTGTTTATAGAGCCTACAATCAGCAGATATTTTTTCACCCAGTATATGCCTATCTTTGGGAATAGTCTATGTTCACTTGAAAAAGAATGTGTGTTCAAATAATATTGGGTATATTGTTTACAAATGCAATTAAGTCAGGATAAAATTTTTGTACTCATTTGGTTTTTGTCTACTTGTTCTAACTATTCATGAGGAAGAAATGTTAGCATCTCCAATTATAATTGCAATTTGTATATTATCATTTATTTTGCCTTATATATTTTTAATTTCCTCTATTAAGTTCATAAATATTTAAGATATTTATACCTTCCCAATGAAGAGTCCTTAAGAAAAGTGTGTAAACTTCTGCTATAAAAAATACATTTTTTTATGTGCACCAGAATACCTGGACAGAAACTTTCACAGTAGCATCCTTTCGATTACTGGTAACTGAAAGCAATACAAAGGTGCATCAGCAGTAGCATGGATAGATAAACTGCTTGCTCAACAGCAATTTAAATGGATGATACACAGACACATGGAATAACATGGGCAAATCTTTATTTATTTATTTATTTAGGCTGCGTTGGGTTTTCCTTGCTGCACAGGGGCTTACCTTAGTTGCTGCGAGCGGGGGTCACTCCTCACTGCAGTGTGCGGGCCTCTCATCATGGCAGCCTCTCCTGTTGCAGAGCACGGGTTCCAGGTGTTCAGGCCTCAGCAGTTGCAGCATGTGAGCTCAGCAGTTGTGGCATGCAGGCCCCAGAGCGCACGGGCTCCAGTAGTTGTGGCACTTGGGCTCCACAGATGCAGTACTCAGACTCCACAGCTGCGGCACTCGGACTCCATGGCACGCGGGCTTCAGTAGCTGTGGCGCGCAGGCCCAGTAGTTGTGGCTCTCAGGCTCTAGGGCACAGGCTCAGTAGTTGTGGCGCATGAGCTTAGTTGTGCGCCGCTGCATGTGGGATCTTCCCGGACCAGGGATCGAACCCTTGTCCCCCGCACTGGCAGGGAGGTTCCCAACCACTGTGCCGTCAGGGAAGTCCCAACATGGGCAAATCTTAAAAGCACTTATTGTGAAGAAGACATAAGGGCAAACAGAGCACATAATATATGATTCCATTCATATAAAGATCAATAACAGCCACAATCAAATTCTATTTTTAGGACTCATAAGCCATAGTAAGAACTATCCAAAAGTCAGGTAATACCTACTTTTCAAATTAGGATATGGGATTCCTCTTGGTGTTGGGGGAAGATCCCATTGTGACTGGGATGGATCATTCAGGACTATGGGCACTGCTAATATTCTTTTGTATTGTCTTTAGTGGTAGTTAGTTACATAGGTATCAACTTTAGAAAGATTCGTTAAAACCTACATAAATATTTTAAAATTTCCTATGTGTATGCCCAATTCACAATGCTATGGGTGAAATTGTGTTTCTCCCAAATTCATATGTTGGAAGTCCTAAACCCTAGTACCTCAGAATGTGACTGTATTTGGAGATAGGGCTTTTAAAGAGATAATTAAGGTAAAATGAGGTCATAGAGGTGGACCCTACTCCAATATGACTGGTGTCCTTATAAGAAGAGGAGATTGGGACGCAGACAACATGGACTGAAGGACAACCACGTGAG
Source organism: Eschrichtius robustus (assembly GCF_028021215.1). Taxonomy (NCBI): domain Eukaryota; kingdom Metazoa; phylum Chordata; class Mammalia; order Artiodactyla; family Eschrichtiidae; genus Eschrichtius; species Eschrichtius robustus. The sequence goes on along the minus strand of NC_090842.1, from coordinate 52,928,446 downwards.
GACACAGAGAGCCAAGGAGAGGCCTCAAAAGGAACCAACCTGCTAATACCTTAATATTGGACTTCCAGGCTCCAGAACTGTGAAAAAATTAATTTCTGTTGGTTAAACCACCCAATATGTGGTACTTTGTTATGGCAGCCCTAGCAAACTAATGCACATACTAAGTTTTCCTTAAGGGAAAAATTGGGATAAATGTAAGTGTGGTTCTTACATTAAGTGCAACCACCATATGAAAACAAGCAAAACGTGTGAATTTTAATGCAGTTAAAAGAAAAATACCTGACTTACTGCAATGAAAACACGAAGAAAAAGAATTGTGTAAATGGAACATTGATTAAAAAAAAAAAAAAAGACTGGGTATTAGGCTTAAGTCCCAGGTCTGTTCGTCATCATGGACAGGAGTGAGATGTCAACAGAAGTCAGTATTAATTCCTCACAGACCCAGCATATGAAGCCCCAGGGGAATATTAGGTGAAGTAGAAAGATAAATCCATAAAAGTGAGTGAAATAAAATTAAAACTTTCCCCAAAATGATTCATTTGTTTTCAAAACCAGGATAATCAGAATTACTTGGAAGCAAACTATTATGATTAAGACCATTGTCTGAAAGTCCGACAAACCATAATTTGAGTCAGGTTGTGCTGTGCAGCGGTGCCTGGCATCCAGAGCCTGTAATAATAAGTTTTCTCATGTTCTTAATTGACATGAGGATAGCTGAGTTGTGTGGATAAATTGTTACTAAATTCATATAAATAATTCCAGACCTACTGTAAAGAACATATAAAATCTGCTATAGAACCTATAGATAGATATGGATATATAGATACAGATAAGCTTACAGATAAAAGGGAACTGCGGTAGGCAGAATTTTGGAACCTATTATCTTTTGCCTCCTGGTGTTACTCCCATGAATATATTAGGTTACATGGTAATGAGACTTTACATATGTAAGTAAAATTACTAATCAGCTGACCTTCAAATAAGGAGATTTTCCTAGATTGTCTGGGTGGGCCTATTCTAATCTCATGAACCCTTAGAAGCAGATAACTTTGGCTGGTGGTAAAAGAGGAAAAAAGAGAGAGTCAAAGCATGAGAGAAGCACTCAACCCACTGTTGCTAATTTGAAGATCAAGGAGATCACATGGAAACCATGGGCAGGAAACGAATTCTGCAAAACAAAAACAATGATCCTGGAAGAGCACCCAGGGCCCCAGATGAAAACTGCCATCCTAGCCAATACCTTGATTTTTGGTCTTGTGAGACCCTATGCAGAAAACCTAGTTGAGCCCTCGAACTTGTGATCTGCAGAGACTGTGAAAGATGTGTTGTTTTAAGCTGTTAAGTTTGTGGTAATTTTTTTTACAGCAATGATAGAAAACAAATACAGGGACAGACACGCAAGAAGAAGAAAGAACTGAGACAGAAGAATTTAGAGCAAGTCAGCAAATGCTCACTGCTCTGTGAGTTAGTTCTGACTGAGATGGGGTGGGATCAATGTGGATAAGGAAACTGCTTCATTTTCTGTGGCTTCATTGATTAATTATATACATTAGGTATAATGAAGTTAAGGTATAATTCATATATGATGCTTCACCATAAAATTATTCAGGTGTGAACTGGGGCAGCTACAGCAACTACAGAAAACAGATCATCTATACCATATCTATTTGACATTAAAAACACTTTTGCTTTCAGCCCATATTTTTTGGCCACTGTATGAGTTTTGTACTTTGCTATAAACTCCTGTACCAATCACTGAACACTGAGACTTTTGTCATGGGAAGGGTGTTCCCAGTACCTGGGACTTTCAGTGCTAAAACCAAGACAATCTGGTCAAATCAAGGCAATCGGTTACTCTTCCCACCCGGTCCCCATTTTCCAAAACAACTATTCCTGGAAGTGCAGGCCAGAGAGGATAGGGTGGAAGCAACAGAGATCAGAGCTTCAGGCTGCTCAGGCAATTGTGTGTAGGCCTCCCATAAAATGGGATATGTGTAGAGAAGCAGCCACAGAAATCTGCATGGGTTCCCCTGGCTTTTTGGTGGAAGACTAAGCTGGGTGCGTTCTGGACGACATTCCTTTTTTTTTTTTTTTTTTTTTTGGCCACTCTGCTTGAGGGATCTTAGTTCTATGACCAGGGATCAAACCCATGCCCCTGCACTGGAAGCACAGAGTCCTAACCACTGGACCACCAGGGAATTCCCTGGACAAGATTCTATAAGACCTGGTGAGAACGGTTGCTGGGGGCTGAGCACTGAATGGGGGTTGCAGAGGTCTACAGTGTGAGATTCATTTGAATCCTGAGCAGCCAGAGGGGAGAGACCTCCTCCCTGAACACCCTGGGTGTTCAGTGGAGACTCCAGAGAGACCACACCTTAGAAGTAACCCTGTGCCCCAGCATGCATGCCCCTTCTCCAGAGGGCCGGCGGCTACTGGTAGAGGGGTTCAGAGGAACTGGCCACAGGCACAGCTGACCCACAGCAGATGGACTCTTTCTCTTCAACTCGTTTTAAAGTTCTTTTTAACTTTCCCTGTCAGTTTTTGTAGCTAATCGGTCTCCTGCTAGTAGGGAGAACCGACAGGCCCCTGAGAGGATGCTGAGTCCTCTCAAGGGTGCTTTCCCACGGTAGGAAACCAGCCTAAGTCCCTGGCTCCTCTCAGCACCTGGTCTCAGAAGCTGAGTCCCCATCACTCAGTTGGTCAGGAGCTGCATCCGGCTTTCCGCCCAGGGGACTAAGTCTTGACCTTTGGCTCCAGAGGTTGTCTCCACTTCTCCCTTCACAGGCCGAGTGCTCCAGGCTGGCTCCTAGGCCGAGTCCCAACCTTGACCAGCAGCCACCAGGAGGCGCCCGAGGAGGGGCCAGCCTGCCAGCAGCAGCCATCCTGACTTGTGACTTCGCCTTAACCCCAGAGTGTCTGATTCAGTAGTTCTGGGTTCACAAATGAGAAGTTTCACTTCTAAAGAGTGCCCATGTGATGCGGTTGCTTCTGGTTCAAAGATCAAACTCAGAGAAGCAATGTTCCAGGAAAGGCAATGCTGCATGCTGTCCCAGGCCCCAGTCCACAGGGCTGGAGGTTTGCACACTGCAAGGGGCAGACCCCAGAGTTCTCACCGACATTCCTGAAGGTCTCTGCAGTGTGTAAAACAGAGAAATGGCCACCTGGGGGTCCTAGTCCCTCCACTGCTAAGGGGCCCTGTGAGGAAGCCCCAGGATGCAGGTGATCACAAACCCCGGCCAAGCTCCACCCACAGAAGGCCCCAAGCCACTTGTTTCTTCTGCCTGGAACTTAAAAAGAAAACAAAAAACCCTACATGGCTCATTCCTCACCTCCTTCTAGTGTTTACTCAATTATCCTCTTACTAAAGAGACCTCCCTTACTGCACTGTGTAATATTACAGCCTATCTCCCTACTTCTCAACACACAATCACTCTTTTCCATTCTACCTACTACATTCTACTTATTATATAATTTAGTATTTCTTCTTTCATGTTGCCTGTCTTCCTTGAAAATAATATAAGCCCCATGAAGGCAGGAGGTTTTGTCTCAATTGTTTCATGACGTCTCTCATGCGCCTAGAACAGATGTTCACTGAACATTTGTTAGAGCAGTGAATGAACATGACACCATAGATCCCTGTTCATTTTCACCATTTTGGTAACTCTACATGTCTTCTTCAGTTTTCCCTCTAAGCTGGAAGGGAATGCTCAGTATTTTCAAGAATGAAAAAGAATCACATTTGGAGATAACATCCTAGGTGTGGAACATCCTAGATAACAGCTAGGTGTGGAAGCACTTTGGGTCTCAGTGACACCATGGAATGATAACTCCATTTGGATTTATAGCCTTTGGAGCATTGGAAATAATATGTTTAGCCTCTAGGAGCATGCTGAGCTTGATGGACTATGAAATAATATGTATCAACACTTTGGTGTTGGCTCGATTGCTGACAACACTGCCCAGAAATCCGGGTGCCTTCCCTTTGAGAGAAAGCAAAGCGCCTTTTCTGTGGCTTGCAGGGCATGAGGCATGCGCCCTTTGCCGCGTTAGAAGCTGTGACTATATTACCCAGAGTGCTCTGCGCAGAGCGACAGCAGCGCTGATCCAATGAAGGCGCAGGAGAGGGGCAATCCGTGCTTGGTGCGAAAGATAGGGGTGGGACTTCCGGTCTCACTTCGTGGCGGTCATTTTGGCTGGCTTCGGTCTCGTTTACTTGATCAGTAGCTCCCGATCGCTGGGTCCGGCTGGAGGCAACGGGAGGCTGAAAGGTCGAGAGAAAGTGTTGTCCTCACTGCAGAGAGGTGAATCTGAGGCTCGGAGGGGGACCTCACGTCGGGGCTGGGCTGGAAGTGGTGGTGTTGGAGTCCCCACCCTGGTCACCCGTCACTCCCGTCACTGTCCGCCCACAGGCTCAGTTCTCAGAAGCCTCACTGATGGACCTGACACAAGTTGGTGCTGAGACCTTCAGGCCTTCGCCCGAACCACCCCCGCTTTTGAATCCTAAAGCCCCAAATATTGGGAGCCTGTTCAGGTCACTGAAGCCTAGGCCCGAGCGTCCAGCACCTGCAGGGGTGTGAGAGGGGGCCCTTGTGGGTGATGTCCCCGTTTCTGAAAGTCAGTGTGATGAGGTGTGGGAGTGTTACAAGCAGAGGGATCAGCATGTGCAAAGGTTTGGAGGGGCTACTGGTCCAGGACTGTTGGGGAAACCTGGGCTTCATGTTGTGTCTGTACAGAACTGAGTGTGAAGGGGAGTCACGCCTGGAATGGCAGGTGGAGGAGGTGTACCTAGGTTCTTACGGTGCTTAGAACCATGGAGGCTTGTGAACGAAGGAGGACCATGGTCTGAGTTAGGGTTTTTAAAGTTTCCCCCAAACTGGAAAAGGGGTGATGAGGACAGTGAGTCACAGGAAGTTTGAGTCCTTCTCCAAAGTCACACAGCTGGTAGGAGGCGTTACTGAAGACCAGGGTACAGTAAGCCCAAGGTCACTTGGTTCCAGGGCTAGGCAGGGGTACAAGGGAGGCCTGAGCCCATGGAGCCCTTCCATGGTGGCTTGCTTCTCACAGCTTCCCTCTTCCCACAGGTTCCATGGCCACAGAAGTGCTTAAGGACCCTACACAGGTGAGTGGACTCTCACCAGTCCCAACCTCCTCACACACACATGTTCTCTGGGATTGTGATGCTCTGGGACTCAGACTGCCACTCTCTTAGCCCTTTGGCCTGGGGACTCTTGAGAAACGACAAACCCTAGGCCAGAGTTTATATGAAATAATTCCTATGTCTGGCAACCACGGGAATGGGGTGTGGTAGTTTATCCCAGGCACAGGTGGCAGCACGTCCAAGTGCTTGAAGGCAAGGCTGAGCTGGGGGTGTTCGGTGTTTCTCTTTCCTTTCTGGCAGTCAGGAGAGGAAGAGTCAGGCCTGGAATGGTAGCCTGAGAAGTTGGATGTTTTCCTGGAGGGATGGGAGCAATGGGATAAGAACAAGGAGGTTATGTGACTCAGGTCTCAGCAGGCTCTCTCTGGCTGCAGAGTGGAGAACAGATTTGAGGGAGTGAGGGAGGAAGCAGGAAGACCAGGGTTGAGGCTACTGCAATTGTCCAGGTGAGTATTGGTGGTGACTGGACAGTGTGGTGGCCGTGGAAGTGGGAGAAGTGGTTGGATTCTGGACCTGTTTTTGTGTATGGCTGAATGGATTTTCTAATGTTGAGGGTGAGAGAGAAAAAGGTAGGAGTCAGGGATTACCCTGAGGTTTTGGAAGGAAGAAAGGAAGGTTGGCAATAATTTTCAGTGGGACTATTTGGAGTTTGGGGTTTTTTTAGCCATGTTAAGAATCTGAGATGTTTCAGAGAATACTGCTTGAAGGCATCAAGTTGGCAGCTGGACATAAATGTCTGAAACTCCAAGGAATGGTTCAGGGTGGAGACATCCAAATGGTGGTGGCTACTCTGTGTATCCAAGAGGAGGTGGAGGGAATTCCCTGGTGGCGCAGTGGTTAAGAATCCGCCTGCCAGACATGGAAGCAACCTAAGTGTCCATCAACAGATGAATGGATAAAGATGTGGCACATATATACAATGGACTATTACTCAGCCATAAAAAGAAACGAAATTGAGTTATTTGTAGTGAGGTGGATGGACCTAGAGACTGTCATACAGAGTGAAGTAAGTCAGAAAGAGAAAAACAAATACCATATGCTCACACATATATATGGAATATTAAAAAAAAAATGGTTCTGAGGAACCTAGGGGCAGGACAGGAATAAAGACGCAGATGTAGAGAATGGACTTGAAAACACAGGGAGGGGGAAGGGTAAGCTGGGACGAAGTGAGAGAGTGGCATGGACATATATATACTACCAAACGTAAAATAGATAGCTAATGGGAAGCAGCCGCATAGCACAGGGAGATCAGCTCGGTGCTTTGTGACCACCTAGAGGGGTAGGATAGGGAGGGTGGGAGGGAGACGTAAGAGAGAGGGGATATGGGGATATATGTATATGTATAGCTAATTCACTTTGTTATACAGCAGAAACTAACACACCATTGTAAAGCAATTATACTCCAATAAAGATGTTAAAAAAAAAAAAAAAAGAATCCGCCTGCCAATGCAGGGGACATGGGTTCAAGCCCTGGTCCGGGAAGATCCCACATGCTGCGGAGTACCTAAGCCCATGCGCCACAACTACTGAGTCTGCGCTCTAGAGCCGTTGCTCTGCAACAAAGAGGAGCCACCGCAATGAGAAGCCTGCGCACTGCATCTAAGAGTAGCCCCAGCTCGCTGCAACTAGAAAAAGCCTGCACGCAGCGACGAAAACCCAACACAGCCAAAAATTAATTAAGTAATTTTAAAAAGAGGAGGTGGAGCTGTGGATCACACTTGGGAGGAGGAATCTTCAGGTTATGGGGGTAATGCTATTAGCAGTCCAGAAAAGGGAAGGTGGCGCCCCAGGACTGGGTCTCTTGTTAGAGCACCTGGTTAGGGGTGGTATGCGTCACAAGCACAGTTGAGGGAGAGAACTGGCCATGAAAGGGGATTTGAGAAGAGGATGGTCTGGCAGGTGGTCCAGACTTCCAAGGATAGAGTAGACCCTGAGACGGATGCAGAGGCCTAGGTATAATTGAGGAAACATGAGGCTGAGGCTGATTCCTATTCACATATCTATGGACTTACCAGGATTTTTGGTGACACTGGAGTGTTTCAGTCAGGCTGGTGGATTAGCTCAGGGGAAAATGTGGTTGTCTGATAGAGTCACTAAGCTGGGAGAGGGGAGCCCTGAGGTTGGTCTCTGAATGAAGGCTAGGTTGAGAAAGGAGGGTTGTGACTAATAAGGGGACAGCAAGTGCAACACGGAAGTGGAAGAGGACCAGTGGGATCTGAAGTCTGCGTATGGTTCTGAATGGCCGGGGGCGACACAAGCAATAAACCAGGAAGTGAGGCTTTCATAGCAGGATTCAAGGCTGCCCTGGCAGCAGGAGCCATTGAGGGTCTGGAGTAGTACTGAATCCTGTTTGCATTTGCATAATCTTGATGCCATGAGGGAAGTAACACATGGGGAAGCCAGGCAGAGATTTATGGTCTCCCCACGTGCGTGGGGCAGGGAGGTGGTGGTGGTGGCTGTGGGGTCTGGAGATACGGGAGAGGCACAGTTTAAAGAATGATGTGCATGTGGAGGAGAAGTATGAATTGATGTCGCCAGGGTCCTGGTATTGGGGACTGAAGGATGAAGGTGGACCCAAGTTTGGGCCCAGGTGGTGCTGGGGAGGCACCATCTGGGAGACTTCCTGCATGGCAGGTCCAGGTCTTAATGGCATCCATGTGCCCAGCTGCCTAATGTTGCCAAGGGCCAGACACAGTAATTAACGGGGCCATGAGGAGAGAGTAGGCACAAATGGCACCAGGGTCCGACACCTCATCTGAGTTGTGGAGCTGGGGAGAAGTGTGAGTGTGGGCTGGATATGTGGGAGTATGGATTGGGGGTCCTTGAGAGAGAGGCTGTTCATGGTTTCCTCTCTCCTCATCATGGCAGGGCAGTATAACCTTTGAGGACGCGACAGTTTACTTCTCCTGGGAGGAATGGGCTCTCCTTGATGAGACTCAGAAACTCCTATACTGCGACGTGATGCTGGAGAACTTTGCACTTATGGCCTCTGTAGGTAAGACCCTCATACCTGCCCCAATACCTTTTCCTTTTCCCCAGGAACAGATTAGTCTTTCTCACATCAGGACCACAGGCACTGCTTTCTTCCCCAGTTCCCCGGGTAGGTGCTCTGGTTGCTAGGGCTGAGCTGTTTGTACTGTCCTGTCCTTTTCCCACTTAGCCCAATACCTGCTGCCCCAAAGCCTTTCAGGGAAGGAGTCAGGAGTCTTGAAGTTAGCCTTTTGGACCTCACCTTGCTTTCCCTTTCTCTGGCCAGGTGACGCCTCTGCCCTAGGGTCTACTCCCTTCCCCTAGCTGATGTATCCTTATATCTGCCTATGCTATTAATCGCAGTCACTGACATGGTTGCTACTTTTGTGGCCCATGGGCTATTCTTTTTTTTTTTTAATATTTATTTAATTTATTTATTTGGTTGCACTGGGTCTTAGTTGCAGTAAGTGAGCTCCTTAGTTGCGGTTCGTGGGCTCCTTAGTTGCGGCTCGCTGGCTCCTTAGTTGTGGCATGCGAACTCGTAGTTGAGGCATGCATGTGGAAGCTAGTTCCCTGACTAGGGATCGAACCCGGGCCCCCTGCAGTGGGAGCGCAGAGTCTTAACCACTGCACCACCAGGGAAGTCCCCCACGGGCTATTCTTGCAAGATCCTCCTCTGAGGGTTTTTTGGTAATGTTGAGTTTTCTTTCCTATGAGTTGCTCTGGGCCAGTGCTGGCCACTCACCTGTCCAGTCTTCTCCTTAGAACTTGCGTCATCCAGGTACTATGTTCACCTGGGGATAGGGGAAGAGCTATGGGTGCTTCTCAGGGTGGGCATGATTCCAGCTCCACAAAATGGGCTCAGAGGGTCCCTGGCCCTATTGAGTAGCAGGTAAGAGGACGTGACATCAGGGCTGTGTTCACTTCATACCATAACTCTGTTCTGTTTGCATTACTGTTTTGGTGCCAGTGGCCACACCTCATTTCTACCTTTCCTTCTTCATTCTTGTCACTTTGCCAACTTGTCATTTCTACACTGACTCTCAGCCCAGGGTGAATCCTCAGTTCTCACAGTGGATTCCACATCTCACACATTCTTCTCCACTGCTCCATCTCACAGTGTTCTCCACCATTGCACCACACGTATTATGTTGTGAGATGTGCACATATCTTTAAGTAGTCTTTGAACAAGAGCTACTTGGATGCAATTGTGTTTTCTTGGGCCCATATACATCCTTCTGCACAGTACTCCTGTGTCATCAGCAGGCAAGTGCTGAAAACCATTCAGAGTGAGTTGTAGACCTGGCTCTCCTCTTCGTGCTGCACCCCATCCTTTCTCCTTCACTTGGTCCTTCGCTGTATCCTTCATTTCCCCCATGCTGTGACCTTTAGAGGACCATTACTGCACAGCAGCTGCTTCTCAACCTGACTCCAATTCCCTCCTCCTGGCAATAATCCTGTGGACTCACGTACACTCATTCATTAGTGTATCAGATGCACATTTGTGATTGGGGTTGCCCCTTCCCACCAGAGCCAACTGCACTTCACCTGTATTTCTTTGATTTCAGGTTATTGGCATGAAGTGGAAGATGAGGAGGCACCTTCTGAGCAGAGTGCTTCTGTAGAAAGAATGTCACAGGTCAGGACTCCCGAAGCAGGTCCCTTTCCCCAGAAAGCCCACCCCTGTGAGACATGTGTCTCTGTCTTGAAAGACAGTTTGCACTCGGCTGAGGAAAGGGGCACACATCCCAGACAAAAACCATACACTTATGGAGCATGTGGGAAACAATTCTTTTAGTGTAAACCTTCACCAGAAGCATCACTGTAGAGAAAAACTTTCAGAAGGAATGTGGCAGGGCCTCGTTTGTGAAGAGCTAGCTACACATTCCATGTGCCAAGGAATTCCTTCACCTGTAACAAAGTTGGGAAGTGCTTCCTGGTCAGTTTGGGCCTCTTGTAGCACCAGGCCACTTACAACAGAAGAAGCCACACAGCAGCGCTGAGTGTGGGGTGGCTGTTCACAGTAGGAAAAATGATTAGAAATGTGGCAAATGCAGGAAAGCCTTCAACCACAAACACACGCCTGTTTAGCACCAGAGAGTCCACAATGGAAAAAGGACTTATGCTTTCCACAAATGTGGTAAAGTCTTCAGCTTGCAAATACAGACCTGTTCTCACCAGTGAATTCACTGGAGAAAGGCCTTATTAATGCAATGAATATGGGAACTCCTTTAGCCAAAGCTCCAGCCTTATTGAACACCAGAGATTTCACACTGGAGAAAGACCTTCTGAATGCAGTGAGTATGGGAGAGTCTCTAGGAAAGCTTCAGCCTCATTAAATATTGGATAGTTCACGTTAGAGGAAGGCCTTATGAATGTAAAGAATGTGGGGAATTCTTTAGCCAAAGCACCCACCTTATTCAGCACTGGAGATTGCACACTAGATAAAGGCCTCATGAAACAGAGCAAATGTGTAGAAGCTTTCAGTTCAAGATCTGCTCTGATTTATCACTGAAAGCTTGTCTGAAGAGGAAACTTTAGGCCAAAGGTCTGTCCTTGTTCAGCATGAGAAAATCTGCAGTGGAGAAAGATTTTACAAGTGCCATGAATGTGGTAAAGCCTTCAGTCAAAGGTCTTCTCTGATTCAGCACCAAGTATTCAGTCAGATAGGCTTTATGAGTACAGTGAATTAAGAAAATCTTCATCTAAAGGTCTAACCTCATTCAGCACCAGAAAAGTCCACACTACAGAAAGACCTTGTGAGTATAGTGAGTGTAGGAAAGCCTTCAGTTGATAGTTTGACCTCATTAGGCAGCAGGAAATTCACAGAGAGGAGTCACCATAGACATAAAGGGAATATGTAATCTCCTCGTTCAATATAATGACACTGGAGGAGAGCCTTTGTGAGAAAGACATCTGCCTGATGTTGAACCTTTTATAAATGAACATCCAAAGTGAGGAGATTCTCCATAAGTTCCAAGTTTGTGGCAAGCTTTCAGGAGCTGTCTTGCACTTGCTAGCCTGTCCAGGTCCCTTGCCAGATATGTCACTGCAAGTTTCTGTTGTAGAAGCCATCTCACCTTTACACCTGGCAGGTCCCCACAGTGGCCAGTTTCAAGATTCCAACATGATGTCACTGAACATGGAATGAGAAGAGAGGCACAGTAGCTCATCATTATATTTTTTTCCACCATACTGATAGAGTTGCCATAAATAAACCCAAGAACACAGATAACAGTAAAATGACTAGGAAGGATAAGTTTTGAGTATTTAGTACCTTTGGTTTTTTAACAGCTTTATTGGGTATGATTCAGTTAAACTGCACATAGAGTGTACAGTTTGATGTTTTTGATATATGCTTACACTCCTGAAACCAAAATATTTCCTCCTGCTCTTTTTAATCCATTCTTATTAACATAAAATTATTACTACAAGGATATAATCTCCCTTTTGCAATAGGTATTATATATATATATATATATAAAACTGGACAGGACTGTTACGACGCTTCATGAACTATTGCCCAGTCTTCCATTATTTATCATTGCATGGCCATTCTTGATTCATCTATCCCCATGCTTATTACTGAGTTATTTATAATCATACACATCATGTCATTTAATTCATAACCTCTTCATGATGTGTTTCCAAAATGTAAGGGCTTTATCACACAAAATAAAAATACTTTAAAATCTTATAAGATACGTTATCAGTACTCAGTTTTCTCAATTGTTTCCAAAATATGTTTGTTTTTTAAGGTGATTCATTGTGATTAGCATCCAAAATGTATCCATATGACTTTTAATAGGTATGTTTCATAAGTCTACCAACCAATAGCTGCCAGTTACCTCCTTTTATTCTTATTTGTTTGTTGAAGTTGCTGGGTCACTTGTCCATTAGAATAGATCTCATTCTAGATTTGGTTTCTTGCACCTTTCTGATTTAGTGTACTTACCCTTCTCCCATCTTTCCTGTAAACTAAATATTGAAGAGATGGATAATTGGGGTCTGCTCCTGGCAGACAGGCATGTAATGGTAACACTTGGAGATACACAAATATGACAGATGTGTGATGGTGACACACCTGGAAATGTGGTGTGACAGTGTGTTTTGCTAGCACACTGAAGCACAGTCTAGAAGCACACAAATATTTTAGGTACTAAATGTACCAGGTGTGTAGTGATACTGCAGCACAATCTAGAGTCATACATATATATTTGGGGATTGTGTGTGATGGGTTTGTGATATACCTAAATACAACCTTGGAATCCTCCCACATACCCTTGGGACACTGTGTGACAAGTGTTGGGATGTTAACACTCTTCAACACAGCCAGGACCCAGACACATATACAACATCCATAGAGAAAAGATGTGTGACAGACATGAGACACATTCAACTGACATGCAAAACACACCAATGATCTGTGAGACAGGATGGAGGTACTGACACACCACAGCAAGTATGGTGACACAAATACTCTATGGAGACTTGTGAGACAGGCATGTGATAGGGGTGCCCCAATGCCTGGTGTATAGGCCACATGTTGCCATCACACAGTTTTCATGGATTGAGTGTGATGAGACAGGAACCCCCTGGCTTGGAGAGAACAAAACTCCCTCCATCATGATGCACTGATGGGGGTCAGAACAGGGAGCCAGGGTGCACATCTCGGCACAACCTAGAGACTCGGCCATATTTGATGATTGGATGTGAGCACAATGGGACACATGGTGGGAAGGGAATAGCTTGAACCAGGTAGCAGAAGCCTTTGCTTTGAAATGCCTGCTGGGAAGGCCTGGAAGTAGCAATCTGACCAGGGCAGTAGGGCAGGGACTTTACAGGTCTTACAGGAAGAGTCAGCCTGCATTCAGCCAGTTTGGGAATCATTGGTCAAAGGTGGTTCTAGGAGAGGTAGGGAATGTTCTTGCGGATTAGCAGTCATTGTTGGGCATTTTGCATTTTACCCAGAGGGGTAGGTATGAGCAATCAGGGCTAAGGTCACATGCAAGAAGGTACATGGAGGTACCCACACATATGAGGGCCACATTGAAAATTCTCAATCCTTCAGGGTCTCTCCCAACATCCACAATATTAACAGTGATAATGAAGTGACAGCTGAATATTGAGACATGGTGGGGGGGGTACCCTGAACTGGCATTTGAGGGATGACCAACAGGACCTTGGAGATGAATCATTGCATGTGGCAGTGAGAGCAAGGGGTGCATCTGGGTGACACCAGTGGCCCTGTTAGGGATGCCCTGGAGGTGGTGACCCCATCCATGGAAACGGCTTTCAAGTGAGGGTAGAAAGCTTTCGGAAAGGGCCCCTCGTAGAAGAGGGGCTAGGGAGTCCAAGGTAGAGATGTTGCAGTGTGGTTAGTTAATGGTCTGAGGCTCAGCAGATAATCTGTGCAGGAGAGGAATCTGGGAGTCCCAGCCTAAATGGGGGCATGAACAGGTTTTGGGGAAGAGAGGTAAAGGTATTTACAGCTCAGGAGCTGTAATAATGATATAAAATGTTCAATTAAAAGCAGAGAAGGCAGGAAAAAGAGGGAAATACTAAGAAAAGAACAAGTAGAAAACACTTACGTTATTAATCCAACTATATCAATAATTACTTTAAATGTGAATGACCTAAATATACTAACTGTAGAGATGGAAACTTCAGAGTGGATTTAAAAAAAAAAAAACCCAACCGTGTATTATCTACAAGAAACCCACTTTAAATATAAAGACACTGACAGGTTAAAAGTTAAGGGATAGAGAAAGCTGCACCATATTATCACTAATCAAAAGAAAGTAGGAGTAGCTATATTAATATCAGACTTCAAAGCAAGGGAATTTTTCAGGGAGGTATTACATAATGATAAAGAAGTCAGTTCTCTAAGAAGGTATAACAACCCTTAATGTGGATGTTCCTAACAACAGAGCTTCAGAATATGTGAAGTAAAGAACACTTAAACTCAACAGTAAGAAAACAAACAACCCAGTTGAAAAATGGGCAAAAGATCTGAACAAATACCTTACCAAAGAAGATATAGATAGGGCAAACAAGCACATAAAAAGATGTACATCAGATGTCATTAGGGAATTGTAAATTAAGAAATTAATGAGATACCCACACACGTCTATTAGACTGAATAAATTTTTTTAAACCTGATAATACCTAATTCTGGCAAGTATGTAGTGCAATAGGAACTCTCATTCATTGCTACTGGGAATGCAAAATGGTATAGCTATTGTTATGGCTCCCCTGCCCCCACAAATCATGTATTAAAGCCCTAACCCCCAGTGTGACTGTATTGGGAGACAGGGTCTTTAAGGAGCTAATTAAAGTTAAATGAGGACAGAAGGGAAGGGCACTAATCCAATAGGACTGGTGTCTATATTAAAAGAGGAAGAGATACCAGATCTGTCTCTCTCCCTCTCTATGTGCGCACACAGAGGAAGGCCATGTGAGCACAGAACAAGAAGGCAGCCATCTGCAAGCCAGGGAGAGAGCTCTTATAGAAACTGAATTTTCTGACATCTTGATCTTGGAATTCTAGCCCCCAGGGCTGTGAGAAAATAAATTTTTGTTGTTTAAGCCACCCAGTCTGTGGTATTTTGTTATGGTAGCCCAAGCTGACTAATGCAGCCACTTTGCAAGACAGTTTGGCAATTTCTTAAAAAGTTAAACATAGTCTTGCCATATGATCCAGCAGTCATGCTGCTATGTATTTACTCTATTGAGTTGAAAACTTATGTCCGCACAAAAACTTGCACATGAATGCAGCTTTATTCATAATTTTCCAAAACCAAAAGCAAGTAAGATGTCATTCTATATGTGACTGGACTAAAACAACAACAACGATAACATACACACACAAAATAAACAAAACAAAACTGTGATACATACATACAATGGAATTCAGTCATTTTTTTTAAATGAGCTGTCAAGTCACAAAAGACATGGAAATATTTGTATTTCTCCATCTGCTTTTTTCACTTAGCATAATAATACCATTCATGTTGTTGCAAATGACAGGATTCCATTCTTTTTTATGGCTGAGTAGTATTCCATTGTGTATATATACATATTCTTTATCCATTCATCCATCGATGGACATTTAGGTTGTTTCTGTATCTTGGCTATTGTACATAGTGCTGCAATGAACATATAGGTGCATATATCTTTTCAAATTAGTATTTTTGTGTTTTTTGGGTGAGTACCCAGGAGTGGAATAGCTGGGTCATATGGTAGCTCTGTTTTTAAGAGGAATCTCCATACTGTTTTCCATGGTGGCTGCACCAATTTACATTCCCAACAGTGTACTAGGGTTCCCTTTCTCCACACCCTCTCCAACATTTGTTATTTCCTATCTTTTCAATGATAACCATTTTAACAGTGTGAGGTGATGTCTCATTGTGGGGTTTTTTTTTCTCATTTTGTTTGCCCTACATATACCTTTTTCATTGTGGTTTTGATTTGCATTTTCCATAATTAGTGACGTTGAACATCTTTTCATGTGCCTGAATTGGCCATCTGTATGTCTTTTTAAGAAAAATATTCAGATCCTCTGCCCATTTTTTAAATTGGATTGTTTGGTTTTTTGTTGTTGACTTTTATGAGTTCTTTACGTATTTTGGATATTAACCCCTTATCACTCATATGTGGACTCTAAAAACAAACAAACAAGTGAAATAAAACTCATAGATGCAGAGATCAGATTAGGGATTAGCAGAGGGGAATGGGGATGGGGAATGGGGAAAAATAAAGGGGGTCAACTGTATGGTAATGGATGGTAGACTTGTGGTGGTGATCACTTTGCAGTTTGTACAGATACTGAATTATAATGCTGTACACCAGAAACTTATTTTTTAAGCAAAGCATCACCTGGAGGGCTTGTTAACACAGAGATTGCTGGGCTCCATTGCCAGAGTCTCTGCTTCAGTAGTCTCTGCTTCACACTTTGAGCATGACTTCTGTAGACCAACTATTTGCATAGATTATTTTCTGCACAGGTGGCAGTGCTAAGTGGATATTGTCTTCTTTGTTTCTATTTCATTTATTTCTGCTCTGATCTTTATGATTTCTTTCCTTCTACTAACTTTGGGTTTTGTTTGTTCTTCTTTCTCTAGTTCCTTTAGGTGTAAGGTTAGGTTGTTTATTTGAGATGTTTGTTGTTTCTTGAAGTAGGATTGTATTGCTATAAACTTCCCTCTTAGAACTGCTTTTGCTGCATCCCATAGGTTTTGGATCGTCGTGTTTTCATTGTCATTTGTCTCTAGGTATTTTTTGATTTCCTCTTTGATTTCTTCAGTGATCTCTTGGTTATTTAGTTACATATTTTTTAACCTCCATGTATTTGTGTTTTTTATGTTCTTTTCCCTGTAATTGATTTCTAATCTCATAGCGTTGTGGTCAGAAAAGATGCTTGATATGATTTCAATTTTCTTAAATTTACTGAGGCTTGATTTGTGTGTGACCCAAGATGTGATCTATCCTGGAGAATGTTCCATGTGCACTTGAGAAGAAAGTGTAATCTGCTGCTTTTGGATGGAATGTCCTATAAATATTGAATGTCCTATTAAATATTTATATAAATATAAATGTCCTATAAATATTCCTTATTAATTTTCTGTTTGGATGATCTGTCCATTGGTGTAAGTGAGGTGTTAAAGTCTCCCACTATTATTGTGTTACTGTCGAGTTCCTCTTTTATAGCTGTTAGCAGTTGCCTTATGTATTGAGGTGCTCCTGTGTTGGGTGCATATATATTTATAATTGTTATATCTTCTTCTTGGATTGATCCCTTGATCATTATGTAGTGTCCTTCCTTGTCTCTTGTAACATTCTTTATTTTAAAGTCTACTTTATCTGATATGAGTATTGCTACTCCAGCTGTCTTTTGATTTCCATTTGCATGGAATATCTTTTTCCATCCCCTCACTTTCAGTCTGTATGTGTCCCTAGGTCTGAAGTGGGTCTCTTGTAGACAGCATATATATGGGTCTTGTTTTTGTATCCATTCAGCAAGCCTGTGTCTTTTGGTTGGAGCATTTAATCCATTCACATTTAAGGTAATTATCGATATGTATGTTCCTATTACCATTTTCTTAATTGTTTTGGGTTTGTTTTTGTAGGTGCTTTTCTTCTCTTGTGTTTCCCACTTAGAGAAGTTCCTTTAGCATTTGTTGTAGAGCTGGTTTGGTGATGCTGAATTCTCTTAGCTTTTGCTTGTCTGTAAAGCTTTTGATTTCTCCATCGAATCTGAATGAGATCCTTGCCGGGTAGAGTAATCTTGGTTGTAGGTTCTTCCCTTTCATTACTTTAAATATGTCATGACACTCCCTTCCGACTTGTAGAGTTTCTGCTGAGAAATCAGCTGTTAACCTTATGGGAGTTCCCTTGTATGTTATTTGTCGTTTTTCCCTTGCTGCTTTCAATAATTTTTCTTTGTCTTTAATTTTTGCCAATTTGATTACTATGTGTCTCGGCATGTTTCTCCTTGGGTTTATCCTTTATGGGACTCTCTGCACTTTCTGGACTTGGATGGCTATTTCCTTTCCCATGTTAGGGAAGTTTTTGACTATAATCTCTTCAAATATTTTCTCGGGTCCTTTCTCTCTCTCTTCTCCCTCTGGGACCCCTATAATGTGAATGTTGTTGCGTTTAATGTTGTCCCAGAGGTCTCTTAGGCTGTCTTCATTTATTTTCATTCTTTTTTCTTTACTCTGTCTCACAGCAGTGAATTCCACCATTCTGTCTTCCAGGTCACTTATCCGTTCTTCTGCCTCAGTTACTCTGCTATTGATTCCTTCTAGTGTATTTTTCATTTCAGCTATTGTACTGTTCATCTCTGTTTGTTCTTTAATTCTTCTAGGTCTTTGTTAAACATTTCTTGCATCTTCTCGATCTTTGCCTCCATTCTTTTTCCGAGGTCCTGGATCATCTTCACTATCATTATTCTGAACTCTTTTTCTGGAAGGTTGCCTATCTCCACTTCATTTAGTTGTTTTTCTGGGGTTTTATCTTGTTCCTTCATCTGGTACATAGCCCTCTGCCTTTTCATCTTGTCTGTCTTTCTGTGAATGTGGTTTTTGTTCCACAGGCTGCAGGATTGTAGTTCTTCTTGCTTCTGCTCATGCTAAGTGGATATGATGCAGAAATAATGCAACACCAGGACAAAACAAAACAAAATTCACCTTGCTTTGCTGAAATTTCATGCTATTTAATATCTACTCTCTCTTGGGCTCTCTGAAAAAATCTCTTGATGTTTATATTTGTAACCAACACCAAAATGAGCTTGATGTAAGAATTTATTCCATTGCCCAACATCTCATTTGTGATGACAAAAGATTTTACTTCTTTATGAGATTGAAAGAGAGAAGGAGAGAGAGAGAGAGAGAGAGATTGGTCTTGTTTGGATGATGAACTGAACAAACCAACAGTAAAATGCCATCTTTGATATAATCAGGAAATTTTAAGTACAAACTGAGTATTAAGGAATCTTTTTACATTTTTTAGGTATGATATTGGCATGGTTATATTTTTTAAATGTTCTTATCTGTGGGAGATGCATACTGAAGTAATTATAGGATTTTCCTTAAACTGCTCCAACCAGGAAAAAAAAGAGGGGACAGATGAAGCAAGAGTAGCAAAAATTAGGATAAATGTTGAAACTGAGTGATCTGTATGTGGGGACTTATTAAATTCTTCTTTTTAATGTATATTCTTATTTGCAAATTGCTAAGTGAAAGAAGCTAGTCTGGAAAGGCAACTGTATGATTCTAATTATGTGACATTTCATAAAAGGCAAAACTATAGATACAGTAAGATCAGTGGTTGCTAGGGGTTAGAGAGAAGGTTGGAGGGATGAATATATAAAGCACAAGGGATTTTTATGGCTGTGAAATTATTCTCTGATACTGTTATATATTTGTCAAAACCCATAGAACTGTACAATACAAAAAGTGAACCTTAATGTGTGCAAATTAAAATAACAATTTAGGAGATTGAGAGATCCCAGAAAATAATGCATACTGCAACCAGAGAATCTAACTGTATTATGAATGTATGAAACAACCTCACAGAGGGAATGGGGAAAAGGTGCTGACCTAAGTAACTTTGGAAATGAATGGGATCTATAAGACTAAAGGCAAATTGAACTGCAAATATGCACTTTAGTTGATAAAGTTGTCCCTGCAGGAGTACAGGTTAACAATTCGATAGTGCTATATATGTACCCTGGTATTGAACTATTAAGTTAATGGATGGTGGATGGTAGGAGCCAGGTGTTTCACTGTTGGAGCAGGAATTTACAGATAAGTAAAGAAAGGAGACTAGAATGATCCATGTGGTAGTGATTAGAGTGGAGGCATCAGTAAGAACTCGTTTAATTTTATATAGATACAGATGGTCTATACAGATACAGATTAGTGTATACACATATTTCTTTGTTTTGTTAGCTGAGAGGGCCTAAAAGCAATGACATCCCAAGTAACAGTGAGCACACCTAGTGCTCAGATCTTGATTCTAATACAATTCTCTAATAAAATGAATCAAGGCTCCTTGGAGAAATGGCTGAGTCTAGGAGTGGGTCAATCTAGTAATGCCAGAAAGTAAGGAAGTCCTCCAAAAAAACACACAATTATGGGAGTATGTCAAAGAGACACAGGGAACCAACTGAAAGAGCTCCCATTAGCCAAAGATGGAAAAATTTGAGTAACAGTATATATATATGTGTATCTCTGTGTGTGTGTGTGTATATATATATATGTAATTATACCTCAAAGTATAACAGTATATGAATACATATTGATACAAATAGATTATTGAATAAGTTAATAAATGGGGAATAAAAGACAAATCTCCTGTGCTGAAGAATTCTAAAAAACTTAGTAGATACTCCACACTAAGGGAGAGGGAGTATAACTCCCCACTCCTTAAGTATGGGCAGTGCATAGTGACTTACTTTCTAAGAGTACAGTATGGACAGTGGGGAACCCTGATGAACACTACTTCAGCCAAGTAATCAAAGTGAGCATCAATAGGCAGCCATAAATCATGTTGATAGTATGTACCCTTCCTATGATGTGGTAAAAATGGCATTCTACATCTGTGATCTTCCTCCCCCACAACGATAGGCCCATTAGAAAAGTCCCACAATCATGAAAAAAAAAACAACAGTTAAGTTCCAATAGAGGGGCATCCAACAATATACCTGACCAAAACTGTCAAGATCATCAAAAACAAGCAAAGTCTGAGAAACTGTCACAGCCAAGAAGAGCCTGAGGAGGCATAACTAATGCAGTGTGGTATCTTGGATGGGGTTCTAGAACAGAAAAATGACTTTAGATAAATACTAAGGTAGTCAGAATGAACTATGGACTTTAGTTAATAATAATATATCAATACTGGTTCATTAATTGTAACAAATATACCATACTAATGTAAGATGTTAATAATAGGGGAAACTGGGGAGGGAAGTGGTAAATATGGGAATTCTCTATTATCTGCTGACTTTTTCTGTAAATCTGATATGGTTCTAAGAAATATAATTACTAGTAATTACAAAAAAAGAAGAAAGAAACTTCCAAACTCTTACACACATGCACGCGCACACACACACACGAGTCCTTACATAAGCCATTCACTCCAATGTTTGCTTTTGCAACATTTTTTCTTTAATTCTCAGAACAACCTAGTGATGTGGTAACTATTACTATATCTATGGGGAAGCTGAGGCTCAAAGAAATGAAGTGCTTGAGGGTGGAATACTCCCAAACTCATTTTACGGGGACATCATCACCCTGATACCAAAACCAGACAAAGATATCACAAAAAAAAGAAAATTCCAGGCCAATATCACTGATGAACATAGACAAAAAATACTAGCAAACCAAATCCAACAGCACATTAAAAGGATCATACACCATGATCAAATGGGATTTATTCCAGGGATGTAAGGATTCTTCAGTACATGCAAATCAATCAATGTGATACACCATATTAGCAAATTGAAGGAGAAAAACCATATGATCATCTCAATAGATGCAGAAAAAGCTTTTGACAAAATTCCACACCCATTTATGTTAAAAAAAACTCTCCAGAAAGTGGGCATAGAGGGAACCTACCTCAACATAATAAAGGCCATATATGACAAACCCACAGTAAACATTATTCTCAATGGTGAAAAACTGAAAGCATTTCCTCTAAGATCAGGAACAAGACAAGGGTGTCCACTCTCGCCACTATTATTCAACATAGTTTTGGAAGTCCTAGCCATGGCAATCAGAGAAGAAAAAGAAATAAAAGAGTCCAAATTGGAAAAGAAGAAGTAAAACTGTCACTGTTTGCAGATGACATGACATTATACATAGAAAATTCTAAAGATGCCACCAGAAAACTACTAAAGCTAATCAATGAATTTAGTAAAGTCATAGGATACAAAACTAATACACAGAAATCTCTTGCATTCCCATACACTAACAATGAGAGATCAGAAAGAGAAATTAAGGAAACAATCCTATTTACCATTGCAACAAAAAGAATAAAATACCTAGGAATAAACCTACCTAAGGAGGCAAAATACCTGTACACAGAAAACTATAAGATACTGATGAAAGAAATCAAAGATGACACAAACAGATGGAGAGATATACCATGTTCCTGGATTGGAAGAATCAATATTGTGAAAATGACTATACTACCCAAAGCAAGCTACAGATTCAATGCAATCCCTATTAAATTACCAATGGCATTTTTCACAGAACTACAACAAAAATTTTTACAATTTGTATGGAGACACAAAAGACCCCGAATAGCCAAAGCAATCTTGAGAAAGGAAAACGGAGCTGGAGGAATCAGGCTCCCCAACTTCAGACTATACTACAAAGCTACAGTAATCAAGACAGTATGATACTGGCACAAAAACAGAAATATAGATCAATGGAACAGGATAGAAAGCCCAGAGACAAACCCACGCACCTATGATCTCCTAATCTATGACAAAGGAGGCAAAAATATACAATGGAGAAAAGACAGCCTCTTCAATAAATGGTGCTAGGAAAACTGGACAGCTACATGTAAAAGAATGAAATTAGAACACTTCCTAACACCATACACAAAAATAAACTCAAAATGGATTAAAGACCTAAATGTAAGGCCGGACACTATAAAACTCTTAGAGGAAAACATAGGTAGAACACTCTTTGACATAAGTTGCAGCAAGATCTTTTTTGACCCACCTCCTAGAGTAATGAAAATAAAAACAAAAATAAACAAATGGGACGTAATAAAACTTAAAACTTTTGCACAGCAAAGGAAACCATAAACAAGAGGAAAAGACAACCCTCAGAATGGGAAAAAATATTTTCAAATGAAGCAACTGACAAAGGATTAATCTCCAAAATATACAAGCAGCTCATGCAGCTCAGTATCAAAAAAACAAACAACCCAATCAAAAAATGGGTGGAAGACCTAAATAGACATTTCTCCAAAGAAGACATACAGATGGCCAACAAACACATGAAAAGATGCTCAACATCACTAATTATTAGAGAGACGCAAATCAAAACTGCCCTGAGGTATCACCTCATGCCAATCAGAATGGCCATCATCAAAAGAATCTACAAACAGGAAATGCTGGAGAGGGTGTGGAGAAAAGGGAACCCTCATGCACTGTTGGTGGGAATGTAAATTGATACAGCCACTATGAAAAACAGTTTGGAGGTTCCTTAAAAAACTAAAAATAGAACTACCATATGACCCAGCAATACAACTGCTGGGCATATACCCTGAGAAAACCATAATTCAAAAAGACACTTGCACCCCAATGTTCATAGCAGCACTATTTACAATATCCAGGACACTGAAGCAACCTAAATGTCCATCAACAGAGGAATGGATAAAGAATATGTGGTACTTATATACAACGGAATATTACTCAGCCATAAAAAGGAACAAAATTGGGTCATTTGTAGGGATGTGGATGGACCTAGAGAGTGTCATACAGAGTGAAGTAAGTCAGAAAGAGAAAAACAAGTATCATATATTAATGCATATATGTGGAATTTAGAAAAATGGTATAGATGATCTTATCTGCAAAGCAGAAATAGAGACACAGACATAGAGAACAAATGTATGGATACCAAGGGGGGAGGGAGGGTGGGAGGAGTTGGGAAATTGGGGTTGACACATATACACTATTGATACTATGTATAAAATAGATAATTAATGAGAACCTACTGTAGAGCACAGGCAACTCTACTTAATGCACTGTGGTTACCTAAGTGGGAAGGAAATCCAAAAAGGAAGGGATATATGTATATGTATAGCTGATTCATTTTGCTGTACAGTAGAAACTAACACAACATTGTAAAGCAACTATACTCCAATAAAAATTAATTTAAAATAATTTTTGTTAAGAGGGTTAAAAAAACATGAAGTGCTTGGAGAAAATATTTGCAAATGAAGCAACTGACAAAGGATTAATCTCCAAAATTTGCAAGCAGCTCATGCAGCTCAATATCAAAAAAACAAACAACCCAATGCAAAAATGGGCAGAAGACCTAAATAGACATTTCTCCAAAGAAGATATACAGATTGCCAACAAACACATGAAAGGATGCTCAACATCATTAATCATTAGAGAAATGCAAATCAAAACTACAATGAGATATCATCTCACACCGGTCAGAATGGCCATCATCAAAAAATCTAGAAACAATAAATGCTGGAGAGGGTGTGGAGAACAGGGAACACTCTTGCACTGTTGGTGGGAATGTAAATTGATACAGCCACTATGGAGAACAGTATGGAGGTTCCTTAAAAAACTAAGAACTACCATATGACCCAGCAATCCCACTACTTGGCATATACCCTGAGAAAACCATAATTCAAAAATAGTCATGTACCAAATTGTTCATTGCAGCTCTATTTACAATAGCCAGGACATGGAAGCAACCTAAGTGTCCATCAACAGATGAATGGATAAAGAAGATGTGGCACATATATACGATGGAATATTACTCAGCCATAAAAAGAAACGAAATGGAGTTATTTGTAGTGAGATGGATGGACCTAGAGTCTATCATACAGAGTGAAGTAAGTCAGAAAGAGAAAAACAAATACTGTATGCTAACACATATATATGGAATCTAAGGGGAAAAAAATGGTCATGAAGAACCTAGGGGCAAGACGGGAATAAAGACACAGACCTACTAGAGAATGGACTTGAGGATATGGGGAGGGGGAAGGGGAAGCTGTGACAAAGTGAGAGAGTGGCATGGACATATATACACTACCAAACGTAAAATAGATAGCTAATGGGAAGCGGCCGCATAGCACAGGGAGATCAGGTCTGTGCTTTGTGACCACCTAGAGGGGTGGGAGGGAGGGAGACACAAGAGGGAAGAGATATGGGAACATACGTATATGTATAACTGATTCACTTTGTTATAAAGCAGAAACTAACACACCATTGTAAAGCAATTATACTCCAATAAAGATGTTAAAAAAAAAAATGAAGTGCTTTCCCCAAGGTCATGTACCTGGCAAATGTTTGTTTCTAAAGGATGGACTGAAACCTAGGAATCTGGGTCCAGACCTGGGACTTTAGACACTTTAACAGACCCTATGAAGCCCTTGGCATCGTGCTGATACACAGTGAGGACCAGTGAGGCTCAGCTGCTGCTGCCATTATTATTGGAATTTTTATCTTATTTTCCCATTCTCTGACACACCAGAGCACTTACTGTCTGCACCTTATAGTCCTATGGACTTGTCCTAACCTTGTGTCATTCTCCAGTGGCTTCCCCCATTGATGGCATTTCTCTCTGGCACAACTGCATTATGTGAAAGGCAGCATCAGCCTCCACACTGAACACAGCAAAGAGCTTGGCTCACTAGATGTGCTTGGTGATTAAGGCCTTGAGTCTCTCTGCATCTTTAGCAGTGACCAAGCAACACTCTAATCTCATCTAACAGTCCCAAAGTCAAGGTGGCTGTCTCTGTTTGACTTTCCAGGTGTCGATGATCTTCAGGTTCTTGGCCATGACCTTCACTTGGGAGGAGTGGGGGCAATTAGATCTGGCACAGAAGACCCTGTATCAGGAGGTAATGCTGGAGACCTGCAGTCTTCTGGTCTTACTGGGTAAGGATCACCTCCCTCCTGTGTGGGGAACCCGCAGCCTCTTTCTTCATTTTACCCTCTCACTCCAGGCCTGACTGGTAGACAAGGCCCCTGGAGTCCACCCTCCCTCCCACCCATAACTCCTGCTGTGTTCCTGTCCCACCTCCTCTTTCCTGGTCTCCCTGTGTCCAGCCAAGCACCATGAAGGGCCAACAAACAGGAAGTAAAACCAAGAACTAAACGAAGCCCACCTTCACCCCAGTACCTAGTACAGGCTGGCCTTAGTCTGAGGCCCTTATTCCAGATTCTCACTGGAGCGAAACTGAATGGTCAAGCTTTGTTGGATTAGGTGTCCCCATAACCCAGTGAGCAGGGGCTAGAGATGAAGGACCATTTTCCAAAATGTCCATGGGTCAGGCAGGCCACCCAGCAACAGTGAAACTACACAATCTCGGTTTAAAGGCTTATTTTTTCCCCAGATGCCTGCATGATCATCCCTTGCTTCCTAGGGCCTGGGCCACAATCCTCTGCTGGTACAGAAGATGATGTTTGAGGGTGTGCAGACAATATCAGCTGGCATTGATGGATACCTGAGAAAGCCGTTCCTTTTCCCCTTCTCTTTCCTGCCTTCTGATTCTTGTCAGGAGAGTCTTAGTTTAGTGAGAAATCATTGATGTCTCCCCTAACTTTGGCTAATTTTCCTTTTCAACACGAGGAGCAGCCCCTGACTCATACTGCAGGGCAGGCCACATAAGCTTGCTGGAACTTATAACATTATTCTGTTTTCATTATTATATTTTGATGGTAACCTATTTGTGAAAAGGGAATCTAGTTTTACCATTTACAAGTGATATAAGATTCCCCTTCTGAAGAAATCAACTTAAGTAAACAAAATATGGGTCAACTTTTTTTAAAAAAGCAGTTTATAATAGTGAACACAGCTAATGCTCCCTGGTCACTCACACCCCATGGCAGGCCCTGTTCCTGACATGACTGTTGCTACTCCACTCATTCTCTATCTTTTGCTCATTCTGAACCCAGTTCTCTCCCCTCCAGGAAGCTGCTGCCCAAAGACAACTAAGCCAGTTTTTAGCATGAGTTATTATTTGAATATGCTTGTTTATTTGAGGTATAACTTATATTCAGTAAAATGTACAGTCTTCAGTGTCTAGCTCAATTGTACATTTTTCTGTGTACCCACTCATATGACTTCCACCTGGATCAAGTTGTGGAGCATTTTTTGCCCCAAAGCAGGTTTTCCCCAGTCTCTCAGTCAGTTCCCCACCAAAGACACCACTCTGCTGACCTCCACACCCAGAGATTGGATTGGCCCGTTCCTGAACATTATATGAATGGAATCACACAGTGTACACTGCTTTATGTTTGGAGTCTTTCACTCAACATCCTTTTTTGTGAGATTCATAGTACAAGGATTAATTTCTGTCCTGAGACTGTTGATGCAGATGTCTTCTGCTTTATACAGATTCCCTTTGCCTCACTTTGCACCATCACAAATCATAGCTCCAGAATAGCAGAACACTCAACATTTCCCAAATGAAACAGAAAGAGGTCAGACAGTCAGGCATCAGTTGACTTATACTTTTCAGTCCTCCCTGGGTACCTGAATCACTTGGAGAGCCTTTTTTTTTTTTTAACAGCTTTATTTATTTTTTATTTTTTATTTTTTTTAAACATCTTTCTTGGAGTATGATTGCTTCACAATGGTGTGTTAGTTTCTGCTTTATAACAGAGTGAATCAGAGTGACTTGGAGAGCTTTTAAGGCATTCTTGTCCAGGCTTCTTCCCCAGAGATTTCGTTCCTTTTGGCTCATGGTCAAAACCGGGCATTCTCAAGTGGTTCTGATGCCCAGGGAGGTTGGAACACTGAAACTAACTTCCAAGATGAGGGTGTCACCTTCCTGGGGTCCCATGGCTGTGTATAAAGGGAAGGGTACCCTTGAATTTGATTCTGAGGGATGGAGATCAGGGGGAATGGGTGTTAGGTAGACAGCCATCACTACCCTCTACAGACCTTTGGTCCAAGGATGGTGTTTGTGCTCTTGGTTTCCAGGTCACCCACAGGTCAGCATTTTCTTTGCAGGTGTGGGAGCAGCCTCATTCCAAGATCCCATCCTTGAATATCATACTGAATAAGAGAGGTTCATTTGTGCCTTTACTCAAACACTGCTGTCTCGTTTTTCCATGATAGAGTATCCTATTCCAAAACCAGAACTGATCCACCTGCTGGAGAATGAGCAAAATCTATGCATGCTGAAGAGAGGCCTCTTCTAAAGTGCCTGTCCAGGTGGGTGACCAATAGCCAGCAGGTGGCGGGTCACTGCACCCTGCAGGCCAGTAGGGGACCACTGGGAAGCCTCTTGTCGTGACCTCCCTGGGGGCCCAGCGGCCATGGAGCCCTTTGGCCTGTCCTCTCACCCAGTTACACTCTTCCCCATTACTTGGGGGGGAGTAGGTTGTCTTAGGTAAATGTCGGGCTGTAGGTTCCATATCTTTGAGATTAACACCTGGCTTTGTCTCTCTTCAGCTTTGTGACCATGGGGATGTTGAGTGATCTCATCTTTGTTAGAAATAAGCTAAGTTAATGCCAGCTTATTTAAATTAATGCTAGAAACTATAATCTCAGCAGCTCAGCACAGGGAGTTTTGTTTTTGTCTTTTTCTTTTCCTCATTCATGTCAAGATCTGCATAAGTCAGTGGGAAGCTCTGTACCACACAGCTCTTCAGGGAACAAGGTACCTTTTATTGTCAACATGTGGCTTAATTTAGGCTTTCCTGGCATTCTCTGTCCAGCAGAGGGGAAATGAGAGAGGAATGAAAGAAGTCATACCCACTTGTACACATAACATTGCCATCACCACTGCACTGACATCCCACTAATGAAACCTGGGCATTTGGCCACACCTGTATTCTCAGAGCTAGGAAATGGCTTAGCTGTGTGCCCAAGGAGAAGAGAAAATGGGTTTGGTGAACCTCTACTTGGTCTGCTACACTCAGTTAGAAAATGATAGTAATAATACTGGGTTAGCCAAAAAAGTTCGTTGGGGTTTTTCCATAACATCTTACAGAAAATCCCGAATGAACATTTTGGCCAACCCAATATTATCTCATTTTATCCCATTGGATTGTTTGAGGATCTAACTAGAAAATATGTAAACTTAGTATAGTACCTGACACATAGTGCCTCACAAAAAGTTAGCTTTGATATTGATATTGATATAATGTATGTAATGACATTCATCGTAATGGATAAGAGTAATATCATACATTTCCTTCAGAGCTCAGATGAAAAGAGCCTTTCTTTCTCTACCATTAATACCTCCATTTATACTCTGCACCCCACCATTTCCCACCTTCTTTATCCATTTATCTCTCCATATATGCATACATTTTTCTCTTTGTCAATCAGACACTCAGAAGCAATCCTTTCCCCATGGCATCCCTTCTGTTCTGTAAAACGTTTAGGTGTCTTTGACCTTGGCTGTCCCACAGCTGGGCTGCTGAGAGCACCTGAAGCCATCACTGTGTTGATTGGCACCATATGAGAGTGATGGTCTCTCTTTCTCTGGTAGTCCCTCTGGCTGCACAGCCAGCTACATGCTTCTGCCCAACCCCTCCTCAGCTCCTTGGAGTTTGTTCCAAAATTTCACCCCTCTCCTCAATCCCACGTCTCCACGTGAATGTCTCAAAGGCATTTCATATTCATCATGCCTGAGAAGGAACTCATGATCTTGGCCACTCCTCCTACCTCCCTAGTTGTAGTGAATGACCCTGCCATCTAGAAATTGAGAAGGCAGGAAACACAGACAACAGCCCAACACCTCTATCACCATCAAGCCCAACATCTAGCCATTCCGAGGCCTGTCCATTCTACATCATACACATCTCCTGAATCCATCAGCTCATCAGCTTCAGCACTAACACCCTGTCCATGCCATCATTATCTCTCGCCTGCATGATGCTGACAGACTCCCACCTGATCTCTGCACATCTGCTCTGTGCCTCTGGTCAGCTCTCTCTCCTGCATCAGCTTCCCCAGCCACTCAGACCTTATTACAAATTCGCAGTTGCTGAAGTCTCAGTAAATAACCAAATCCATGTTAAAAATATAATTGCTTCCATCTTCAACATTAGTGGACTCAACCTGGACTGAAGCCCTGCTAATGCGATTAATATGGGAAAACCCTTCTCAAGAGGGCAGGACTCACTCAGCACTACAGCACCCACACTGGGGAGAAGCCCTATGAATGCACTGCGTGTGACGAGGCCTTCAATCACAGGTCACACCTCACAGAGAACCAGCATATTCACACTGGACAGAAAGCCTATGAGTGCAGTGAATGTGGAAGTACCTTCATAGACCACTCTGATTTTATCCAGTGGGGAAAAACTCTTGCAGGGCAAAGAATGTAGAAAAGCCTTTTGTGACAGCTCTTCCTTAACTTGACATACATGGATTCATGCTGGAAAGAAGTCCTATAAATGCAGTGAACGTGGAAAGACTTTCACTTACCACTCTGATTTTGTCTACATTATAGGACCCACCCCGGAGGAAAGCCCTTTTTACTGTAAAGAATGTAGGAAAGCCTTTTGTGACAAGCTATCCTCAATTAGATGTGTGAGGTCTTCTTCACTGGGGAGAAGCCCTATGAATGCAGTGAATGTGGAAAAGTTGTAAGCCTTAGTTCATCCCTCACTAGCCACTGAGGGATTCATAGTGGAGAGAAACCCGATGAGTATGAGAAACATGGGTAGATCTTTCACGCATGGGCAAACCTCGGTCTACTTCAGAGGACTCATAGTAGGAAAATGCCTTTTGAATACAACCACTGCGGCAAATTGCTCAGTCAGTGGAATAACCTTACTCAACATCTGAGAATTCATATTGAAGAGAAACCCTATCATCCCTCAGGTACACAGTCTCTGCTGTAGCTATGCAGGGGTTCAGCTGCCTCAGGTAGCTGAACCCCTGCATCACAGAGGTTGGAGGTCCTCCTCTCCTAGATCACACCTTGGTTCCACACCAGGAAGATCTGTGCTATAACATGGCTCACACAAAAACACGAGCCTCCAATTGTTCCAAAGCAGGAATGATGCACAGTCCAATGGAGGAAGGACACCCTGGGGTTCAGTTCTCTCATTCAGTCTTCACTCCTGTGTCCAAAGGGGTCTGGTATGTTCTTGCTGGTATGATAAGCAAGAGTCATGAGTCATCCTTCATCCACATTACCACACACTGTGTCCTTGACACATCATGGATAGTAAAGACACATGGGTGACTAAGACTTGGCTCTTGAGCAAGAATAGAACTCACCATATAGTGTGGGAAACACACATGAAAACAGGTGCAGCAAAACAACTCTGCTGCTACAATAGAAACCTGTCCAGGGCCCCCAAAGGCATAAAGAAGAGTAGGTTCAAAACTTGGGTCTTGGAGGAAAGATGTACAGGGGCAAGAGTAGTCTAGTTGCTGGTTGCTAAGGGCTTGGATACTGAGTATAGATTGGAATTCCAGCACTTCTGAGCTATTCCCATCACCAGACTTTGACAAGTCTCTTTTCCCCAGGTTTTAGCATTCTTGTCAGTAAAAATGGGAAGATGATCAATAAATTATAAAGCACAATAAGGAGAGCAGAATAGGTTTCATGCAGACTCCTTTGTAGGCATGGAAGCCGGGTTCAAAGATAGGGAATAGTATTCCTGCAAAAGACAATAGCATGGGCCAAGATTTTGAGGCTGCCAAGAGCTGGGCCAGTGTGGAGAGGAGGAGAGTGGCAGGCGTGAAATAGAGTGGGATGCAGAGATGGACGCACAGGTTTTTGTAGGCCACGTGAGAAATGTAGATTTTATCCTAATTGCTCTGGGAAGCTGTGGGAGGGTTTCACTAGGACAAAGACATGATCTGATTTGTTTTTAAATCTCCCTCTAACTAGTGTGTGAGAAATGTACTCAGTAGAGCCAAGAACAGATGCAGGGCATGTGGCCAAGCCGCAGTATAATCCAGGAGTGTGTTGATGGTGGACTGGCTCAGGACTGCAGTGTTAAGCTTAGAGGGAAGAGTATGACCAGGGACATGTTAGGAAGCAGAGCTAACAGGATGTATGGATGTATGGGTGGTTGAGATAAGGGGGTGAACCCCAGGGAATGACTTTTTCCATCTCTTAAAAACCCACTGCATACATGGGACTGCAGGGCGTGTCCTAGTCTCATGTTTAGATTTCTCAACCAGTACACAGTAACAGGTTGAGTGAGTGAAGCCAAAGGCTGCCATTTCTGGGGCATAGAAAAAGCAAGACTCTTCCCTGTCCCCAGGAGGGTTACTTGGGCAGTTCATTTTTCTATGGCTTTGTTTCTCTAACACAGAGGGGCCTTGGCCCTGCCCAGATTAGATGATACTGGGAAGGAGACCATGTCGGTGGTGGGCAGAGCTGCAGCTCTGTGGGGCACCATTCCCAGCTACTTACCAAGCATCACCGAGGGCAACTCAGGGATCTCTAGGTCTTGATTTCCTTCTCTGTAAACTGGGCAGGTCACCCCTCCAGGCTGCTGTGTAAATTAAAGGACACAGAGTCTGTACACATATGTATGCTTGATATATGAACATGTTTAATAAAGGGCAGCTATTTTTGTAATTACTATCACAGTTTTCCTTCTTTATACTGTCCTTTCCCCACCCCCATCTCCCTCACCAGAGAATGCTGCTGACCTAGGGATTTTCTGAATAAAACCACATGTACTACAGTTTCCCAGTGACATCTCAGCTGGCTTTAGGCCTTAACGTACGTTGGTTGTGACCCTGATGACCTTCAACATAAGATCTTGGCACCGCTCCAGCCAAATGTAGGACATCCCTACCCACCCTCTGGCTCCTTTTCCACTGGTGGTGGCTGAGGATGCCATGGAATTAGTCGTGCTTTGAATGAAAATTTAAATTCACTGAAAATTAAATCCCTCATACAGGGTATTTTGGGCCAATAAAGATCACTAACTGCTAATTTGAACATTTCTCTCATATTCACTTAATGTAACAGTTGATGTATTTGGCTTTAAATATATTCTTCTATTTTGTAGATTTCTTTGCCTCAGTTCTTTAGGTGGTCATTTTTTATAAAGTTTCCATTGATTACTTACTTACAATCCAAATATTCTTTCTTCTAGTTTGGAAGTGTATACCCTGATTCTTAGTATTGTTTAATCTAAAAATTACAAACACTTGTTTAACATAATAGAACAAGGAGTTTCAAACACTTTACCTTCCTCCTCCACCATATTAAGAGACTTAGAACATTAACCAATTTGTCCCATCTCAATATATACATATTATTAAAAAATAAAATATTGGTTTTCAATTTAAATATATATATACATATATATATATACATGTTATTGAGGCTATACATGGTAATGCTATCATTCTAACTTCATAATGGAATATTATTCATGTTTTACACAGATAACGAGCACTTTTTAAATCCACAGATGCATCTCTCCTTGGATCCTCATTTCTTCTGTCATCGCAGATCTTTCACCTGGGATCACTTTTCATCATCATTATATAGAAAATCCTTAAAGAAGAATTTTGTTTTCTGCAGGTTAATTTTACATTAAATTTCTCATTTATGACGTGAAGTAGTTTATTTCATACTCTTGCTTCAGAAGCACTATTGATTTGTTTAGAAAGCTAGGTTAGCAGTTATTTCTTCAGCAGTTTGAACAGGTCCCTTCCACTGTGTCTCTGAACCACAACTCTACGTTCGTAGTCTCCAGGTCTGAGGTTAGGTTAGGAACAGAAATTCTAACATTGATGGAGGCAGTGATTGATTGGGCTGTGGGGTTGTCACATAAAAAGGTTGAGCGTGCTGGGGGTGTGAGAGAAATAACATAACAGGTATCTCGTGGCCAAATTGATTGATCGTGTAGAAACTGGCTAGGTGCTCAGCAATCCCTTTTTGTCTTCCTGGACACCCAGCTTCCCTTACACTTAATTGGTGCTTGCTTGCGGATGGCAGGTTCAGGTGATGGGCTGATGAAGTCTTGATGAGGGCGGTCCCTGGTGTCTCTGAGTCACTGGTCATCAGGCTGTGCCATCTCCTGGTCAAACATATGTACCTGGGTGTGGCTGCTTTGAGAGCCAGAGGGGAGGCAGGAGCAAGGTGAAGTTCCTGAGAATTATAGATGAACGGTGACTTGTCAACTGCTGTCACACTCTTGAAATCACGTCACTTCCACTTGAGCTTTGGCCTGAGGGCAGTTAGACATGATGTTGTCAAGTGTCGAATCATATGGCCTTGTAAGAATTCGCCTGTTAGGCAACAGGCCTGCCTATAGTTATGAAACCCTTCTTCGTGATCTATTTTTAAGAATAAAAAATTTTAAAGGAGCCAAATGGTGCAAATTAGGTTTTAGTCATGTTGAGTCTGACGTTGCAGAGACCCCTGAGTGGAGGTTATGAATAGGCAGAACTAGACACACAAGTATGGTGTGCTGGGGGGGCTTTCAGGTTATAAGCATCCAAAACGTGGCATCTGGTGTATGGATGAGTATGGAATTGTGGGTTAGATTTAGGAGGTGGAATCTTCTGGTCATGGTGGCAACAAAAATGCAAGGAAAGAAAGGAGAGGGTGGGGGCCGAGGACCAGTTATCTTGCTCGGGCAAATGAGTGAGGATGATGGGCATCACAAGGACAGGAGAGCGAATACAGTGGCCATGAGGGGTGCCTGCAGGAAGATCAGGGTCTAGCAGGTGGCCAGATATTCCAAGGGGGAATGGATTTTAGATGGATGCTGAGGTTTAGCAGGAATGGAAGTAAAATTACAATAAGGCCTGGCCTAATGCTTATTCACCCCTCTGTGGACATACCAGGCTCTTGACCTGGTGACCATTGGTGATGAAGGGACAGAATGTGCAACACAGATGAGAAAATGATTGAGGGCATCAGACATCTGTGTGTAGTTATGACTGAGGTTGAAGCCAGGAACAGAGCCCGGTGGGAGGCCGTCAGAGCAGGATTGGGTGCCGCCCTTGCCAGTGGGTTAAGTCATGTCTCCCCTAAAAGATATGTGGAAGTGCTAACATGCAGCACCTCAGGATGTGACCTCACTTGTAATTAGTCTTTATAGAGGTAATTAAGCTAAAATGAGGTCATTAAACTGGGCCTGAATCCAATATGCCTGGTGTCCTCAGAAAAAGGGGGAAATGGACACGGAGACAGATACAAAGGGAAGATGATGTGAAGACACACAGAAAATGGCCAGGTGACTGGAGCAATACATCTACAAACCAAGGAACACCAGGGACTGCCAGCAAACACCAGAAGCTACACAAGGCAAGGAAGCATTCTCCCCTAGAGCCGTCAGAGAGCATGGTCCTGCTGACACCTTTATTTCAGACTTCTAGCTTCCAGAACTGGAGATAATAAATTTCTGTTGTTCAGTGTGTGGTACTCTGTTACAGCAGCACTAGAAAACTAATACAGGGACTTCCTTGGTGGTGCAGTGGTTAAGAATCCGCCTGCCAGTGCAGGGGACATGGGTTCGATCCCTGGTCCAGGAAGATCCCACATGCCATGGAGCAACTAAGCCCATGCACCACAGCTACTGAGCCTGCGCTCTAGAGCCCATGAGCCACAACTACTGAGCCCACGTGCCACAGCTACTGAAGCCCACGTGTCTAGAACCTGTGCTCCGCAACAAGAGAAACCACCACAATTAGAAGCCTGCGCACTGCAACAAAGAGTAGCCCCCGCTCGCTGCAACTAGAGAAAGCCCACGCACAGCAACGAAGACCCAACGCAGACAAAAAAATTAATTAATTTAAAAAAAAAAAGAAAACTAATACAGAAGGTCTTGGGCAGGATGAGATCCTGGTTGCATTTGCAAAACGCTCTCTGAATGCCAGGTGCAGAGTGATTTGTGGGGAGTCTATGGAGAAGGCTAGGGTGTGGGCCAGGGATTGGGTAGCACTGGTGTTGGGGGTTCATGGGGAAGGGGGGTCTAGAGTTATGAGGGAAGTGCAGTCTGAAGAGTGATATGCATGTAGGGAGGAAGTGTTAACTGTTGGCTCCAGGGGCCCTGGTATTGGGGATTGAAGAAGAAGACTGAGTTATGCTCTTGGTGCCACCAGGAGATGGGGTTGGGCCTTGTGTATTCATCGTGTCTTTTTATTTTCTGTATTTATGATGGGTTGACGTCTTGGGGGCCTTGCTGATCCTGGAGAGACTGCCCCTCCCAGAGCTAGCTAGTTCCTAGAGGCAGTAAAAAAGTTACCTGTGAGCAAGTCTTTGATATGCAAACCAACCAATCTGGGTCCATACCCCCACCCACCTCCTCTTAGCAGGCTCCTGCAGCCTAGGACACTATCCCCCTGCCCTAAATTGCCCCAGGGCCAGGTACTGGACAACTAAATGCCACCTCATAGCCCAGAACTTACCAAAATTATTCACTCTCCAATCCTAAACCTGCTCAGCTTGCCTACCCTGCTTTGCCCATTCCTTCCTGCAAAAACCACAATGGTCTCTGGCGCCTGTTTTCTTCTAACTCCTCTGCCTCCTGACCAACCCTGGTGCCTCCCCATGTGGCCCTGCATGGCTTGCTGTGCTCCTTCCTCTTGGGAGTTGTAAGTAATAAACTCTTCTTTCAAAGACAGTTTTCTCCATGTCTGTCATCTTACCATACCTGATAAAAACAAACCCCAGGTACATTTTAAAATACCCTGCCTACAAGGCCCAGAGCTTAGTTGGTGTCTATCTGCCTGCCTGTCTGTTGTCACTGTGGGTTAACACAGTGATCAATGGGGTATTAGTTGAGAGTGAGCACCAGTGTCTGGTATCTCCTCTGAATTGCGAAGTTGGGGAAGAATTTGAGCATGGGATGGATTATGGGAGGATGGACTGGGGCCCTGCGGATCATGGAATCAACTGCCCCCACACAAAGGGCTGTATGACCTTTGAGGATATTGCCATTTAGTTTGCCCTGGGGGCAATGGGGACAGCTTGATAAGGCTCAGAGAATCCTGTACTGTGAAGTGGTGCTGGACAACTTTGCACTTATGGCTTCACTGCATAAGGCCTTCACATCTACCCCAGTGACCTGAGCTGGTTTCTGCCTGTCCCCTTCTCCCCGGAGGCAGCTCTCATTCCCACAGCTGGAGCATGGGCACGTCTTCCTTCCCACTTTCCTGGCATATGTGCCAGGGTTCCAGGGCTGAGCTGCATGCACTACTCTAAGCAGTATAGTCCTCTATCAGCCCCAACAACTGCCACCCTGAAGCCCTGCAGATAAGGGGCGAGAGTCATTAATCTTGAGGTCAGCCTGGTGGATCCCAGGATCTGGCTTAGCCATTCCCTCCTTAGATAGTTGTCCAGTTCTGGGACAGTTCTGTGATTTGGGTTCTGCTGCCCCTTTCAGCTGACATTTCCTGGGTTTTGGCTGTGCCAGGAATTATAGGCACTGACATAGGCACTATTTGTCTGGGACCACTGGATTATTCCTGCCAGACATTCCTCAGAGGGGTTTGTTTGTTTGTTTTATTTTGTTTCATTTAGGTTTTCTTTCCTGTAGTCTATGGTAGAGTAGTTCACCTGGGCAACTTCACCTACCATATCTTTCCCTTAGGACTCTCATCTTCTAGGCCCCCAGCTGGAGTTGAAGGAACAGCCCTATGTGCCTGAGCAGAGCAAACATTACTGCAACTGTGGCAAGAGGTGCTCAAGGTGGTCCGGCCTTGCTGAGTGGGAGCTGGGGGACGGCATGACGTCAGGACTAGGTTCAAATCACACCAGCGACATGTCCCCTGTTCACTATTGTGTTCCAAAGCTAATGGCCATACCTCCTCTACATCATTCCTTCCCCATTCTTGAAACTTGACCACTTGTTATTTCTACTCTGACTGTGGGTCCCTGGCTGCACTCCCCACCCCCCTGCAGTCTCCACATCTCACCCTCTCCACTACTCACTCCTCAGGCCTCTCCAACTTGGCCTATGATTAATGTGTTGTGACTTGTGCACATTTCTGTTAGTAGTCCCTGGACACCAGCAACTCAGCTGTAATCAGATTTTCCTGGGGCCTGGTTCTGCACAGGGTTCGTGTGTTACCGGCAGCCCAGGCCCTGCTAAAAAGTGTTTACAGAGAAGTAACCTGAGAACCCTGCCTCTCCATCCAGTTCCATGTCCCATCCTTGTATCCTTGGCTTTGGTGAGTATGTGGCACTCTTAAGGCTGCCCCTAGATTCTGTGACCTTTAGAGGCTTACTAGGGCACAGCATCCCTTCCTTACCCTGACCTCAACACCTTCATCTTCCCAACAATCCCATGCACTCATTCCTGGGTCAGGCATATGTTTGTGATGGGCTGTTTCCTCCCACCAAAGTTAACAATTTCTCCAGCATGTCTCAGCTTTAGTGTTCTGGTACGGAGTGGAGGTGATGGGTCCCCTCCTGAGCATAGTAGGAGTGTCGCATGTTAGGAATCCCACTCAGTTAGGTCCTTCCACTCAGAAGACCTACCTCTGTGACATGCATGGTCTACTCTTGAAAAACATTTTGCACCTGGCTGGATACCAAGCCATACACCCAGGGCAGAGACCACACACTGGTGTGGCATGGGGAGAGGGTTCTGATTTAGTGTAAAACTTCACCAGCAACAGATGCAGCAGAATGTCAAGAAGTCCATCAGAATTCTGGGAGAAGGGAAGGGGCTCCTTTGTAACGAGCTGTAGAGATGACACATCAGAGAAACCTTTCAGATGCAGGGAGGTTGGGAGGAACTGCTTGGTCACATCAGGCTTTCTCCAGTGTCAGGTCACTCACCGGGGAATGACCAGGAAGGGGAGAAGCCTCACAGGAGCACCAAGTGTGCAGTGGCCTTTCCCACTGTGCACAGGCGTTACAAGCGAAGTGAATTTGGAGAAGCCTTCAGCTACAATTTCACACTTGGTCAGCACCAGAGAATCCATATTGGATAAAGGCCTTATGAGTGGCATAGTGTGGGGAATTCTTTAGACGGACCTCCACTCTCATTGCTCATCAAAGAGTTGACAATGAAGAGTTGAGTTATGAGTGCAGTGAAAGTGGAAAAGCAGACCTTACATTTCTGAAATAAACTCCTCTCCGTCTTGATGCACAATCCTTTTCATATATTGCTGGATTTGATTTGCTAAAATCTTATTGGGATTTCTGCATGGATGTTCATAAGGAATGTTGGTCTGCATTTTTCTTGTAATGCCTTAGTCTGGTTATGGTATCAACAGAATGCTAAGTTCACAGAATATTATTGGTTAAACATTCCCTACTCTTCCACTTTTTGGAAGAGTTTGTGTAGAATTATTACTTCTTCCTTAAGTGTTCGGTAGAATTCACAGTGAAGCCATTTAAGCCTGCAATTTGCCTTGTGGGAATGTTTCTAAATAGAAATTTAATTTCTATAATAGATATAGGGCTAAATAAATTAACTATATATTTTTTTCTTAACTGAGCTTTCATGGTTTGTGTCTTTAAAGGAAATTGTCCATTTCATTTAAGTTTTTCAATTAATGCCATAAAAGAAGTTCACGATATTCCTGTATTAACATTTAATATCCATAGAATCTATGGTGATGTCTGTCTACTCTCTCATTCTTGATTTCATAATTTGTGTATTCTCTATTTCTTGATAAAATTTGGCTAGAGGTTTATCAATTTTACATATCTTAAGGCTTTTAGTTTCAATGAGTTTCTCTAGTTTTTGTTTCTTTGTTTCATTGGTTTCCATTTTGATCTTTATTATATCCTTTTCCTGGTTTCTCTTATTTTTCTAATTTCTTAATGTGGAAACTGAGATCCATGATTTAAGACGTTTCCTTTTTAAAATGTGTTTAATGTGATACATTTCCCTTTAAATACTCTTTTAGCTGCCTCCCACAAATTTTGATATGTTGTGTCTTCAGTTCCATTCAGTTCAAAATACTTTCACAGAACAAATATCTTTAAAATTGATAAAGTCTCATTTATCAGTTTTTTCCCTTTTGTCCTGTGCAATCATGTCTAAGAATTCTTCATCTAGGCTTCACCATTTTCTCTATTTTTCTATAAATCTTTCATAGTTTTCCAGGTTCATCCACATTGTATAATTCCTTGTGTCATTCCTTTTTATAGCTGAATAACATTCCATTGTATGTTTATAGCACACATTGTTTATCCATCCATTGATAGAAATTTCAGTTATTTCCACCTTTTGGCTATTGTGAATAGTGCTGCTATTAACACTGTGTGAAAGTATTTTTTGAAGTACTTGTTTTCAATTCTCTGAGGTGTATACCTAGCCATGGAATCATATGCCATGTGGTAGTTCTATGCTTAACTTTTTGAGGAACCACCAAACTCTTTTTCCACAGCAGCTGACCCATTTTACATTCCCACTATCAATTTTTGATTTTTGCATGTTGATATTGTACCCTGCAACTTTTCTGAATACATATAGTTTTTCTGGTAGATTCTATGATACTTTCTATATTTAGAATCATGTCTTCTGTGCATAGAGGTAGTTTTACTTTTTCCTTTCCAAATTTAATGCTTTTTGTTTCTTTTTCTTGCCTAATTTCTGACTAAAACTTCTAGTACAATGTTGAATGATAGTGGTAAAAGCAGGCATCCTTGTCTTGTTCCTAATCTTGGGGAGAAAGCTTTCAGTCTTTCACTATCAAGTATAATTTTAACAGTGGCTTTCTTGTAAATACCACTTATCACATTGAGAAATTTTTCCTCTATTTCTAGTTTTCTGAGTGTTTATTACTATTATTGTTATTATAGAAAGGTGTTGGACTTTATCAAATGCATTTTCTTTGTCAATTGAGATTATCATGTCTTTTTTCTGTTTATTCATGTGGTCTATTGATTTTCTTTTTTCTTTTTTTAATGTTATTTTATTTTATTTTATTTATTTTTGGCTGCATTGGGTCTTCATTGCTGCACACAGGCTTTCTCTAGTTGCAGCGAGCAGGGGCTACTCTTTGTTGCGGTGCACAGGCTTCTCACTGCATTGGCTTCTCTTGTTGTGGATCACCGGCTCTAGGCATTCAGGCTTCAGTAGTTGCAGTGCATGGCCTCAGTAGTTGTGGCTCTCAGGCTCTAGAGCGCAGGCTCAGTAGTTTTGGCACACGGGCTTAGTTGCTCCACAGCATGTGGGATCTTCCTGGACCAGGGCTTGAACCCACGTCCCCTGCATTGGCAGGCGGATTCTTAACCACTGCCCCACCAGGGAAGTCCCCACTTGATATTCTTATATTGAACCACTCTTGCATTCCTGGGATAAATCCACTTGGTTGTGGTGTATAATCCTTTATAAATTTTTAAATGATGTTGGATTTGGTTTTCTAATATTTTGTTGAAGATTTTTGTATCTATTGATATATTCGTAAGGGATATTGATCTGTCATTTCCTGCTAATATCACTTCTCAGTGTTCTCGTTGGTAAAAGAGGGACAATGGACATTAAGGTACAAACTTCAGGAGGGACAGCAGAGTAAACAGAAGCTGACATCATGCAGTCCCCTGAAGGATGGAATAGTCTCACCAGTTTCAAAGGTGGGGAACAGCATTCCTGATAAAGGAACTAGCATATGCCAAAACCCCTGGGCTGAAAAGAGCTTGGTCTAGTGAAGAAAGCAAGTAAAGCCAATGTGGCTGAAGGAAGAAAGTGGAAGGCAGTGAGATACAGGGCACAGGGGGCTGGGGCACAAGTCTTCGTAGGTCATGATGAGAAGTTTGGATTTTATGTTAACTGCTCTGGGAGTCCATAGGAGGTTTTCAGTAGGATAGTGACATGATCTGTTTTTGAAATAATTATAGATTCAAAATAAGTCATAAAGATAGTAGAGAAGTCATGTTACCCTTCACTCAGTTTCTCCCCAATGGTTACTTCTTAGGTAATTAATTATTAGAACATCAAAACCAGGAATTTAACCCTCATACAATATGTGTACATGTAATACTACATCATTGCATCATGTGCAGAATTGTGTAACCACCACTGCAATCAAGATACAGAACCATTCTATCTCCATGAAAATCTCCCTCATGATATCCCTTTATCCCTTTATAGTCTCTCCTCCTCTCTCTCCCTCTCCTCTCTCTCACTTGCACACATACCGTTTTGTGCCTGGGTCTTAATCTTTACAGGTGACTGAGTGACAACACGGAGAGCTCAATGCCACTGATAGGAGCCTATAATGTCACTCATAGTTCCCCTGGAAACAAGAGGAATGGCATGCCATGCAGGGCCACTGGAGATTTTGGTCAGAAAACAGAAGCAGGAGCAAGAGATAGGTTTAGGCCACAGACTTTACTGGGGTTTCCATGAGAAAGGCAAGACAGAGCAGGGTAAACAATGTATATTCAGGAGGTATGGCTGCCCTTAAGAATTGGCTAGCCCTAGGAGGGGCAGCTCTGACTGGGGAGAGACTACCCCTCCCAGGGCTAGCCAATTCTTGAGGATAGCAAAGGACTCAGCCCAGAACATGCAAACTAACCAATCCAGAGCCATACCTCCTCTATGTGCCTGTGTGCCCCAGGAAGCAATATTCCTCTGCCTTAATCATTCCAG
Organism: Eschrichtius robustus; assembly: GCF_028021215.1. Lineage (NCBI taxonomy): Eukaryota > Metazoa > Chordata > Mammalia > Artiodactyla > Eschrichtiidae > Eschrichtius > Eschrichtius robustus. The sequence goes on along the minus strand of NC_090842.1, from coordinate 52,886,606 downwards.
GGCCAGGTACGAGGCAACCAGCTACCACCCCTATAACTTAGAGCCCATTGAAATTATTCAAACTAGTTGAATATAAATTGTTTACCCTGCCCTGTCTGTTAGTTTGATAGGAATTGTATTAAAACTATATATCAGTCTGGGGAGAGTTGACATCCTTACTGTGTTCAGTCTTCCAATTCATTAACACAAAATCTCTTTCCATCTATTTACATCTTTAACATATTAAAGTATAGATTTATAAATTCCTTTACTTCCATTTGGACAATATAGTGGATTTAGAACAATTTCCCCACATTAAATTATGGGTTATTGAGGATATATATGGTAAGTTCATCTTTCTAACTCAAAAAGGAAATATAATGATTTCATATAGCTAATGAGTGGTTGTATAAATGCACAAACACACCTTTCTTGGATACTTATTCCTTTTATCATTGCAGAATTTTCAACTGGAATCACTTTACTTTGACCTTAAACATGATCTTTAGATTGTCATTTTGTGAGGGTTATTTTTCCATTAATTTCACATTTTTGTCCTTAAATGGTCTTATTTCACACTGTTCTTGGAAGGTACTTTGCTGTGCATAGAAATCTCAGCTGGCAGGGGTTTTTTTCCCAGTAGTTTATGTCCTTCCATCATGTCCTTGACTGGCAGTTGCACATCAGGTCTGGGTAGAAGCCACATTTAGCTTTGTTTTGAGCTTCCTGATCTTAGAGGAACAAAATCTGGTCCAGATGCGTAATATGACACATCACTCTGAGATTCTAAAATTTAGATGAGGTCAGAGATAGGACAGGGTTTTGGCTTGTCACATTAAGGAGTAAGTGAGAGTGTGGAATGTAGAGGATAAATAATAAAAAGGATACCTGATGACCAAATTAAAGGATTGTGCTAGAAACTGGCTGGGTGGTCATCAATCCATTTGGGGACCATGTGAATGAGTTGCGGGTAATGGAATATGGGCAGAAGTGATTGTGAAGCTGTCATCATTATGTTTTCTCATTTCTGCTCCATCCTCGGAATGCCTCTTTGGACTTAATGCTTTCACTTCTCACAACCCCCAGGATTTACTGCCATCTTCTTGTGGACTCTAAGTTTGGGTGATGGGTTGACAGTCCCTTGATGAGAACAAGACTTGGTGACCCTGAGACCCTGGGTGTTAGACGTGGCTGTCTCATGACCATTCATTTGTGCCTGGCTGCCCTGAGGGCTGGAAGGGTGAGGTCCTGGTTCCTATGAATTAAAGATGAAAAATAACGTCATCTTAACCAACAAACTAGAAACCATGTCAACTTGACTCTTCACTTAGGCCTGCAGGCAATTACTCCTGATGATGCTAAATTTTGAATCATGTGGCCTGTAAGGAAGTATCCCTTGGGCAATAGATTTACCTATATTATGAAACTCTGCTGCATGGACCATTAAAATAAAAACAAAATTACATGAGCCAAATGGTACAACACTATATTATGTAAAAGTCTTAAACACTACTTAGGAGGCTTCTTGTTGAGCCAGAGAGTCAATATATTTCATGTTTTGACAAATATCACCAATGACTCTGCAAAGAAGTATATCAGACTTATTCTCACAGCAGTGTATGCCAGATCCTTGTGAAGACATTGCCAATAATACTAATATAAAATAATAAAATGACAGCAAAAGCTCTAAGTACTTATCATTATGTTAGGCCTAGTGCTAAGCACTTTGTAGTTATCTCCCAGGAAGTAGATAGTTTTGTCTCATTCACTGGAATTTAAAGAGTCCAGTTCTTAACTGTGTTGGAGCATTAAAATCCCCTGCAGGGCTTAGGCACAGGTACACGGCCCCACCCAAGAGTACATGATTCAGTATGTCTGAAGTGGGGCCTTAGGACTTGTATTTGTAACAAATTCCCAGGTAATGCTGATGTGGCCTGTGGGTTGGAAACCACGGATTAGGGGAACACTTTAAATTACTATCTTAAAGAATAATATTCGAGCTTCCCTGGTGGCGCAGTGGTTGAGAATCTGCCTGCCAATGCAGGGGACACGGGTTCGAGCCCTGGTCTGGGAGGATCCCACATGCCGCGGAGCAACTGGGCCCATGAGCCACAACTACTGAGCCTGCGCGTCTGGAGCCTGTGCTCCGCAACGAGAGGCCGCGATAGTGAGAGGCCTGCGCATAGCGATGAAGAGGGGCCCCCGCTTGCCGCAACTAGAGAAAGCCCTCGCACAGAAACGAAAACCCAACACAGCCAAAAATAAATAAATAAATAAATAAATTTACAACAACAAAAAAAAGAATCTTCATTTTTCATTGTAAATCCTGGCTCAGAGAGGTGAAACGCTGCGGCAGGAGTACAGTGCGGAAGGTCAAGGCATGGGTCACGTGTTACAGACCTTTAAGGGAGGGGCATTGCCTGAAGGGACAAGGAAATCTGCGTGCCTTTAAGAAGAAACGAGGCCACGCCCCCTCGCTGGAACCGCAGGGTACAGTTTTCACAGAAAACAGGAAGTGAGCTCCCCAGTTCACCCGGATGCAGTCAGAAATTACGTTACCCACAAGGCAGTGCCTCGAACGTCGGCGGCGGGCGCTGAGTTAATGACGGACGGCCGAGGTGGGTGTGGCCTGCTGCAGCTTGCGCGGAGCTTCTGGCGTCGGGTCTTAGGGTGTCGTTTGGATGTGGCCGGTCTGTCCTTACGGGCCTTTATGGCTGGAGCACTGGGCATTGGCCGCTTCTCAGAAAAAGGTCAAGACCGAGCAAAGGACCGCGAGGAGAATGGGACCCACCTCTACGCTTTTGTATGAGCCGTGACCCCCGCCTCGAGCGGGTTGTCAGCCGAGCACTCTCCGAGCTCTGCCCCAGCTTTCGGTCTCCGCAGCTCCCGGAGGCGGCTCCCGGGAACTTGTGCGCATCCCACACCGCGGACACTCAGGTCCCAGGTGCCCCCGTCCAGGGCTGGCCTGAGGAGTCGGCTGAGCCCGCTGGACCGGCTTTTGTCGCCGTCTCTCGTTGTCCCGCTCTGCCCACTGGGCCCCATGGCGGCGCCGGAGCTGGTGAGTGGAGGGTTCCGCAGGCCCATGTGCGCTGGGGTCGCTGTCAGCACAGTTCCACTCGCTATGATATAGGGAATCCCGGGACCTTTCGCCTTTCCCTCTTAATACTCTCGGATCTGGAGGTCCAGTGAGAATGGGGTGTGGGAACCACAGTGCTAATCACTTCCAACCCAGGCTTCTGAATCCGGGCCAGGGGTTCAGGTGTTAAAAGGAGAGGCACTCATTTCTGGCTCTAACCTTGAGCTTGTCAATTGGCCTCCATTCCCTTGGCCTCCATTCCCTCGGGTCTAAAATTGGACTATTAACTATTTTTCTTTCTCGGTTGAGGGAACTGGAGAGGATATGCATGTGACGTGTGTCCTTCAGTGCTCAGCAGGACCCAGAGAGCATCACTCTCGATGTGGTTTCCAGAGAGGGACTCTCCTGGGCCTGCTATTATCTTAGTCTCACACCCAGGTGGAGTCTGACCCTCAGGCCTTCCTGCCTCGGGCCTCAACCCAGCTGAAAGCTGGGAGACTGGGATGAGAGAGCCCCTAGAGCAGAGGTGAGGTGGGAGCAGCGTTTTTGGAATTGCTGCTCCTCTAATAGGAGTAGAAGTTCCCTGGACAGACCAGAAGACAAGCCAGTCACTGAATTTATCTTTGCAGATGCCATTTGGGTACTACAAGTGAAGTTGGCTTGCCACTTATGGCAGTGAACCCATTTTCCTAGCACATTTACTTATATTTGAAAAGTGAATCCATTACAGTATTCCTTAATGACAATGCATAGGAATGTTGTGTCTCAAGGTATGTAAACACATGGACAGGCCTTAAGTTATTCTGCAGCATGCCACCTTGTTTGCTCTAATCATAGCTCTGATCACCTTCAGAACTTCTCTTATTTACCCATTTTTCCTCACCTGACTTGCTCCCTAACTTCATTCCAGCCTTGTTCCACCTCCACTCAGAGAGGTCTTCCCCAGTTGCCCCATCTAAAGTCTCCTGTATCATAAAGTCTCCCATAATCTTTGTAGTCATTTCACTCACTTTTGGGTTTTTTTTCGGAGCCCTTAGGGCCATATGACTTTATCTTGATCGTTTATTTAGTTTCTTGTCAAGGATCTTTCCTTGACAAGAGTGTGAGTCCTGTTCTCTGCTTTATCCCCAGGCTTAGAAGAGTGCTGGCCCTGTACCAGGTGTTCAGTAAGCAGTTGATGAATGAAAGATTCTACCGTCTGGGGCTCCCATCATACTTAAATCTAACTCCCCCACCGTGGCTGAACCAGAGGGACCTGGTTTCAAATCTTGCCCCTTCTCATTAGACATATGACTCTGGGCAGCTTGACTTTGAGTCCCCATTTGCTGATTGTGAAATGGAGACAGTGATGGTGTTTACCCCATGGGCTGCAGGAGGATTAATGAAATTCACAAATACACACTGAGCACTGACATGTGCTGGGCACTGCAGTGTTTGCTTTATAAACATTTTCACTTAAATTCCCACAACAACATAGTGAAGTTGGTACTATTATTGTATTAATGTGGAAATTGAGGCTCAAAGAAATTAGCATGAAAAGGCTGGATTTAAGCCCCAGGAAGTCTAGCTCCAGACCTAGAGACTTTTAGTTGCTTTAACACAGCATCTAAAGCCCTTAGGTGCAGGCAAACAGTGCAGACCAGTGAGGCGCAGCTGCTGCTGCTGTTATCGTCACTTGAATTACAGTAATGGACTCACAGTCCACACAAGATTACCATTGTTTTGTGTCACTCTCCAGTGGATTCCCACATAGGCGGCTTTTCTCTCCTGCACCTTTGTATTCTGTCAAAGGCACCATCTACCTCCCTCCTGAGCCCAGCACAGACCTAGGTTCTCAGGAGATACTCAGTGATTCAGGCCTTGGGTCTCTCTGGACTTTTGCCACTAACCAAGCAGTAGACTCGTACAGGCACCCCACCACCTCTGTTTGACTTTCCAGGCATTGGTATCATTTGAAGATGTGGCCGTAACCTTCACTGGGGAGGAATGGAGACATCTGGACCTGGCCCAGAGGACCTTATACCAGGAGGTGATGCTGGAGACTTGTGGCCTCCTGGTCTCACTGGGTAAGGCCTCACCTGTGTGGTACCCACAGCCTCTTTCATTCCACTGTCTCTCGCTAAGCATGGCTGGTTGAGAAGATTTGAGGAACCTGCCTTCCCTTCTCCCTCCAGCCCCAGCATGTTCTTATCTAACCTTCTCTTGCTTGGTTTCCTTGTCTGCATCAAGGATTGTTGTATAACAAACGTAGTTCTTCTCAACACTTTTACCCAAGTGTCCAACATAAGCTGACCTCAGTCTGACATCCTTATTCCAGATTCCCATGATCTGGAATTCAGCTTGATTGTGTCAGATGTCCTCACAGCCCAGTTAACAGGACCTGTGGTTAATGGGACGTTCTCTGAGAACATGGTGAATTAGACAGACGGGAAGCTATTTGTCATCAGTGCTACTGGTATCTTTCTAAGCAACACAATCTCAGCTAAAAGGCTTCTTTGACCCCTGGTGCCTGCACAGTCATCCCTTATGTCCTAAGGCCTGTGCCTTGCTTCTCTGAGGCTATGGGAGTTAATTTTAGAGAGTACACAGACATGTTTTCAAATGGCATTGATGGGCATCTGAGAAGGCTATTTCTTTTTCCCTTCTCTTTCCTGCCTCTTGACTGTTGTTGAGAGAGTCTGGGCTTAGTGCTGAGTCTTTAGCGTTCACATGGCTGTTGGCTGGATTCCCCTTCAGCAGAAAGAACAGCCGCAGGACTCACAGACTTGAGTCGGCAGCATGAGCTTGCTGGGACCATGATTATTTTTGTTTTATCATATTTTTATAGTAACCTTCCACTTAGCCCCAGTGAACTAATATCCTTAAAGTGCTTAGAATAGAACTGGGAACATAGCAAGTGCCACACATGCATTTGTTATATATAATAAATTAATAAATCCCGAGTGTTCTGCCACCTAAACCTTAAATGTCCACTTTACCCAGAAATGGTTACCTCTGACAGGGCTCTCCCAGCCTTGTGTCCACATAGTCTCTCCCAGGAGGTCAGTCATCAGGGAAGTAAATCCAGTGTTATTTTATGACAATTGTGATTAGTTGTTGAAAGGAGACATCTGGGGAATAGTATTCCAGGTGGAGGGACCAACACGAGGCAAGTCCCTGAGGGGTCAGGGAGCTCAGGTCTAACAGAGGCGAAGGAATATCTGGTTCACCTTTTCCACGGCCACATCACTGACCTTGGTGCCAGGCGTATGGCAGACATCAGTGAACATTTGCTCAGTGACAGCTGGGTGCATTCTGGCTTGCAGTACAGGATTTTCTAATCAGAGTTTCTGTGGTCCTGGTGTCTAAGTCATTGACTTCTCTCCAGAGTCCTCCTGTCCCTTAGCCTTCAAATTTGGCAAAATATATTTGGCTGCATGTACCAGAAAACCACCTCATACAGGTTTCACCCTGAAAAAAGTTGATTACTTCACCTAATGAGAAGCCCTGAGGTGGTGCTGGCTCCTGGGTTGGTATCTACCAACCCAGTTCTCTCTGTTTGTCTGCTTTCTCTCCTTGGTCCAGATCATCAGGCCAGCATCCTTGAAGTGGCCACAGGATGATGCAGCAGCAAGTAAGGCAGCAGGTCCCCACATTCAGCCCTGTCTTCCCAACCTGGATTGAAGGCTTTTTCTTCAGAATGGGTAGCAATTTTAGGTCATGGCCTACCTCAGATAACTGTAGCAATTTTAGGTCATGGCCTACCTCAGATAACTGACTATCAGTTGAGTTAGTCTAGTGTTTTTAGCCATCCTTGGGCACCAGAATCACCTGGGGAGCTTTGAAAACAACCAGAGCTCAGTTTTTATGCCCAGAGATTTGGTTTAATTTGTTCTGTGTTTAGAATAGGCGTGTCTAAGTAGTTCTGATGCATGGGAAGGTTGAATCTTATTGATTTAATTAGGGAAAACCTCTGGAAGGAGTCATCCCCTTTCTGGGGTTTCATGGTGGTGTGTTAAAGGTGTACACTCCAGTATACTTGAGAGTTTTCCTTTTGTCTTTACCTGTATACCCATGCCCCATTTATTTCTCCATGCACAGGGCATCCTGTTCCCAAACCAGAGCTGATTCACCTACTGGAGCATGGGCAAGAACTAAGGACAGTGAAGAGAGGCCTCTCCAGAAGCACCTGTACAGGTGGGTGGCATGGCAGCTGGCAGACTACCAGGGAATGACTGTGTCTGAATTTCCATGGGCAGTTTCTTTTTGCAGCCTTCCTGGGGTCTTAGGTGGTCATGGAACACTTTGAACTGTGTTTCCTCTGTCTTCCCAATCCCAGCACACTCTTTGCCTTTACTAGGGTTGAAATGTGGTATACTGGGTAAGAGATGGGCTGTAAACTTGGCCACTTACTAGCCTCATGACCCTGGGGAAGTTGCATGATCTCCCTGTGCCTTTGACATCAACTCAAGGCTGAGTTGGTGCTACCTGCTATAAGAGATAACTCCAAAATCTTGGTGGGTCAACTGGTTAAGACTGTTTCTCATTTGTGCCATGGTATAATGTGGGTCAGTAGGGGAGCTCTGTACCACATATCTATTCAGGGACCCAGGTGTATTCTATTGTCAGTATGTGGCTGTAAGGTGGCCCTGGCATCATCCAGCTGGGCAAGAGGAACAGGAGAGAAGGGGAGTAGTCATATCCACTTGCATACACAGTCACTTCCATTCACATTCCATTGACAAGAACTGGGCATTAGGCTACGTGTTTTGTCATAGAAATGTGGTTTAGCTTTGTGCCCAAGGACAAAATACCAGGGATATGATGAACATATACTCAGTTTGCTAAACTTAGCTTATATTAGAAAAAGATAGAGTAATAATAGTTTCTGCATCACTGTATTGTTTGGGAATGTAATTAGATAACTTGAAACTGCTTATTAGGACATTGCCTGACCCAAAGTTAGTGGCTTAATAAATTTACCTACTAGTAATATTCATATATTATTACTCATAATGAATAGAGAACAATGTGGAAACTTCCTTCCAGATTCAGAAAAGACAGTCCTTTCTTTTTCTGCAGATTACTACCTCCAACTATACTTTGCATTCCCACTCTTTTCTACCTGCATCCAATCATTTATTTATCTATACATCCCTGCATGCATCCATCCTTCCATTTGTAAATGAGATATTCAGAACAGTCCCTAGCCTTGTCATCTTCTTACCCTCCTGTCTTGTAAAACCTCAAGGGGACATTTGCCTTTGTCAGCCCCACTTCAAGTGTGTGGATAGCACTGACGCAGATTCGTGATCTCTCCCCTCTAGGGTTCCTTCAGGCTGCTCAGCCAGTCAGTGAGTATCTCTGGCCAGCGCATCCTCAGCCCTGCTGAGTCTGTCTCAAGCCTTCACCCCTTCCCGCAGTTCTCCATCTTCGCTTGAATGTTTCAAAGGCACTTCACACCCATCATGCCTAAAAAGGACCTCATGATCTTGCCCACTCCTCTCGTCTCCCCATTTCAGTGCATGGCCTTGCCATTCACTAAGTTGAGAAAGCCAAAAACAAACTTGAACAACCCCTCAACACCACCATTTTCATCATTCCCAATATCCAGCCGTCCCTGAATCTTGATCATATTTCATCATACGTTTCTCCTGAATCCATCATCTCCACCAATTCCATCAGTTCCAGCACTATCACCCTAGTCCAGGCTATAATCATCTTTTGCCTGCATGATGCTAACAAATTCCTAACTGGTCCCTCCTGTATCTGCTCTGTGCCTCTGATCAGCTTTGTGTCTTACATCCACTTCCCCGTCTACTCACACCTTATTCCAAATACCATCACCTCCCTAGCCACTGAGATCTCAGCATATGACCTAGCTCATTTTGAAAATAAAGGCCATTCACTTGTTTTTCTTGCCTTTTAACCCTTACTGATTTATCCCTGTGGCTTCCTTCTCACCTCTCAGAAGAGTTCTCATCCCCGGCCATGGCTAATTCCCCAAGCAGCGTCTAGGTCATACCTTCACCTACCTTCTCAGGTGTATTAGTTATCTATTGCTATATAGCAATATTAAAACTCACTCATTATTTAATATTAAAATATCACTCATGTATTATCTCTCATCTGTGGATCAGAAATCCAGGCACAGCTTAGCTGGGTCCTCTGCAAAGCTGCAATCGTAGGCAGCTTACAACATGTCAGCTTACTTCTTCAAGTCAAGTAATGGTGTGAGAGACTCCAGCAAGAGAGATGTTACACATATACTTTATCTCTTACATCTTACATTCTGTCACCTTTGTTATATTCTATTCTTTAGAAGTAAATAAGGGTCCTGCTAGGATTCAGGCAGAGGGTATCAAAACTGTGTGAACACCATGAGGCAGGGATTATGGGAAACCATACATGAGTCTGTCCACTGCATCAGGGAATGTGCATCTTCATTTATTTCCTACCTCTTGTATATCTCCATCTTCTCTCTACTCAACGTAAAACACGTGGTCAAGTTGCTGACACTTGAGGGAAACATTTAAAAAAAAAATGCTCTTGGCTCTCCAATACCCTCCAAAAGTTGTAGACTCTATTTCAGCTGAACTACCAAGCTTCTTTGAGGACTTTTCTCATTCTCAGAAGAGACATCTACACAGACCTCCCCTTAACTATTTTCTGTAATTTTTGTACTGAGGGGTAATTTACACATAGTGAATGTACAAATCTTAAAGTTCATCATTATGAAATTTTACATATATATAAGCCAGAGTATCCACCACACAGCTCAAGAAATACAGTATTTCCAGCACCTCTCAGGCTTTTTGTGCTTCCCTCCTTATTAATATCCCCTTCTACAAAAATAACCAGTGTTTAGACTCTGTCACCATAGATTAGTTTTGCAGGTTTATAAATGGAACCCCACAGTACACAATATTGCCATGTCTGTCTTCTTTTGATAATCATTATGACTCTGGAATTCACCCTTGTGGTTGCATATATTTGGGAGTTAGTTTCTCGCTGTGCAGTATCTCAATGAATTAATAGATTATATATACCTGTTTTCCTGTTGATGGACATTTGGCTTGTTCTCCATTTTTGGAATATTATGAAGAATGCTGCTATGAATATTCTTGATCATATTTTTTGCTGGCTATAAGCATGCATTTCTGTTGGGAGTATACATACGAGTGGACTGGTTGGATCATGGTGTAGTTACATGATTAGCTTTAAAAGAAGCCATCAATCAGTTTCAAAGTGACTGCACCGTTTCACATTCCCACCAGCCATGTGTAAGAGTCCTCATTGCTTCAGATACTAGTGAGCAGGTGGTATCTGCCCCTTTACTCTTTGAGTAGGGGTATTTCTCAGCACCACACTACTAAAAATGTTCTTACAGGTTATTGTTGACATTCTGATTGACAAATGCAACAACTGTGATAATGATAAGAGACAGTGGTCTAAAATTTACAGAACACTTGCCATGCACTGTGATGATTGATTTACATACTTTTTCTCATGTAACCTTGTTATGAACTGAATGTCTGTGTCCTCCCAAAATTTGTATGTTGAATCCCTAACACCCCAATGTGATGAAATTAAGGTGTGGGGCCTTTGGGAGGTGATTGGGTTTAGATGAGGTCATGAGGATGGAGCACCCATGATGGGATTAGTGTTCTCATGTGAAGACAAAGAGACCATGGCCTTTCCTAGGTGTGGTGTGTGGTGCTGGGTGTGGTGGGGAAGAGAAGGAGAGTTCTCTGGTGTCTCTTCTTTTTTTTTTTTTTAATATTTATTTATTTATTTATTTGGCTGCGTTGGGTCTTGGTTGCGGCACCCGGATCTTCGTTGCCGCATGCAGGATCTTCGTTGCAGCATGCAGGATCTTTAGTTCCGGCATGCAGGATCTTTAGTTCCGGCATGTGGGAATCTTTTAGTTGTGGCATGCAGAATCTTTAGTTGTGGCATGCAGGATCTTTAGTTACAGCATGAGGGATCTTTCGTTGCAGCATGCGGGATCTAGTTCCCTGACTAGGGATCAAACCCGGGCCCCCTGCATTGGGAGCGAGGAGTCTTAACCGCTGGACCACCAGGGAAGTCCCCTGGTGTATCTTCTTATAAGGATACTAATCCTCTCAGGTCCCTACCCTTATGACCTCATTTAACCTTAATTACTTCTGTAAAGTCCCTATCTCCAAATACACATTGGAAGTTAGGGCTTCAACACATGAATTTTGGTGGAACACAAACATTCATTCCATACCAAAATTTGTTTTTTGAGTAAATACAGGGCTATTCAGATATTCTGTTTTTTCTTGCATCAGTTTTGGTAATTTGAGTCTTTTAAGGAGTTTGTCCACTTCATCTAATTATTCTATCCATTACTTTTTAAGATGGTTTCATCTCAAAATGGTAAATTTTATGTTATGTATATTTTACCACAATTTAAATTTTAGGTGTGTATTGTACATATTTTTATAATGCCATTAAAAACTGACATTCTCAAAAAAATATTGTTCATCGTACTCGTGTATGTTTTGCTTTTTTATTTGACTATTATAAAAAGTATCCATTTATGTTGTTGTATAGGATTTGTACTTTTCATTTAACAGTACATTACTGAGATTCATGATGCATGAAGCTATAGTTTACTCATTTTTTTCTTCTGTAGTTATTTATATGAGTATAACACAATGTATTCATCCATTTTCATGGGAATTTTCTTGTTTCTAATTTTTTGTACCCACAAACAATACAGCCATGAAAATTCACATGCATGTGTTCTCACAAACATGTGTAGGAATTTCTCTTAGTAATATTCCTAGGACTAGAATTTGGGGATTATAAGTTAAGCAAAAGGAGAACTTTACTAGATGATGCCCTGTTGTTTTCTAAAATGGTTATTTATACCCACTTACACTTCACCTGCCTTGTATGAACAATTCCATGGATCCATACCCTCTCTAACACTTGATAAGTTTTTTCAATCAGGTGAATATAAAATGGTCTCTCATTGTGGTCTTAATTTGCCCTTCCCTCATATCTAAGAAATTTGAGTTATCTCTTCATATGTTGATTGGCCAATATACATCTTCTGTGAAATATCAGTTCATAATACTCTCAGTTTTCATTTTGGATGTGGAGTGTTGAAGTCCCCAGCTGTAATTATAGTTTTGTCTATTTCTCCTTTCAACTCAGTTTTTGGTTTGTATATTTTGAGGCTCTTATATTTGGTACATAAAGATTTAGGATTGTTATGTCTTCCTGGTGGATTAATCTTTTTATCATTATATAATGTCCCTCTTTGTCCCATTTTCTTTGTAGTCTGTTATCTGATGTTAATATAGTCCTGATGTTAATATAGCCATCTTTCTTTGTTTACCTTTTTAAAAATTATATTTAGTTTAGTCAGATTGATTAGTCTTTTATAAAGAATGCTTCTGTATGTTTATGAAATCTTCCTTTTTCCCAAGATCTAAAAGATAGTCATTTTCACTATTTATTAAAAGTTTTTAATCTTTAGCTTCTGACAGTTAAGTCTTAATCAGTCTGGAATTAATTTTTTGTTTTGTACAAGGTAGAAATACAATTTCATTTTCTTCCATTGTGGCAAATAATTTCTCTACATCCATTTACTGAATACAGTCAAGCCCCCTACATATGACCAAGTTCTGTTCCAAGAGCGCGTTTGTAAGTCCAATTTGCTTGCAAGTCTGACAAAGTTAGCCTAGGTACCCAACTAACACAATTAGCTATATAGTACTGTACTGTAATAGGTTTACAAGACTTCTCACACAAGTAATACATAAAAAACAAACACAAACAAAAAAATAAAACATTTTTAATCTTACAGTACAGTACCTTGAAAAGTACAGTAGTATAGTACAACAGCTGGTATACAGGAGCTGGCGTCGAGTGAACTGGCAAGAAGAGTTACTGACTGGAGGAGGTGGGAGATGGTAGAGCTGAAGGATCATCAGCAATAGGAGATGGAGGGCAAGCTGCAGTTTCACTCACGCCTGACATTGATGGCACAGGTTCTGATTCCATGCTGGATTCAATTCTGTCTACCCTCTTGAAAAAAACGATCCAATGATGTCTGGATAGTAGCTATTTTTTTCTTGTCATAGATGACACGGTAGCACTGGATTGCATTCTGAACGGCTGCTGCAACCTTTGTGTACTGTTCTACGTTTGGGTCCTGTGCCTCAGAAACTAACAGTGCCTCCTCAAATAAAGAAAATCCCCTTGCCATTTCCTGCGTCGTGAATCTCTTTGGTTCTTCAGTTACTTCTTCCTGTTGTCTCTCTTCATTCTTTCTCTGAGCCTCCAGTTCCATCCAGTCTTCATTAGTAAGCTCCATGTTCGCATCTTTGAAAGTTCACAACTTGAAGGTTCGTATGTAGGGGACTTCCTCTATTCCTTCCTTTTTCCACTAACGTCTCTGCTGCTTTTGCCATAAATCAAAGTTCCATATATACATTTCTGAGCTCCCAGTTCTGTTCTTTCCTTTGACAATTTGACAGCTTATCTTATATCTATGCTACATCACACTGCCCTGGTGTATATGATTTCATCATAATCCTAATTCCTCAAAGGGCAAGTCCCCTTGCTTTATTCTTCTTCAGAGATATCCTGGTCTCTCTGTTATTTTATATAAATTCCACAGTCAGCTTGCCAATAACCATGAAAAACCCTACTGGGATTTATCTGAAGTTGTATTAAATTTATAGATGAATTTGAGGAAAATTGGCAACTTTATGTTATTAATCTCTTTTCATATAAATCTTCATTAATGTGATATGTTTTCTGGTTTACTTCATCTAAATGTTGTCTACTTTGAGTCTGTTCACCTAGTCTTTACTAGATATAGTAGACTCAATATGTGCACCCAGTTGCTTATCACTGCCCCCGCCCCAACTTTCACACACTCCAAAATCCTAAGATTTTGTTTCTCCTCTTTCCCTGCCTCCCTCTCCACCATCCTGTCATCCTCTTCTCTTTGCCTGGCATTCAACATTCTCTGAAAACCCCGAACCTTTGTACTTTCAGTCATCTGCTACAATTTTTCTCCTAATTCCTCTGTCAGGGAATTCCTACTCATCTTTAGAAATAAACGCGTGTAGCACCTTGTCCAGGTAGCCTCCACTGACCTCTTTCTGTCTTCCATCTGGGCCAAGCTAGGTCCACCTTCCCTGTGCTGTCATAGCACTATGAGATGTTGGAACACAGTCATTATCATTACTTTGTCCACCCTCCCCCATTCTGGAGAGTGAGGAGGAGTCTCCACTCCAGATTTTCTATTCTGCACCAGATTTTCCTCCTGGGTTACCTTTTAAAGATGTCAAGAGTCCAAGGATCAGTAAAGAAAGAAATTGTAAACCTGGGTTTAAAAGATATAAAAATGCCATAGACAGTAGAGGCTTTATTTTCACCTTCATTCTTCCACTAAAGTGGTAATTTATTTTGTTCTGTGTTGACATCACTAATAGGCACCTTTTTTATATTGGATTTCCTTCAGGTGAAAAAGCAAAACCTGAGATCACAGAGCTTACTGCTTCTCAGCTGGTCCTCACTGAGGGAGCCCCTTTTGAGGAACGAGTGACACATGGAGCCTCAAGGCGTTCCAGGCTGGAGCAAGCAAGGGATCAGGAAGAACTGTCAGAAATGCAGGAAGGGAACTTGAGGCCAGGAACAGACATCCACAAGGAGACATGCCCTAGGAAGTTGAGCCATAAACATGATGACTTTGAGACAGATGATAGTCTTTATTTAAGGGTTTTACAGGAGGGAGTCACTACACAAGATGCTCTGCATGAACGTGATTCCCAAGAACCAGGAAGAGACCCTGTTATTGATGCAAGGAATAATCTCTACAAATGCAAGGAATGTGGAAAAGGTTTTAGCAAGAATTGGGCCCTTGTACGGCATCAACAGATTCACGCTGGAGTGAAGCCTTATGAATGCAGTGAATGTGGGAAAGCCTGTCGTTATATGGCAGACTTCATTCGACATATGAGGTTTCATACTGGGGAAAAGCCATACAAGTGTATTGAGTGTGGGAAGGCCTTCAAACGCAGGTCTCACCTCACAGAGCACCAGCGTATTCATACTGGAGACAAACCCTATGAGTGCAAAGAATGTGGTAAAGCTTTCACCCACCGCTCCTCTTTCATCCAGCATAATATGACTCACACTAGAGAAAAGCCCTTTTTGTGCAAAGAATGTGGGAAAGCTTTTTACTACAGCTCTTCCTTTGCTCAACACATGAGGATTCACAGTGGAAAGAAACTTTACAAGTGCAGTGAATGTGGAAAGGCCTTTACTCACCGCTCCACTTTTATCCAGCATAATATGACCCACACAGGAGAAAAACCCTTTTTGTGCAAAGAATGTGGAAAAGCTTTCTGCCTGAACTCATCCTTCACTCAGCACATGAGGATTCACACTGGAGAGAAACCCTATGAGTGCAGCGAATGTGGAAGGGCCTTTACTCACCGCTCCACTTTCATTCGGCATAAGAGGACCCATACTGGAGAGAAGCCCTTTGAGTGCAAAGAATGTGGGAAAGCCTTTTGTGACAGCTCTTCCTTAATTCAACACATGAGGATTCACACTGGTGAGAGGCCCTATGAGTGCAGTGAATGTGGAAAGGCCTTTACACACCATTCTGTTTTTATCCGACATAATAGGACCCACAGTGGAGAAAAACCCTTGGAATGTAAAGAGTGTGCAAAAGCCTTTTACTATAGCTCTTCCTTTACTCGCCACATGAGGATTCACACTGGAGAAAAGCCTTATGTATGCAGAGAATGTGGAAAGGCCTTTACCCAACCTGCAAATTTTGTTCGGCATAATAGGATCCACACTGGAGAAAAACCCTATGAGTGCAAAGAATGTGAAAAGGCCTTTTGTGACAACTTTGCCTTAACTCAACACATGAGAACTCACACTGGAGAGAAACCCTTTGAATGTGGTGAATGTGGGAAGGCCTTCAGCCATAGTTCATCCTTCATTCACCATCGAAAGATTCACACCAGAGTTTAAAAGATGTAACAAGGCCTTTTGCAAATGTGTTCACTTCAGTCAATTTTAGTGAACTCATACTGGTGAAATACCTTTCCTTTTGAGTATAACTATTCAGGGAAGTCTTTTGGCCAGAGAAATAATCTTACTCAGTATCTGAAGAGAAACATCATAATTGTCATCTCTCTGAAAGCTTTTTGTGGCAGGTCATCTAAAGGGTCATACTAGAAATTGACCCAGCCTGCAGCTCTACACTACACCTGAGAATCATCCACGAGAGAGACTCAGTGGTTGTCATGCATCTGGGGAAAATGTCAGCAACAGTTCTTCCTATGTTTATACTATAAATCCATCTCAAGAGTATTTTAAAAGAACAAAGAGATGTAGAAGAGGAAGGAAAGAGATACACATGTGTGGCTGCTTTCTGATTTCCCTGCCAAGCTATGACAATTTGTCATTTGTGTGTGTGCGTGTGCAGAAGGGATGAAGGGGGAGAGATCAAAAGGCCTCATCACCTTTATGTTTTCTTATATATCCACAGTCAGGAGAATTGGACCATTGGGGCAGCTCTGCTAACATTTATTAAAAGTTCTTTGTTACAAAACACTGTCACGTCTACCCTTGAATATAAGGCCTGAGTCATGAAATACATATACATACACACCTACATATGCAGTCAATTCTTCTAATTCATGGTAGTTATAGTCTATAAATTCACCACAAACACTGAACTAGTGAATATTGAACCATTGCTCCTAGTGGCAATACAGGTTTAGGTTCCTGTGAGCCTCTGTTCACATTTTCATCAATCAATACATAATCTTTTAATTTATTAAAAACATTTTTTTTGGCTGCATTGGGTCTTCGTTGCTGTGCACGGGCTTTCTCTAGTTGCGGCAAGCGGGGGCTACTCTTCGTTGCAGTGTGTGGGCTTCTCATTGCGGTGGCTTCTCGTTGTGGAGTACAGGCTCTAGGCATGCAGGCTTCAGTAGTTGTAGCATGTGGGCTCAGCAGTTGTGGCTCGCGGGCTCTAGAGCGCAGGCTCAGTAGTTGTGGCACACAGGCTTAGTTGCTCTGCGGCATGTGGGATCTTCCCGGAGCAGGGATTGAACCTGTGTCCCCTGCATTGGCAGTGGATTCTTAACCACTGCGCCACCAGGGAGGTCCCAATACATAATCTTTTATGGAATTTTTTTCTGTTTTTAAAGACACCTTATTTAATAAATGTTTCTTATAAGTTACATCCAATATTTCATTATAATAAAAAATATTTTAATTATATCATTTTTGTGTATTCTATTATTGTACTGCTTTAACTCAATCATACACACAAACAATACACATATACAGTACTCATAAAATAAACATGTAAACACTATACAGTACACTGCTCTACAGTACAGTCATGCAAAGAAAGTCCTAGAAAAAATTAAAAATTAACCAAAATTAAAAATATTAACTAAAACGCTGATTTTGATAGAACTGCAGGATGTGTGATGGGGCAGTGCACTGAGTGGATTAATCTCCTGACCTTGGTTTAACCCAGGAAAACCAAAGGAGAGTTTGTTGCCTTGTTTTGCCATCTCTTCCAGGTCTTTGTTGGTGGGTTCCACTTCCTTCTCTGCCAAAATTTCTTCCACGTCTTCCGTCATGTCATTGAAGCCTTTTTTACTTATATGCCATGTGATATGCATTATGTGTTTGACACTGTCCTTTATATTTTCTGTAACACCTTCAAAGCCTTTGAAATTTTTCAGGCAGTCTGGCCAAGCATTTTCCTAACAGTTAATGATAGTAGTCTGCTTGTTATTATCCCAGGCTGTGCGAACACAATAACAGTGCATATAGTGACGGACATCCAGTAGTCTATCATGGTGGTTTCTTTTATTTATTTACTTAGGCCACACCATGCACCATGTGGGATCTTAGTTCCTTGACCAGGGATTGAGCCTGCACCCCATGCAGTGGAAACACAGTCTTAACCACTGGACTTCCAGGGAAGTCCCATGGTGGTTTCTTTGTTGGTGCTGAGAGCTTTGCTAAAAAGCTCCCTCATGTTGTGCTTTTATTATGTCCTGATTGAGAGGTTGGATAACATTAGTATTTAGGGGTATGAAAAGATCATTTAGGTTGGAGTGGGTATTTTCAATGCTGTCTTGTATGGTTTTTGTTTTTTTTTAATCAGTCTTCATCTCATGAATCCACAGCTTTTGCCACTTTTCCATCTTTTTCTTAGATTCATTACACTACTATAGATGTTACTTTTGTTGCAGGAAGGGGGATCCCTTCCAGGGCCTGAGAGTGGGCTCTTGTCTAACACTCGGAAATGCATTGTCTGACGAGACACACATGCTGACAAAGCAAGAGAGTTTATTGGGAAGGGGTTCCCTGGGTGGAGAGCAACAGGGTAAGGGAAACCAGGAGAACTGCTCTGCCATGTGGCTTGCAGTCTCGGGTTTTATGGAAATGGGGTTAGTTTCTGGGTTGTCTCTGGCCAGTCATTCTGATTCAGGGTCCTTCCTGTTGGCACACGCATTGCTCAGCCAAGATGGTTTCCAGTGAGAAGGATTCTGGGAGGTTTGAAGGACATATGGACTGGTGTCTCCTCTCCTTTTGACCTTTCCTGAATTCTTCCAGTTGGTGGTAGCTTGTTAGTTCCGTGTTCCTTACCAGGACCTCCTGTTGTAACTCATACAAGTGGCTACTATCTTGCCTGGCCAGGGCAGGCAGTTTCAGTCAGTGTTTCCCCTGACACTTTTAACATTTCTGGAGTGGCCACATGTAGAGACTGGTGAATTTCCTCTTCCTAGTTTTGGATGTGCCGTATTGTTGATTCATTAACATTGAACTCACAGCCAATAGCTGCATAAGTCATGACTGAATGAAGCTTATCTAACACATGTATTTTCTCTATCATAGCCTTCTTGCACTTACAAACACTAGACAGCACTTCAACACTGTGCTTGGGGGCCATTTTCAACAGCAAAATCACCCAAAAAAGCACAAAAATACAAAAAAGTGTGGCACTAAAGAGATTGTGAAAAGGACACTTTATAATATGAAAGCTGACACCAGAAGGCAGAGTGACACCGTGTTTGACCTTAGCTGGTAACATGCATGATGGGCAACTCAAATTTTTTATCACTCTGCACATGTCTGCAAATGACTGCAAAAATGCTATGAGTATTGATTTGGGAGTTACAAATAAACTTCAGTGAATAGGTGAATTCACAAATAATCAGGATTGCTTATTAAAGATCACTGATGAATTTTGTTATATTTGTTTGTTTTTTCTCTTGGCTTCATTTGGAATAGTTTCTACTGCTACATCTTCCAGTTTCCTAATCTTTTCTTCTGCTATGTCCACTCTCCCCTTCATCCCATCCAGTGTATTTCATACCATAATTTATAGTTTTTATCTCTTTTAGTTGGATTAGGGTCTTCCTTAAGTCTTTCATGTCTCTACTTCACATGTTCATTCTTTCTTCTAGCTTCTTGGACATATGGAATAAATTTTTCTGTTTTAATGTCTTCTACTTTTACTATCTGTCATTCTGCACCTGTTTTTTTTATATTATTGAAATATAGTTGATTTACAATGTTAATTTCTGCTGTACAGCAAAGTGATTCAGTAATACATATATATATTCTTCATATTCTTTTCCATTATGGTTTATCACAGGATGTGAATATAGTTCCCTGTGCTATACAGTAGGACCTTGCTGTTTATCCATCCTATATATACTACTTTGCATCTGCTAATCCCAAACTCCCAATCCTTCCCTCCTCCACCCCCCCCCCCTTTCCCTTGGCAACCACAAGTCTGTTCTCTATGTCTGTGACTCTGTTTCTGTTTTGTAGGTATGTTCATTTGTGTCGTATTTTAGATTCCACATATAAGTGGTATCATATGGTATTTGTCTTTCTGACTTACTTCGCTTAGTATGATAATCTCTAGGTTCGTCCATGTTGCTGCAAATGGCATTATTTCATTCTTTTTTATGGCTGAGTAATATTCCAGTGTGTGTGTGTATGTATATATATATATATATATATATATACACACACACACACACACACATATACACACACCACATCTTTATCCATTCATCAGTTGATGGACATTTAGGTTGTTTCCATGTCTTGGCTATCGTAAATAGTGCTGCTGTGAACATAGGGGTGCATGTATCTTTTCAAATTATAGTTTTGTCTGGGAATATGCCCAGGATTGGGATTGCTGGATCATATGGTAGCTCTGTTTTTAGTTTTTTGAGGAATCTCCATACTGTTTTCCATAGTGGCTGCACCAATTTATATTCCCACCAACAGTGTAAGATTGTTCCCTTTTCTCCACACCCTCTCCAGCCTTTATTATTTGTAGACTTTTTAATGATGGCCATTCTGACCAGTGTGAGGTGGTACCTCATTGTACTTTTGATTTGCATTTCTCTAATAGTGATGATGAGCATGTTTTCATGTTCTGTGCCTGTTTTAAGTGATTGATTTTTCTTCTCATTTTGGGTTATATTTTCCTGCTCCTGTGTATCACTGTTTATTTTTGATTGGATGTCAGACATTGTGATTTGGGAATATTTTTGTATTTCTTTAAATATTCTAGTAGGGAGACTGGCATTCTTGCAAAAAGAATTACATAAACAAATGTAAACTGACAACTCTGACAATGCCTGTGAAAGGTGGAGTCCTCAGGACCATCAAGACCTCTCTCAATTCTCTGCATTTAGGCACCTGTGGGTCTACCCTCATATATGTCTCCTAGGGGCTCAAGTGATCACTGTCATCAGCTGTTATGTTTTAATAAAATGAAACCTTATCAAGGCTACACTATTTGTACAGTTACAAATAGTAATCTATCCATGTTTCTTCTATTTGCATTGGTCTGATATATGGAAGCATAACTGGATTCCTTGTAGGACCAAGCCCCTCAGTTCTGTCTTTAACCAGGTACTACCTGGGAGTCTACATGTGGCCTAGAGGTGTAGGTTAAGGCTCCCCAAAGGGTTTGTTTTTTTTAAAAATATGAATCAGTTTCCACCATGGAGAATCTGTGCAGTTTTACACTGTCTCTGAGCCTGGGCTTCTTTGGAGAAACTGGAAGACCTTGCAGTAGAAGCTGGGTGCCTGCAACAGTAACTCCTGGAGGTGGGATCCACTCTTCAGTGTACCATAGCCATGCCCAGCACTCGTTCCCTTATTAATGACCCAGTCTGTCCCTGGCGCATGAGGAGGGTGCCCCTTTGTTTCCAGGTTCCCCTTTGTTCTTAGGATGAAATCCAGACCTCTGTTATGTCAGGAAAGATACTTTATGCTCCAATCCCTCCCCGCTCTGTTCTGATGAATATACTCCCAGCCACCCCAAACTACCTCTACTCAACAGACCTTCTTTCCCTCCCTAAAGCCCAGTCTATCCAGTTATCAGATGTTCAGATGTTCCTCTCTGCCAGGAACAATCTCCTGAGAATTCGCTTTTCTCCCAGGTTTCCAGGTGATGCTGATGTTGCTGGTCCAGAGGCCACATGTTGTAAACTACCGATTCATTCAATTATTTAAAAATTCACATATTATCCTAACATTTCCTGTGTCCTTGTCTTGAGCCTTATTTTTACTGCCTCAATTCTCACATGATTTACAACTAGGAAATGGGTTGTTATCTTCCATATCAATTACAAAATTTAAATCATTATATAATATAGCAAACTAAGGTCATCAACAAATGGTTGCAGACTTGGTTGTTTTCTCATATAAATACTAATTATTAATGAGTAATCCTGTATGAGACTATTATTCTTACAAAAATAATTTTAAAGGAGAAATAAAATTATAAACAATTAAGCAATGTCATTACATATTGGAACCTGCCACCCTTTTAGAAAGTCAGATTTTTCTCAGTGTAATTGGTGAGCACTTACAAACTTTGTTCTGTCTCTTTCTTTTCATGTTCAGTCTTGGTGTGTAATTTCCATTAACTTGTCTACTAGTGAGTCCTAATAGAGATAGGTTAGCTCAGTTACAAAAGTATCTCTTTTGGAGATAAAAGCTAGCAGGTATGGTTTGTGGCACTCTGAAAATTACACTGAAATATATATGATTTTATATGGGATTTAGATAATTTGCTTGGGCTTCTCCCTTTTGCCATACTTCTGCTAGAATCAAAGATGTAGCATCTAATTTCCCAAGAATAAAGAAGGCTAGCTATGTATTGTGTATTGGGGGTTTTTTCCTTTCATTTTTTATTGCAAGATATATAATATAAATTTTACCATTTTAACCATTTTTAAATGTACAATTTAATAGTATTAAGTATTGATACATTCATAATGTTGTGCATCCACCAGCACTATCCATTTACAGAAACTTTTCATCATCCCAAACAATAACTCTGTATCAATTAAACAATAACTCCCCTTCCCACCCTGCCCCCAGTCTCTGGTAACCTATATTCTACTTTCTGTATGAATTTGCCTATTCTAGGTATCTCATATAAATAGAATCATAAAACATTTGTCCTTTTGTGTATGGCTTATCTCACTTAGCATAATGTTTCCAAGGTTCATCTATATTGTAGCCTGTAGAGAATTCCATTCCTTTTAAGGTTGAAGAATATTCCATTGTATGTATATGCCACATTTTGTTTATCCATTCATCTGTTGATGACAATTTGGGTTGTTTTTTGCCTTTATGGATATTGTGAATAATGCTGCTATAAACATCCGTGAGCAATTATCTGAGTCCTAAGCAACTGGGTCCGTGCTTTCAACTCTTTTTTAATTTTTGTTTTTTATTTTTGCTTTCAACTCTTTTGAATGTATATCTGGAATTGGAACTGCTTAAAAATATGATAATTCTATAAATATATTTAACTTCTTGAGGAACCACCACACTGTTTCCTACAATGGCTGTACCATTTTACATTCCCACAAGCAATGCACAAAGGGTCCCAATTTCTCCACAACGTCACCAACACTTACTTGCCTTTCTTTCTTTTTTCTACTCTAGCCATCCTGGCAGTGTTAACTGGTATCTCACGGTTTTGCATTCGATCTTAGCCAAAAGGCCAAGAAGCAATTCATTGAGGTTTTGATTTGCATTTCCCTTCCCTAATGACTAATTATGCTAACCATTTGTTCATGTGCTTTTTAGCCATTTATACATATTCTTTGGAGAAGTGTCTATTGCTAGTATTCTGAGTATGTTTGCATCCATATTCATAAGGGATATTGGTCTATAGTTTTTGTTGTGTTTTTGTGTTCTTATGGTGTCTTTGTCTGATTTTGGTATCAAGGCAATTCTGGCATTATAGAATGAGGAAGTGTTTCCTCCTCTGCAGTTTTTTCAGAGATTGTCCTTTCCCCTTGAATGGTCCTATCATCCTTGTTGAAAATTAATTGACCATATATGTGAGAGTTTATTTCTGGTATCTCTAATCTATTTCATTGGTCTGTATGTCTGTCCTTATATTAGTGCCACACTGTTAAGTTTTGAAGTTGGATAATATGAGTCCTCCAACTTTATTCTTTTAAAGGATTGTTTTGGCTATTTGGGGTCCTTTGCAATTTCATATGAATTTGGGGATTGGCTTTCCCATTTCTGCAATAAGGGCTGTTGGAATTTTGATAAGAATTGCATTAAATCTGTTATCTCTTTGGGTAATATTGATATCTTAACAATGCTAAGTCTTCCTATTTTATTTTGAACATGAGACATCTTTCCATTTATTTAGGTCTTCTTTAATTTCATTCAGCAATGTATTTTTAGTTTCCAGCATTCAAATCTTTCACCTTCTTGGTCAGATTTATTACTACATATTTTATCCTTGTTGGTACTGTTGTAAATAGAAGGAGCTTCCTAATTTCCTTTTGGGGTTGTTAACTACTATTCTATAGATACACAAATGATTTTGGGGTATTGATTTTCCCTGCAACTTTGCTGAATCCATTTATTAGCTTTATTATTTTTTGTGAGCTCTTTGGGATTTTTAATGTATAGGAGGATCATGTCATCTGCAAAAAAAAAAGAGAGAGAGAGAGATCATTTTACAACTTCCTTTCCACTTTGGATGACTTTTTTTTTCTGGTCTTATAGCTCTGGGTAGAACTTCAGGTACAATGCTTAATAGCAACTGTGAAAGCAGGTCTCCTTCCTTTTCTTTTTCTGATTTTTCGGTCTTTCACCTTTGAGTATGATGTTAGCTGTAGGTTTTTTCACAAATAACTTTATCATATTGAGGAATTTTCCCTCTATTCCTAGTTTTCTGAGCATTTTTATCCTGAAAGTTCATTGGATTTTGTTAAATGCCTTTTCTGCATAAATTGAGATGATCATGTGGGGGTTTTTTCCTTCATTTTATTAGTGGGAAGGATTACATTGATTTTCTTATGTTGAACCACCCTTGTATTGCTGGGGTAAATTTCACTTGGTCGTGGTGAGTAAACCTTTTAATATGCTGTTGGATTCAATTTTCTAATATTTTGTTGAGGATTTTTACATCTATATTCATAAAGGATATTGGTCTGTAATTTTCTTTCCCTGTGATGTCTTTATCTGGCTTTGGTATCAGAAAAATACTGGCCTCATAGAATAAGTTATGGAGTGTTTCCTCCTCTTCAATTTCTTGGAAGTTTGAGAAAGACTGGTGTTAATTCTTCATTAAATGTTTGGTAGAATTCACTGGTGCAGCAGTCTGGTACAGAACCGTTTTTGTCGGGAGGTTTTTGATTATTGATTCAATCTCTTTACTTCTTATAGGTCTTTTGAAATATTTTATTTTTTCTTGAGTCAGTATAGGTAATTCCTGTTCCAAGGAATTTTTCCATTTTTGCTTGGTTATCTAACTTGTTGGTGTATAGTTGTTCACAATATTGTACTATAATCCTCTTTATATCTGTAAGGTTTGTGGTAATATCTCAATTTTCATTTCTGATTTTGGTTATTTGTGTTTTCTCTTTTCCTCTTTGTCAGTCTAGGTAAAGGTTTATTAATTTTGTTGATCTTTTCAAAGAGCCAACGTTTGGTTTCATTGATTTTCTCTGTTGTTTTTCTTCTTCCATTTGGCTTATCTCTACCCTGTTTTTTGTTATTTCCTACTTTCTGTAGCTTTTGGTTTAGTTTGTCCTTTTTGTAGTTCATGAAGGTGTGAAGTCAGGTTATTGATTTCAGATCTCTCTTTTATGTAGGTGATTACTGCTATAAATTTTCCTCCTAGCACTGTTTTTGCTGTGTACCATAAATTTTGGTATGTTATGTTTTCATTTTCATTAGTCTTTAAGTATTTTCTGATTTAATTTGTGATTTCTTCTTTGACACATGGATTGTTGTCTTAGTCCATTCAGCCTGCTATAGAAAATACAAGAGAATGGGTAGCTTATAAGCAACAGAAATTTATTTTTCACAGTTCTTGAGGCTGAAAGTCTGAGATCAGGGTGCCAGAATTGTCAGGCTGTCTTCCTGGTTGCAGACTTCTCACTGAGTCCTCACATGGCAAAATGGGCTAGAAAGTTCTGTGGGCTCTCATTCATAAGAGCACTAATCCTATTCATGAGGGCTCTACCCTCCTGACCTAGGCACCTCTCAAATGCCCCACCTCCTAATACCATCACATTGGGCAGCAGGATTTCAACATATGAATTTTCAGACCATAGCAGTTGTTTAAGAGTGTGCAGTTTAATTTCCACATATTTGTGAATTTTCCAGTTTTCCTATTAATTTCTAATTTCATTCGGCTGTAGTCAGGGAAGTTTCTTTGTATGATGATATCAATCATTTAAAATCTATTGATACTTGTTTTGTGGCCTAATGTATAATCTATCCTGGGAGAATGTTTCACATGCACTTGAGAAGAATGTGTATTTTGAACTTTGGGGGTGGAGTGTCATTTATCTGTTAGATGTAGTTGGTTTATTGACTTGGGTTCTCTGTCTCTTTACTTACATTCCATGTGGTTGATCTATCCATTATTGAAGGTGGGGTATTGAAATCTCCCATTATTAATGTAGAACTGTTTCTCCATTCAATTCTTTCCATGTTTGCTTTATATATTTTGATGGATCTGTTATTAGATGTGTAAATGCTTATAATTGCTATATCTTCTTGCTGTGTTGACATTTTATTAATATATAATGACCTTCTTTTTCACTTGTAATCTTGGATTTAAAGTCTATTTTGTCTGATATTAGTATAGACACCACAGCTCTTTTTTTGTTACTATTTGCATAAAAGAGCTTTTTCCACTGTTTCACTTTCAACCTATTTGTGTCTTTGGATCTAACTCATAGACAGCATGTAGCTGGATCATGTTTGGCTTTTTAATCCATTCTGCCAGTCTCTGTCTTTTGATTGGAGAGTTTCATCCATTAACATTTAAAGTAATTACTGGAAAGGAGGAACTTCTGCCAACTTGCTCTGTTTTCAAATGCCTTATTACTTTTTTATCTCTCATTTTCTCCATTTTTGCCTGAGGAATTATTGTCAGACACCTAAAGTGAACTTTGTAAGGTAGGCAGTAGTCCTTCTGTCAGGTGAACTTGATAGATATTGGAAACATTCTAGGCTGAGTGAACCACATGGTCAAAGGGAATATTTTTTGTTCAAGGAGGCATGAGAGGACCTGTGAGATTGCAAAGAGAAACTTGATCTTCTGAGAGACAATACTGCCAGGAGGCAACTGTATGTCTTTCACTGGATGTTCAAATTCAGCCTGTGTTCCTGAGATGTGTGACTCTGGGAGATTTGCTAGTGCTGCCTGAGTCTCAGGTTGCTGACTGTGCCATAGAAAAGATTATAGCATTTGCCTAATAGTCTGTGGGAGGATTAATAAAAGTAAGAAAAACACACCAAACAACTTACATGTGCCAGTCACTCCACTGTTTGCTTTATGAATAAATAAATTCTCACACCCACCTGGTGAAGTGGGAATTATTTTTGTTTTGATGCTGAAATCAAAGCTTGAGAAATGAAGTAACTTTTCTAAGATTAATGAAAAGCAAGTGTCAGTACCAATAGGCTGACTCAAACCTGGGAATTTGGGTCCAGAGCTGGGAATATTTAATTGCTTGAATGCTGCATACAAAGTTCTCAGCATACAGTGCAGGTACACAGTGCACTGTATACAGCCATGAGACTCAAATACTGCTGCTAGCGATATTGTGTTACCATTATTTTTTCCCTATTCATCTTTAATGCCAGAACTTACTTTCTGTGCCCCTCAAGCCACACAGCCTTGTCATTGTCTTTCATCAACGAAATTATAGGCATTTTTTTCTCTAACACAATTGCATCCTGTTTAAAAGGCAGTATCTGACTCCCCTTTGGTGCCCAACACAGAGCTAGTCTCCCACAAAGTGCTCAGTGATGTGTGCCTTGGTTCTTTCAGGATCTTTATGAATGACTGCACAATTGTCTCCAGTAACATATGACTAGCCCAAGGCTACTGAAGCTACTCTGACTTTCCAGGCATCAGTGACCTTCAATAACATGGTTGTAAACTCTATTCAGGAACACTGAGGGCAGTTGCACTCAGTCCAAAGGACCCTGTACTGAGAGGTGATGCTGAAGACCTTTAAGCTTCTGGTCTCACTGGGCAAAGCCTCACTTCTCCTCCACAGGGACCTGGGGCCTCCTTCATTCTGCTCTTTCTCCAAAACACATGTGTAGTACACCCTCCCACCTTCCTGCAGCCCTGCTGTGTTCTTATCTCACTTTTTCCTATCCAGTGTCCTTTGTGTCTCCTCAGAGTATTTTGGATAATAAATATATTCCCCTGCAAGATGGTTCAAATACCAAAGGAAGATGTTGGAAGCAAATGGGAGTGTCTTGTAAGAGCCCCCCAAAAGGTGAAAAAGTAGATGGGTGACAGGTGATTAGGAAGACCCACTAGAAGATGTGACATTTGAGACCAGAACGATGAAGCAACCATGTGAAGATAATGATGATGAAATTAATAGCTAATATTTATTTTAGTGCTTTTGAGGTACAAGGCATTATAAGCATCTTACATCAATTAACCCACTTAATCTTCATAATAATCCTGAGATCTTATTATCATCATTTTTACAGATGGAGAAACTGAGGCATGGTGCAGCAATTTGTCCAAGGTCATACAAAGCCAGTATACACGTAACTTGGTTTTATACCCAGGTAACATGACTCCAGAGCCTATGCTCTTCATACACATCAAGAAATGGTTAAGAGATAAGACTGAGCATGATTCTCCATTGGTGACATTATAACATCATTATGATCTCAGGTATATACTCTTATTGCTTTCTTAAAACCTTCACTATCTTAAATATTTAAGTCTCTGGCTTTCTTTTCCTAGTTCAGTATTATTGTGAAGGCACTTTAAATCAAGAATTGTAAAACATTATCATGTGTATGCTCATGCTTTTTAAATGACAAAGTGTGAGTATTTGGATGAATCCTCATAACAAAATAACAAGATGGCATAAAACTATGTGTAGTGAAGCGAATAAAATCTGGGGGATTAAAGGACTACTTCATCTTTGCTGTATCATCAGTGCTTAGGAGAGCAGAGGACAGAGCATGGGAGAAACAAAAAGCTACCGCCATTATTGCACAACTAAATATACTTCTAGGGGCCAGTCTATCCATAATTATAAATGTTCTTATCCTTGTTTGATACCATCCCATACTCCTTTAATTATAAATCTCTCGAAGATCCTTCAACATGCCATAGAATGTCAAAATAAATCTTATAACTAAAACAAAGGAAAGATAAACTTCCGCTTAATATTAAAACTTCACCATCCCATTCCAAACCCACTACATCTGGTGAGAATTGCTATGTGCCTTCACCTCTTAGCTTTCTGTTAAAAGTAGCATATGTACCAGAGTAGGAGAATATTTTGTCTAAAGTTGGAAACCCTATCATTCATTCCATACCAGAATTATATCAGCAATATAATATTCTTCCTTAAAATAATGTCTTACAACTATCAAATGCCATAGAGAACATAATCTGAAATATAAACTATATAACTGCCCTTTACTTGCAACTGTGTCCATACAATCCTAATCGCTGATCTGTATCACCTTTCCAGTCACAAGATAGGAAACGGTGAAGCCAGTAAGGCTATTCCATTTCTTACCTGAAACTTATATTTGAAGCCATCCCCCTTATAAACTATAATTATCTGTCAAGGTTCAGTGTAGAAAACAAAAACACTCTTAAATATTTTAAGAAGATATGTTGCAGGATACTGGTGCTCTCAAAATTGGTGAGCAGGCTGGAGAAGTAATGGGAACAGCTCTGGACTACTAAATTCCAACCTCCCATAACAATGATCAAGGGATGGGGAAATGACTGCTGCTGTTACTAGTGTTGCTGCCAGCAGTAGTACCTCAAAGCCACAAAACTTGAAACTAGACACTGAATAATGTATTCCAGCTGCAGAAAACATGATAGAACT
Organism: Eschrichtius robustus; assembly: GCF_028021215.1. Taxonomy (NCBI): domain Eukaryota; kingdom Metazoa; phylum Chordata; class Mammalia; order Artiodactyla; family Eschrichtiidae; genus Eschrichtius; species Eschrichtius robustus. The sequence goes on along the minus strand of NC_090842.1, from coordinate 52,857,113 downwards.
TGTCTGCTTTGCCTAGAATGAACTCCAAGAGCGTGTGTGCCTTACATACAGTTGTCCTCAGCATCTGCGAGGAACTGGTTCCAGGACCAACATACTCCCTCACCCCCTACGGATACCAAAATCTGCAGGTGCTCCAAATCCCTTACATAAAATGGCATAGTATTTGCTATAACCTAGGCACATCATCCCGTACACTTTAAATTATCCCTAGGTTACTTATAATACCTAATACAATGTAAATGCCATGTAAATAGTTGTAAACACAATGTAAATACTATGTAAATAACTGCCTGCAGCCGGTAAGTTCAAGTTTTTCTTTTTAGAACTTCCTGGATAAAAACTTTTTTTTAACATTTTCCAACTGGGAGTGGTTGAATTTGCACATGCAGAATCTGCAGTTATGGAAGGTCACTGTAATTAGGACTCATTCCTTAGGATTTGGATTAAAAAGCACATCCTCTCTGCTCTAATCCCTCATAGTATGTATAGTTTCTTGGTTATGTTCTCACAGCACTTGTAAAAATTAAAACGTGTCAATTAAGCCAACTGGAAATGGACTGTGGATTATCCTTACCAAAATAGTGACATTCTTAGCTCAGAGATCAGGCCATTTTTTTCTAGGCTTGTTAGTCTCCCACTGAAGGCTATATAGGAAAGCTGATCCTAATTCTTCAAGAGGAAAGTAGTGGAAAATTTTGTAAGAAATATCAGTGTGTCAGTGAAAGAGTTTAATATATACAAAATGATTTTACTAGAGACCAAAAATTGTATTCACACTTTTTACTTCTGTTGCAACTTTAATTTTCAATTATAACATTTATTGGATCCACTGGGTGACTAAATATCTTCACATGCCCATTAGCTAAAGATAATTTCTACATAGGACTCTTGAGTAAAATGCATGCTGCTACTATAAGATATGCATATTCATTTATAATATGCTTGTTTGCTCTTCTGTAGAATTGTTTACAAATTAGCATCATTGCAAAGAAAGACTTACATATAATTCCTAAATCCTTCAGGTTATTCTAGTATTAATCTTCTGATGTCTAGCAAGCTAAGAGTGCTTAGTGAACACTTTGCTACATTTCTTACATAAGCTTTCTCTCCAGTGTGAGTTCTTTGATGTAAAATGAGGGATGCATTTTTTTTTAAATTTTATTTATGAGGGATGCATTTTAACTGGACTTCCCGCAATTTTTATATTCATATTGCTTCTCTCCTGTATGAGTTTAATGTTTTTTAAGAGATTCATATCACCTAATGTCTTTCCCATACTTGTAACATGTAAAGGGTTTTTCCCCAGTGTGGATTTACTTATGTCAATTAAGGGATTAATGCTGGCTAAAGTCTTTCCCACATTTATTGCCTTCATATAGTCTCTCTACAGTGTGAACTGTGATAGACAATCAGGCTTGTATCATTGCTAAAGAGTTTCCCATATTCATTACATTCATAAGAATTTTCTCCAGTACAGATTTTCTGATTTTGAATCAGGGAGGATCTATGGCTACAGTATATTATGACAAATTCTGCATTTATGCAGTTTCTCTCTTATATGATCTTTCACATGTATAGTGATTTATATGGCCTAAAGGCTTTTCCACACTTATTGTACTACTGGGTTTCTCTCCATTATGTACTCTTTGATGGGCAGTAAGATTTGAGCCTTTGCTAAATGCTTTCCCACATTCATTACATTTATATGGCTTTTCTCCAGTATGAATTCTCTGATGTACAGTAAGGTTTGAACTACAGCTGAAGGTCTTCCCACATTTAATACATTCATAGGGTTTCTCTCCAGTATGAATTCTGTGATGTTGAAACAGGGATGCCCTATGACTGAAGGCTTTCCCACATATACTACATTCATAAGGTTTCAATCTAGTGTGGTTTCTCAAATGCATATTCAGTGATTCAGGCTGGCTGAAGGATTTCCTGCATTTCTGACATTCAAAGGGTTTTTCTTCAGTATGAATACTCTGATGCTGAATAAGAAATGAGAGGCTGCTAAAGACTTTCAGACATTTGTTGCATTCAAATTGTTTCTCTATACTGTGAATTCTTTGATGTCGAGTAAGGTGTGAGCTACAGCAAAAGGCTTTTCCACATTCGCTACATTCATAAGGTTTCTCTCCAGTGTGAATTTTCTGATGGTGAATGAGAGATGACCTGTGAATGAAGGCCTTCCCACATATTCGACATTCATAGAGTTTTTCTTGAGTATGAATTCTCAGATGTTCAATGAGATGTGAAACACGACTAAAAGCCTTTCCACAGTTCATACATTCATATGGTTTCTCTCCAGTGTGAGTGCTTTGATGATTAGTAAGTGATGAGACATGGCTAAAGGCCTTCCCACATTCAATACATTTGTAAGGTTTCTCTCCACTGTGGCTTATTTGATGTCGAGTAAGGGATGAGCCATGGCTAAAAGTCTTCCCACATTCATGACATTCATAGGGTTTCTCTCCTGTATGAATTCTCCAATGGCGATTAAGGATTGATTGTTTCCCAAAGGCTTTCCCACATTCACTACATGTATAGATTTTCTCTCTATTAAAAGTCTGGTGAAGGGTAAGAGATTTGCTTTGGCTGAAGGCTGCCACACTTTCATTAGAATTCAAAAGTTTCTTTCCATCATTGATATTCTCATTTTTTATAACTGAATTTGCTGGTAAGCTCTTCTTAAATATATCATGTTTATGTGACTTCCCTTCAGCAGAAATTCTCTGTGGTTCAGAAAGAATAGACTTTAAAGGCAAGATGCTTCTAAACATATTGCATTTGTAAACACTTTCCCTGGTGGGACTTTCTCTAAAGGTGAGGGTCACTGGTCTGAAATGTTCTACCTGATTTTCACACTTCCCCTCCAACTTCTCTATACAATCCAAGTCCTTGTTAAAATTTGAAAATTCATGACTTTGTTTTATAGTTTTTTCCATTATTACCATTTGGGGAAAATCTTCATCATAAATATCTTCCTTCGTTGATAATTCTTTGCTTTCCCATCTTGATTTCCAATCTGTAATATATCAAGACAGCAAAACACTGCTTTTTCTGAACTTCTTGAAAAGAAACTTCTATGGTAGAAATAGGAGAACTGGATAAAAAATAAAGTCATTACCCTCTAACCCCCAAGACACATGGCTCTGACAACTCTCATATATTCAATGATTTCTGAACAAAGTTCAAATGCAGCACGGAGAATACAGACAGCTCACAGAGGCAGGAACAGAGTATAATAAGGGAAATGGGTTAATATAGGCAATCAGTTTTGGGGGAAAAAAGGAAACTATCAGAAAGAAAATGCAGAAGGCATTCTGGATCCCAAGCCAACATTTCGTGCCTATACTTATGTGAAAGACTACATTTTATCTCACACAGCCTTGGTTCTCCAACGTTTGATTTATCTAAATTTGCTGTCAGATTAGTATGCTTAATATGAAGAATTTATAGCACTGTGCTAAACAGCTACAATGAAAACAAAATAATCTAAATACTCTTTATGGCTCAGAAAGGTTTAAGCTTTGTGAGTTTATGTAGGATCTGTGTGAAATCATATTTATTGACATTAAAAAATACTGTTCTGGACTTCCCTGGTGGCATAGTGGTTAAGAATCCACCTGCCAATGCAGGGGACATGGGTTTGAGCCCTGGTCCGGGAAGATCCCACATGCCGCAGAACAACTAAGCCCTTGCGCCACAACTACTGAGCCCGTGAGCCACAACTACTGAGCCCGCGCGCCCTAGAGCTCGTGCTCCCCAACAAGCGAAGCCACCGCAATGAGAAGCCTGTGCACTGCAACAAAGAGTAGCCCCCGCTCACCGCAACTAGAAAAAGCCCGCACGCAGCAATGAAGACCCAACACAGCCAGAAAAAAAAAAGAAAGAAAATACTGTTCTCAGAAACCTTCTTATCCATCCCTTACTTCCTCTAACACACTTATGTTCATATTTGTTCTTTGAAGTTCTGCCTTAGGGGAAAAGTGATTTTCCATCTAATTGACAGCTTTTTCAGCCTAAAACCATTTGTATATTTTTCCTTAAGTGGACTCAAAAAGAATAATTGCCTTATTTTCATTTCAAATAAATAACAATTTGAATGATTATGATGCCAAAACCTTCCACTTTTGATGAGATGACATGAGTAATACAGAAAAATAATAATTTAGGATAGAGGAATGGTTGTTTTGAAATCTAAGCTAAGGATCCCTCAATTTTGTTATATTTGGAATCTCTGATGACAGTATCCCTAAAATATACTAAAATGCCTCCATACTTTCTACAAGCATCTTTAAACAAAGATCTCCTTTGCCTGATTCACCATGACTTACCTGGAAACAAACTTTTTGACAGCTTTTTCTCCACCATCCAAGGTTCTTTGCCATCCTCCAATAAAGCAATCACGTATGGCTTAGGTATGGAAAGACCTGCTTACAGGAAAAATATAGAACAAACATTGTTTAAGCTGTGGCCTTCATGGAGGAGAGACTATCATCAAAAAAGGGACCGAAGAAAGGTCTGAAGGATGTTCACTGAAACGGGAAGATAAGCTTCAGGCAGGACACAACAGAGCTATACATTTCCTCAGAACATTTACTAAGGAGGATCTCTAGCAATTTGGAGTGGCAGAAGAAAGATCTCCCTCATTGGGGTGGAGGCAGAGATATGCTTACCTAGAGATACCAGGTTCTCATAATTCTGTACCATCACATCCTTGTATAAATTCCTCTGAGTAGGATCTAGCCATCCCCACTCTTCATGAGAGAAGTCTATGGCCACATCACTAAATGTCACCTGAAATAGCAAACACATTTAGGCTCAACCACAGCCCTGGCCTCTTTTGTCACTGGTTAAGGGGTAAAATTACCCTGGGGTGGAAGAAAGGGAACAAGATTCAGCAGTTGTGACAATGATCAGGAATCTGATCTAAGTTAAGTAATAATTGGATAATTATGTGCTTGGCATTGTTATACAATAAGGATAAGAGATAAATATAAGAGCTCTGCTTCAGGAGAGTAGGGAATAGAATTATAAAATTTTTCAAAATCAGCATTCAACTTTTGGCATATAGTCAAGTGTTTAGCTGTGTTTTTTATAGTTTATGTGCCAGGTAAATAATAAAACATGAATTAAGGTTCAAAAAAAAAGAATCCAATAGGTTCATAATAAAAAGACACCTTTATATTAAAGATAGACACATTCATAACCACATACATAACCAATTTATAAACAAAAAGCAGAAACATTTATGGTACATAATTAAACCTCATATTCATAATCTATAATTAAAATAATTTGAGACCCCTGGGCAAGAAGACTGAAGGATGGTTTCATGCCATAGGTAGTCCTTGAATAGAACCTTAAGGGAAGGGCAAAGAAAAAAAAAAGAAGACACATTTCAAGGAAAATATTCTAAGAAAATAGATTTCTTCCCAATAGTACTCATTCACAGTATTATTTAAAATAGCAAAATTTCAGAAAAATTTTTAATGTTTAATAATAGCTTACTGGTTAGTCAAATTAAAATATGTGCAAAAAAGTATGCATTTAAAATGTCATTATTATTACCTTTCACTGGTGAAAAAGACATTGTTTGGCTATTGTAAATTTTTCACTCCAAGTGTAGATTCAATATTCTATTACTTTATTTGAATATTTTATTAATACATGTGTTCACCAGTGACACTGGTCTTTGGTTTTAAAGAGGGAATTTACCTTTGTCAGGTGTTGGGGAAATAATTAAAAATCAAATCTACCAAGCAGAAAATCCTCTCTACAGTGTAAAAAAAAAACAGTTTTATTACTGAATAAGCATTAAACCAGACTGTAATGCACTTCACAGGTAATCACTAATGAGACTCCAAGGACAGAAGGAAATTTCACCCTTTTATAAACTCAAGCAGATACAATCCATTACACGTTTTCAAAGTAAATGGAAACTTGTCCTTAGGTAAGAGGACTTGAAAGCATCATTTGCTACACATACTTCATCCTAAATTCACCTGGTAATTGGGGTAGTCATCTGTGTTAACTGCCTTTACCCCAAAGAAAAATTTTTCAACTCATATCTTTATGACAAGCAAGTAGTTAGAATTTGGAGCCAGGAGTCTAGGCTAAACTCTCATACAGATAGGGAGATAGGGGTGCATCTTCCTTCATGTTTCCATTTTGAAGAGATGGCTCCAAGGCCCTTAAGAAAGACTTTAATGCTTTGCAAAACTCAGAGACTTATTTAGCTCTGAAAAAGATGAACAAGCATCTCAAAGGGACAGGGAAAGGATATACAATTACAGATTTTTCTCAAGGAAACACTCTAAGAAAAGGGAGGGGGAGAAGGTCTCTCTTTTGGCACCAGGGAAAATCCTTTTTTCCATTTGTATTTACTCTTAGCCAGGTATTAGGGTTACGCTAGCCTTATCATATGAACTGAGAAAATTTCCATCTTTTCCTATTTTCCACAGTGGTCTTTTTTTTTTTTTCTTTTTTAAGATTTTTTTTTTTGATATGGACCATTTTTAAAGTCTTTATTGAATTTGTTATAATATTGCTTCTGTTTTATGTTTTGGTTTTTTTGGCCATGAGGCATGTGGGATCTTAGCTCGCTGACCAGGGATTGAACCCATAACCCCTGCACTGGAAGGTGAAGTTAACCACTGGACCGCCAGGGAATTCCCCCACAGTGGTCTTTAAATGATTAGCTTTTACAAATCCCAACTGATAAGCCAAATTAAAAAATCAACACTATATTAAATGAATAAAACACTATGTTTTATTCCACCAATGCAAAGATATTTTACATTTTAAGTTTTGATATTAATGAATATCATTGTATTAATAGTCTAGAGAAGAAATCCCACATAATCTAATAGCTACTCTTTGATCTTGGCACTACTGACATTTTAGGCTGGACAATTCTTTTTTTTTTTTTTTTTTTTAATTTTTATTTATTTATTTATTTATTTTTGGCTGTGTTGGGTCTTTGTTTCTGTGCGAGGGCTTTCTCTAGTTGCGGCAAGCGGGGGCCACTCTTCATCGCAGTGCGCGGGCCTCTCATTATCGCGGCCTCTCTTGTTGCGGAGCACAGGCTCCAGATGCGCAGGCTCAGTAGTTGTGGCTCACGGGCCCAGTTGCTCCGCGGCATGTGGGATCTTCCCAGACCAGGGCTCGAACCTGTGTCCCCTGCATTGGCAGGCAGACTCTCAACCACTACGCCACCAGGGAAGCCCTGGACAATTCTTTATTGTGGGAGCTGTCCTGTGCATTTTAGGATGTTTAGTAGGATCCCTAACCTCCACCCTTTAGATGCCAGTAGCAACTCCCCTTAACCACCCCCACCCCCAGTTATAACAACTGAAAATGTCTCTAGACATTATCAAATGTCCCCTATGAGTGGGAAAACCACTGCTGTACAAAAACACTTGAAAACCACTGCTGTACAAAATTTTTGCACTTCCTTGAAAGACTCTCTTAGGCCTCTCTACCTACACACAAGGTGTTTTCTCAGTTTGGTATAACTTCACTTCTACCTCTGCCGCCCTGGTTCTATGAGACATCGAAACAACTCCAGCCTTGCTTCCCCAGGGATGCTTCAACTCTTTCTTCCCCTTCAATTGCCTGAGCAGCCTGGGATGTTAATTCATCTTTGTCCCCAGAACTTAGGATATTAAGTAAATACCTTAATTTCTTATGCTTTCTTACTTTTCTACCAGTCCTGTACTGCTCAGTACAGTAGCCACCATATTTGGCTATATAAATTTAAATTAATTAAAATTAAATTTAAATAAAATTAAAAATTCAGTTCCTCAGCCACTCTAGTACTCAATAGTCATATGGCACTGGTGGCTACCATATTGGACAGGACACAAATAGAACACTTCCCCCACTGTAGAAAGCTCTCTTGGACGGTACTGCATGAGATCATGAAATCCTGCATGTCACTGTACACCCAAACCTATGTAAGAGTCTTCCTAACAGGTACTTCATTAAGTGTTTAGAAAATGAATCCATGAATGATTTTGGCCATTAGTTCACTTTAGCCTTTACTTAAAAAAAAAAGTTCTTTCAATTCTAATTATCTAATATTCCCAAGAAACAGACTCTGCCCAACACGTACATCTGCCACTCATACCTTCTCCTGTGCAGGCTTCACTTCCACACCATGATTCTGTCCCATCATTTTCTCATCACTCCTTCACTCAACAGCTATTTACTAAGCATCTGTTTTATGCCAGATACCACTCTGGACACTAAAGATAAAACAGTCAACAAAAAAGAAAAAAAATCCCTTCCAGTGGGAGGAGACAAACAATGAGTGTATGCATATACTAAACACACAGTGTATCAGCTAGTGAGTGATAGGTGCTATGAAAAACAACACAGTGATGGAGGAGTGGAAGTGACAGTCGAGAGAAGGTGACTGCAGTTTTAAATAGGTGTTCAGGGAGGCTTTACCAAGAAAGTAACCCCTGAGCAAAGGTACAGAGGTAAGAATGCAAGCTTGTGTATATCCAGGGAAAGAATATTCCAAGCAGATGGTACAGCAAATTCCAAGGCCTGGAGGCAGTAGCCAGTGTGGCTGGAGCTCACAGGGAACAAAGAGACAGAGAAGGAAGATGAGATCAGGGAGGTAATAAGAGAGCCTAACTGTACAAAACTTTTTATGTCACGACACAACTCTGACTTCTATTATGAGTTAGGGCCACCAAAGAGTTTTAAGCTGAGGAATGACAGGATTTTATATAACAAGAGGATCTCTATGACAGCTGTATTGAGAAGAGACTGAAGAGGGTCAAGGGCAGAAGCAGGGAATCCAGCAAGGTGACTACTGCAATGATATAAGTGGCTTGGACCAGGGTGGCAGTGGTAGTGGCAGTGATAGGGTAACCAATGGTCAGATTGTGTAGATATACTGTGTATATTTTAGATCCAACTAGAGTGTCTGAATTTTAGGTATAAGAGAAAGGGAGGTCTCAAGGATGACTCCAAACCTCTCTTGACTTGAACAACTGAAAGGACTGACATACACCATTAATTGAGACCACATGATATACTTTTGACAACTACAAAGCAAATAATTCCAAACTTCAACTTTGAATTGTAATTAAAAAAAAAAAAAAGTTTTGCTCAAGACTCTTCAGAGGCTTCTAGCAGAAAACTGGTAGAAAACAGGAGCACTGAGAGAAAACAGTACTTTGGAGTTCTGCAGTCTCTATCCTTTGCTATAATGAAAGGAATCATAGATCCAGTGCCTAAAAGGACTCTGTGAGGTGGGAACTGGTAGGAGAGGCAAAGCAAACACTCAAGAGTCCTGATAAGTAGGTGTTTCAGGAAGATTTGGGGACATACCAACTTACCTGAAACATGACTCTGCAATTTCCAAAAGTCAACACAGTCCTCTTTCCAGGCTCTCTTCTTGTAGAAGGGCAGTGCCTGAGAAAGCAGAACAGGAAAAAGCAGTCATGAAAAATCAGGCTTATCTTGCAGCTCTGGACACACCTGCATGGAGAATCACACTGGGAATCACTTTCTAGGGCTCTAACCTTTCCCTAGACAAGAGGTAACCAGGTGCCATTTGCGTGTAAATCAACTATCATATACATAAGTGACAAACCCATAAAACAACAGTAATAACACTGTTAAATAAGAGCTCTTTCGATCTTCACCACTATGCATGGTAGGCATTCACATTATTCCAGATTTCTTTTTTTAAACTCTGAGAAAACTGAAACTCGGCGATATTGAAGCAATTTGTTCAAGGTTTACACACTGGATTTTTTTAAAAATGTAGATGGCATTTTCTTTCAGTGCGTACAACGCACACTGGCTCTCCCTCTTCCTTTTCGCAACAGCTCTGAGGTAAGCGCCATCCTTACTCCCCTTTTACAAAGCATGACAGAGGCCCAGAGAAGCTAGGGGCCTGCTTGGGCTCACACCGGGCGGCAGACCCTGGGACCAGCGACGTTGTGGCTGCCATGCCCAGCGCCCGGGTACCATCAGCCCGAGGCCCGCGGCCGCCCTCCCGGGACCCACACTTGCCTTACTCCTCAGCGGAGCCCGCCGGCACCGAAGCCGGGCGCGGCAGTCCACAGTGGGCACCTCCGTGTACCTAACGCGCCGGGTCGCTGCAGCGGACAATGGCCGCCCGCCTCGCGGGAACTGCGCTGCCCAGAGTCCTCCGCGATTCCAGGACCGAGAATTCCGCAGCAGGGCCGGAGACGACCGCGGGGCGGGCCAAGAGCGGACTCCACGGCCTGCTGCACTTCTCAGACTCCTCCGCGTCAGAGACAAAAGTTGCCGGTGCGTCGCATGGTCGCCTCCCGAAAAACCACACTTCCCAGGAGGCTCTGCGACCGCGCGATCTCGGCGCACCGCGAGACCACAGCCTGGGCTGTGTGAAAAGTTACACAGCAGGGCTACGCCACCGGGGACACTCGCTAAGTACCGGGAGGACAACAGTCGTTTCTGGCGAACTCTGCTTCCCGGAACCAACGGCAGCCGTCTACATGCACTGTGAAGACAATGGCACCCGAACCGCGAAACTACACTTCCCAGAAAATGATGCGGCCGCGAAACGTCTTTCGGGTCTTCCTCTGCTCGCACAGATGTTGTCCTGCCCGGAGAAGGGCAACCTTGCTAGTGCGGGACAAGAAGTGGCCTCTACCAGCCTAAGGTCTCCTCTCATCCAAAACTTTGGTGCTACGCTGTCCAGCTCGTATAGGTCTTGAGTATTTGGCGCCCACTTGCCCAGGACTGTATTTCCCCAAATGCCCTGTGTCCGGGCTGTTACAACACTAGCTGTCTGCGGACCAATGACACTTCCCGGAGTGTCACTTCACGTCTTCGCTACGACAGTGACAGCTGCTGTGATGTGCATTACATGTCCTCGAAGGACTCAGGATTATCGGACTCGAGTGAGGGCACTGAGGACAAAGACCCTCAATCCTGGGAAAAAACACTCCTCTGACCCTCCTCCGGCCCCAGAAGCTCTTCTTAGTCTCTGACTTTGCCCAGCCCACCCACACGGGCCCTGGACAAAGATGTATCCAGTCCAGAGCATTCTACTGTTGGTGTGAGTTTGTGTTGTTGTCTTTACTTTCTTTTTTAAATAAGTTAAATTTTACTTATTTTTTAAAAAATTATAAATAGTATCACTATGAATTTTCTTGGATATGTCAAGTACTTATATGCATAAGATTCACGAGGTAATGCTTCCACCTTGGTATATCTTGTGAGTGTGGTATTCAGTCCCTATAGCAGCAGTGGTTTTTAAAAACATTGTGGCATCAGCTGGATCCCTCTCAAGGCTTAGAGTATGTAACAAGGAAAGATTTGCCAGTGCCAAGTATATTCCCATTTATGTCTTTATTAAACAGTGACATCTTTTTCAAAGTTGTACCAATTTGTACTCCTGCCATAGTTTATAGTTATTTTGGTTGGCAACTGTTGGTGTCAGCACTTGATTTTTGTGAAGCTTTCAAATCTTACAAATCTGCTAGGTGTCAAATTATAACTCATTGTGGCTTAAATTTGCATTTCTTTTATTGTTAATAACATTGAGAATCTTTTCACGTGTCTGTTGGCTTTAGTATTTCCTTCTCTGAGAATTGCACATCTCTTGGTCAATGTTCTTTTAGAACAATGACCTTTTTAATATTAAAATACAAGTTACACAGAAAAATGCAAGATTTTTTTAACATCTTTATTGAAGTATAATTGCTTTACAATGGTGTGTTAGTTTCTGCTTTATAACAAAGTGAATCAGTTATACATATACATATGTTCCCATATCTCTTCCCTCTTGCATCTCCCTCCCTCCCACCCTCCCTATCCCACCCCTCTAGGTGGTCACAAAGCACGGAGCTGATCTCCCTGTGCTATGCGGCTGCTTCCCACTAGCTATCTATTTTACATTTGGTAGTGTATATATGTCCATGACACTCTCTCACCCTGTCACATCTCACCCCTCCCCCTCCCCATATCCTCAAGTCCATTCTTTAGTAGGTCTGTGTCTTTATTCCCATCTTGCCACTAGGTTCTTCATGACCTTTTTTTTTTTTTTCCTTAGATTCCATATATATGTGTTAGCATACTGTATTTGTTTTTCTCTTTCTGACTTACTTCACTCTGTATGACAGACTCTAACTCCATCCACCTCATTACAAATACCTCCATTTATTTCTTTTTATGGCTGAGTAATATTCCATTGTATATATGTGCCACATCTTCTTTATCCATTCATCCGATGATGGACACTTAGGTTGCTTCCATGTCCTGGCTATTGTAAATAGAGCTGCAATGAACATTTTGGTACATGACTCTTTTTGAATTATGGTTTTCTCAGGGTATATGCCCAGTAGTGGGATTGCTGGGTCGTATGGTAGTTCTATTTTTAGTTTTTTAAGGAACCTCCATACTAAATGCAAGATTTTAAAGGGAGAATGCAGAGACTAGGATATTAAAATTTTTCCCCTGAGAACCCCAGGCATTGAACTGGATTCAGTAACCAAATATGTTTCCTACAGTTTTTGCATACTCTTTCTGAGTGTGAAATTCTTTGATTGTTCTCCTGCTTGGGATTGTTGAGCAGTTTGAATCTGTGAAGTGCCATCTTCTTGTGCTCAGCAAATTTTTCTTCTCCATACATTGCCTCTTCTCCTCTCCTCTTCTTGTGAACTCCCATTAGCTGTTAGGTAGGTTTTTCCATTCTATCCTTCTCTGTGATTTCCATCTTTCAGTCTCTGTATTGCAATCTGGGTGATTTATTCTTATTTATCTAACGTTCATAATTCCCTTTCCAGGGGATTTTTTTTTTAATTTTCAGTGTTTCAAAGATTTTTGTAACATGGTAGGCACAGTTGATTCATAATATGCATTTGATAATACCAATAATTGAGGATCTTATGAATCTTTGTAAATTTATTTTTTAATTTCTTTACTCAGTTTGCTTTGTTTCCTTTTTTGGTTGGTTATCTGTGTGCCACTCAGTCCTTGAAAGAGATTTTACTGGGGCTCCCCAATATCCTTGGATGAAAGTGCCTCTCTTTTCTAGAGATTATATAGTTTTATTTTCAGACAAGATCTGGGATTACTACCACTCTGGAACCACTTTAAACTAAATCTAAGACATAAAGTCCCTGCTCACTCCTTCCAGAAAATCTTATATAGGAATTCCTCATTGTTGCTGCTTTTCCTCATGAGCTTCTTGGAAGAATTATGAAGCCTTCCCATTATGCTTCCTCAGATGTTTGGGACATAAATTAAGTTCATGGGGAAGGGGGGTTAACATTAAAGGACTAGATGTGACTGGGGGCAGAGGTGAGAAGCTATTTCAATAGCTTCTATTTCAGTAGCTATTTATGACCAGTGCTTAAGGAACATTACTTCAAAGCTGAACCCCTAACGTGAGTGCTCTATGATTTGCATTTTTAAGAGAAAGAATAGAGGCACTCTGATGAACAGCAAGACTAAGAAAGAGAAATCCAGGGGCAGATGGAGTGGGGACTCAGACATAAGTAAACCAGTTTTAAACAAATATGCCAGTCACTTGAGAAAGAAAATAGGGCCAAGAGAGGTCAATAAGGAGACAGAAAAATACTGTACATGCCATACTGAACCCTCGCCCTTCCACTAGCCCTGAGCTGCCTTCGTTCCCTTTTCTATTAGGCAATATTTACAATAAATGATTTTGCTATTGGAATTTATCTGTTCAAGGGCGCATTTTAGAATATGAACTGGGAGGGACTTCCCTGGTGGCACAGTGGTTAAGAATCCGCCTGCCAATGCAGGGGACAAGGGTTCCATCCCTGGTCCGGGAAGATCCCACATGCCGTGGAGCATCTAAGCCCATGCGCCACAACTACTGAGCCTGCGCTCTAGAGCCCATGAGCCACAACTACTGAGCCCACGTGCCACAATTACTGAAGCCCTCGTGCCTAGAGCCCGTGCTCCGCAACAAGAGAAGCCACAGCAATGAGAAGCCCGCACACCACAGCGAAGAGTAGCCCCCACTCACTGCAACTAGAGAAAGCCCGCGCGCAGCAATGAAGACCCAATGCAGCCAATAAATAAATAAAATTTTATTTAAAAAAAAAAAAGAATACGAACTGGGAGAAGAAAAGCCAGTTCATGTTGATGCTGAAACTGTTCCAAGACTCAGGGTGATAAGGAAGTTCGAAATTCTAAGCTTCCAGAGACATCAAAAAAAATCATATGTATTTGCCATAGGGAGAAACTCCTGCTGAGACCTCTGGTAGAAATCTTTGTCCTTGTTCCTGGCTCATTCTCCATCTATCACTTTGTAATAAGCCTACACATCCCACTATGGACCAAAGTTTTAAATCCAAGAGCCTAGTCCTAGTTCTCCTGTCACTGGTTTGAAGACCTGTCCATTCCCAATCTGCCCTAAGCCTGACCCTGGAATGCCCAATGTAGAACCTGTGCAGAGCCTCCAACAAGACGTTTGTGTTCTCTCCTTCTGTCCAAGAGGACCTCTGACATCCCACGTCTCTGATTATTTATGTGACTAGTATCAGGTAACACCAGACACTTCAGTATGAAGTGTCAGGTGTGCCTATGTTTGACCAATAGTATGAAGCCTTTGCTTGATAGGTTGGCTGGGTTCCCTGAGGAAAACTAAGGACAGGTATCAAGGGCACTGTCTGTGGCTATGATGGGGAGGAGGGTGCCCATCTCACTTCCTTTCCTCCCTCTTAGATTATGGAGGAATTGGAATAAGTCTTGTTTTAGCTCCATAAGAAGGGATTTCATTTAGACTTTAAGCCTGAGAATACCCTCGGGGGCTTACTAGGTAGAGAGCTCAAGTTTTTCCTACTTGTTGATTTTGCATGATTTCTAAAAAACAAAATGGCTTATGGGAGGTGAAGTCCAATATGTATGTTAGTCTGGGAAAGTATGTGGATGGAAGTAAAGTGTCACTGTTCTTTTTACAAAACTTCAATAAACACTATTGCAAAATTTAGAAAAAGAAAATTTTAACTCATTCTATTTCCCATAGAAAGTGACTTATCATGCTAATCTATTGAGAGAAAGGTATCATTTATTTTAAAATACAGATTTATTTTACACATACGCTCATATTCTTTTTCACTCAATCCATTGTGAATGTCTTACAATACTAGCAACATACAACCTACATTATCATTAGAATGTCCACAGTTCCATATCAGGAGTCATAACAGTAATAGATTTAAGTGCCCTCCCCTTGATGAACATTTGCTTTGTGCTCAAGTTTTTACTTAAATTTGTGAAGAATATCCTTGTACATACATCATTGCATATGTACTTGGTTTTTTTAAGTGGTAAATCCCTAGATTCTATGCTACTGGTCAAAGAATTTACCTGTCTCTAGGCTTCTTTAATACATACCAACAGAGTGCCTCTATGAAGGTTATTCTATTCCATGTTTCGTCCTTAGGAGGAAGTCTGGAGCTTTTTAGAATCTAGTTCCAAGATTTCAGGTAACTGGTGAAGGGATCTACCTGTTTCTGGAACCCCTTTTCAGTGTATTCTCTT
Organism: Eschrichtius robustus; assembly: GCF_028021215.1. Classification (NCBI taxonomy): domain Eukaryota; kingdom Metazoa; phylum Chordata; class Mammalia; order Artiodactyla; family Eschrichtiidae; genus Eschrichtius; species Eschrichtius robustus. The sequence goes on along the minus strand of NC_090842.1, from coordinate 52,841,576 downwards.
CCATCCAAACTGTAGGAGGGAAAGAGCATGTGGGGCTCTGGGCTACCTGTACTGAGTGGGGATTTAGGGCCACAAACAGAAATAAGGGTGTTTCCTGTGAGCTGCCAGTGGGTCCCTGTCATTTAAGAAATGCTCCTGAAGGCAACACTAAAGGCATGAAAGATTCCTCTGGTGCATCTTTTGAGGCTGTAGTGATCTGTACCTACTAGGGGGGGCCAAGGCATCTTTTGGTTCAGCACATTCCCTAAGTGGGGAAAAGGACACAAGGACATTGTCAGAAAGAAGTTGAGGATAATGTTCTTCATCAGTGCCCTTGAGAAGCTGCCCTGGTCTAAGTTTTAGAGCACCCCCAGTTTGGTTCCACTGTCAGAGGATCCTGCCAGCTTAAACTCAGTCCTATTTCCAGAACCCGCTCTGCCACAGCACCTTCGTCAGTGTTCAGTGAAGGAGGAATCCCAGTAACATTCTTTTATCTGTCTTATGTCCTCTGTGACAGACATAAAGTTGGTACTCAGTAAATGTTATATGTACCCTGCTCTGATGGTTAATTTTATGTGTCAACTTGGTTAGGCTATGGTGCCCAGATTTTTGGTCAAACACTAGTCTAGATGTTGCTGTGAAGATATTTTTTAGATGAGATTAACATATAACATTAAATCTGTAGACTTTGAGTAAAGCAGATTACCCTCCATAATGTTGGTGGGCCTCATCCAACCAGTCAAAGATCCAAAGAGAAAAAGACTGAGATACCCTGAGGAAGAAGGAATTCTGCCTTCGGACTCAAACTGCAACATCAACTCTTCCCTGGGTCTCCAGCCTGCTGGCAAGAATTCAGGCTTGCCATCCCCCCCACAGTTGTGTAAGCCAATCCATTAAAATAAGTATTTCTATCTCTGTCTATCTAACTAAGTATCTACCTATCTAATCTACACACACACACACACACACACACACACACACACACACACACACACACAAACACGCACACCCCTTATTGGTTCTGTTTTCACTGGAGAATCCTGACAAACACACCTGCCATCTCACTGAGCTTATTCTATGGACTGTCACCATGCTCTACTGGTAATTCAAGCTTTACTACTCTGGGTCATCACTATTAGAAAATTCTTTCTTAAGAATAACCTTTATTGACCCCTAGACAATAATATCCATAGGAACACATGTGCTTCCTGCCATTGTCCCTTCTCTCTCTTTAATCAACATTTTTTTTCTGTCTTTACTAGATCTTTTCCATCATCTTTCAGATATGCTTAGATATCTAGAATAGTTCACCTTTTAAAAACCCTCTCTTTTCCCAAAACCCCCTCCAGCAAGTACACCACTTCTATTCTCAGTAGAAAAGCTGCTTGGAAATTTTTTCTATGTTAATTTTCTTTAATTTTCACTTCGCAATCTCTCTATAACTATGTCCTATCAGAGAACATTCCTCTTATTTTCCTGAGACTGCTTTTCGCTAGGTCAAAGTGATCTCCACATTGCTAAATCTAAGAGTCCCTCTTCTGTCACTATGTTTCTTGACCTGTTAGCATTTGACACAATTGACAACTTCCTCATTCTTCAATCTCTTCTCTTGATTCTATGACACTACATTTTTCTTAATTTTTATTTTAGTGGCTGCTGCTTCTCAGTTTCTTTTGCTTGTTCTTCATCTCTTCTTTGATCTCTAAATGTTAAAGGGACCCAAGACCATATTTGGCCTCCATTTCCACATTTCCTACATATTTTTTTTTTTTGCATTTCCATGTGTTTATAACTCATCCTTTAAAAAAAGACTCCCAAGTCTATCTATAACCCAGCCTTGCCTCTCCCTGGAACTCTCTATCCATACATCCAGCTCTTTACCTCCCAGCTCATTTTGGTGGTTCATTGTCAACTCAAACTCCACATGCTTCATGGGGCCCACACAGAGGTCTTGCTTTTCTCCTTATTCTCCTCCTCTTTCAAGCCCCCACACTTAGCAAATGGAATCGCCGTCCACCCACCAGACAAAGCTGAACATCCAGACATTTTCCAGTATCCCTTTTGTCCTCACTTACCCTCCCTGCACATTCATTCCAGCAGACAGTGTTGTTTTCAATGCTGCCTCAAAGTGATGGGGCCTCAGCCTTCATTTATTTGCATCCAGTTCTCACCTGAAGCACTGCAAGGACTGCTTAGCCAGTCCTATGCTTTCACGCTTGCATCCATATAGTCCCCTCTCTATACAGAAATTAGATGATTTTTAAATTACATAAATAGAATTCCATTTTGTAACATCTTTTAATATCTTCTGATCTCTCAAAGAATATAATCCAAATTCTTTCTGTTGGTTTATACAGGCCAACCTGACCTGGCTCTGCCTCCTTCCATGCTTCTCCTTGCTCACAAAGACACACATGTTAATTCAGTGACCTGCCTTCTCTACCTCTCATAAGCCACATTTATGCATCTTTAAGACTTTAAACAAGCCTTTTGCCTGGAGGCTCCTCCTTGTGACCTCACTGCTGTTCTATCTTGTCTTCTAGATCCTTGCTCTATTGTCACCTTCTCAAATGGGTCGTTCCTCACCACTCTCTCTGCAGGTGCCATCTAGTGCCTCTGTATACCATCTTATTTTAATTATTCACCCAACACTCATCAATTTTTGTTACTCCTATGGTAATTCACTTTGGTTTGTTTATTATTTGTCAGCAAGCACTTGATTGAAACTTACTGAAAGAATACAGGTCTCTTTTCACCAATGCACCTCCAACATGAAGATCAGTACTGGGGTATTGAAGGTACTTTATAAGTAAGAAAGGAAGGAAGGGAGGGAGGGAGGAAGGAGAAAGAAAGGAAGGAAGGAAGGAGGGAAGGAGGGAGGAAAGAAAGAAAGGAAAGGAAGGAAGGAAGGAAGGAAAGAAAAGAAGAAAGAAAGGCATCTTATATGCTTCTTCATTTTCCAGTCTACCCAATCTTCCCATCCTCCCTACCCTAATCTACTTTAAGATTCTATAGATTTGCCTATTCTGGGAATTTCATATAAATGCAATCATTTATTTTCCCTTTGTCCCCATACAGTTGATCCCTTTTACCAATTTTGCCCTCCCTCCCCCTTGTGCCTTCTGGTAACCACTGCTCTGTTCTCTAAGTATCTATGTATTTGTTTTCGTTTGATTTGGTTTGTTCATTTATTATGTTTTTGTTTATTAGTTTTTTTATTCCACATAGGAGTGAAGTTATACAGTGTTTGTCTTTCTCTGTCTGACATATTTCACTTAGCATAATACCCTCAAGGTCCATCCATGTTGTCCCAAATGGGAAGGTCTCATCTTTTTATGGCTGAGTAGTATGAATATTCCATTGTGTGCGTGTATCTCACATCTTCATTATCCATTCATCCTTTGATGGGCACTTAGATTGTTTCCATGTCTTGGCTATTGTAAATAATGCTGCAATGAACATGGGGGTTTGCATATCTTTTTTGATTAGTCTTCTCACATTCTTTGGATAAATACCCATAAGTAACATAGATGGTTCATATGATAGTATTCTTAATTTCTTCTGAGGAATCTCCATACTGTTTTCTATAGTGGCTGCACCAATTTACATTTCTACAAACAGTGCAGAAGGGTTCCCTTTTCTCCACATTCTCTCCAATACTTGTCATTTCTTGTCTTTTTGGTAATAGCCATCCTGACAGATGTGAGGTGACATCTCATTGTGGTTTTGATTTGCATTTCCCTGGTGATTAGAGATGCGGAGCATCTTTTCATGTGCCTGTTGGCCATCTGTATGTCTTCTTTGGAAAAATGTCAAATCAACTCCTCTGCCCATTTTTTGAGTTGTTTGTTTTTGTTGTTGTTGTTTTTGAGTTATATGAATTATTTATATATTTTGGATATTAACCCCTTATTGGATATATCATTTGCAAGTATCTTCTCCCATTTGGTAGGTTGTCTTTTAGTTTTATTGATGGCTTTTTTGCTGTGAAAAAGCTTTTTAGTTTGATGTAGTCTCAACTGTTTATTTTTTTGCTTTTATTTCCCTTGCCTGAGGAAACATATACAAAAAATATTGCTAAGACCAATGTACAAAAACATATTGCCTATGTTTTCTTCTAGAAATTTTATGGTTTCAGGTCTTACATTCAAGTCTTTAATCCATGTTGAATTTATTTTTTATATGGTGTGAGAAAGTAGTCCAGTTTGATTCTTTTGCATGTAGCTGTCCAGTTTTCCTAACACCACTCATTGAAGAGTCTATCTTTCCCCCATTTTATATTCCTGCCTCCTTTGTCATTCATTAATTGCCCTTATAAGTGTGGGTTCATTTCCAGGCTCTCTATCTTGTTTCATTGATCTCTGTGTCTGTTTTTGTGCCAGTATCATACTGTTTAGATTACTGTAGTTCTGTGGTATAGTTTGATATCAGAAAGCTTGATGCCTTCAGCTTTGTGAGTTCTTTTGTGTTTCCATACAAATTTCATTTTTTTAAATATTTATTTATTTATTTGGTTGCATGGGGTCTTAGTTGCATCTCCAGGGCTCCTTAGTTGAGGCTCACCAGATCCTTAGTTGTGGCACGTGGGCTCCTTAGTTGTGGCATGTGAACTCTTAGTTGTTAACGGCATGCATGTGGGATCTAGTTCCCTGACCAGGGATTGAACCCGGACCCCCTGCATTGGGAGTGCAGAGTGTTAACCGCTGTGCCACCAGGGAAGTCCCCATGCAAATTTTAGACTATTTTGTTCTAGTTCTGTGAAAAATGCCATTGGTATTTTGATAGGGTTTGCATTATATCTGTACATTGCCTTGGGTAGTATGGAAATTTTAACAATATTAATTTTTCCAATCCATGAGCACAATATATCTTTCCATATGCATTGTCAACCTAAACTTCTTTTGTCAGTGTCTTATTGTTTTCTGAGTACATGTATTTTACCTCCTTAGCTAGATTTATTCCCAGGTATTTTATTCTTTTTGATGTGATTGTGAATGGAACTGTTTTTTTAAATTTCTCTTTCTGCTAGTTCATTATCAGTATATTGAAACAACAGATTTCTATATATTAATTTTGTATCCTGCAACTTTACCAAATTAATTGAGGAGTTCTAGTAGTTTTTTGGTGGCATATTTAGGATTTTCTATGTATTGTGTAGTATTGTGTCATCTGCAGACAGTGACAATTTTACTTCTTCGTTTTCAATTTGGATGCCTTTTATTTATTTTTCTTGTCTGACTGTTATGGCTAGAAATTTCAATACTATGTTGAATAAAAGTGGTGAGAGTGGGCGTCCTTGTCTTGTTCCAGGTCTTAGAGGAAATGCTTTCAGCTTTTCACCATTGAGTATGATGTTAGCTGTGGACTTTTCATATATGGCCTTTATAATGTCGAGGTATGTTCCCTCTGTGCCCACTTTGTTGAGTTTTTATCATAAATTGATGTTGAATTTTGTCAAAGGCTTTTTCTGCATCTACTGAGATGATCATATGGTTGGGTTTTTTAAAATTTATTAATTAATTTATTTATTTATGGCTGTGTTGGGTCTTCGTTTCTGTGCGAGAGCTTTCTATAGTTGCGGCAAGTGGGGGCCACTCTTCATCGCGGTGCGCGGGCCTCTCACTATCGTGGCCTCTCTTGTTGTGGAGCACAGGCTCCAGACGCGCAGGCTCAGCAATTGTGGCTCACGGGCCTAGTCGCTCTGCGGCATGTGGGATCCTCCCAGACCAGGGCTCGAACCCGTGTCCCCTGCACTGGCAGGCAGACTCTCAACCACTGCGCCACCAGGGAAGCCCATCATATGGTTTTTATTCTTCAGTTTGCTAATGTGTTTTATCACATTGATTGATATGTGGATATTGAACCATCCTTGCATCCCTGGGATAAATCCTAGTTATCATGGTGTATGATCCTTTAATATACTGTTGGATTCCGTTTGCTAGTATTTTGTGGAGGATTTTTGCATATATGTTCATCAATGATATTGGCCTGTTATTTTCTTTTTTTGTGATATCTTTGTCTAGTTTTGGTATCAGGGTGATGCTGGTGTCATAGAAGGAGTTTGGGAGTGTTCCACCCTCTGAAATTTTTTGGAATAGTTTGAGAAGGATAGGTGTTAACTGTCTTATAAATTTTTGGTAGAATTCAACTGTGAAGCCATCTGGACCTGAACTTTTGTTTGTTGGGAGTTGTTTTATTACTGATTCAATCTCATTACTGGTAATTGGTTCTTTCATATTTTCTATTTCTTCCTGATTCAGTCTTGGGAGATTGTAGATTTGTAGGAATTTGTCCATTTCTTCTAGGTTATCCATTTTATTGGCATATAATTTTAGTATCTAAATATATAAATGTATATAAATGTAGTAATCTTTTATGATCCTTTGTATTTCTGTGGTATCATTTGTAACTTCTCCTTTTTCACTTCGGATTTCATTTATTTGTGCCCTCTCTCATGTTTTCTTGATGATACTGGCTAAAGGTTTACCATTTTTGTTATCTTTTCAAAGAGTCAGCTCTTAGTTACAATGATGTATTCTACTGTGGGTTTTTTAGGCCCTATTTCATTTGTTTCTGCTCTGAGAGGTATGATTTCTTTCCTTCTTTAACTTTGTGTTTTGTTTGTTCTTCTTTTTCTAATTCCACTAGGTGTAAGGTTAGGTGGTTTATTTGAGATTTTTCTTGTTTCCTGATGTAAGTTTGTGTCATTATAAGCTTCCCTCTTGGAACTCCTTTTGCTGTGTCTCACAGATTTTGTGTTGTGTTTTCATTTTCTTTGTCTCCAGGTATTTTTTTATTTCCTCTTTGATTTCTTTAGTGACCCATAGGTTGTTAGTAGCATACTTTTTAGCCTCCATATGTTTGTGGTTTTTGCAGTGGTTTTTTTAGTTATAGTTGATTTCTAGTCTCATAGCATTGTGGTCAGAAAAGATGCTTGATATGATTTCAGTTTTCTTAAATGTACCAATGCTTGTTTTGTGGCCTAGAATGTGATCTACCCTGGAGAATGTTCCATGGGCACTCGAAAAGAATTTATATTCTGTTGCTTTTGGATGGAATGTTCTCCATATAGCTATTACATTCACCTGATCTAACATGTCATTTAAGGCAAGTGTTTCCTTACTGATTTTCTGTCTGGGTGATCTGTCCATTGGTATAAGTGGGGTGTTAAAGTCCCCTACTAGTATTGTGTTACTGTTGATTTCTCCCCTTATGTCTGTTAATATTTGCTTTATGTATTTGGATGCTCCTATGTTGTGTGAATATATATTTACAATTATTATGGCTTCTTCTTGGATTGATCCCTTGATCATTATGTGATATCCTCTTTGTCTTTGTACAGTCTTTGTTTTAAAGTCTATTTTATCTGATATAAATATTGCTACACTGGCTTTCTTTTAATTTCCATTTGCATGGAATACCTTTTTCTCTGCCCTTTCAGTCTGTGTGTGTCTTAGGTCTGAAGTGAGTCTCTTCTTGGCAGCTTATATACGGGTCATGCAGCCACTCTATGTCTTTTGATGGGGACATTTAGTCCATTTACATTTAAAGTAATTATTGATAGGTATGTACTTATTACCATTTTATTAATTGTTTTTTGGGTTCTTTTTGCAGTTATTTTTGTTCCTTTCTTCTTCGTTCTCTTCCCTTGTGCTTTAATGACCATCTTTAGTGTTATGTTTGAATTCCTTTCTTTTTTCTGTATGTATTATCTATTATAGATTTTTGGCTTGTGGTTACTGTGATGTTTACATATAACAATTTATATCTGTATCTTTAGCTGTAACTAGATAGCAATATACATATATAATTATTTTAAGTTGCTGATGTCTTAAGTTAAAACGTACTTTAACAACCCTGCATTTTTACTCTCCCCACCACTTTTAATGTTTTGACATCATATTTTACATCTTTTTGTTTTTTTGTATCCCTTAACTACTCATTATGGATATAGATTATTTTACTACTTTTGTCTTTAACCTTCCTACTAGTTTTATAAGTGGTTGATTTACTACCTTTTCTATATATTTGCCTTTACAATGAGGTTTTACCTTTTATAATTTTCATGTTTCTAGTTGTGGCCATTTCTTTTTTAGTTAGAGAAGTCCCTTTAACATTTCTTGTAAAGCTGGCTTGGTGGTGCTGAACACTTTCAGCATTTGTTTCTCTGTAAAACTTTTGATCTTTCCATCAGATATGAATGAAATCCTTGCTGGGCAGAAGGTTTTCCCCTTCCATCATTTTAACTGTATCATGCCATTCTCTTCTGGTCTGCAGAATTTCTGCTGAAAAGTCAGATGTTAGCATTATGGGAGTTCCCTGTATGTAACTTGTTGCTTTTCCCTTACTGCTTTTAATATTCTCTCTTCATCTTTAATTTTTGCCATTTTAGTTACAGTGTGTCTTGGTTTGGTCCTCTTTGGGTTGATCCTTTTGGGGACTCTCTGTGCTACCTGGACCTGGATGTCTGTTTCCTTTCCCAGGTTAGGGAAGTTTTCGACTATGATGTCTTTACATATGTTCTATGCCCCTTTCTCTCTCTCTTCTCCTTCTGGGACCCCTATAATGAGAACATTAGTATGCTTGATGTTGTTCAAGAGGTCTCTTAAATTGTCTTCATTTCTGTTTATTCTCTTTTCTTTTTCTGTTCAGCTTCAGTGATTTCCAGTACTCTGTCTTCCAGCTCACTGATCCATTCCTCTGTATCATTTAATCTAATGTTTATTCCTTTTAGTGTATTTTTCATATCAGTTATTGTATTCTTCATCTCTGCTTGGTTCTTATTTATATTTTCTAACTCTTTGTTAAAACCTTCTAGCTTCTCACTCTGTTCATCCAATCTTTTCCCAAGTTCTTTACACATATTTACCATCATTACCTTGAACTCTCTATGGGGTAGATTGCCTATCTCCACTTCAGTAAGTTCTTCTTCTAGGGTTTTATCTTGTTCCTTCTATCATTTTGCTTTTTGTTTTCTACATAACTTAAAGAAAACAAAGATGTAGCTCTTTTATCCCTAATTTCCTGCATTACTATATTCTTTTGTGCTTGGTCAATTTTTTGTAGTGAAACATCTAAATTCTTTTCTCATTTTCTGTTGTATATATTTTATAGCTGTTTCTTTGTGGTTACCATGGGATTACATTTAACATACTAAAGTCATTACATTCTAATTTGAATTTATCCAGCTTAACCAATAACATACAAAAAGTCTGCTGTTTTACAACTCCATCCCCAACCCTGGTGTTTGATATCATAAAATTATATCTTTTACATTGTGTGACTAAAAATATAAACTAATAATTCTTTAAAGTACATTAGTATCTTAAGATATATAGAATACAAAATGCAGAGTTACAAAAGTCCTAGTTTTAGACTAATAATTTTAAAAAGTAATGTAGAAATCAAAAAGTGGAGTTAGAAACTGGTGTTACAATAATACTAGATTTTATGATTTCCCATGTATTTACCTTTATTGAGATCTTTACTCCTTCATGTGGCTTCAAGTTACTGTGTAGTTTCCCTTTATTTTAGGACTGCAGGACTCCCTTGAGCATTTCTCACAGGACAGCTCTAGTGGTAACAAACTCCCACAGCTTTTATTTATGTAGGAATGTCTTAATTTCTTGGCTCCAAGTTTTGCCAAATAGAGGATTCTTGGTTGATGGTGTGGGTGTTTTGTTGTTGTTTGTTTGTTTTAGCATTTTAATGTATTGGCCCACTGCCTCCTGGCCCTCAAAAGTTTCTAATGAGAAATAGGCTGATGATATTAATGTCGATCCCTTGCATGTGATAAGTTGCTACTCTCTTGCTACTTTCAAAACTCTCTCTTTTGTCTTTGTCTTTCAAAATTTGATTATATTGTGTCCTGTGGTGGGTCTCCTTGCAGTCATCTTACTTGGAGTTTGTTGAGCTGAGATATTTATAATTATGCCTTTCATCAAATTAGGAAAGATTTCAGCCACTGTTTCTTCAAATATTCTCTCTACCCCTTTCTCTCTCTCCTTTTCTGGGAGTCCTGTAACGTGTGTTAGTCTTCTACATAGTATCTGGCAGTTCTCTTTGGCTCTGTTTTTTCTTTCTTTCTTTCTTTCTTTCTTTCTTTCTTTTTTTTTTTTGTTGTTGTTGTTGAACACTGGACATTTAAATCTAATAATCTGGTAATTCTGGAAATCAGACTCTCCCCTTTTTCCAGGGCTTGCTATTTTTGCTTATTTTATTTTGATTTTGTAGGCTAACTCTGTGGGAAGGATCACCTGAGGTTTAAACTTTCAGTCTTCTCAGGTGCTTTCTGGACCTGCACCTTTCCCTCATCACTTTCTAATTTTTCTCATATTTGCAAGTTGCTTTTCACTGTCCTAGTCCTTGATTTCTAGCTCCCAAAGTGGGAAAATGAGAAAACTGAAGGGAGGAAAAAAGGGTTCTAGCCCTTTAAATCCTCCCAGAAGTCACATCAGCCAGAGTGGGAGGGGCTCAACAATGAGGGGAGGTGTAAGAACAATGCACCTCACACCCCTCAGTTGTCTGCTCCTCTCTGATCAAGAACAGAAATCAAAGAACAGATCCCTGATGTTTCGAGGCCAGGGTTCTTTTTGCCCTGGTTTGCACAAGCTATACATAGCTTGCTCCAGGAACACGTGCACAGTGGTCTGTCACAGGGCTGGAGGTGGAGGACTGGTAGCTGCTACTGTGCTAAGGGCTGAAATTGACTAACATTAACCACGATTTACGCCCAAGTTTTCTTATGGAATTTGACTGCAGTAGACTACAGAGTTCCAAAATACTTACATCAGACAGATTCTGCTGAAATTGTTGTCTATGTGAGGAGAGAAAATCCTGGTGCTTCCTACTCTATCTACACCTACATAAGCTCTTTTTTAAAACGGCATCATTAATTCATATTTTCTACTTGAAAAATTATTCTCCTTTACTCCCTGACTCAACATTTGTTCCACCACCTTCTTGGCACCCTCACCTTCTCTCCTTTTTCCCATTTTGTCTACCATGTTTTACATACTATTTAATTTAGTATTTCTTTTTTTTTTCCATTTTTCCTGCCTGTCATTCTCAAATGGAATGTAAGTATCACGAGGGCAGGTTTCTTTGTGTCTCTTCTTTCCTTTGTCTCCCATACACTGATGATAGTGCCAAAAAATCCATTATTTGCTCACTGAACATTGGTTAGAGCAGTGAATAAACATGACAACAACCCCCCTTCCTGTTCATTTTCACCGCTCTGGAAAATCCTTCCAAATGTCCTCTTTACCACTTTCTTCTAGTGGGTTTTGCCTCAGTGTGTTAAGAATAAAAAAGGCACACGTTTTGAAGAGAAATCCTCAAGTGTGGCATAACTTGTAGGATAGCACAGGCTATTACTTCTCATACTATTACTCCTCAGACTTCAGTTTCTTATGCTCAAAGTTCCTTAAGATGTTAACTTTTTTCACTTCTCACAGTGTGCTTTCCCAGGGGTATTTCTGCCACTATCTTTGAATGAATTCTTAATTATTATTAATGACTTTCAGAAATTTAAATAATTTACAAGTGTGTTTCAGTGATACTCTCACTCTGCATGCAGTTACTACTGTTTGTGAAATTATGTTCAGGTGAAGCGATAATCACTTCTTAGTAAGGAATTGAGACCCTGAAGTCACAAATATTTGTCTCAGGTTTCAGAGGCCCCTTTGGCACACTTGCAGGGGTTGTGTCAGCTTCCTTCCTGGCAGGAAATGACTTTTTTTTTTTTTTTTTTTAGAATAATTGTTTCTAATGGGTTTTTTTAAAATTTTATTTATTTATTTATTTATTTATTTATTTATTTATTTATTTATGGCTGTGTTGGGTCTTCGTTTCTGTGCGAGAGCTTTCTCTAGTTGCGGCAAGTGGGGGCCACTCTTCATCGCGGTGCGCAGGCCTCTCACTATCGTGGCCTCTCTTGTTGCGGAGCACAGGCTCCAGACGCGCAGGCTCAGTAGTTGTGGCTCATGGGCCTAGTTGCTCCGCGGCATGTGGGATCCTCCCAGACCAGGGCTCGAACCCGTGTCCCCTGCATTGGCAGGCAGATTCTCAACCACTGCACCACCAGGGAAGCCCAGGAAATGACATTTTGTAAGTGGCTTTCCTTTCCAGATTCCTAAAAGAAACTGAATGTGTTTTAGGATGTGGATTAGGAAACAGCATCTGGATAAAATAATGTTGCTTGCTGGGTTGGACACATCACTGATTATACCAACAGGACAGACGTTTTCTGAGGCAACCAGAGGCAGAGTGCCACCCATGTTCACCAGCTTCAGAGCCTCTGAAAGTCCTCCCCTCCCCTTCATCTTTGCATCCCTGTTGGAAACTTTTCTCACTTAACCCTAACAAAACATACTGAAATTTACAAAACTGCCAAATAAAAATTGTCACTAGCCATCTGCCTCTACAAGGATTAGATTACTAGCCACTGCAGTTGCTGACTTTCAACACACCTTGAGAGGAGTCCAGAGCAGAGATCAGGAATGAGGCACTCTGTGCTCTAGGAAAAACTGGCACAACAGGCCTTTAGATAGTTAGATATTTTCAGGAGAGTTTTATCAGCCCAATTTCTTACATCTTCTCATATCTAGAAAAGCACTAAAATCATTAATGGAGACATCTGCTCCTCAGGACTAGTGGCAACATTCTGCAAAAATGTGTGCTTGATTGCATGTATCTCCCGTCACCAAAACCACATATATACTGACTCCCCCCCCACCACACACACCTCTTTGGAGCAGTTCCTCAGAGCTATCCAAGACGCTGTGTCCCAGGCTAAAGTCCTAATTTTGCCCCGAATAAAACTTAACTCACAACTCTCTGTTGTGCATTCTTTTTTGGTCCACAGGACCAACTCTAAGGCTTCAATCTCCATGTATTTGAAGAGTAGCTAGATATCATATATTTCCTCTTAGATGCAGATACACACTTTCTGAGTCATAGTTTGGTGTGGTGTATCCAATTAGGTTTGTAACCTTTGGAGCATCTGAAATCTTTGAAGTTATCTGTGTGCTTCCCCTTTAAGAAGGTGCGAGGCCCCGCCCCTTCCTAAGAGCCTCAGGCCATCTTTTCCTAGTGCCCCACCCAGGGTTCCCTGAAGGCTTTCCGGTTCTTGGCCAGGCTGCCTGCAGGAGAGAAACTACACTACCCAGAAGTCTGTGCCGGGAGGAAGCAGTAAGAATTGGGCGAATAGGGACCGTAAAACGGGCGTTTCCTGTGTTGTTTCCTGGACTTCCGGCGTCCTGGGGGCGTTAGTTCTTTTGAAACGTGTGTTTTGTGCTCATAGGCTTCCCTTGCCCGGCGACGTTTCACAGCTTTCCAGAGAATCACCATAAAGAGGCGGGAACCACCTCTGTGCCTTGTAAGACCTTGTGGGGGGGTTAGAGGAAGCCCACGGGACCCGTCTCGGTTGCTGCCCCTCTTGGCCCCGCTCGCACAGGGACTTCAAGGCCATGGTGTAGGCACATGGTGAGGACCAGCTGATTAGTATTATGCTCAACTGCTGATTAGTATTATGATCATTGTCATCTGTTCCCTCCTCTTCATTACCAGAACGCTTGCTGTCTGTGTCTCTCAGGCCACATGGCCTTGGCATCGTTTTATGTCTTTTGTGAATGATTTCAGCATAGAAGACCTTTGGTTCTAATACAGTCACATTCTGCCCAAAGGCAGTGGCTGCCTCCCCTTGGAGCCTGACACAGAGCTGGGCTCCCAGGAAGTGCTGAGTGATATTGGCCTTGGGGCCTTCTGGTCCTTTACCAACGACTGAACATTGAGCTCTAATCACATCTGTCTGTCCCAGGGCCAACAAAACTACCTCTGTTTGACTTTCCAGGCATCCGTGACCTTCAAGGACGTGGCAGTGACCTTTACCTAGGACGAGTGGGGGCAGCTGGATGCTGCCCAGAGGAGCCTGTACTGGGAGGTGATGCTGGAGACCTGTGGGCGCCTGACCTCTCTGGGTAAGGCCTCACTGCTCTTTCTGTGGGGACCTACAGCCTCTTTCATGCTGCCCTTTTCAGGAGGCTTCCGAGGACACTCTTCCTCCTCCCCATGGCCCTGACGTGTATTGGTTTTATCTTCAGGCTCCTGTGTCTGCCACAAGGAATTTGGAGCAAGAAACATAGTTCCCCTCAAAACGGCTCAGAGGGCCTAGGAGAAGGATTTGTTGGAGGAAATATGGGTGCCTTGTAATACTGAGGGGCAGGAGGTCCAGTCAGGCACCGTGAGAGACTAAAGTCAGGAAATGGAAGAAATCCTGATTAGATACTGGCCTTGCTGTCTTCTGATCTTTCTGTCTCTTTGTGGGTCTCCTTGTGCCATTCTCAGCAGATTGGCTTTTTCTGCTGCAAGGAGTTGATAGCCAGAAGTGGTCACCCCTGCCCTTGATCTAAGAAACCCCTCAATTCCTTGTCTCTACTTCTTGCTGTACTTTTTTTTTTCATATATCTATCTTTCTCTACATCTGGCTATCTGCATGGGTGTTCTAGTGGCAGGAAACAGCCACCCGAGCACACACTTCTTTTTAACTCTCACTCCAGTGCTCAGCACAGGCTGGCCCTAATTTGTTCCTTCTCCAGATTCCTACAAGATGGAGACTGAGTGGCCAAGCTTGATTGGTTTATAGCCCAGTCAGCAGAACCCCTGGGTAATGGCATGTTGTTCAGCAAGTGAGTGAAGCAGACAGGACATCAGGAGGCATCTGTGTGAGTCCTACTGGCAGTCATTCTAAAAAACAGAATCTCCTTAAAAAGGCTTCTTTGGCCCCTGATGCCTACATGCTCATCCCTTGTGTACTCAGGTCTGGGCCATGATTGTCTCGTGGTATGGGAGATCATTTTAGAGGGTGCACAAACATGGCAAGTGGCATTGATGGACAATCAGAGAAGGCCATTCCTTTTTCTCTTGTTTTTCCTGTTGCTGTTTCATGCTGTCTTTAATGCCCCTTTGACTGTTGGCAATTTCTCTCTTCAACAGAAGGGACAGCCTCAGACTCACAGCCCTGAGCAGGCAGCATGAGTTCATCGAGACTTGATAGTTCTGTTTTGATTTTCTTGCAGTAACTTTGCATTTGTGGCAAATGAAACTGGTTTTTCCATTTCTTATATGGACACAAGATTCCCTTTGTGAAGACGTGTATTAAAGTTAAATAAAAAGTGGGTCAGTGTCAAGGAAGGCAGTTATTAGCAGTGGTCATAATTAATGTTCCATGAACACTGGTGCACCTGGGTCCCATGACTGCATCTGGACAGTTTTGGGGGTCCTCTAGGATGGAGGTCAAGGGAGATGGATCAGCCTAGACAGCTAGCACTACCCTACTCAGCCTTTAGGGCCTAATGATAACGTTCTTGGCTTTGGTTCCCAGGTCGCAGATCAGTTTGGACAAGAGCAGCCTCATTCCAAGGTCTCCTCTCCATCTCAAAGTCCCAGACAGGATTGAAACATTTCTTTTCGTCTTTGCTAAAATACGAATATCTTATTTCTTTCTCCACGAACAGGATATCCGGTTCCCAAACCAGATCTAATCCACCCACTGAAGCACAGGCAGGAGCTGTGGGTGGTGAAGAGAAGCCTCTCCCAAAGTGCCTGTCCAGGTGGGTGGCCAAGTGTTGGGCAGGAGGGGTCATGGCAACCTTAACTGAGGAGACCACTGCCTCTGGAATTCCGTGGGAAGCTTCTTCTTGTGGCCTCCTTGGGTGCCTGGGTCAGTGTAGAGCTCTGTGTCTTGAAGTCCCTTTGTCCTCCCACCTCAACACATTCTTTTCTGCCACAGGGTAAAGAACCTGTTTTATGTATAAGGGCAAGGCTCTGGGCTCCAACTGCTTGGTATTAAAACCTGCCTTTGCCGGTCACCAGCCCAGTGGCAATAGGGAAGTTGCATGATTTTGTCGGGCCTCCTTTAGCTAATTTAGGCTGTTAATGTTCACTGCAGTAACAGATAATCTCCAACAGCTGAGTGGCTCAACACATGAAAAGGATCTTTCTCACTCATGGCAGGGTTTGTGTGGGTCAGCGTGTGAGATCGTATCACACGGTTATTCAGAGACCCAGGTGTCGCCTGTCTGGCTTTATGGTCACCTTGGCATCCTTCCACTGGTAGAGGGGAAATGAGAGGAAGTATGGAAGTCACACCTACATTATTTCCCCTCACACTCTTGACAAAACTCGGCAGTTGGCCATCCCTTTTTTTTTTCAATTTATTTTATTGAAGTATAGTTGATTTACAATGTTGTGTTAGTTTCTGGTGTACAGCAAGGCGATTCAGTTATACATATATATAACAGTTTACGTCTACTAATCCCAAACTCCCAATCCATCCCTCCCCCACCCCGCCCTCCCCCTTGGCAGCCACAGGCTTGTTCTCTATGTCTGTGAGTCTATGTCCCTCTTTCGATGCAGCTGGGAACTGAGGTTTAGCTCTGTATCCAAGGAGAAGAGCAGATGGGTTTCTGGGTTTTGTTTACATCAAACCAGTCTGCTGCACTCAGCCTACTCTTGAAAAATGAAAGTGATAATAATTTCTAACTCATTGGGCTGTTTGAAGATGTAATTTTGTTTACATCATTGGGCTGTTTGATGCATGAAATTAGTTAGCACCATGCCTGAGTTATAGTTACGAGCTCAAAAAAAGTCAGCTGTTAGGATCTTTCATGTAATAATAACAATCACAATGCATAATCTCTCACATGTCCTCCTAGACTCAGTAAAAAAGTTTATGTTACCATCTCTGCCTATAGGCTGCATCCCACCCTTTTCCACCTGTTCATCTATCCCTCTGTTTGTCAGACAGAAGCAATCCCTAGCTGCACTGTCTTCCTGGCCCTCCTTTACTATAGAGCCTCAAGATGGTATTTGGCTTTGTTTGGCCCACATCTGGGCTGCTGAGAACAGTTGGAGTCACAGGTGTGTTGACTGGCACCACTGCAGTCATGGTCTTGCCCCTCTCCTGCTTCCTTGCACTCCCCAGCCAGTTCATGTGTGTCTCTAGCCCCCTTCACAGCCCGATGGAGTCTCTCCCAAATACTTACCTTTCAATTCCATTCCACATGGTCCATCAGATTCTTCATACCTTAGAAGGAAATCATGATTTTGCCCACTTCTCCATCCTCCACAGTATCAGTGGATGGCCTTGTCATTTAGACAGTTGAGAAGGTGGGAAACGACCTTGTACAAACTCGTTAACACTCTGCCTCCATCTAACCCAACATTCAGCCATTATCCTGCTTATTTTATGTTTTTCACATCGGGTAAATCCATCACCTCCACCACCTCTGTGAGCTCCACTACGAACATCCTGGTCTAAGCTCTCATCATCTTTTGCCAAGACGATGCCAAGACACTTCTAACTGGTTGGCTCACATCTGCTCTGTGTTTCTTCTGATCAGCTCTCTCTCCTGCACCAGCTCCGCCATCCATGCAAGCATTGATCCAAACATTCACCACTCCCTGAGCCACTGATGTCTCGGCATACAACCTACTTCATGGCCTTCTTTCTTGCTGCTCAACCTTACAGGTCATCTTTATCTGTCTCATACCTGTAGCTTCCCTTCCCAACTTTGTGGAAGAGGTCTCGCCCCCTGCCGTGGCTACTTCCTGCACAAGAGACTAAATCACACCTTCTCCTGCAACTTTGGAGGGTTCTCATGCTTCCTCCTAGAAAGGTAACCGGTATTCAGACTCTGTCACCATAGATTAGCTTTGACTGTCTTGACTTGATGTAAATGGAGTCCCACAGTTTATTCTGTCATGTCTGTCTTCTTTCGATCTTCGTTATGCCCGTGAGAGTCATCCTTGTGGTTCTATATAGTTCAACTCTGTTCTTTCTCAGTACTCAGCAGTATCTCATTGTATGTCCATTCTCCTGTGATTGGCATTTTCATTTTTTCCTATTTCTTGTATTATGAACATTCTTGTTCATGTTATGTTTGGAGATATGTACTATGTATATATAATATAGTACTCATTTTTGTTGGGAATATACACAGAGAGGAATGACTGGGTCTTCAGGTATGTATATGTTTAGCTTGAACAGAAACTGCCAAACAGTTTTACAGAGTGGCTGCACCCTTTCACGCTCCCACGAGCCATGTGTGAGACTGCCCATTGCTACGCATTCTCATCAGCACTTGGTGTCTTCCCCTTTTCTTTCTGAGGCCCAGTGGTGAGGTGGCTCAGAACCACAGCACTGAAACCATTCTTGATGAGGTCATAGCTTTTATCCTAATTGCCAAATGTAAGAACAGTACTAACGATAGTGGATAATGGCCCACGATATACTGAACATTCAACCTGTGCCAGGCACTATGCTAAGTACTTTATAGGTGTGGTCTTGTCAGCCCTCATGGCAGCTGGTGAATTAGGAACTGGGCATCTCCCAGTGTTTTAGGTTAGGAAATTACAGGTGGTTAATAACTGTCAAGATGACTGCTTGGTAGAGGCAGGGTTTGAACTGAAGTGACAGTCTTCACCACTGCGCTGTACTGGTTTTCGATGCAGCAGAAACCTGTTCCACTTTTCTGTAGCTCAGCTTTGGTAGCACTTAGTCCCAGTGGTCCCTCTTTTCCAATTCTAACTGGATTGTTCTCTGCCTCTTACTCTGATCGCCTCCTAAATATTGGCTTTGCCTGACATCTCATGGCCCTTTCTTTTTATTGTAATTAGTCCCCCAGAATGATCCACCTCTACTCTTAGTTCTTCGGCTCATGCATGTTGTGTCCCATATCCATGCCGTAATATAGACAGGATAGTTAACAGGTATTCATTGCTTTTTGGTGCTTGTAAAAACTGTATATACACTGTTTCAATTCATCCTCACAGTGATTTTTGAGACTCTACTTGTACTCTGATTTGTAGGTGAGGAAGCAGAAGCTTGTGGAAGTTGAATGGCTTGCTAAAGGGCAGAAAACTAGCAAAGGGGTGTTGCTGGGATTTGAGCCTGGGCTGATTCTCCCTAGGTACCATGATGTCAAACACAATGCTCTGTTGGCTTCTAACATTTATATTTGACTACAGTTTTATAGGTTTATATTAATCATAAACCTTGGTTTATGACACACTCATCATCTGGCAGTGTACTATCATGTTTAATTTATTTTTAAACTTTTCCCATTTACTTATTTCCCCTAAAAAGATTATAGTGGGAACTTCCCTGGTGGTCCAGTGGTTAAAACTCCACGCTTCCAATGCAAGGGATGTGGGTTCAATCCCTGGTCGGGGAACTAAGATCCCACATGCCACGCAGCGCGGCCAAAAGATTTAAAAAAAAAAATTATAGTGAACACCATCAGCCAATGCAAGAACAGGAGTATTACCAACCAATATCCTACCTTGATCTATATATTTCTTCCCTTTCCCATCCTCTCCCTTCCTGACAAAGATAATCACTGTCTTGAACTTGTCTTCATAATTTCATTACTTTATATGTGGGAGTGTTTTGTATTATAAATTGAATTTCTTTTGTAGATGTGGTGGCTTTCAGATTTTCTGTTTCTTGTGCTGGATTTGTTATTTTGCATCTTTCAAGCAGTTTGTCTATTTCATCTAGTTGTCAATTCATTGGTTTAATTAAAATCGTATCATACCTGTTTGTAAGCATGCTTAAACAGCGTATTGTATGGTTTTCTGTTTTTTAACTTCTGATAAATGGTTATCATACTTGATTGTTATGGTTTGAACGTGTACCCCTCAAATTCATTTGTTGAAATCCTCACCTCCAAAGATGATGGTATTAGGAGTTGGGGCCTTTGGGAGGTGCAGAAGTCATGAGCGTTCAGTGTCTTATCCAATAGGCTCCAGAGAGATCCCTCTCCCTTCCACCATATGGGGACAAGCAAGAAGGCACTGGCTATGAACCAGAAAGAATGCCCTCACCAGAATGTGACCACGCTGGCGCCTTGATCCTGGACTCCCCAGCCTCCAGAACTGTGAGAAACAAATTTCTGTTGTTTGTAAGCTACCCAGGCTTTGGTATGTTGTTACAGCAGCCCAAACTGACCAAGACATTGATGTAGTTTTCTGATACATGCTTTTAAAGAATTCAGTGTTAAATTACTAAGAATCACTGTGTGTGAGCTGTAGGGTTTTTTTTTCCTTCTTCTCAAAATATTCTGTTACATCAATATATCACAATGTATTTATCGATTTTTGTGGACATTCACCTATTTCCATAATTATATCCAAAAATTCTCACTATACTACATTGTTCAATGAAAGATACTCACTTGTTTCCTTTTTCTTTTTCTTTTTTTTTTTTTTTTTTTGGTGGTCACCCACCTTGCTGCACACATGTGCAGGAGTTTTAGTTGTAATTCTTTTTATGAGTGGAATGACCGGATGATCGAAAACAACTTTACAAGATGTTGCCCAGAGTTTTCTAAAGTGACTTTACCAATTTGTTAACTTCACCAGCAATGAATGCGAGATTTCATAGACCACATTCTGTCCCACATATGATATTTTTGGGGTCTATAATTTCTGCCAGTTGAATAGGTGCTAACTGGTTTCTTACTCTGGTCTTCACTGGCATTTACCTCATTACCACTGAGGTTGAACTCCTCATTAAGTGTTTTTTGGCCATTGTGTATCTTCTTGTGGAATAGAATAGAGAGCCCAGAAATAGCCACTTTTTAATTGAAGTATAGGTGATTTACAATATTATATTAGTTTCATGTGTACGACATAGTGATTCCGTATTTTTATAGATTATACTCCATTTAAAGTACTTACAAAACAATGGCTCTATTTCCCTGTGCTGTACAGTATATCCTTGTTGCTTATCTATTTCACACATAGTAGTTTATACCTCTTAATCCCATACGACTATCTTGCCCCTCCTCCTTTACCGCTCCCTACTGGTAACCACTAGTTCTCTATGAGTCTTGTTCCTGTTTTATTATATATATTGGGTTGGCCAAAAAGTGTGTTTGGTTTTTAAGTAAAAATAAAAGACAGATTTTTCATTTTCACCAAGAACTTTATTTTTATTTATTTTTTTAAAAGGATTTTTTAAAATGATTTTATATATTAGTTATTTTTGGCTGCGTTGGGTCTTCATTGCTGCGCGCGAGCTTTCATCTAGTTGCAGTGAGCGGGGGCTACTCTTCATTGTAGTGCGCAGGCTTCTCTTGTTGTGGAGCACAGGCTCTAGATGCGTGGGCTTCAGTAGTTTTGGCATGCAGGCTCAGTATTTGTGGCTTGAGGGCTCTAGAGTGCAGGCTCACTATTTGTGGCACACGGGCTTAGTTGCTTCATGGCATGTGGGATCTTCCCAGACCAGGGCTTGAACCCATATCCCCTGCACTGGCAAGCAGATTAACCTCTGTGCCACCAGGGAAGTCCCACTACTTTTGTCTTTTAACCTCCATAGTTTGTGTGTAGATGATTTCCTACCTAATGTTTGCCTTTATTGGTGAGCTTTCCCATTTCATAATTTTCTTGTTTCTAGTTGTGGCCTTTTCTTTTCTGCCTACAGAAGATCCTTTAGCATTTGTTGTAAAGCTGGTTCGGTGGTGCTGAATTCTTTTAGCTTTTGCTTGTCTGTAAAGCTTTTGATTTCTCCATCAAATCTGAACGAGAGTCTCGCTGGGTAGAGTATTCTTGGTTGTAGGTTTTTCCCTTTCATCACTTTAAATATATTATGCCATTCCCTTCTGGCCTGCAGAGTTTCTGCTGAAAGTCAGCTGATAGCATTATGGGAATTCCCTTGTATGTTATTTGTTGCTTTTAATATTTTCTTTCTTACCATGTGTCTTGGCATGTTCCTCCTTGGATTAATCCCGTATGGAACTCTGCACTTCCTGTGAACTTGGAGTGACTGTTACCTTTCCCATGTTAAGGAAGTTTTCAGCTATTATCTCTTCAAGTATTTTCTTGGCCCTTTCTCTCTTCTCCTTCTGGGACCCTTATAATGTGAATGTTAGTGTGTTTGATGTTGTCCCAGATATCTCTAAACTGTCCTCATTTCTCTTCTTTCTTTTTTCTTTGTTCTGTGGCAGCGATTTCCACCACTCTCTTCCAGTTCACTGATCCATTCTTCTGCCTCATTTATTCTGCTGTTGATCCCTTTATAGTGTATTTTTCATTTCAGTTATTGTATTCTTCAACTCTGTTCGGTTGTTCTTTATATTTTCTAACTCTTTGCTAAAAACTTCTTGTAACTTAATCTTCTCTGCATCCTTTCTTTTCCCGAGTTCTTGGGTCATCTTTACGATCATTACTCTTAACTCTTCTCGGGTAGATTGCCCATCTCCACTTCATTTAGTTGTTCTTGTGGGTTTATTTATTGTTGCTTCATCTGGAACATATTCCTTTGCTGTCTCATTTTGTCTGAATCTCTATTTGTATTTTTATGTGTGTGTTAGGTTCATTATGTTTTTCAACCTTGGAGAAGTGGCCCTCTGTAGGGGATGGACTATTTGTCCCAGCAGTACACTCCCCTCTCATCACCCAAGGGCCAGAGGACAGCTGGTCCTAGGGTAGTTTCTGACCTGTGTTTGAGGACTTAGTTAAACAAGCTTAGGGATCATAGTTTTCTTGCTTTTGGGCTTCCCCCTGGTGAGTGAGGCTGGTCAAGAGGCTTGTGCAGGCTTCCTGGTGGGAGGGGCTGGTGCCTACCCACTGGAGGTTGAAGCTGGGTTTTGGCTTTCTGGTGAACAGGGCCATGTCAAGGGGTGTCTCTAGAGGTGGCTGTGGACTCAGGAAGTCTTTAGGCAGCCTATCTGCTGATGGGTGGGGCTGTGTTCCCACCAAGTTGGCTGTTTGGTCTAAGGCGTCCCAGCATGGGAGCCTACAGGCTTTTGGGTAGGGTTAGGTCTTGGTGCTAATGACGCCAGAAAGACTTCTGCCTTCAGTGACAAGTTAATGTAGATGAATACTCACCAGTATCTCCGCCCCCAGTGTGTACGTCCCCAAGGTGAGATACAGCTGCCCCCTGCCTCCCCAGGAGACCCTCCAAGACCAGCAGGTAGGTCTGGTCTACACTCCTGTGAAGTCACTGCTTTTGCCCTAGGTCCCAGTGTACATGAGACTGTGTGTGCACTCCAAGAGTGGAGTTTCTGTTTTCCCCAGTCCTGTGGAGCTCCTGCATTCAAGCCCTGCTGGCCTTCAAAAGCCAAATACTCTGGGGCTCCTCCTTCTGATGCTGGACCCTCAGGCTGGGGAGCCTGACGTGGGGCTAAGAACTCTTCTGTGGCAGAACTTCTGTGATATAATTATCTTCCAGTATTCTCCAGTTTGTGGGTCACCCACCTGGGAGGTATGGGATTTGATTATATTGTGAGTGTGCCCCTCCTACCATCTCGCTCTGGTTTCTTCTTTATGTCTTTGGCTGTAGAATTTTTTTTTTGGTAGGTTCCAGTCATCTTTACTGATGGTTGTTCAGCAGTTAGGTGTGCTCATGAGAAGAGCTGAACACAAGGTCCTTCTACTCCACCATCTTGTTTCCTCTCACTGTCACTAGTTGTTTACTTTTTTTGCCACATATTGTGTCTTTTTTTTCTACATTCAGTTCTGGAGTCAGGAAAGTCCAAGATCAAGATTCCTATGGGGTTCAGGGGGCTTCCCTGGTGGCGCAGTGGTTGAGAATCTGCCTGCCAATGCAGGGGACACGGATTCGAGCCCTGGTCTGGGAGGATCCCACATGCGGCAGAGCAACTAGGCCCGTGAGCCACAACTACCGAGCCTGCACGTCTGGAGCTTGTGCTCCGCAACGAGAGGCCGCGATAGTGAGAGGCCCGCGCACCGCGATGAAGAGTGGCCCCCGCTTGCCGCAACTAGAGAAAGCCCTTGCACAGAAATGAAGACCCAACACAGCCAAAAATAAATAAATAATAAAAATAAAGGAATTCCTTTAAAAAAAAAAAAGATTCCTATGGGGTTCAGTTTCCTAGCTTGCAGAGAGCCACCTTCTCGCTATGTCCTGAAATGGAGAGAGAAGTCATCGTGTTCATAAATGAGGACACACGATATGTTAAATATGTAACTTCTTCAGAATTAATTCTTTTATCTCAATTTTTTAAAAAGTAATTTTGTTAGTTAGGGTTCTCCAGAAAAACGGAACCAACAGAATGTGTCTAAATGAATACATTAGAGGGAGATTTATTTTGAGAAATTACCTCATGATTCTGGAGATTAGTAAGTCTGAAATCTGCAGGGCAGGATGATGGAGAGCAGCTGTCTGGTATCCAAAAAATGAGTCATCCTATATCCACTTGATTATTAAAATCTTCCTCTGCTGAGGTCAGCCCTTAGAAAGTGTTCCTGTTTTGTTTTTTGTTTTTTTATCAAAACATTACATCAATAATCACAGTGTATTTACCCACTTGGGTGGACATTCATCTGTTTCTATAATTATATCTTAAAATATATGACTCTACTACACTGTTCAATAAAAGATATTCACTTGTTGGCTATTTTGAACAGTGCTACTATGAACATGGGTGTACAAATTCTTCAAGACTCTGTTTTCAATTCTTTTGGATATTACTCTGAAGTGGGATTGCTGGATCATATAGGTAGTTCTTTTTTTTTTTTTTATTGAACTGTAGTTGATTTACAATATTGTGTTAGATTCAGGTGTACAGCAAAGTAATTCAGATTTATATTTAAGTTATATTGCATTTAGATTCTTTTCCATTATACATTATTACAGGATACTGAATATACTTCCCAAAGCTGTACAGTAAATCCTTGTTTATCTATTTTATATATATGGTGTGTATGTGTTAATCCCATACTCCTAATTTATCCCACCCCCATTCTTCTTTGGTAACCATAAGTTTGTTTTCTATGTCTTTGAGTCTGTTCCTGTTCTGTAAACACATTCGTGTTATTTTTTAGATTCCAAATGTAAGTGATACCATGTACTATTTGCCTTTCTCTGTTTAACTTACTTCACTAAGTATGATATTCTCTGGGTCCATGCATGGTGCTGCAAATAGCAATATTTTGTTCTTTTTTATGGCTGAGTAATATTCCATTGTGTATGTGTCTATATTTATTGTATATTATATTACATATTCTTTATGCATTCATCTGTTGATGGACACTTAGGTTGCTTCCCTGCCTTGGGTATTGTAAATAGTGCTGCTGTGAACATTGAGGTGCATGTATCTTCAAATTAGAATTTTTCATCTTTTCTGGATATATGCCCAGGATTGGGATTGCTGGATCATATAGTAACTCTATTTTTAGTTTTTAAGGAACCTCCATACTGTTTTCTGTAGTGGTTGCACCAATTTACATGCCCAGCATTTATTATTTGTGGACTTTGATGATGGACATTCTGAATGGTGTGAGGTGATGATGCCTCTTTGTGGTTTTGATTTGCATTTCTGTAATGATTAGCAGTGCTGAGCATCTTTTCATGTCCCTCTTGGCCATGTGTATGTCTTTGGAGAAATGTCTACTGAGGACTTAAGACTTTTTTTTTTAATATTGAGTTGCATGAGGTGTTTGTATACTTTGGAAATTAACCCCTTGTCAGTAACATCATTTGCAAGTATTTTCTCCCATTCTGTATGTTGTCTTTTTGTTTTATTTATGGTTTCCTTTGCTGTGCAAAAGCTTGTAAGTTTGATTAGGTCCCATTTGTTTATTTTTGCTTTTATTTCTATTGCCTTGGGAGACTGACCTAAGAAAACATTGGTACAATTTGTTGTGGAGAATGTTTTGCCTGTTATGTCTTCTAGGAGTTTTATGGTGTCATGTTTTATCTTTACGTTTTTAAGCCATTTTGAGTTCATTTTTGTGTATGGTGTGAGGCTGTGTTCTAACTTCATTGATTTACACACAGCTGTCCAAATTTCCCAGCACCATTTGCTGAAGAGACTGTCTTTTTGACCATAGGTGTGTGGGTTTATTTCTGGGGTCTCCATTCTGTTCATATGTCTGTTTTTGTGCCAGTACCACAGTTTTGATACTGTAGCTTTGTAGTATTATCTGAAGTCTGAGAGCGTTATGCCTCCTGCTTTATTCTTTTTTCTCAGGATTGCTTTGGCAATTCTGGGTCTTTTTGTGATTCCATATAAATTTTAGGATTATTTATTCTAGTTCTATGAAAAATGTCATGGGTAATTTGATAGGGATCACATTAAATCTGTAGATTGCTTTGGGTAGTATGGCCCTTTTAACAATATTTATTCTTCCAATCCAAGAGCATGGGATATCTTTCCATTTCTTTGAATCCTCTTTAATTTCCTTTATTAATGTTTTATAGTTTTTAGCATACAAGTCTTTCACCTCCTTGGTCAAGTTTATTCCTAAGTATTGATATTTTACTTTTTTGGTGCTATTTAAAAAGGTATTGTTTTTTACATTCCTTTTCTGATATTTCATTGTTAGTGAAAGAAATGCAACCGATTTCTGTATGTTAATCCTGTATCCTGCTACCTCGCTGAATTCGTTTATCTTCAGCTGTAAAAGAGGAAATGGACAGTAACACAATAATAGTGGGGGACTTTAACACCTCACTTACACCAATGGACAGATCATCCAGACAGAAAATTAATAAGGAAACACAAACTTTAAATGACACAATAGACCAGATACATTTAATTGATATTTATAGGACATTCCATTCGAAAACAGCAGATTACACTTTCTTGTCAAGTGCACATGGAACATTCTCCAGGATAGATCACATCTCGGGTCACAAATCAAGCCTTGGTAAATTTAAGAAAACTGAAATCATATCAAGCATCTTTTCCAACCACAACACTGAAATTAGAAATAAATTACAGTGCAAAAAAACTTAAAAAACACAAACACATGGAGGCTAAACAATACGTTACTAAATAACCAAGAGATCACTGAAAAAAATCAAAGAGGAAATCAAAAAGTACCTAGAGAGAAATGACAATGAACACATGATGATCCAAAACCCATGGGATGCAGCAAAAGCAGTTCTAAGAGGGAAGTTTATAGCGCTACAGTCCTACCTCAAGAAACAAGAAAAATCTCAAGTAAACAATCTAACCTTATATCTAAAGGAACTAGAGAAAGAAGAACAAACAAAACCCAAAATTAGTAGAAGGAAAGAAATTATAAAGATCAGAGCAGAAATAAATGGAATAGAAACAAAGAAAACAATAGCAAAGGTCAATAAAACTAAAAGCTGGTTCTTTAAGGAGAATAAACAAAATTGATAAACCTGATGGTAAGAGGCCCGCGCACCATGATGAAGAGTGGCCCCCACTTGCCATAACTAGAGAAAGCCCTCGCACAGAAACGAAGACCCAACACAGCCATAAATAAATAAATAAATAAAAATTTTAAGAAAAAAATTGATAAACCTTTAGCCAGACTCATCAAGAAAAAGAGGGAGAGGACTCAAATCAGTAAAATTAGAAATGAAAAAAGTTACAACAGACACCGCAGAAATACAAAGCATCATAAGACACTTCTACAATCAACTCTGTGCCAATATAACAGACAACCTGGAAGAAATGGACAAATTCTTAGAAAGGTATAAACTTCCAAGACTGAACCAGGAAGAAATAGAAAATATGAACAGACCAATCACAAGTAATGAAGTTGAAACTGAAAAATCTTCCAACAGGGTTTCCCCAGTGGCACAGTGGTTAAGAATCCACCTGCCAATGCAGGGGACACAGGTTCGAGCCCTGGTCCAGGAAGATCCCACGTGCTGCAGAGCAACAAAGCCCATGCACCACAACTACTGAGCCTGCACTCTATAGAGCCTGCAAGCCACAACTACTGAGCCCGTATGCCACAAATACTGAAGCCCGCGTGCCTAGACCCGTGCACCACAACGAAGAGTACCCCCACTCGCTGCAACTACAGAAAGGCCGCGTGCAGCAACAAAGACCCAACGCAGCCAAAAATAAATGAATAAATAAATAAAAGGAAAAAATAATTTATACAAAAAAAAAATTCCAACAAATGAAAGTCCAGGACCAGATGGCTTCATAGGTGAATTCTATCAAACATTTAGAGAAGACCTAACACCCATCCTTCTCAAACTCTTCCAAAAAATTGCAGAGGATGGAACACTCCCAAACTCATTCTACAAGGCCACCATCACCCTGATACCAAAACCAGACAAAGATACTATAGAAAAAGAAAATTACAGACCAATATCACTGATGAATATAAATGCAAAAATCCTCAACAAAATACTAGCAAACAGAATCCAACAGCACATTAAAAGGATCATACACCATGATCAAGTGGGATTTATCCCAGGGATATAAGTAAATCAATCAATGTGATACACCATATTAACAAATTGAAGAATAAAAACCATGCTCATCTCAATAGATGCAAAAAAAGCTTTTGAGAAAATTCAACACCCATTTATGATAAAAACACTCCAGAAAGTGGGCATAGAGGGAACCTACTTCAACATAATAAGGCCATATGCCATAAACAGCAAACCCACAGCAAACGTCATTCTCAGTGGTGAAAAACTGAAAGCATTTCCTCTAAGATCAGGAACAAGACAAGGATGTCCACTGTCGCCACTATTATTCAACATAGTTTTGGAAGTCCTAGCCATGGCAATCAGAGAAGAAAAAGAAATAAAAGTAATACAAATTGGAAAAGAAGTAAAATTGTCACTGTTTGCAGATGACATGATACTATACGTAGAAGATCCTAAAGATGCCACCAGAAAACTACTAGAACTAATCAATGAATTTGGTAAAGTTGTAGGATACAAAATTAATGCACAGAAAAATCTCTTGTATTCCTATACACTAACAATTAAACATCAGAAAGAGAAGTTAAGGAAACACTCCCAGTCACCACTGCAACAAAAAGAATAAAATACCTAGGAATAAACCTACCTAAGGAGGTAAAAGACCTGTACTCAGAAAACTATAAGACACTGATGAAAGAAAACAAAGATGACACAAACAGATGGAGAGAAATACCAAGTTCTTGGATTGGAAGAATCAATATTGTGAAAATGACTATGCTGCCCAAAGCAATCTACAGATTCAATGCAATCCCTATCAAATTACAAATGGCATTTTTTACAGAACCAGAAGAAAAAATCTTTACATTTGTATGGAGACACAAAACACCCTGAATAGCCAAAGCAATCTTGAGGGAAAAAAACGGAGCTGGAGGAATCAGACTCCCTGACTTCAGACTATACTACAAAACTACAGTAATCAAGACAGTATGGTATTGGCACAAAAACAGAAATATAGACCAATGGAACAAGATAGAAAGCCCAGAGATAAACCCATGCACCTATTGTCAACTAACCTATGACAAAGGAGACAAGGATGTACAATGGAGAAAAGACAGTGTCTTCAATAAGTGGTGCTGGGAAAACTGGACAGCTACATGTAAAAGAATGAAATTAGAACACTCCCTAACACCATACACAAAAATAAAGTCAAAATGGATTAAAGACTTAAATGTAAGATTGGACACTATGAAACTCTTAGAGGAAAACATAGGAAGAACACTCTATGACATAAATCACAGCAAGATCCCTTTTGACCCACCTCCTAGAGTAATGGAAATAAAAACAAAAATAAACAAATGGGACCTAATGATACTTAAGAGCTTTTGCACAGCAAAGGAAACCATAAACAAGACGAAAAGACAACCCTCAGAATGGGAGAAAATATTTGCAAACGAAGCAGCTGACAAAGGATTAATCTCCAAAATATACAAGCAGCTCATGCAGCTCAATATCAAAAAACAAACAACCCAATCCAAAAATGGGCAGAAGAGCTAAATAGACATTTTTCCAAGAAGACATACAGATGGCCAAGAGGCACATGAAAAGCTGCTCAACATCACTAATTATTAGAGAAATGCAGATCAAAACTACAGTGAGGTGTCACCTCACACCAGTAGAAAGGGCATCATCAGAAAATCTAGAAACAACAAATGCTGGAGAGGGTGTGGAGAAAAGGGAACCTTCTTGCACTGTTTGTGGGAATGTAAATTGATACAGCCACTATGGAGAACAGTATGGAGGTTCCTTAAAAAACTAAAAATAGAACTACCATATGACCCAGCAATCCTACTACTAGGCATATACCCAGAGAAATCCATAATTCAAAAAGATGCATGCACCCCAATGTTCACTGCAGCACTGTTTACAATAGCCAGGTCATGGAAGCAACCTAAATGCCCATCGACAGACAAATGGATAAAGAAGATGTGGTATATATATACAATGGAATATTACTCAGCCATAACAAGGAACAAAATTGGGTCATTTGTAGAGATGTGGATGGACCTAGAGACTCGTACAGAGTGAAGTCAGTCAGAAAGAGAAAAACGAATATCATATATTAACACATATATGTGGGATCTAGAAAAATGGTACAGATGAACTGGTTTGCAAGGCAGAAATAGAGACACAGATGTAGAGAACAAACGTATGGACACCAAGGGGGTAAAGCAGGGGTGGGGGTTAGTGGTGGTGGGATGAATTGGGAGATTGGGATTGACATATACACAGTAATGTGTATACAATAGGTAACTAATAAGAACCCAATGTATAAAAAATAAAATTTAAAAAAAAGAATATGCATATAGCAGCAAGGTGGGTGACCACAAAAAAATAATAAATAAAAAGGAAACAAATGAGTATCTTTAACTGAACAGTATAATCTAGTCAGAATTTATGGGTATAATTATGGAAGCAGGTGAATGTCCACAAAAATTGATAAATACATTGTGATATACTGGTGTAACAGAATATTTTAAGAAGAAAGAAAGCTATAGTGCACAGATTGTGATTCTTAGTTATTTAACACTGAATTTTTTTAAAGCATGTATCAGAAGGCTACAGTAATGTCTTGGTTCATTCAGGCTGTTGTAACAACGTACCACAGCCTGGGTAGCTTACAAACAGAAATTTGTTTCTCAGCGTTTTGGAAGCTGGGAAGCCCAGGATCAAGGTGCCAGCATGGTCATATTCTGGTGAGGGCCTTATTCCTGGTTCATAGCTGGTGCCTTCTTGCTGTCATGGTGGAAGGAGCGAAGGATCTCTCTGGAGCCTATTTGATAAAACACTGATCCCATTCAGGAGGGTTCCACCCTCATGACTTACACAGTCCTACCTCTTAATACCATCATCTTTGGATGTGAGGATTTCAACATGTAGGGGACATGTTCAAGCCATAGCAATCAACAATGATACTATTTATCAGAAATTAAAAAACAGAAAACTATATTTTCTTTAAATATACTTACAAGCAAGTATGATGTAATAATTAAATCAAGGGATGAACTGACAACTAGGTGAAATAAACAAATTGCTTGAAAGATGCAAAATAACAAATCCAACACAAGAAACAAAATCTGAAATGCACCACATCTACAAAAGAAATTCAATTTATAATACAAAACACTCCCACTGTAAAGTAATGAAATTATGAAAGCAAGTTCAAGACAGTGATTCAGGAAAAGAGAGGATTGGAAAAAGAAGAAATGTATAGATAGAGGTAGGATATTGGTTGGTAATACTCCTGTTCTTGCATTGGCTGATGATGTTCACTATAATCTTTATAGAGAAAATAAATGACTGGAAAAAGTTTAAAAATAAACATGACAGTGCACTGACAAATGAAAGTGTGTCATTAAGGTTTATGATTAATATAAACCTATACACCTGTAGTCAATTACAAATTTTAGAAGCCAACAGAGTGTATTGTGTTTGACATCATGGTACCTGGGGAGAATCAGCCCAGGAACAAATCCTAGCAACACCCACTTGCTAGTTTTCTGCCCTTCAGCAAGCCATTCAACTTCCACAAGCTTCTGCCCCCTCACCTACAAATCAGTATAAAGAGAGTCTCTCAAAAATCACTGTGAGGATGAGTTGAAACACTGCACCTACAGTGCTTAATACAGTGCAAGGACCAGAAAGCAATGAATACTTGTTAACTATCCTGTCTATATCACAGCATGGACATGGAACACAACATGCATGAGTTGAAGCTGAAGAACTAAGTAGAGGTGGAGCATTCAGGGAAACTAATTACAGTTAAAAGAAGAAAGGGCCATGAGATGCCAGGCAAAGCCTTTTTTTTTTTTTGGCTGTGCTGCACAGCATACAGGATCCCAGTTCCCTGACTAGGGATTGAACCCATGCCCCCTGCAATGGAAGCACAGAGCCCTAACCAGTGGACTGCCAGGGAATTCGCCAGGCAAAGCCAATATTGAGGGGACAATCAGACTAAGAGGCAGGGAACAATACTGTCAGAATTGGAAAAGAGGGACCACTGGAACCAAGTGCTACCAAAGCCCAGGTGCAGAAAAGTGGAACAGGTTTCCACTGCATCAAAAACAAGTACAGCGTGGTGGTGAAGACTGTCACTTCAGTTCAAACCCTGCCTCTACCAAGCAATCATCTTGACAGTTATTAACCACCTGTAAATCACCATTTCCTAACCTGAAACACTGGGAGATGCCCAGTTCCTAATTCACCAGCTGCCATGAGGGTTAAAACAAGACCACACCTGTAAAGTACTTAGCACAGTGCCTGGCACAGGTTGAATGTTCAGTATATCATGGGCCATTATCCACTATCGTTAGTACTGTTCTTACATTTGGCAATTAGGATAAAAGCTATG
The DNA here is from genome assembly GCF_028021215.1 of Eschrichtius robustus. Classification (NCBI taxonomy): domain Eukaryota; kingdom Metazoa; phylum Chordata; class Mammalia; order Artiodactyla; family Eschrichtiidae; genus Eschrichtius; species Eschrichtius robustus. The sequence continues at coordinate 52,809,015 of NC_090842.1, read as the reverse complement.
ACCTCATCAAGAATGGTTTCAGTGCTGTGGTTCTGAGCCACCTCACCACTGGGCCTCAGAAAGGAAAGGGGAAGACACCAAGTGCTGATGAGAATGCGTAGCGATGGGCACTCTCACACATGGCTCGTGGGAGCGTGAAAGGGTGCAGCCACTCTGTAAAACTGTTCAGCAGTTTCTGTTCAAGCTAAACATATACATACCCGAAGACCCAGTCATTCCTCTCTGTGTATATTCCCAACAAAAATGAGTACTATATTATATATACATAGTATATATCTCCAAAAATAACATGAACAAGAATGTTCATAATATCAGAAATAGGAAAAAAAAACGGCAATCACAGGAGAATGGACATCCTTACAATGAGATACTGCTGAGTACGGAGAAAGAACAGAGTTGAACTATATAGAACCACAAGAATGACTCTCACAGGCATAACGAAGATCAAAAGAAGACAGACATGACAGAATAAACTGTGGGACTCCATTTACATCAAGTCAAGAACAGTCAAAGCTAATCTATGGTGACAGAGTCTAAATACCAGTTACCTTTCTAGGAGGAAGCATGAGAAGCCTCCGAAGTTGCAGAAGGTGTGATTTAGTCTCTGGTGCAGGAAGTAGCCACAGCAGGGGGCGAGACCTCTTCCACAAAGTTGGGAAGGGAAGCTACAGGTATGAGACAGATAGAGATGACCTGTAAGGTTGAGCAGCAAGAAAGAAGGCCATGAAGTAGGTTGTATGCCAAGACATCAGTGGCTCAGGGAGTGAGTGGTGAATGTTTGGATCAATGCTTGCATGGATGGCGGAGCTGGTGCAGGAGAGAGAGCTGATCAGAAGAAACAGAGCAGATGTGAGCCAACCAGTTAGAAGTGTTTTGGCATCGTCTTGGCAAAAGATGATGAGAGCTTAGACCAGGATGTTCGTGGTGGAACCCATGGAGGTGGTAAAGGTGATGGATTCATGCAATATGGAAAACAAAATAAGCATGATGATGATGGCTGAATGTTGGGTTAGATGGAGGCAGAGTGTTACGAGTTTGCACAAGGTCCCACCTTCCCAACTCTCTGAAAAACAGGGCCATCCACTGATACTGTGGAGGATGGAGGAGTAGGCAAGATCATGATTTCCTTCTTATGCATGAAGAATTCGATGGAACGTGTGGGATATAATGCAAAAGTAAGTAGTTGGAAGAGACTGTCAGGCTGAGGAGGGGCTTAGAGACACATCAACTGACTGAGCTGTGCAAGGAAGCAGGAGAGGGGCAAGAGCATTACTCTTTAGTGGTGCCAATCTAGACACTTGATGACTCCAACTGTTCTCAGCAGCCCAGATGTGGGCCAGACAAAGCCAAATGTCGTCTTGGGGTTTTACAGTAGAGAGCCAGGAAGACAATGCAGCTAGGGAGTGCCTCTATCTGACAAATGGGAAGATAGATGAATGAATGGATGGGAAAGGGTGGGATGCAGAGTATAGGCAGAGATAGTAAAATAGGAAAATGATACCCCCAAAGGAAGACAATAATTTTCCAGTTACCAGTCAAAAAGAAATTGAGATCTATGAATTGATGAACAAAGAATTGAAAAATAATCATCTCAAAAAAACTGAATGAGCTAAAACAACTCAACAAAATCAGGAAAACAATACATAATCAAAATAAGTTAAATGAAGAGACAGAAACTTTAACATACAACCAAACATATATTTTGGAGCTGAGAATACAATGATGAATCAAAAATTCCATAGAGAGCTTTAACAGAAGATTTGATCATGCAGTAGAACCACTGAATTCAAAAACAGATCATTTGAAATTATACAGTTGGGGGAGGGGAAGAAAAGAGAATGATAAAAAGTGAAGAAAGCCTATGGGACTTTAAGAACCAATATATGCATTATGGGAGTCCTTCTAGAAGGAGAAGAGAAGTGGCAATAAACTTATTTAAAGAAATAATGGGTGAAAACATCCCAAATATGTAGAGAGATATGGACCATCCAGATAAATGACTCTCAGAGTTCCCCAGTCAGTTTCAACACAGAGAAGACTTCAACAGGACACTTTATAATCAAACTGTCAAAATCAAAGACAGAGATTTTTGAAAGCAGCAAAGAAAAAGCAGTATGTTATACACAAGAGATTCTGGAGGAATGTCGTGGGTTTCTTCTCAGAAACGTTTGTACCCTTTCCATTATAAATTCTGAGGATCTAATGTACAGCACAGTGACTGTAGTTAATAGTATTGTATCACATACATGAAATTTGCTAGGAGAGGAGATTTTAAGCATTCTTACCAAAAAAAGTGATGGATGTGTTAATTAACTGGATTGTAGTTATATTTTCACAGTGTGTACTTATATCAAATAATCACTTTGTATACTTTAAACATATTTATATTTAAAGTATATAATATATATATAAATTTATTTTTTGTCAGTTATATGTCAGAAAATTTTTAATGAAGGCAAGATAAGATTCTTCCAGGAGGAAAAAAGAAAACAACAAACCTCTAGAACTGCTTCACAGGAAGTCCTAATGGAGTTCTTCAATAAAAATTTTAGGGATTTCCCTCGTGGTCCAGTGGTAAAGAATCCACCTTCCAATGCAGGGGACGCAGGTTCAATCCCTGGTCGGGGAACTAACACCCCACGTGCAACTAAGCCTGCGCGCCACAACTACTGAGCTCGTGCGCCTCAACTACAGAGAAGCCTGCACGCCACAACGAAAGATCCCATGTGCCACAATGAAGATCCTACGTGTTGCAACTAAGACTTGACACAGCGAAAAATAAATAAATGTTAAATTTTTTTAAATAATATAAAAACGTGGAAGTATAAATCGTACTATAAAGGCACATATATAGTCAAATTCAGAATACTCTAATACAAAAAGCTACAAATTTCCAGTTATAAGTACTGGAAATGTAATGTACAACATGATGACTGTAGTTAACACCACTGTATGGTATATTTGAAAGTTAGAGTAAATCCTGGGAGTCCTCATCACAAGGGAAAAAACTTTTTTTTGTATCTATGTAAGATGATGGGTATTAACTAAGCTTATGTGGTAATCAATCATTTCACAATATATGAAAGCCAAGTTATTATGCTGCACACCTTAAACTTATACAGTGCTGTATGTCAATTATGTATCAATAAAACTGGAAAAATGAATATGCCAATATAGTGATGGTATGCATAAATCACTTTTAAGTCTAGTATAAAAGGTAAAAGACAAAACTATTAAAATAACTGTGACTACTGTAACTTGATAATGGATAAACAATACTAAAATGTAAATTGTGACATCAATAACATAATATGTGGGTTGGAGAAGTGAAATGTTACAAATTTTTGCATGCAACTGAAGTTGTCATCATTAGCTTAAAATAGATGTTATATCTATGTTTTATGTATGCCTCATAGTAACCACAAAGAAAAAACCTCCAGTCAATTCAAAACATAAAGGGAAAGGAATCACAGCATACCACAATCAAGGAAAAAAAAAAAGTCACAAAGGAACACAGGAAGAGAGGAAGTAAAAAAGGACTTTTAAAAAGTCAGAAAACAACAAAATCACAATGGTAACTCCTTACTATCAATAATTACTCTCAGACATAGGCTGAAAATGAATGATTGGAAAAAGATATTCCATGCAAATGGTAACCAAAAATGATCAGAGGGTAGCTACACTTATGTAAGACAAAATAGGCTTTAAGTCAAAAACTGTCAGAGAGACAAAGATTGTCACTGCATAATGATGAAGGGGTCAGTTTATCAAGAAAAATATAAAAATTTAAAATTTATATATAGCCAACATCAGAGCTCCTAAAAATACATGCAATCTTTCACAGGTCTGAAGGGAGAAATAGATAGCCATACAATAATAGTTGGGGGACTTCAATACCTCACTTACAATTATGGACAGATCATTCAGAGAGAAAATCAATTAGGAAACAGCAGATTTCAATTATCAGTCCAGTTGAACCTAAGAGACATATACAGAACATTCCATCCAACAGCAGTAGAATACACAGTCTTCTTAAATACATACAGAACACTCTCCAGGATAGATCATATGTTAGGCCAAAATACAAGTCTTAAGAAATTTAATAAGATTAAAATCATATCAAGTATCTTTTCTTACCACAATTTTATGAAACTAGAAATTAGTAACAGAAAGAAAATGAAAAATGGAGAATTTAAACAATATACTCTTGAGAAAAATCACTCAGTCAAAGAAGAAATCAAAAAGGCAATTTAAAAATACCTTGAAACAAACAAAAATGGAAATGTAACATACCAAGTCTTATGAGATGCAGCAAAAGCAGTTCTAAGAGGGATGTTTATACCAATAAATGCCTACCTTAAGAAAAAAGATCTCAAAAGTCTAACTTCATACCTCAAGGAACTAAAAAAAAAAAAAAAAAACACAGGCCAAAATTAGCAGAAGGAAGGAAATAATTATTAGAGAAGAAATATATGAAATAGAAACTAGAAAAACAACAAAAGATCAACAAAACTAAGAGTTGTCTTTTTGAAAGGATAAACAAAATTGACAAATCTTAAGCTAGACTAACCATGAACATAGGAGAGAAGACTCAAGGAAAGATAATTGTACATGAAAGAGGAGACATTACAACTGATGCCAATGAAATGAAAAGGATCAAAAGAGACTACTATGAACAATTGTATGCCAACTATTATGGATAAGCTACAAGAAATGGACAAATTTGGGGAAACATACAATGTACCATGAATAATCATGGAGACATAGTAAATCTGAACAGACCAATGAGTAAGGAGATTGAATCAGTAATCAAAATCCCAGGACCAGATGGCTTCACTAGTGAATTCTACCAAACATTTAAAGAATTAATGCCAATCCTTCTCAACCTCTTCCAAAAAGTTGAAGAGGAGAAACACTTCCAAATGCATTGTATGAGGCCAGTGTTTTAAACTGATACCAAAGCCAAATAAGGTTAGTACAAGAAAAGAAAACTACAGGACTTCCCTGGCAGTCCCTAGGATGCAATGATGTTCAACCTATGCAAATTTAAAAATGTGATATACCACATTAAAATGAGTGATAAAAAGCATATGATCGGGCTTCCCTGGTGGCGCAGTGGTTGAGAATCTGCCTGCCAGTGGAGGGGACACGGGTTCAAGCCCTGGTCTGGGAAGATCCCACATGGCACGGAGCAACTAGGCCCATGAGCCACAACTACTGAGCCTGCACGTCTGGAGCCTGTGCTCCGCGACAAGAGAGGCCGCAATAATGAGAGGCCCGTGCACCACGATGAAGAGTGGCCCCCACTTGCCGCAACTAGAGAAAGTCCTCACACAGAAACGAAGACCCAACACAGCCATAAATAAATAAACCCAAAGTTAAAATTAAAAAAAAAATTAAGAAAGAAAAGCATATAATCATCTGAATAGATGCAGAAAAAGCATTTGATGAAATTTAACATTCTTTCGTGATAAAGACTAAACAAATTAGATATAGAAGGAACTTACTTCAACATAGTAAGGGCCCTATATTACAAGTCCACTGTTAACAACATACTCAGTTAGAAAAGCTGAAAGTTTTTCCTCTAAGATCAGGAACAAGACAGGGGTGCCACTATCACCACTTCTAGTCAACTATCACCACTTCTAGTCAACAAAGTAGTGGAAGTCCTTGCCAGAGCAATTAGGCAAGAAAAAGAAATAAAAGGCATCCAAATTGGAAAAGAAGAAAAACTGTATCTCCAGTTGACATAATATGATATATAGAAGTCCTAAAGACTCCACCAAAAAACTGTTAGAACTAATAAACAAATTCAGTAAAGTTGCAGGATACAAAATTAATATACAAAAATTAGTTCAATTTCTATACACCAATGAACATTCTGAAAAAGAAAATCCCATTTACAATAACATCAAAACCAAAAAATACCTAGAATAAATTTAACCAAGGAGGTGAGAGATCTGTGCACTGAAAACTATAGAGTGAAAGTAAAAACTAAGTGAAAGATTGAAGACACAAACAAATGGAAATTTATCCTGTGTTCATGGATTGGAAGAATTAATATTATTAAAATGCCTAGATTTAATGCAATCCCTATCAAAATTCCAATAGCATTTTTTATAGAAATAGAAGAAATAATTTTAAAATTAATATGGAATCATAAAGACCCTGAATAGCCAAAGCAATCTTGTACAAGAACAAAGCTGATGGCATCATACTTCTTGATTTCAAAACATACTACAAAGCTATAGTAATAAAATCAGTATAGTTCTGGAATTAAAACAGACATATAGATTAAAGGAACAGAATAGAGAGCCCAGAAATAAATGTATGCATTTACAGGCAACTGACCTTTTGCCAGTGGTGCCAAGAACACAAAATGGCAAAAGGACAGACTCTTCAATAAATGGTGTTGGGAAAACTGGGTATCCACATGCAGAATAAGGAAGTTTCACACAATATAAAAAATCAGTTCCAATATATAACCTGTATATAATGGAATATTATTCAGCCTTAAGGACTAAGGAAATCCTTCCATTTGCTACAACATGGATGAAACAGGAGGACATTTACTTAAGTGAAGTAAGCCAGAATGAGAAAGATAAATACTGTATAATATCACTTGTATGTTGAATCTAAAAAAGTCAAACTTATAAGAGAAGGGGGTAGAATTGTGGTTGCCAGGTGCTGGAGTTTGGGGGTAATGAAGAGATAATGGTCAAAGGTACAGTTTCAGTTATGCAGTATGAATAAGTGCTAGAGATCTAAGGTACACCACGGTGACTATAGTTGATAATATTGTGTACTTGAAAGTTGCTAAGAGTAAAGCTTAAGTGTTCTCACCACACACACTAAAATGGTAACTAGGTGAGATGAGGGAAATAATTAGCTTGATTTTGTAAACATTTCACATGTATACATATATCAAAACATCGCGTTGTACACCTTAAATATACAAAATTTTTATCAAATATACCTCAATAAACCTGGGGAAAAAAGATAAAATAGTCCAATGCAGAGAACAGAATGGTGGTTTCTAGGGGCTTAGAAATGGGGTGATGTTGGTCAAAGGGTACAGAGTTTCAGATATACAAGATAAGTAAGTTCTGGAGATCTACTGTAGAAACAAACACAAACCCCTAAACATAAGACCTGAAACTGTAAAACTCCTAAAGAAAAATGGGGATAGATTCATGACATTAGTCTAGACAATGATTTCATTGATATGACACCAAAAGCATGGGTGACAAAAGCAAAAATAGTCAAGTGGAACTACTTCAAACTAAAGTTCTGTACAGCAAAGGAAACAATAGAGTGAAAAGGCAACCTACAGAATAGGAGAAAATATTTGCAAATCATATATCTGATATAAGAGGTTAATATCCAAAATATATACAGAGCAACAGTTTTAAAAAATTAATAACTTGATTTAAAAATTAGCTAAAGACTTGAATAGATATTTCTCCAAAGAAGACATACAAATGGCCAACAGGTATATATGAAAAGGTGCTCAACATCACTAATCGTCAGGTAAATGCAAATAAAAACTACAAGGAGATATCACCTCACAAATGTCAGGATGACTATTATCAAAAAACCACAAGACAAGAAGTGTTGGTGAGCTGGTGAGGATGTGGAGAAATTGAAACCCTTGTACACTATTGGCGGGAATTCAAAGTGTTGGAGCAGCTATGGAAAACAATGTGGAGGTTCCTCAAAAAAGTAAAAATAGAACTACCATATGATCCAGCAATCCTACTTCTGGGTATTTATCCCAAAGGGTCAAAATCAGGGTATTGAGATATCTTCACTCCCATGTTCATTATAGCATTATTCACACTATTCAAGGTGTGAAAACAACCTATTGACAGATGAATGGATAAAGAAAATATACATATATGCAATGTAATTTTATAATATATATTACTATATGATATAACATATATTAGATATTTAGCCTATCACATTTTTTAGGATGGATAATATTACATTAAATATATAAATGTATATATAAGTATATAAATGTTTCTTATATAAATAAAATACAGAATATTATTCAGCCTCAGAAAATAAGCAAATTCTGCAGTATGTGCCAACATGGATGAACCTTGAGAATATTATGCTAAGTGAAATAAGCCAATCACAGAAAAACAAGCTATATGACTCCACTATTGTATGAGGTATCTAAAATAGTCAAATTCATACAATCAAAGAGTGTAATCATGGTTGCCAGAGGCTGGGGGGAGGGGGAAGTGAAGAGTTACTAATCAATGAGCATAAAGTTTCAGTTCATCAAGATGAATTAATTCTTGAGATCTACTATATACATCATTGTACCTAGATCCAACAATACTGTATTATACAGTTAAAAATTTGTTAAGAGTTAAAAATTTGTTAAGAAGGTGTATCTAGGGCTTCCCTGGTGGTGCAGTGGTTAAGAATCTGCCTGCCAATGCAGAGGACACGGGTTCGAGCCCTGGTCTCGGAAGATCCCACATGCTGCAGAGCAACTAAGCCCGTGAGCCACAACTACTGAGCCTGCGCGTCTGGAGCCTGTGCTCCGCAACGGGAGAGGCCGCGACAGTGAGAGGCGATGAAGAGTGGCCCCCGCTCGCCGCAACTGGAGAAAGCCCTCACACAGAAACAAAGACCCAACACAGCCAAAATAAATAAATTAATTAATTAATTTTTTTTAAAGGTGTATTTCATGTTAAATAGTCTTACCACAATTTTAAATTTTAAATAAGTAAATAAATATTTCAACAGACATTGATAATGTCCCCTTGGGGCAACACAGTCACCTGTTGAGAACCACTTCATTTTTAAAACAGTGTATCAAAAATTTTTTGATAAAATGCAATATTAAAAGAGACCTAAGTCAATACTATAAAAGGCAGAAAAAGGAATGTGGAAAGAATATATGTGACATGAACACAAGGCAAGGTAGCCTCAGAGAGTGGCAGCATTTGGATCGAAATATTTCCTGGATGATACAGGATGACAACTTGTATTTTCAGAGTGGGCACAGGGGTGCCCCTCAGCACGACCAGCCTCATGAGTGGCTCCCAGGGCATTAAGCTTTTCCCCAGTAAACTGGGGTGGATGGAGCTCAGACCGGCTCCCAAAAGTGCATTGGCTTCCTTTATTTCCTTTGTTGGATCTTTAATCTCTTGGTAAATACCTTTGTTCCTATGAAAGTAGTACATTGAACAGCCAAAGCTTAAGTGTAATAATAAATTATGGGTATGTTCCTTACTCTTTCCAGACAGATTTCTAAGCCCTCTACTTACAGTTATAGTCTCTACAATTGACTATGTGTTTGGGCCCCATTGTCTGGGGTAGTGTCACCATGGTCTTCGTCCTACATAGGTTGAAGCCATGAGTCCAATCCAGTCACAAAAAAACAGCCCTTCCCCCAATCCTAGCCATGAAAACAGAGCCACACACATCATCTTATACCTAGTGAGGTGTTGCTTCCTTTTCCTCACCCTCTTTCATTTTGACTGTTTAGAGGACTCTATTGTTATTTTAGGCCAGTGAGTGGTGAACATATCTTGTTTGTTGCTTCATGTTTCTCAACATTTGGCCCTTTTATAGTCATCGTCAGTGATACCCATGTCTCTCAGTTTTGCTTTGCTTCCTGGACAGTGAAACTGTAACTGTATGACTCTGTTCTCCAAAGGGCATTCAATCATTCTTTCCATCATCTGTTAATATTTAGGAGTTTCAGATTCTCCCTAGGAATCTGTGATTCAATGAACAGTGGATGGAGAAATAATGTCCCAGAACTCATAAATCCTATAACAGATGTACACGTTAACATTATGCATATAATTAATTATATAAAGATTACTAGAATTAACTATGCTAGGTTCTTCAATGAAGAAATTCACGAAATTCTGAAATAGTGTGGTAGAGGAAAATTTTTTGTTTGGAGATCTGAAAGAAGCCTCTCACTATGAAAGTTTGTGATGGATTTTCTAAGCATAGTTCAGGTGCTTCTGACATTAGGACAACCAACTGGAAGAATCTCATGGAAGTCTTGTGCAGCCTCAGGGTAATGGTAGAAATCTTATGTGTTTTGAGAATAATAGAGACATGGGTAGGACAGCACGATATGAAACTGGAAAGAAAATCAACAGATGGTTCTGGAGATAGACCAAGAATTCTGAAGTTTGTCTTAAGAAAAATTATAGGCTAATGAAGGGGTCCAATCAGGTAAGTAAAAATGAATTTTACTGCCATGTACATGCGCAGGGCTAGCCTTTCCTTCTGTGCACTTACACACTGCCTGCCTGAAACCTATCAATAGTCTCCATTGCTTTGTGCACACCTGTAGCAAGATCCTGCAGCTACAGAAGGGCATGCCAACAGCCAAGGCCCCCACAGTTGCTTGTAGGCCTGAATTAGGCCCTCTCTCCTGCTACAGGCCTACACCACTGGGCTTACTTACAGCTAGCCTCCTGAAGCTTTGTACATGCACTGCCTGGCCCAAACCCCCATTACTGGCCTCCAGTGCTGTGGCACATGGCTGGGGAGATCCTGCAGCCACAGTAGTGCATGTCAGCACCCAGGGCCTCCACAGCTCCTTGTGGCCTCAGATTTGACCCTATCTCATGTCACTGACCTGCACTACTGGATTCACCTTCAGCTAGCCCCTCCAGCTGTATGCCTGCATACCCCCAACCTAACTCTTAACCTCAAGCCTCTACTACATGCACCCACGGCAAGACACAACAGCCCTGGTTGTGCACATTGCCAGTGCACTCACAGTTGACCCTGGCCTTTACAGTTTACCCTGGCCCCCACCGCTACACATGTGTCTGGAACTGGCCCCTGACAGTTTACATGCACCTGCAGCTGGCCCCCACAGGTAAGCATATACACAACACCAGCTCTGGCTACCACTGCTCCGTGCCTTGTTCCCTAGCCACTGGACCTGGAGGTGCTGCTGAGGACCCCAAAACTCCTTGCAGCCTCTGTGGACCCCCTACATCACTCACCAATGACCATGAAGTTGTTGATGCCTTGTACCCCAGCAGCCTGAGCCAGAGTCACCACTCCCACCCAGACCCAGAGACAACATACATATTCACACTTCATGCCATGCAGCACTAGAACCAGGGTCTCAACATGTTCCAGCATGCCTCCACCTGCAGGTGAAGTTCTTTCCTTTCCAAAGTCCATAAAGTCTGGAAGAAGTGACTTCTTCTTCAAATGGACAGACACCCATGCAAAGCTACAGAGATCATGAAGAATCAGGGAAACATGATACCACCAAAGGAACACAGTAAACATCCTATAACTGACTCACACAAAAAAGGCGCTACATGAATTGCCTGACAAATAATTCAAAATAGTTGATCTAAAGATGCTCAGAGAGCTACAAGAGAACAGTTAAACAGTTTAACAAAATCAGGAAAACAATACAAGAACAAAATGAGAAGTTCAACAAAGATAGAGAGCTTTAAATAAAAAGACCAAACAGTTTTGGAGCTGAATAATACAATGACTGAACTGAAGAATTCAATAGAGAGCTTTAACATCAAAATAGCATAAGGAGAAGAAAGAACTGGTGAGCTCAAAGGCAGATTATTTAAAATTATCCTATCAGAAGGAGAAAGAGAAAAAAAGAATAAAAGATGAAAAAGAAGATTGAGAACTACAGAACGTATGGGACACCATTAAGAGAAGCAATCTATGCATCATTGGAATACCAGAAGGAGAAGAGAGAGAGAAAGAAAGACTCTTTAAAAAAAATAATGTCTTGAGAGCTTCCCAAACCTGGGGAGAGATACTGACATCCAAGTTCATGAAGCTAATAGATAAACCAAAACATTTCACTCTAAAACAGTCATCTCCAAAATACCATAAAATTGTGTAAAATCAAAGACTGAGAATTTTCAAAGCATCAAGAGAAACAAATTTTCTCTCATATAAAGGAACCCCCAGGGACTTCCCTGGTGGTCCAGTGGCTGGGACTCCGCACTCCCAATGCAGGGGGCCTGGGTTCTACCCCTGGTCGGGGAACTAGATCCCACATGCCGCAACTAAGAGTTCTCATACCACAACTAAAGATCCCACATGCCGCAACTAAAAGATCCCACACGCCACAACTTAGGATCCCACATGCTGCAAAGAAGACCCCACATGCAGCAGCGAGGATTCCGCATGCCTTGGCTTGGACCTGGTGCAGCCAAATATAGATAGATAGATAGATAGATAGATAGATAGATAGATAGATAGATAGATAGATAGATAGATAGATAGATAGATAGATAGATATTTTTAAAAGAATATAACACTTAAAAAAAAAAAAAGGAACCCCCATAAGTCTATCAGCGATATCTAAGCAGAATTTTTCAGCCCAGGAGATAATGAGATGATATATTCAAAGTGCTGAAAGAAAAAAACTGCCAACCAAGAATACTTTACCCAGCAAAATTGTCCTGTAGAAATGAAGGTGAGATAGACTTTACCAAAAAAAGAAAAGCTGAGGGAGTTCATGACCACTAGACCTGCCTTACAAGAACTGCTGAAATGAGTTCTTCAAGCTGAAACAAAAAAGTTCCTAAGTAGAAACAGAAAAACATGAAAATAGTACTACACACTGGTAAAGGTAAGTATATAGTTAAGAGTCACAATACTCTAATATTGTAACATGGTGGTGTGTTAAACACTTGACTGTAGTATAAAGGTTACATGACAAAAGCATTAAAAATAGCTGTAGCTACAAAAATTTGGTAATGGATACACAATATTAAAAGATACAAATTGTGACATCAAAAGCATAATGATGGTTGGGTGGAGTAAAAGGGTAGAGTTTTTTTATGCAATCAAAGTTAAGTTGTCATTGGCTTAAAACAGACTGTTACAGCAATAAGATATTTCACGTAGCACTCAAGGTAACAAAATAAAGACTTATAGTAGATAAACACAAGATAAAGAGAAGGGACTCAAAGTATACCACTATAGAAAATCATAAATTCACAAAGGACGGCAACAGAGAGGAAAAAAGAAAGGACTACAATACAGCCAGAAAACAACTGCAAGCAAGATGGCAAATGCAAGTCCCTATCAATAATTACTTTAAATATAAATGTATTAAATTCTGTAATCAAGAGACACAGAATGGCTGAGTGGATAAAAAAAAATCAAGAGAGGAGGGGCAAGATGGCAGAAGAGTAAGACACGGACATCACCTTCCTTCCCACAGATACAGTAGAAATACATCTACACGTGGAACTGCTCCTACAGAACACCCACTGAACGCTGGCAGAAGACGTCAGACCTCCCAAAAGGCAAGAAACTCCCCACGTACCTGGGTAGGGCAAAAGAAAAAAGAAATAACAGAGACAAAAGAATAGGGACGGGACCTGCACCAGTGGGAGGGAGCTGTGAAGGAGGAAAGGTTTCCACACACTAGGAAGCCCCTTCGTGGGCAGAGGCTGCGGGTGGCAGAGGGGGGAAGCTTCGGAGCCACGGAGGAGAGCGCAGCCACAGGGGTGCGGAGGGCAAAGCGGAGAGATTCCCGCACGGAGGATCGGTGCTGAGTAGCACTCACCAGCCTGAGAGGCTTGTCTGCTCAGCCGCCGGGGCAGGCGGGGGCTGGGAGCTGAGGCTCAGGATTTGGTGCTAGCCGGGAGGGAGTCCGGGAAAAAGTCTGCAGCTGCCGAAGAGGCAAGAGACTTTTTCTTGCCTCTCTGTTTTGCGGCGCGCAAGGAGAGGGGATTCAGAGCGCTGCCTAAACGAGCTCCAGAGACGGGCGCAAGCCGCGGCTATCAGCGCGGATCCCACAGCAACAGGGGCGCAGAGGGAAAAGCGGAGAGATTCCCGCACAGAGGCTCGGCGCCGAGCAGCGCTCACCAACCCGAGAAGCTTGTCTGCTCACCCGCCGGGGCGGGCGGGGACTGGGAGCTGAGGCTCGGGCTTTGGTGCTAGCCGGGAGGGAGTCCGGGAAAAAGTCTGCAGCTGCTGAAGAGGCAAGAGACTATTTCTTGCCTCTTTGTTTCGCAGCGCGCAAGGAGAGGGGATTCAGAGCGCCGCCTAAATGAGCTCCAGAGACGGGCGCGAGCCTCGGCTATCAGCGCGGACCCCAGAGGCGGGCGCGAGCCGCGGCTAACAGCGCGGACCCCAGAGATGGGCGCGAGCCGCGGTTATCAGCGCGGACCCCAGAGACGGGCAGGAGACGCTAAGGCTGCTGCTGCCGCCACCAAGAAGCCTGTGTGCGAGCACAGGTCACTCTCCACACTGCCCCTCCCGGGAGCCTGAGCAGCTTGCCACTGCCAGGGTCCCGTGATCCAGGGACAACTTCCCCGGGAGAACGCACTGTGCGCCTCAGGCTGCTGCAATGTCACGCCGGCCTCTGCCGCCGCAGGCTCGCCCCGCCTCCTCTGTACCCCTCCCTCCCCCCGGCCTGAGTAAGCCAGAGCCCCTCAAGCAGCTGCTCCTTTAGCCCCGGTCTGTCTGGGTGGGGAACAGACGCCCTCAGGCGACCTACATGCAGAGGCGGGTCCAAATCCAAAGCTGAATGCCAGGAGCTGTACGAACAAAGAAGAGAACGGGAAATCTCTCCCAGCAGCCTCAGAAGCAGCGGATTAAAGCTCCACAAACAACTTGATGTGCCTGCATCTGTTGAATACCTGAATAGACAACGAATCATCCCAAATTCAAGAGGTGGACTTTGGGAGCAGGATATATTAATTTTTCCCCTTTTCCTTTTTTTGTGAGTGTATATGTGTATGCTTCTCGGTGAGATTTTGTCTGTATAGCTTTGCTTTCACCATTAGTCCTACGGTTAGGTCCGTCCGTGGTTTTTTTTTTTTTTTTTTAACTTAAAAGAATTTTTTTTCCTAATAAATGTTTTCTTAATAATTTTTTCCTTATTTTCTATTTTTAGAAATTAAAAAAATTTTTAATAAGTTTTTTCATATTTTTTATTTTAAAAAATAAAAAAAAAATTTTTCTTAATAAATTTTTTCTTAATATTTTTTTTCTTATTTGTTACTATAAAAAATTAATAAATCTATTTTTAAAAATTAAAAAAAAATTTTTTTCTGAATACATTTATTCTGAAAATTTTTTTTTCTTTTTATTATAATAGCTTTATTTTATTTTATTTTATCCTTTTTCTTTCTTTCTATTTTTTTCTCCCTTTTATTCTGAGCTGTGTGGATGAAAGGCTCTTGGTGCTCCAGCCAGGCATCAGGGCTGTGCCTCTGAGGTGGGAGAGCCAACTTCAGGACACTGGTCCACAAGAGACCTCCCAGCTCCACGTAATACCAAATGGCGAAAATCTCTCAGAGATCTCCATCTCAACATCAAGACCCAGCTTCACTCAACGACCAGCAAGCTACAGAGCTGGACACCCTATGCCAAACAACTAGCAAGACAGGAACACAGCCCCATCCATTAGCAGAGAGGCTGCCTAAAAACATAATAAGGCCACAGACACCCCAAAACACACCACCAGACGTGGACGTGCCCACCAGAAAGACAAGATCCAACCTCATCCACCAGAACACAGGCACTAGTCCCCTCCACCAGGAAGCCTACACAACCCACTGAACCAACCTTAGCCACTGGGGACAGATACCAAAAACAACGGGAACTACGAACATGCAGCCTGTGAAAAGGAGACCCCAAACACAGTAAGATAAGCAAAATGAGAAGACAAAAAACCACACAGCAGGTGAAGGAGCAGGGTCAAAACACACCAGACCTAACAAATGAAGAGGAAATAGGCAGTCTACCTGAAAAAGAATTCAGAATAATGATAGTAAAGATGATCCAAAATCTTGGAAATAGAATAGACAAAATGCAAGAAACATTTAACAAGGATGTAGAAGAACTAAAGAGGAACCAAGCAATGATGAAAAACACAATAAATGAAATTAAAAATACTCTAGATGGGATCAATAGCAGAATAACTGAGGCAGAAGAACGCATAAGTGACCTGGAAGACAGAATGGTGGAATTCACTGCTGCGGAACAGAATAAAGAAAAAAGAATGAAAAGAACTGAGGACAGTCTCAGAGACCTCTGGGACAACATTAAACGCACCAACATTCGAATTATAGGGGTCCCAGAAGAAGAAGAGAAAAAGAAAGGGACTGAGAAAATATTTGAAGAGATTATAGTTGAAAACTTCCCTAATATGGGAAAGGAAATAGTTAATCAAGTCCTGGAAGCACAGAGAGTCCCATACAGGATAAATCCAAGGAGAAACACGCCAAGACACATATTAATCAAACTATCAAAAATTAAATATAAAGAAAACATATTAAAAGCAGCAAGGGAAAAACAACAAATAACACACAAGGGAATCCCCATAAGGTTAACAGCTGATCTTTCAGCAGAAACTCTGCAAGCCAGAAGGGAGTGGCAGGATATACTTAAAGTCATGAAGGAGAAAAACCTACAACTAAGGTTACTCTACCCAGCAAGGATCTCATTCAGATTTGATGGAGAAATTAAAACCTTTACAGACAAGCAAAAGCTGAGAGAGTTCAGCACCACCAAACCAGCTTTACAACAAATGCTAAAGGAACTTCTCTAGGCAAGAAACACAAGAGAAGGAAAACACCTACAATAACAAACCCAAAACATTTAAGAAAATGGGAATAGGAACATACATATCAATAATTACCTTAAATGTAAATGGATTAAATGCTCCCACCAAAAGACACAGACTGGTTGAATGGATACAAAAACAAGACCCATATATATGCTGTCTACAAGAGACCCACTTCAGACCTAGTGATACTTACAGACTGAAAGTGAGGGGATGGAAAAAGATATTCCATGCAAATGGAAATCAAAAGAAAGCTGGAGTAGCAATTCTCATATCACACAAAATAGACTTTAAAATAAAGACTATTACAAGAGACAAAGAAGGACACTATATAATGATCAAGGGATCGATCCAAGAGGAAGATATAACAATTGTAAATATTTATGCACCCAACATAGGAGCACCTCAATACATAAGACAAAAACTAACAGCCATAAAAGGGGAAATCGACAATAACACAATCATAGTAGGGGACTTTAACACCCCACTTTCACCAATGGACAGATCATCCAAAATGAAAATAAATAAAGAAACACAAGCTTTAAATGATACATTAAACAAGATGGACTTAATTGATATTTATAGGACATTCCACCCAAAAACAACAGAATACACATTTTTCTCAAGTGCTCATGGAACATTCTCCAGGATAGATCATATCTTGGGTCACAAATCAAGCCTTGGTAAATTTAAGAAAATTGAAATCGCATCAAGTATCTTTTCTGACCACAACGCTATGAGACTAGATATCAATTACAGGAAAAGATCTGTAAAAAATACAAACACATGGAGGCTACACAATACACTACTTAATAACGAAGTGATCACTGAAGAAATCAAAGGGGAAATCAAAAAATACCTAGAGACAGGCTGACGCGGGGCTGGCGGCGAGGTGGCCCCGGGCTACGGCTGCGCCCCTCGCGGTCCGCAGAAGACTTAACCAATGGCTCATATGATGATATCCTAAATGCTGAACAACTTCAGAAACTCCTTTACCTGCTTGAATCTACTGAGGATCCTGTCATTATCGAAAGAGCTTTGGTCACTCTGGGTAACAATGCAGCCTTTTCAGTCAACCAAGTCATGATTCGTGAATTGGGTGGTATTCCAATCGTTGGAAGCAAAATCAACAATCCCAACCAGAGTATTAAAGAGAAAGCTTTAAATGCACTGAATAACCTGAGTGTGAATATTGAAAATCAAATAAAGATAAAGGTGTACGTCAGTCAAGTCTGTGAGGATGTCCTCTCCGGCCCCCTGAACTCCGCTGTGCAGCTGGCCGGACTAAGGTTGTTAACAAACATGACGGTGACCAATGACCACCAGCACATGCTTAGCAGTTACATTACAGACCTGTTCCACTTGTTGCTCACTGGAAATGGAAGCACCAAGGTTCAAGTTTTAAAACTGCTTTTGAATTTGTCGGAAAATCCAGCCATGACAGATGGACTCCTTGGTGCCAAAGTGGATTCATCATTCCTTTCCCTTTATGATGGCCATGTAGCAAAGGAGATTCTTCTTCGAGTTCTCACACTGTTTCAGAATATAACTACCTGCCTCGAAAAGGAAGGCCATTTAGCTATTCAGCCAACTTTCACTGAAGGTTCACTGTTTTACCTGTTATATGGAGACGAATGTGCCCAGAAAATGAGAGCTTTAGTTTTTCACCATGATGCAGATGTGAAGGAAAAGGTAACAATGATACCAAAATTCTAACTGGTTGGTCATATTTTTCCAAAGAGTAATGCAGTCTAGAAATAATACACATAAACTTCTCATTTTTCACCTTCCTTACAAAGGGATTCTTTCAACTGCTGAATTTAAACAGTAAATAACACCTTTCATCATTAACACAGCTACAACTTGCCCTGGTCTCCTGGTTTATTTTGGACCATTTTATTGATACCAAAATGAATATAAGAGCTTGTTCTGAAACCATTTTCTTTGTTTTTTATTTTGCTTTTTGCTAAGCTACTTCAGTTATTTCCTCTACACGGAGTGACAGTGACCTTTTTATGTGTAAGCTACCCTTCCACTGTTGGCAGTGATTTGCAGTTATTCATCTGGGACAGCAGCAGTATGTTTCATAAGCGCCCTAGGAAGGACCTTGTTCTTTTAGTAGTGATGAGATCGATCCCATACTCCCAAGGCCACCTGCCACTCTTTCAGGTCTGTTCTAATCAATCATTAGAATCTATTCTAGTCCATGAAAACTGTAAACTGTTAGGAGAAATGTTTCCTAGTACTCACCCACTCCCATTCAGTTTGATGTGTATAACATACTGGGATCAATCAAAATCTATCCAAATGCAATTGGTTAAATCAGTTATATAGTCTTTTTAAAAGAATGAAGCAAGTCTGAATGTGCTGATGTGGAAAGACATCCATGAAATATGGTTGTTTTTCAAAATACATATTGTAGAAAAATATGACCCCATTTATGGTTTTTTTAAATCAAAAAATTTATGCTTATATATGGACAGAACACTTCTATCAATCATTCATATATAGGCATTTGGGTATATATACCTAGAATGAAAGCCAGACTCCTGAGAATAGGATTAGGGAGTGAGGAAATGACTTTTCTATGTACACCTTCTTCTAGTGTTTGAGTTTTTAACTCTGGGCATAAATTTCATAAATTTTTTTAAATAAAGAAGAAGAATGTCTGTCACAGGATTATTTTCTCCACTTAATTGAAAGAAGTTTTATTCATTAATTTTCACCCATATTTTTTACATGATTAAAATTACAAGATATGAAAAATTCTCAGCAGTTATTTTTAATAGTATTTTTATCCCATAAGCTACTCTAACAATTTATTGATATATTTGAATTCAGCCAGGTTCCCCCCCCACAGGTTTTGTAATCAAGTTCATAACCACCACCATGCTTAGTTATTAAGTAAATCAATTTGTAAGCAGAAGCTTTCCTATTCATGTATTTAAGGCAAAGCTTTAAGAGAAGAGTACTTTAAATTTCATTTGTAAATACATAGATTTCCATAGGAAGTCACAAATCCTCAAACAGAAAAATGTGCTTTCTCAGGGTTATCCTGATACAGAAATGAAACTTGGGAGACATATTTTTACAGTAGAAATATGAGGAAAACATGAAAATTCTAAATTAGCTACAGCAGTAATAATGTACATTATGAAGGCTAAGGATCATTTATCAAGTGATGCAAACATAAGTATTAATTCCCTGAAAGGCACATTTCTTTATAACAATTTTGCTTAATCTTCCTCCTTGTTTAATGAAAATATATATTCAAAATGTACACACATTAAAACGAAGATTTGAAAAAAAAAAAAATACCTAGAAACAAATGACAATGGAGACACGATGACCCAAAACCTATGGAATGCAGCAAAAGCAGTGCTAAGAGGGAAGTTTATAGCAATACAAGCCTACATCAAGAAACAGGAAACATCTCGAATAAACAACCTAACCTTGCACCTAAAGCAATTAAAGAAAGAAGAGCAAAAAAACCCCAAAGCTAGCAGAAGGAAAGAAATCATAAAGATCAGATCAGAAATAAATGAAAAATGAAGGAAACAATAGCAAAAATCAATGAAACTAAAAGCTGGTTCTTCGAGAAGATAAACAAAATTGATAAACCATTAGCCAGACTCATTAAGAGAAAAAGGGAGAAGACTCAAATCAATAGAATTAGAAATGAAGAAGGAGAAGTAACCACTGACACTGCAGAAATACAAACGATCATGAGAGATTACTACAAGCAACTCTATGCCAATAAAATGGACAACCTGGAAGAAATGGACAGATTCTTAGAAATGCACAACCTGCCGAGACTGAACCAGGAAGAAATAGAAAATATGAACAGACCAATCACAAGCACTGAAATTGAAACTGTGATTAAAAATCTTCCAACAAACAAAAGCCCAGGACCAGATGGCTTCACAGGCGAATTCTATCAAACATTTAGAGACGAGCTAACACCTATCCTTCTCAAACTCTTCCAAAATATTGCAGAGGGAGGAACACTCCCCAACTCATTCTACGAGGCCACCATCACCCTGATACCAAAACCAGACAAAGATGTCACAAAGAAAGAAAACTACAGGCCAATATCACTGATGAACATAGATGCAAAAATCCTCAACAAAATACTAGCAGACAGAATCCAACAGCACATTAAAAGGATCATACACCATGATCAAGTGGGGTTTATCCCAGGAATGCAAGGATTCTTCAATATACGCAAATCAATCAACGTGATAAATCATATTAACAAATTGAAGAATAAAAACCATATGATCATATCAATAGATGCAGAGAAAGCTTTCGACAAAATTCAACACCCATTTATGATAAAAGCCCTGCAGAAAGTAGGCATAGAGGGAACTTTCCTCAACATAATAAAGGCCATATATGACAAACCCACAGCCAACATTGTCCTCAATGGTGAAAAACTGAAACCATTTCCACTAAGATCAGGAACAAGACAAGGTTGCCCACTCTCACCACTATTATTCAACATAGTTTTGGAAGTGTTAGCCACAGCAATCAGAGAAGAAAAAGAAATAAAAGGAATCCAAATCGGAAAAGAAGAAGTAAAGCTGTCACTGTTTGCAGATGACATGATACTATACATAGAGAATCCTAAAACTGCTACCAGAAAACTACTAGAGCTAATCAATGAATTTGGTAAAGTAGCAGGATACAAAATTAATGCACAGAAATCTCTTGCATTCCTATATACTAATGATGAAAAATCTGAAAGTGAAATTAAGAAAACACTCCCATTTACCACTGCAACAAAAAGAATAAAATATCTAGGAATAAACCTACCTAAGGAGACAAAAGACCTGTATGCAGAAAATTATAGGACACTGATGAAAGAAATTAAAGATGATACAAATAGATGGAGAGATATACCATGTTCTTGGATTGGAAGAATCAACATTGTGAAAATGACTCTACTACCCAAAGCAATCTACAGATTCAATGCAATCCCTATCAAACTACCACTGGCATTTTTCACAGAACTAGAACAAAAAATTTCACAATTTGTATGGAGACACAAAAGACCCCGAATAGCCAAAGCAATCTTGAGAACGAAAAATGGAGCTGGAGGAATCAGGCTCCCTGACTTCAGACTATATTACAAAGCTACAGTAATCAAGACAGTTTGGTACTGGCACAACAACAGAAATATAGATCAATGGAACAGGATAGAAAGCCCAGAGATAAACCCACGCACATATGGTCACCTTATCTTTGATAAAGGAGGCAAGCATATACAGTGGAGAAAAGACAGCCTCTTCAATAAGTGGTGCTGGGAAAATTGGACAGGTACATGTAAAAGTATGAAATTAGAACACTCCCTGACACCATACACAAAAACAAACTCAAAATGGATTAAAGACCTAAGTGTAAAGCCAGACACTATCAAACTCTCAGAGGAAAACATAGGCAGAACACTCTATGACATAAATCACAGCAAGATCCTTTTTGACCCAGCTCCTAGAGAAATGGAAATAAAAACACAAATAAACAAATGGGACCTAATGAAATTTAAAAGCTTTTGCACAGCAAAGGAAACCATAAACAAGACAAAAAGACAACCCTCAGAATGGGAGAAAATATTTGCAAATGAAGCAACTGACAAAGGATTAATCTCCAAGATTTACAAGCAGCTCATGCAGCTCAATAACAAAAAAACAAACAACCCAATCCAAAAATGGGCAGAAGACCTAAATAGACATTTCTCCAAAGAAGATATACAGATGGCCAACAGACACATGAAAGAATGCTCAACATCATTAATCATTAGAGAAATGCAAATCAAAACTACAATGAGGTATCATCTCACACCGGTCAGAATGGCCATCGTCAAAAAATCTACAAACAATAAATGCTGGAGAGGGTGTGGAGAAAAGGGAACACTCTTGCACTGTTGGTGGGAATGTAAATTGATACAGCCACTATGGAGAACAGTATGGAGGTTCCTTAAAAAACTAAAAATAGACCTACCATACGACCCAGCAATCCTACTACTGGGCATATACCCTGAGAAAACCAGAATTCAAAAAGAGTCATGTACCAAAATGTTCATTGCAGCTCTATTTACAATAGCCAGGACATGGAAGCAACCTAAGTGTCCATCATCGGATGAATGGATAAAGAAGATGTGGCACATATATACAATGGAATATTACTCAGCCATAAAAAGAAATGAAATGGAGGTATTTGTAATGAGGTGGATGGAGTTAGAGTCTGTCATACAGAGTGAAGTAAGTCAGAAAGAGAAAAACAAATACAGTATGCTAACACATATATATGGAATCTAAGGGAAAAAAAAAGGTCATGAAGAACCTAGTGGCAAGATGGGAATAAAGACACAGACCTACTAAAGAATGGACTTGAGGATTTGGGGAGGGGGAGGGGTGAGATGTGACAGGGTGAGAGAGTGTCATGGACATATATACACTACCATATGTAAAATAGATAGCTAGTGGGAAGCAGCCGCATAGCACAGGGAGATCAGCTCGGTGCTTTGTGACCGCCTGGGGGGGTGGGATGGGGAGGGTGGGAGGGAGGGAGATGCGGGAGGGAGGAGATATGGGAACGTGTGTATATGTGTAGCTGATTCACTTTGTTATAAAGCAGAAACTAACACACCATTGTGAAGCAATTATACTTCAATAAAGATGTTTAAAAAAATTTTTAAAAAAATAAAAAAAAATAAAAAAAAATCAAGATCCAACTAGGTGCACAGAGGAGATTCACTTCATCTTCAGGGACACACATAGGCTCAAAGTGAAGGGATGGAAAAGGATATTCCATGCAAATGAAAACTAAAAGACAGCACAGATAACTATGCTTATATCAGACAAAACAGACCTTAATTCAAAAAGTTTAATAGCAAAGAAGTTCATTATATAATAGTAAACAGTTCAGTTCATTCATTAAGAGGATATAATGGTGCACAGAGGAGATTCACTTCATCTTCAGGGACACACATAGGCTCAAAGTGAAGGGATGGAAAAGGATATTCCATGCAAATGAAAACTAAAAGACAGCACAGATAACTATACTTATATCAGACAAAACAGACCTTAATTCAAAAAGTTTAATAGCAAAGAAGTTCATTATATAATAGTAAACAGTTCAGTTCATTCATTAAGAGGATATAATAATTGTAAATATATATGCACCCAACATTGGAGAACCTAAATATATTAGGCAAATAGTAACAGACTGAAGAGAGTAATAGACAACAATACAATAATAGAAGGGGACTTCAACCCCACTTTCAATAGTGAATAGAAAATCCAGAGAGAAAATCAGTAAGAAAACATTGGATTTGAACTATACACATGGAATGTGTATACCCAAGTGCACATGGAATGTTCTCCAGGATAGATAATATGTTAGGTCATAAAACAAGTTTCAACAAATTCAAAAAGATTGAAATCATACCAAGTACCTTTTCTGACCACAAAGGTATCAACTAGAAATCAATAACAGAAAGAAAACTGAAAAGTTCAAAAACATGTGGAAGTTAAACATATAATCTAAAATAACCAAAGATGAAAACAAAAGGGAAATTTGAAAAAATACCTTGAAAAAGAGGAAAATAAAAACACAACATACCAAAACTAAGGGATGCAGCAAAAGCAGTGCTAAGAGGGAACTTCATAGTGAGTAATGCCTGCATTAGAAAAAAGATCCCAAATAAACAATCTAACTTTTCACCTCTAAGAATTAGAAAAAGAACAAACTAAACCCAAAGTTAGCAAATGGAAGGAGATAAAGAACAGAGTGAATATGTAAAATACAGAAACAATGGAGAATCAATGAGACCAAGAGTCGATGTTTTTGAAAGATAAAACTGACAAACTTTTACTTAGACTTAACAAGGAAAAAAGGAAGAGCACTCAAACTAATTAAAAACGATAGAGGAGACATTACAACTGATTCCACAAAATACTATGAAGACTACAGTGAAGAATTACATGCCAACAAATTATGAAATGAATAAGTTCTTAGAAACATACAAGCTATTAAGTCTGAATCAAGAAGAAATAGAAAATCTGAGGAGACTAGAAATGAGTAAGGATATTGAAGCAGTAATCAAAATACTCGCCCAAAATAAAAGCCCAGGACCAAATGATGTCATTGGTGAATTCTACTAAACACTTAAAGAAGAATTAATGCCAATCTTTTTCAAACTATTCCAAAAAGCTGAAGAGAAGGGAATATATCCAAACTCATTTTTACAAGGCCAGCATTATTCTGATACCAGAGCCAGATAAGGACACTACAAGAAAAGAAAACTACAGGCCTATATCCCTGATGAATATAAATGCAAAAATTCTCAACAAAATATTAGCCTCTGAATTCAAGAGCACAGTAAAAGGACCATATATCATGATCAAGTGGGATTTATCCCTGGGATATAAGGATGATTCAACATACACAAATCAATAAATGTAATACACCACATTGACAGAATGAAAGAAAAGAATTCTATGATCATCTCAATAGATGGAGAAAAAGCGTTTGATAAAATCAACATCTTTTCATGATAAGAACTCTCAACAAATTGCGTACAGAAGGAACATACCTCAACATAGTAAAGGCAATATATGACAAACCCACATCTAACACTATACACGATGGTGAAAGGTTAAAAGCTATTGCTCTAAGATCAGGGAAAAAGACAAGGGTGCCCATTATCACCAATCCTCTTTAACATAGTACTGGATGTCCAAGCAGAGTGATTTGGCAAGGAAAAAAAAAAAAGGTATTTAAATTGGAAAGGAAGGGGACTTCCCTTGTGGCACAGTGGTTAAGAATCCGCCTGCCAATGCAGAGGACATGAGTTCGCGCTCTGGTCTGGGAAGATCCCACATGCCACGGAGCAACTAAGCCCATGTGCCACAACTACTCAGCCTGCACTCTAGAGCCTGCGAGCCACAACCACTGAAGCCCACGTGCCCAGAGCCTGTGCTCTGCAACAAGAGAAGCCACCACAATGAGAAGCCTGCACACTGCAACAAAGAGTAGCCCCCACTCACTACAACTAGAGAAAGCCTGCGCACAGTAACAAAAACCCAATGCAGCCAAAACATAGTAATAATAATAAATAAATAAATTTATTAAAAAATTGGAAAGGAAGAAGTAAAATTGTCTCTCTTTGCTTATGACATGATCTTGTATAGAAAATCCTTATTGTCAAACCTAAGAAACAAGTTCAGGATAGTTTCAGAATACAAAATCAACATATAAAAATCAGTTGCATTTCTATACACTAACAATTAAATATCTGAAAATGACATATAACAATTCCACTTATAATAGTATCAAAAACAATAAACTACTTGGAATAAATTTAACCAAAGAGGTGAAATACCTGTACACCAAAACTGTAAGACATTAATTAAAGAAACTGAAGAAGACACACAAATGGAGAGATATCCCATGTTCATGGATTGAAAGAGTTAATATTGTGAAAATGCCCATGCCATCCAAAGCCATCTACAGATTTTTTAGATAATTTTATATTTACTTATTTATTTGGCTGTGTCAGGTCTTAGTTGCAGCATGCAGGATCTTCATTGTGGCATGCAGGATCTTTTCATTGCAGTGCACGGGCTCTTCATTGTGGCACACAGGCTTCTCTAGTTGCAGTGCGCGGGCTTCTCTCTAGTGGTGGCGCACGGTTCCAGAGCTCACAGGCTCAGTAGTTGTGGCATACAGGCTCTAGAGCATATGGGCTCAGTAGTTGCAGCACGCAGACTTAGTTGCCCTGCGGCATGTGGGCTCTTCGTTCCCCAGCCAGGGATCGAACCCACATCCCTTGCATTGGAAGATGGATTCTTAACCACTGGACCACCAGGGAAGTCCCACCACCTACAGATTTAACATAATCCCTATCAAAATTCCAATGGTATTCTTTATAAACCCGGCAGGGGGGGATCCTAAAATTTATATGGAACCACAAAAGCAGCTAAAGCAATCTTGAGAAAAAAGTAAAGCTGGTGGCATCACACTCCTGACTGCAAAATATGTTACAAACCTATAATAATTGAAACAGTACAGTAATGGCATAAAAATAGACACATAGACCAGTGCAACAGAATAAAGAGCCCAAAAATAAACCCATGTATATGTGGCCAACTAATATTTGACAAGGGAACCAAGAATACTCAATTGCAAATGTACTGTCTCTTTAATAAATGGTGTTGGGAAAACTGGATATTCACATGCAAAAGAATGTAACTGATCCCTATCTTACACCATTCACAAAAATTAATTTGAAATGGATTAAGGACTTAAATATAAGACCTGAAGCCATAAAACTCCCAGAGAAAAACATAGGGAAAAACTCCTTGAAATCAGTCTTGTCAATGATTTTTTAGATATCACACCAAAAGCACAAGCAACAAAAGCAAAAATCAACAACTGTAATATTACAACAATTACAAATCTTCTGCACAGAAAAAAAAATCAACAAAATAAAAAGGCAACCTAGAGAATGGAGAAAAAAACTGCAAGCCATATATCTGTATCTGATAAGGGATTAATATAAAAAATATATAAAGAGGGACTTCCCTAGTGGTCCAGTGGGTAGGACTCCACGCTCCCAATGCAGGGGGCCCGGGATCAATCCCTATTTCGGGAAGTAGATCGCACATGCCGCAACTGAGAGTCAGCATGCCATAACTAAGAAGTCTGCATGCCGCAACTAAAGATCCTGCATACCACAACGAAGATCCCACATGCCACAACTAAGACCCAGCAGAGCCAAAATAAATAAATATTTTTTAAAAAGATATCACTAAAAAATATATAAAGAACTCATGCAACTCAATAGAAAGAAAACAAACAACCTGAAAAATGCAGAGGAACTGAATAGACATTTTTACCAAGAAGATATACAAATGGCTAACAGGTACATGAAAATATGCTCAGCATCACTAAACATCAGATACATACAAATCAAATCCACAATGAGATATCACCTCACACCTGTTAGAATGACTATCATCCAAAGACAAGAGATAACAAGTGTTGGTGAGGATGTGGAGAAAAGGGAACCATTGTGCACTACTGGAGTGAATGTACATCAGTGCATCCATTTTGGAAAATAGTACGGGGGGGATCAAAAAATTAAAAATTGGACTCCCCTGGTGGTCCAGTGGTTAAGACTACACACTCCCACTGCAGGGGATGCGGGTTCGATCCCTGATCAGGGAGCTAAGATCCCACATGCCACACAGCGTGGCCAAAAAAAAAAAAAAAAATTAAAATAGAATTAGCATATGATCCAGCAATCCCACCTCTGGGTATATATCCAAAGGAAGTGAAAATAGGATCTTGAAGAGATATCTGCATTTCCATGGTCACTGCAGGATTATTCACTACAGCTAAGATGAAAACAATCTGAATGTCCATGAACAGATAAATTTATAAAGAAAATGTGGTATAGACATACAATGGGATATTATTCAGCCATGAGAAAATGGGAAATTCTGCCATTTGTGACCATATGGATGGATATACTAAAGTGAAATAAGACAGAGACAAATAAGACGAATATTGATACTATATGTCCTCATGTATTATGTACAATCTAAAAAAGCCAAACTCATAAAAACAGAGTAGAATGGTGGTTGCCTGAGACTGGGGATTGGAAAAATGCGGAGATGTTGGTCAAAGGGTACAAATTTCCAGTTAGAAGATGAATAAGTTATGGTTCATGGTTACAGTTAACAATAATGTATCATACACTTGAAAGTTGTTAGGAGAATAGACTTAAATGTTCTCAGCACAAAAAAGTAATGGTAAATATGTGACATGATGGAGGTGTTAGCCAACACTTTGGTGGTAATCATTTTGTAATACATACGTATATCAAATCAACACATTGTACACATTAAACTTACACACTGTTATATGTCAATTATATCTCAATAAAGCAGGAAAAAATAAAATACACCTGCTTCTTTGTATCCTTCCCAAAATTAGGTCTTTCTAATACCCTTAGTCAGATGCCCCATGGTCCTACATAGTGTGTGTCTTCATAAACCCAAGTTTTCAACTACAAGTATGTTCCAGGTGGTTCTGGTGTCAGCATTGACAGTTGTAAACATATAAGCTTTTGCCACATATGTAAGGTATTTTAAATGGAATACTTAGTAAATTATAATAAGGAGAGATACTAATTTCATACTTTTTAAAAATTTTTTATTGTTGATTTACAATGTTGTGATTTCATACTTCTGATTAGACCTCTAATTGGCTTGTACTACTCTTAGGACTACGGTTAATATTCTTGACTGTTCCCACATTATCTCTCAGATCCAGTCATTACATAACAGTTATTGCTTCACTTTCCATCACATGTTCCCTAACTCTCTACATCTCAAACATAGATTTTTTCAGATCACTGAAGACTCTGTGACTTTCTGTCAAGAGCCTTTCCAAGTGATTTTATCTTTACTTGAAACTGCTGGACCCAACTAGGTTTTCATTGTTTGTTTTTTTATCATAAAATGATTCAAGTATCCACATAAAAAGCAAGTACAAAGTAACATTACCTCTCTATCCCCAGATTTGGTGTTTCTTTTCATTGCACTTTTTAAAAACTTTTCAAAGCTTTTCCATTGGATAACACAGCATAATTAGATTAGATTTGGTTACCCTATCAGATTTACAAAGGCAGAGATATACTTGCTCTTGTTCACCATTGTATCACAGATTCCTACCAGAAAGCCTAGCACCTAATAATCAGTTTAAATTATAAATCTATATAGATATTTTAATATCTATATATAGAAATAATTTATACATATACATATATATATTTATAGTACCCCAGAAATCAGACTTTCAGCTTTTTTTTTTGAATTTTATTTATTTTTTTATACAGCAGACTCTTATTAGTTATCCATTTTATACATGTCAGTGTATATGTGTCAATCCCAATCTCCCAATTCATCACACCACCACCACCACCCCCTGCCACTTTCCCCCCTTGGTGTCCATACATTTGTTCTGTACATCTGTGTCTCAATTTCTGCCCTGCAAACTGGTTCATCTGTACCATTTTTCTAGGTTCCACATATATACGTTAATATACGATATTTGTTTTTCTCTTTCTGACTTACTTCTCTCTGTATGACAGTCTCTAGATCCATCCACGTCTCTAGAAATGACTCAATTTTGTTCCTTTTTATGGCTGAGTAATATTCCATTGTATGTATGTACCACATCTACTTTATCCATTCATCTGTCGATGGGCATTTAGGTTGCTTCCATGTCCTGGCTATTGTAAATAGTGCTGCAGTGAACATTGGGGTGCATGTGTCTTTTTGAATTATGGTTTTCTCTGGGTATAGGCCCAGTAGTGGGATTGCTGGGTCATATGGTACTTCTATTTTTAGTTTTTTAAGGAACCTCCATACTGTTCTCCATAGTGGCTGTATCAATTTACATTCCCACCAACAGTGCAAGAGGGTTCCCTTTTCTCCACACCCTCTCCAGCATCTGTTGTTTGTAGATTTTCTGATGATTCCCATTCTAACTGGTGTGAGGTGATACCTCATTGTAGTTTTGATTTGCATTTCTCTAATAATTAGTGATGCTGAGCAGCTTTTCATGTGCTTCTTGGCTATCTGTATGTCTTCTTTGGAGAAATGTCTATTTAGGTCTTCTGCCCATTTTTGGATTGGGTTTTTTTTAAATATTAAGCTGCATGAGCTGTTTATATATTTTGGAGATTAATCCTTTGTCCGTTGATTCGTTTGCAAATATTTTCTCCCATTCTGAGGGTTGTCTTTTCATCTTCTTTGTAGTTTCCTTTGCAAAAGCAAAAGCTTTTAAGTTTCATTAGGTCCCATTTGTTTATTTTTGTTTTTATTTCCATTACTCTAGGAGGTGGATCAAAAAAGATCTTGCTGTGGTTTATGTCAAAAAGTGTTTCTCATATGTTTTCCTCTAAGAGTTTTATAGTGCCTGGCCTTACATTTAGGTCTTTAATCCATTTTTAGTTTATTTTTGTGTATGGTGTTAGGAAGTGTTCTAATTTCATCCTTTTACATGTAGCTGTCCCATTTTCCCAGCACCATTTATTGAAGAGGCTGTCTTTTCTCCATTGTATATTTTTGCCTCCTTTGTCATAGATTAGGTGACCATAGGTGTGTGGGTTTATCTCTGGGCTTTCTATCCTGTACCATTGATCTAGATTTCTGTTTTTGTGCCAGTACCATATTGTCTTGATTACTGTAGCTTTGTAGTATAATCTGCGGTCAGGGAGTCTGATTCCTCCAGCTCTGTTTTTTTTCCCTCAAGACTGCTTTGGCTCTTCAGGGTCTTTTGTGTCTCCATAAATATTTTAAGATTTTTTGTTCTAGTTCTGTAAAAAATGCCATTGGTAATTTGATAGGGATTGCATTGAATATGTAGACTGCTTTGGGTAGTATAGTCATTTTCACAATATTGATTCTTCCAATCCAAGAACATAGTATATCTCTCCATCTGTTTGTATCATCTTTAATTTCTTTCAGCAGTGTCTTATAGTTTTCTGCATACAGGTCTTTTGTTTCCCTACGTAGGTTTATTCCTAGGTATTTTATTCTTTTTGTTGCAATGGTAAATGGGAGTGTTTCCTTAATTTCTCTTTCAGATTTTTCATCATTAGTGCAAGTTGTATCCTGCAACTTTACCAAATTCATTGACTAGCTCTAGTAGTTTTCTGGTGGCATCTTTAGGATTCTCTATGTATAGTACCATGTCATCTGCAAACAGTGACAGTTTTACTTCTTCTTTTCCAATTTGTATTTCTTTTTCTTCTCTGATTGCCATGGCTAGGACTTCCAAAACTATGTTGAATAATAGTGGTGAGAGTGGACATCCTTGTCTTGTTCCTGATCTTAGAGGAAATGCTTTCAGTTTTTCCCCATTGAGAATGATGTTTGCTGTGGGTTTGTCGTATATGGCCTTTATTATGTTGAATTACATTCCCTCTATACCCACTTGTTTGAGAGTTATCATAAATAGATGCTGAATTTTATCAAATGCTTTTTCAGCATCTACTGAGATGAGCATAGGTATATCCTTTGTTTTGTTAATGTGGTATATCACGTTCACTTGTGGATGTTGAACCATCTTGCATCTCTGGAATAAATCCCACTTGATCATGGTGTATGATCCTTTTAATGTACTGCTGAATTCAGTTTGCTAATATTCTGTTGAGGATTTTTGCATCTAGGTTCATCAGGGAGATTGGCCTATAGTTTTTTCTTCTGGTGTCTTTGTCTGGTTTTGGTATCAGGGTATTGCAGGTCTCATAAAATGTGTTTGGAAGCACTCCCTTCTCTTCAATTTTTCAGAAGAGTTTGAGAAGGAAGGGTATTAAAGGTTCTTTGAATGTTTGGAGGAATTCACCAGTGAAGTCATCTGGTCCTGGACTTTTGTTTGTTGAGAGGTTTTTGATTACTAATACAATCTCCTTATAGTAATCAGTCTATTCAGGTTACCTATTTCTTCATTTCTTCAGTCTTGGTAGATTGTATGTTTCTAGGAATTTGTCTATTTCTTCTAGGTTGTCAATTTGTTAGTGTATAATTGTTTGTAGTAATCTTGTATGATCCTTTTTATTTCTGTGGTATCAGTGGTAATGTCTCCACTTAAATTTCTGATTTTATTTAGAGTCCTCTCTTCCCCCCCCCCTTGGTAAGTCTAGCTCAAGTTTTCCCGTTTTGTTTATCTTTTCAAAAATGTAGCTCTTAATTTCTTTTTAGTCAGTATTTTATTAATTTCCACTTTGATCTTTGTTTTTTACCTTCCTTCACTACCTTTGGGCTTCATTTGTTCTTCTTTTTTTAGTTCCTTTAGGTGTAAAGCTAGATTGTTTATTTGAAATTGTTCTTGTTTCTTGTTTCTTGAGGTAGGCCTGTATTGCTATGAACTTCCCACTTAGACCTACTGTTGCTTCATCCCATAGATTCTGGTGTGTTGTATTTCTGTTTTGTCTCTAGGTATTTTTAAATTTCTCCTGTAAGTTGTTAAGTGATCCACTGGTTGTTAAGCAGCGTGTTGTTTAATCTCCAACATGCTGTTTTTGTGGTTTTTCCAGTTTTTATCTTGTATTTAATTTCTAGTTTGATACCACTGTGGTCAGAATAGCTGCTTGATTTGATTTGTCTTCTTGACTGAGACTTGTTTTGTGGCCTAACATTTGATAACTTCTCGAGAATGTTCTGTGCGTACCTGAGAAGAATGTGTATTCTGCTGCTTTTGGATGGAGAGTTCTGTATATATCTATTAAGTCACATGTCATTTAAGGTCAATTTTTTGTTTCTTTTTATTATTTATGTATTTATTTATTTATTTTTGGGGGGGGTCAGTGTTTTCTTATTCATTTTGTGTCTGGATGATCTGTACATTGCTGCAATTGGGGTATTAAAATCCCCTACTATTATTGGATTGCTTTCGATGTCTCCCTATAGGTCCATTAACATTCGCTTTATATATTTTGGTGCTCCTATGTTGGGTGCATATATGTTTATAAATGTTATATCTTCTTGCTGGACTGACCCTTTTATCATTGTGTAGTGCCCTTCTTTGTCTTTTATTACAGTCTTTGTTCTGAAGTCTATTTTTGTCTGCTATGAACACAGCTACACCAGCTTTCTTTTGGTTTCAATTTGCATAGAATATCTCTCTTCATCCCTTCACATTCAGTCTATGTGTGTCCTTACTTCTAAAGTGAGTCTCTTGTAGGTAGCACATGAATGGGTCTTTCTTTACTATTCATTCAGCCACTTTGTCTTTTTTTAAATAAATTTACTTATTTATTTATTTTTGGCTGCGTTGGGTCTTCGTTGCTGCACATGGGCTTTCTCTAGTTGCGGTGAGCAGGGGCTACTCTTCATTGCAGTGTGCGTGATTCTCATTGTGGTGGCTTCTCTTGTTGCAGAGCATGGGGTCTAGGTGCACGGGCTTCAGTAGTTGTGGCTCACAGGCTCTAGAGTGCAGGCTCAGTAGTTGTGGCACATAGGCTTAGTTGCTCCTTGGCATGTGGGATCCGGTCAAACCCGTGTCCCCTGCAGGCGGATTCTTAACACTGCACCAGGAGGGAAGTCCTCACTTTATGTCTTTTCATTGGCAGATTTACTCCATTTACATTTGAAGTAATTATTGATAGGTATGTACTTATTGTTGTTTTGTTCATTGTTTTCTGGTTGCTTTTGTAGTTCCTCTCTTCTTCTTTTCTTCTTTCTTCTTTTGTGGTTTTGGTTTTCTTTACTGTTATGTTTAGATTCCTTTTTCATTTTCTTTTGTATGTTTACTATAAGTTTTTTCTTTGTGGTTACTGTGAGGTTCATAACGTCCTATGTAGTAGGATAAGTTGATAGCAATATAAATTTACACAGATTCCAAGGCTTTACATTTTTACCCCCCACCCTCACGTTTTATATTTTTGATAACACCTTTTATATCTTTTTATTTTGTGTTTCCCTTAAGTAATTACTGTAATATTAGTTAATTTTACTATTTTTTTCTTTTAACCTTCATACTTGCTTTATAAGTGACTGATCCACTACCTTTACTATATACTTGCCTTTTCCAATAAGATTTTTTACTTTCATAAGTTTTCTTATTATTAGTGTTTTTTTCTGTTCAGCTTAGATAAGTCTGTTAACATTTCTTGTAAGGCTGGTTTAATTGTGATGAACTCTTTTTGCTTTTGCTTATCTGTAAAACTCTTATTAATCTCTCCATCAGTTCTGAATGGTAACCTTGCCTTGGTTGGAAACTTTTTCCTTTCAGTACTTTGAATCTGTCATGCCACTCCCTTCTGCCCTATAAAGTTTCTGACGAAAAATCTGATAACCTTATGGGGTTTCTCTTGTACATAGTAAGTTGTTTTTTTTCTTGCTGATTTTAAGATTCACTGTATAACTTTTACCACTTTAACTAAAATGTGTCTTGGTGTGGTTCTCTTTGGGTTCATCTTATTTGGAGTTCTCTGGGCTTCCTGGACCTGAATTTGTTTCCCACCCAGATTAGGGAAGTTTTCAGCCATTATATCTTCAATTAACTTTTCAGGTTCTTTCTCTCTTCTTGTTGTGGAACCCCTACAATGCAAATGTTATTCTGTTTGATGTTGTCCCAGAGGTTCCTTAAGCTGTCTTTGATTTTTAAAATTCTATTTTCATTTTGCTACACTGTCTGGGTGATTTCCATTGCTTTGTCTTCCAGCTCACTGATTTGTTCTTCTTCATCCAGTCTGCTATTGAACCCCTCAAGTGTATTTTCCAGTTCAGTAATAACTTCTGCTTGGGCTTTTTTTTTAATTTTTAAAAATGTTTTGACTGCACCATGCAGCATGTGGGATCTCAGTTCCAGGGATCAAACCCGTGCCTCCTGCATTGGAAGCATGAAGTCTTAACCACTGGACCACCCCAGACTGGAAGTCCCTGGACTTTTTCTATCACTTTGTTGAAGTTCTTTCTGTCCCTTCTTTTCCTGAGTTCAGTGAGCATGCAGTACAGGTAAGGCAGGGCACCGTGCACTAACCCAGCTCAATTTTGGCACAGCTTCTACACTGTGGGGTGGGCAGGTCTTAAGGCATTCTCCCAATCTGGTTGTAGCACTGCTGCTGTATGGGATGGGCATGGCACGAAGCACTCACCCAGGTCAGTTGTATGGGGTGGGCATGGCACAAGGCACTCACCCAGGCCAGTTGAGGCACAACTGCTGCACCAGGAGGACCAAGCATGATACACTCACCTGGCCATTTATGGTGAAGCTGCCATCGGGGATGGGCTGGGTGCAGGGTGTTGGCCCAGCCAAACTGCAGTGCATCTTCTGTGCAGGGAGGGTGGGGTATAGTGTACTTGCCCAACTTGGTTGTGGTGAAGCTGCTGCACAGGACGGGTGGGGTTCAGGGCGTTCTCATGGCTAGGTTGCAACACAGCTGCTGTGCAGGGTGGGCAGGGCCTTGGGACACTCACCTAGCTGGGTTGCAATGCAGGGTGGGCAGAGCACATCCACAAGTGCTAGCAGGCTAGAGGGAGCGCACCAAAAACGGCACCCACTACCTCCATCACCAGCAAGTTAGAATGAAATTGCAAAAATGGTGCCTGCCACTGTTGTCCTTGGAGAAAGTCCCAGCAGGTTCCTGACTCTCCAGCAACCACTTTAAGATCAGTAAGCGGGTCTCCCTAGCTTATGGTCTAGGCACTCTTCAAATTTTGGCTCTTGCATTGGCTCTCAGGTCAAATTGGTCTCTGCACAAGCCCTTTAAGAGCGGTTCCTCCATTCCCTACAGTTCTATGGTTCTCCTAGACTTAGTCCCCATTGATTTTCAAAACCAGGCATTTGAGGGGGAGGGGGCTTATCTTTCCAGTGCCAGACTCAAGGGTGAGGGTGCCTGATGTGGGGTTCAATCCCTTCACTTCTCAGGGGAAATTTCCATATTTGGGGGATCCCTCCTGATTGTAGGTCACTGCTTCTGGGGTGGAGTCCCAGGCGAGACTATGTCTCTGCCTCTCCTACCCATCTCAATGTGTCTCTTTTATGGAGGCACTGTCCATCTAGTTCTCAGGTCCTTTTCAGAGGAAATTTATTCCCTATGTAGCTGTAAATTTATTACCTATGAGAGGAGGTGAGTTCAGGATCTTCCTATGCTGACATCTTGAACTCCTCTCTCGATGCAGGAGTTTATTGCTATGAACTTTCATCTTAGAACTGTTTTTGTTGCATCCCATACGTTTTGGTATGTTGTATTTCCATTTTTATTTTTTTCACAAGGATTTTCTAACTTCTCTTTTGATTTCTTCTTTGACCCACTGATTGTTCAGTAGCGTGATTTAAAATTTCCACATATTTGTGAATTTCCCAGTTTTCTTCTTGTAATTTCTTTGTTTCAGACCACTGTGGTCAGAAAAGATACCTGACATGATTTCAATCTTCTTAAGTTTATTGACTTGTTTTGTGACCTAAAATATGATATATCCTGGAGAATGTTCCGTGTGTGCTTGACAAGAATGTATATTCTATTGCTTTTGGATGGAATGTACTGTATTTGTCTGTAACGTCCATTTGGCCTAAAGTGGCATTTAAGGACCATGTTTCCTTTTTGATTTTCTGTCTCAATGAACTATCCATTTATAAAAGTGGGATATTAAAATCTCTTACTATTACTGCATTGCTTATATATCTAGGTGCTCTTATGTTCAGTCCATAAATATTTACAAATGTGATATTCTTCTGTTGGACTGACCCTTTTATCATTATGTAATTACCTTCTTTGTCTCTTATTACAGTCTTTCTCTTAAAGTCTATTTTGTCATATATAAGAAAAGCTACTCCAGCTTTGTTTTGGTTTCCATTTGCATGAACTGTCTTTTTCCATTCCTTTACTTTCAGTCTTGTTTGTGTCCTTACAACTGAAGTGAGTCTCCTGTAGGCAGCATATAGATGGGTCTTGTTTTTTTAACCATTCAGCCAGTCTATTTTTATTTTCAGGATTTAGTCCATTTGCGTTTAAAGTAATTATTGATATGTATGTATTTGTTGTCATTTTGTTAACTGTTTTCTGGCTGTTTTGTAATGTCTTTGTTCCCTTCTACTTCTCTTGCTCTCTTCACTTGTGATTTGATAATTTTCTGCAGTTGTGTGCAATTATTGCTTTCTCTTTATTTATTATGAATTTTTGCTTTATAGTTTGTGAGGCTTATATGAAACAACTTATATATCAGTATATCTGAAGTTGAAAATTATTTAAGTTTGAATGCATTCTAAAGCTCTACATTTTTACTCTCCCTCCCACATTTTGTTTTTGATGTCACAATTTATATCTTTTTATCTTGTGTATCTATTAACAAATTATTGTAGTTATAGTTATTTTTCCTACTTTTGTCTTTTAACTTTCATACTAGCTTTATAAGTGACTGACCCACTACCTTAACAACATTATTCTGAATTTTACACTATATTTACCTGTATCAGTGAGACTTACACCTTCAAATATTTAACTGTTACTAATTAGCACCCTTTCTTTTTAAAAAGTCCCTTTAGCATTTCTTGTAAGGCCAGTCTAGTGGTGATAAACTCCTTTAGCTTTTACTTGTCTGCAGGACAATTCTGGAGGACAACTTTGACTCATAGAGTATTGTAGAGTATTGTTGGTTAGCAGTCTTTCAGTACTTTGTATATATTGTGTCATTCATTCCCTCCTGGCTTGCAAACTTTCTGATGAAAAATCTGATAATCTTATGGGAGTTCACCTGTATGTAACAAGTTGTTTTTTTATTGTTGCTTTTAAGACTCTCTCCCTGTCTTTAACTTTTGACACATATTATAATGTGTCTTGGTGTGGGTCTCTTTCAGTTCTTCTTATATGGAACTCTCTGGGCTTCTTGAATCTGAATGTCTGTTTCCTTCCCCAGGTTAGGGAAGTTTTCAGCCATTATTACTTCAAATAAGTTTTTTTGCCCTTTTCTCTCTCTTCTCCTTCTGGGATGCCCATAATGCAAATTTGGTCTTCTTGATGTTGTTCCATAAGCTTCTTAAGTTGTCTTCACTCTTTTTCATTCTTTTTTCTTTCTGATGTGCTGACTGGGTGAGTTCCACTGCCTTGTCTTCAAATTCATTAATCCTTTCTTCTGCTTCATCTAGTCTGCTATTGAACCCCTTTATTGTATTTTCAGTTCAGTTACTGTATTCTTGAGCTCTGTGACTCTTGTTTGGTACTTTCTTATATTTCCTATCTATCTTTGTTGAAATTCTCTTTATCTACTCTTCTCCTGAGCTCAGTGGACATTGCTATGACCATTATTTTGAACTCTTTATCATGTAAAGCACTTATCTCTGTTTCATTAAGATCTTTTCTGAGATTTTATCTTTATCTTTCATTTGGAATATATTCCTCTGTTTATTCATTTTCCTTGACTCTCTACGTGTTTCTCTGCATTAGATAAAACCGCCACCTCTCTGTCTTGAAGGAGTTATCTTGTGGAGGGGATGAGGCTTATCATCCAACCCTGCCCTAGTTCTTTGCTCTCTCAAACCTTTGTGGTTGTCCAAGCAATCTACTTCATTTTTAGTGGCTTCCAGTAGTTGAGGGTGTGCCAATACCCATCTGAGTCCCAAACGGGAGGATCTCAGTCAGCACCTAGATTCAGGCTGACTGGAAGCCAGACTCTCACATAGCAGCCTTTAAAGTTTGGAAATATACCTCTTTCAAAGGAATACTAGAGATGGGTATTTCTGTCTGCTCCCTCTGCACTGAGCCTGGAGTGACAGCCAGTTAAGAACCGTTTCTGTGCTACCATCCCATCAAACTCATGAACACAAGCCCTGCTAGCCACCAGAGCCAGGCAATCATGGTACATCCCTGTGTGGCAGCCACAAAAACTGGGACACCAGATGTGTCTACAAGCTCCCCACAGGGAGATACCAGCATTCTAGAGTGCAGCAGAGGAAGAGCATGAAGATAGCACCCATCTTCTGAGGTTTCTGGAGAGGACTATAGTCAGCCCTTAGATTTGGGTTTAATTAGAAGCCTTCCCCTTAGGCCACAGCTATGAAGATAAGCTAATAGGCCTCTTTCACAGAAAGACTAGGCTCCTCAGTCTGTTGCATCTCTGCTGTGCCCTAGGGGTGGCAGCTGATTAAGAACTCTTTCTGTTCATTACAGTCCTGTGGGACCTGAAGCATAAGCCCTTCCAGTGCCAAGCGATCTAGAAATGTCCTCTGGGCTGCAGCCACAAAAATCAGGGTGCCAGATAAGTGTACAAGTTCCTTACCAGGAGATACCAGCAAGCTGGGGTGAGTCAGAGGGAGAGCACAAAGATGTTTCCACTGGCCTCTATTTTTAGAGTATTTCAGTAGGCCCTTAGATGTGTGTTAAATTAGATGCCTGCTCCTCAGGCCAATGCCTTAAGTAAATAAGCCTCTTTCACAGAAAGTCTGTCCACTTTTCAGTCAGCTTCTTCTGCCATGGGCCCTGGGTGGGTGAGTCCATACTTGCAAGCCCTTTATAAACTGTTTCTCGGCTTGCATTGTGGGTCTCATGGACACAAGCCCCATTGGCTTTTAAAGCTAGTTGTTTTGGGGGCTTATCTTTCAGGTGCAGGTCTTAAAAGCTGGGGTGTCAGATGTGTTGTTCAAATCTTTCTCTCCTCAAGGAAAAGCTCAAGGTTTTGAGTTCCCTCCCAATTGTGAGTCACCATGCTGGGGGTGGGGTTTATAGCAAGATTGTGTCTCAGCCACTACTACCCACTTTCATATGGATATTTTCTCTTTCACTAAATGTGTAGGAGTTGCTCAGGTAGTTTGGGGTTTTTTTTCAGAGGAAATTATTTCATACTTCTTAGCTGAAGATTTGGTGTGTCTGTGGGAGGAGATAAGTTCACAATCCTCCTACATTGCCATCTTGAACCTCCCACTAGACATATTTTTTAAAATATCCACTATGTCTCATTATCCCAATTAGAACAAGTAGATTCTAAAATTCATTTGGAGGTCCATGCAGTGGAAGGAGCTCCCAGGAATGGCTGCTGCCAGAGTCTATGTCCCCAGGGTGAGCTGCAGCCACCTCCCGCCTCTCTAGGAGACTCTCCAAGACCAGCAGATACAAGGAAATTTTTTTAAAAGATTTACAGCAATTTGTAAATTATACCTAGGTAAGCAGAATTGAATCATTTATCTTTTTCTCCCTACCTGATCCATCCAGAATTCAAAAACTCTCAGGAACAAAATCTCTACTCCCAGAGGAAGATATCAAGTAAGATGTCAGCCTCCACACACATCCACAGTTCTCAAAGTTTTAATGGAATTTCCTGGATTAGGAAAAGAAAGGGACTCCTTTTGCCCAAGTCAAGGAAACTTCTGTGGTGACAACTGAGGTGCCAGCTAGTTTTGCTATGCTCAAAGCTGAACTCCTCTCTCTGCCTATTTTTGAAAAAGGCCTGAGTCTGAGCTACGACAGATTCTCTGGACTTCCTGGCAGATGGACTGACCTGCACCCTCCCATCCTGCCAGATCCCTTGTACAAAGACCTCAACCTTAAGAGTTCTTTTACCTTATCCAGAAAATAAACAAACAATATCCCCTTCCCCTAATACCAAATAAACAAACAGAAAAATTAAAATAAAAAATAAAATAAAACTCATATGGCAATGCAAAGGATTCAGAATAGCCAGAAGAAATTTGAAAAAGAAGTACAAAGTTGAAGGACTGCATTACATGATTTCAAGACACATTATAAAATTATATTAAGACTAAGATATTTGCAAAAATATAGATGAAAAAAGTATAGAAAAATAGTAGCACATATAAGAGCAACTGATTTTTGAGAAATGTGTAAAGGCAATTTAGTGGAGAAAAGATAGTTCTTTCAACAAATGTTGTGAAGCAACTGAATATCTTTTTTTTTTTTAAGAACTCTGACTCCAAACCTCACACAGTGCATTATAATTAACTCAAAATGGATTATAAACCTAAAACTGAAAAGCTCCATTAGGAAGCAAAGGAGAGAATCTTCTTACCATGGGTTAGACAAAGACTTTTTACATACAATCCAAACACATGTTCAATAAAACGAAAAAAACAATATATTGGACTTTATTTTATCAACATTACAACTCTCTGCCATAGGAAAAACTGTTAAGAGAATGAAAAATCAAGCCACAGGCTAGAAAACTGTATTGGCAAATCTCATACCTAATTAAGGACTTGAATCTAGAATTTAAGAAATCTGAAAAATCAGTAATATATCAGAAAAAGATTTTAATAGGCAAAAGATCTGAACACTTAACCAAAGAAAATAGAGGGATGGTAGGTAGTAAGTGCATGTAAAAATTCTAAACACTGGCCATTAGGGAAATACAAAATAAAGTCACAGAGAAATACCACTACACACCTAAGGAAAATGGCTACAATTAAAAACACTGACCACACCAAGTGCTGGTAAGAATATAGAGCAAATAAAACTCTCATACACTGCGGGTGGGAACGTAAAATGGTATAACCACCTTGGAACACAGTTTGTCAGTTCATAAAGAGATACACATCCACTTACTCTTTGACTCAGTGTATTTATCATGTTCTTTATTTTCTGTATTTTTTGATATCTTAAAAAGCTTGCTGGAGAGACCACCCCTCCCAGGACTGTCCCATTCTTGAGACAGCAAAGGGTTTAGCCAGAAGTACGTCTCTAATATACAAACCAACCGATCCAAATTATAGCCCCAACCACCAACTAAGTCACACACAAAGCCAATATTTCCCCTGCCCTAAATCAACACAAGGCCAGGTACCAGACAATCTGAGACCAGTTCTTTAGTCCAAAACCTGCTGTCATTATTCAAACTAGCCAATCCTAAGCTGTTTACTCTGCCTTGCTTCTCCCATGAAAACCCCAATAAAGGCTGTGGCCTCTGCCTTCCCCTCACTCTTTTCTGCCTCCTGACCAACAGTGGTGATCTCCACGTAGTCCTATGTGCCCTTTCCCTTGGGAAATGTAATAAAATCTTCTTTCAATGGTATTAACATCTCTGTGTTAGCACTCAGTCACTGCATAAATTAAAATGCTGTGGGCACAAATGAGGCATTCAAGCCTTTTACTCCTAAGTATTGGAACATGAACAAAAAAAAAGAACAAAAAGCATCACTCATCATCCAGTTACACAGGGGTTAAGCCACAACCCACTGCAGTCACCACCAACAGTGTACCTTGAGGGGAATTCAGGATGAAAAAACAGGATGAGTCACTCTGTGCTTTGGATAAATGGGCCCCTAGATAATTAGATGCATATCTCAGGAAGAACTTTAGTGACCCCAGATTCTTGCATCGTCTCATACATAGAAAAGCACTAAAATCATTAACTTGAGATATCTGTTCTTTGTGATTAGTAGTAATCTTTTACCAAGATGTATGCTTGACTACACGTATTTCCTAGCCAAAAAATTCATATATATACTGGCTCCTCCCCTACGTTTTTGGAGCAGTTCCTCAGAGCTGTCTCCTGGGCTATAGTCCTCAGTAAGACCCTGAATAAAATTTAAACTCACAACCCTTATGTTGTGTTTTTCTTTAAGTTGACAAACCTAAGAGAAAGCCTAGTACATGAATGTCCATAGCAGCTTTATTTGCAGTAACTCCAAACTAGTATCAATCCAAATGTCCATTAAAAGATGAATAGAAAAACAAATTGTGATATATCCATACAAGTAAATACTACTCTCTAATGAAGCAAATAAAGTACCCATACATGCAACATGGAGAAATCTGAAAATAATGATGATGTGTGGAGGAAAAAAAGGCAAAAAAGAGTAAACATCTTGTTATTTATTCCATTTATACAAAATTCTAGAATTGGAAGTTTTTAGTGAAAGACATGAGAATGGGGAGCTAGGGAGGGAGGACAGGAGGGATTATAAAGGAGGATAAGGTAACTTGGAGGGTGATGAATTTGTTAAATATCATTAAATCATATATGTATATGCCCATACATATGACAAAACATCACATTTTACACTTTAAATGTACACAGTTTACTGCCCATCAATTATATCTCAATCGAGCTTTCAAAAAAATCTGGATCTCCTGCTTCTCTTGAAAAACTGGAATATTTGACAAACATATTGACTTGACCATAACTATTCTCAACCCTCTGGTGGGACACCTCTACTTCAATGGAAGGAAAGAATAGCAAGCAATAAAGACTGTGAGTCACAAAAGTCACATTCTTGGACTACAATATCTCTCTTCTCTCAGTCTCCATTTTCTTGCCTGTCTAACAGTGGCTTTGAGGTAAACAGCCCAAGTAGCCCCAGGAATCCAGAAAGCTTTATTATTTGCTCTGCCAGTGACCTTGTCCATAGAAGAAATGTAAATCTAGAAGTCCTGAGAATATCTATACATGCTCATCCCTCACAGCTTTAGTGAGCAGAATATTTCTGGAAGCACTACAGATGGGGTACATCCTCTTTAGCTCGCTACCCCCAACTCTAATCACACCCAGTGTGTGAATGTAATTATGCCTCCAATGGCCTTAGACCACTCATGATTTCCTCCAGGGAAGGGGGGGGGTACAGAGGTCTGCCTTCCCTGGGCACACTGGGTAACCAGATGCACATTAGCCAGCAGGCAGAGGCGAGATGGCTTCTGCCACAGGTACTGGCAGTGATTTAACTCAGGCAAGGGCCTTGAGCAGGCCAAACTGCAATACAGGTCCTGAGAGCTTCCCACATAACCGGCACTCATACGAAATCTCCCCACTGTGGATGTTCAGATGTATGAGATACAAATTTTGGTTGATCGCTACTTTATAAAGCCTACTCTCAGAACTTCTCCCTGGTGTCATTCCCGTTGACCAAGGAGAGAGCAAACACCCTGCACTGCAGAGGCCTTTCTCCAGTTTGAACTTTCTGGTAACAAATGAGGAAAGGCCATTAGCTTAAGGCTTTTCTACAATGTGACTTCTCTGATGTTTAATGAGGCTGGACTTGTGGCTAAAGAATGTCCCACATTCACTGCATTCATAAGGCCATTCTCCAGTGTATAGTCTCTGG
This sequence comes from Eschrichtius robustus, assembly GCF_028021215.1. Lineage (NCBI taxonomy): Eukaryota > Metazoa > Chordata > Mammalia > Artiodactyla > Eschrichtiidae > Eschrichtius > Eschrichtius robustus. Next base: position 52,764,875 of record NC_090842.1, on the reverse strand, counting down.
TGTTGAACAAGTGTGTGTTTGCTGCATTCATAAGGCCTTTCTCCAGTGTTTTTTTATGCCAAACAAGGTGGGTGCTTCTGCTGTAGGTTTTCCCACATTCCTTGCACTTATAAAGGCCTTTCTCCAGTGTGAACTTTCTTGTGCCAAACAAGGTGGGAACTTCTGCTGTAGGCTTTCCCACATTCACTGCGCCCATAAGGCCTTACACCCATGTGAACTCTATGGTGTACCATAAGTCTAGAGTTATGCCTAAAGAATTTTCCACATTCAATGCACTGATAAGGTCTTTCTCCAGTGTTAACTCTTTGGTGTTCAACGAGCCTATTTTTGTGGCTAAAGGGTTTCCCACATTCACCTATAATGCCCTTCTCCATTGCGAAAAGTATCCCTGCATTCAGTGCTTCTAGGTGAATTCCCCTTGCTGTGAGTGGTCTGGTGCTGGAGAAGGCCCAAGCTGGGCAGGAGGTCCTTCCTACCATCCCCATACATAAAGGGATTCTCTGACATGTGGACTCTGCAATTCTTAACAAACAAAAGCCAGTCCTCAACCCTTCTGAGGTGTTTCTCTCCACTGTGCTGCTTCTGTTGCTGGTGAATGCTTATACCAGAGTTGTTTCACACATGCTGCACACATGTGCAGTTTCTGCCTGGGGTATATTCCCTGCTGCTCAGCCAGGTACAAAATGTCTTTCAAGACTGGGCCACACATCGCACAAGGGTAGGCCTTCTGGGTGGTTGGACCTGCCTTGGGAGTCCTGAGTTGTAACACGCCTTGAGAAAGTGCCTCCTCATCCTTCATTCAAAACCAACAATCTGAAAGCATGCAGCCTCTGGTGGGAGGGGGCAGCCCTATCACAAATGTACTTCTTACAAACCCAGGAATTAGTACATAGGACTGTTGGGAGGACAAAGGGGCTGAAGTGATGTAAGAAAGGGTCTGCTGTGCAGTTCTGAGCCTGGCAAGATCATACAATGGGGAGGTCTACTATGGGCAAGGAAACAGGTGGGATGCAGTACAGGAAGGAGAAGCTGGGTCTCCCAACTCACTTCTCTGCAAATGGCTTTCAGCAGGGGCTTGTCTGCTAGTGACATGAGCACTGAACAAAAGGGGAAATCAACTGCAACCAAGTAGCTGGTGTTCATGTACTGCTTAGAATATGTGTACATCTCACCAATACATTATGTGTAGCTCAATGCTGGAGAGCCCTTCCGAGGGAGCAGTGGAGAGGAACAGGGGAGACCTGAAGGCCAGACAGGCATGGATTAGACCTGGCCAGAAGTCAGAATAGAAATGATAAAGGGGCAAATTGTCAAGAATGGAGATTAAAAGATAGAAGTAAATTATGGCCCCTGACCTTGGCATGAAAACAACAATGGGCACTAGAGAGGTTCCTGGTATGATGTGAACCCAGCCCTGACACGGAGCCATCCCTCAGGTCCCACCTCCCAAGGCCAGTCCCCTTCCAGGGCCCTCTTGCTATGGCTGGAGTCAGGCCTGCCCCGTCAGGCACCCACATCTCTCCCTGCAACTCCAGGTGGGCAACAACATGGAACCTGGAAGACACAAGTCCTAAGTGAAAGACAAGGCAGGTGAGTAGACAGCACTGGTGCAGAGCAACCCACCCCATGACCACAGGAAAAAAAACTAATGTTACAAAAAGAACCTTGGAGGAGTATCTTATAGGAATAGCCCAGTGGTCCCCACAAGTAATGACCATGTTGGTGCCTGCAATTCCTGGCACAGTCAGGCATGAGAAAATGCCAGCTGGAGGGAAGGGGGCAGAACTGGGGCAGAGAGTTGCAATATATCTGGACAGTCACTCTGCCAGGGTGACCAAGTCTTTGGGATCCACTGGTTTCATTGCAGACTTCCTACTCCCATATCCTTCCCTGAAAGGCTTCAGGGATGCTGAAGGGTTGCTTGGGAGAGGATGGGAAAGTACACTCAGCCAAGCCTGGCACCCACAGCACCTATGAAAGAAAACACAGGAAGGGAGCAATGTCCACAGTCTGGCTGTGTGAAGGAAAGAGTGGCCCCTGGAGAAACAAGGAAGGAAAGAACCCAGTCAAAGACACTCAGCTGAGTGTGAAGGACTTACCCAGTGAGGTTACAAGTGCAAAATTCTCCAACATCACATCATGGTACAGGAGTCTCTGAGTCCCATCAAGAAGCTCCCACTCCTCCTGAGACAAGTCCACAGCCACATCCTCAAAGGTTACAGTGCCCTACCATGATGGGGAAGGCAACGTCCTTGAGCAGCCTCTCTCACCAGGACCCTCAGTCCCCCAAACATCCACTCCCTGCCCCCACTCCTCTCCAGCTCCAAAACTCAGGATATACAAGGCCCAGATGCCACTGGTGCCAGCATTCTCCTCTTTCCTATTGGTCAATGTGCCATCCCACATCCACGATAGGCATGTGGGCAAATAAATAAATGCCATCCAAGCACTGGGCATGGCATGAAAGTCTCCACCTCCACTCTTGCCAGCAAGTTCCCCAAGAGTTCCCAGATACACCAGACATGGGCTCAGTTTTCTTCCTTTAAGCTGCTGGGAGCAAGCCCCTGGGACCTTCAGTTCTCGCTCTCTCCACTGAGCACATCACTCCATTGACAACGCCTCCCCCACATTTCCAACCCCCCACCACCACTGCTACCTCCTCCACCTCAGCCCATACCAAAGGCATCTCCCTGGCCTCCCCACATGCCACTCTGCACAAGGCATCTGGAGAGTGCTTGCCAAACGCAGTTACGATCCATCCTGCCCCAGAGCCCTGATGGCCCACACTGGCAGGGGAAGCCCCTAGCCCTGCTTTAAAGGCCTCTCCACCATGCCCTTCCCTTGCTTCAGCTTCAGCCACCTAGAACCACATGCAGGTGCCACATACTTTTAAGTTCTCTTTACTGCTGTGTTACACATGCTGTCCCTTCACCAGTCTCAGCCTTCCTCTTTCCATTCAAGCCTCATTCAAAACCCAGAACCTCCCATCCCCCAGCCCAGGCCTAGCTACTCTCCCAGCTGACCCATTTGCCCCTGAGCTTATCTGCCAGCCTAAGTGAAACCCTGCAGGCCTCACCAAAGGTCACAACAAAACTCTAGCGTGCTTTTAGAGGGGGGAGTAGCCCTTGGCCTCACTGCCATCTCACCTCCATTACTGCTATGCTCCCACATCCACCTCATGTGCACTCCCCCTTGGAAGCCTTGGTCCCCTACAGACCTACCTCTCCCCCACACCTACCTCCTCCCGCACGGCCGCTACTCTCCCTCATCTGCCTTTGTGATGTGCACCAGCCCCATTCAGGTGCTCCAGAGAGAGGCCCAGTCCTCCAGTCTGGCCCTCCTCTTCCTTGTCCCCTAACAACACTGTCACCATTATCTGAAGACTCCCCCTCCTAAATGACTCACAGCTCCATCCCAGTCCACACACAGGCCACCAGCTTGTAGTGTCTCCAACCTGAATCCTTCCCCTGAAATCCAGACCTATGTCCAGCTGTCCACTCAAAGCCTCCACTTGGGGGGGGGGGGGTCTCTGCATCTCAGACTCAACATGGCCAAAATCTAACTCCTAATATTCCCTCTTGAAAATTACGCCTACAAGTGATTTCCCCATTCCAGTTAATGTCATCTCCTTCCTTCCAGCTGCAAAGGCCAAAACTTAGACAACTCCCCTCTCTAGTCAGAAAGTTTTGTTGGACCTACTTTAAAAACAAATCCACAAACCCCCATCCACAGCCACTACCCTGATCCAGCCACCAACCTGGTCCAGCTGTCACCACACTCATCTAGAGTACTGCAGAAGCCTCCCTCACCCCTACTGTCTGCTCTCCACTCTGTGACCAGAGAAAGTCTGTTTAGACCTGATTCAGACCCTCTTCTACTCCAAAACTTCCATGGCTCCCAGTGTCCCCAGAATAGAGGCACAGTTCCTCAGCCTGCCATTTCAGGCCTGACTCCTGCACCCCGGCTCTCTGATCCCATAAGACGTAATGGAGAACTGCGGTTGCCACTCAGTCTCACCTCTAAGCATTTGCACGTGGTGATTCCAGTACATTTAATACCTTCTACAGGACAGACTATTAGTGGTCAGAAACCAGGGACCCCTCCATATAACCCCTGGCCTGGATTCAGGGTCTTGAGTCTGAGGAGAGGCCTCAGAACCAATGACAACAGTAGAGTGGCAGGCAGGGGGTCCCAGGACACATCCTGGAGACCATGAGTGGGAGATGGGGAGAGTGACGGCCTGAGACAATCTTTACTCACCTGTGCATTGCTCATAAGTGCTTCTGAAGCCATGGAAAACTGTGGGAAGAGACTATGAAGGAAGGGCATCCATGGTGGGGTCTCAAGGGCTGATCCAACCTCCTATGCCTACCCTGAAGCAAGATGACCTGACTTTAACTTCTGGGCTTCAGTCCTTGGTGCTGCCTCTTACTAGCTGTGTAACCTTAAACTAGGACTCAATCTTCCTGTGCCTCAGTGTTTTTATCTGTAAAATGGGCATAAAAATGGTACCAACCTCATGGGGCTGATGTTGGTATCGTATGCCTTAGTGTATGTCAAGTGTTAAATATGAGCTATAACTACCATCCACAGAATTAAGGCTTTTGTCAATGTTTTCAGTGCAAATGATTTAATGGCTTTTGAAATTTTAGATGTGTGTTATATTTACCTTTTGAGTATTTGAGAAAATGTAATATTTAAGACTTTTTAGTGTCTTAATATACTGCTTTATGGTATATTAAGGTGTGAACCAAATATTAAGTGTTTGCATAAACTTGTTAAATTCATACATTTCAGTGTTGAATTGAAATGCCTACCTATACCTACACATTTAAAATACTGATCTCTCGGTGTTGAAATGAGTGGTTGTTTCATAAACTCCTAGTTAAAAATGGGGAAAGAGGGCTGAGTGGATGCTAGTTTTTCTGTCCTTTAAAATCTTCTCATAGGGACTTCCCTGGTGGCCCAGTGGTTAAGACTCTGCACTCCCAATGCAGGGGGCCTGGGTTCGATCTCTGGTCAGGGAACTAGATCCTGCAAACATGCCACAACTAAGAGCCCACATGCTACAACAAAGATCCCGTGCGCCGTAACTAAGACCCAGAGCAGCCAAAATAAATAAATTTTAAAAAAAATTAAAAATTTAAAAAAAAAAACTTCTCATAATTGGATCACTTCTCCCCACTCTACAGCCACCTCTCCGGTCCAGCCTCCATGGTAATTCTGGTCTGTTTGCAGTAGCCTCCACAACGTCACCCCATATCCACTGTCCTCAACTGCCCACCTCTACCCTCTACCCCGCACGCAGTTTGATCTCTCAGCATCCTTTAAGAAACTTTTAGAATTCTAGCTCAAATCTAGTCTATCTGCTCACAACTCTCCGTGGCTACCAGCGTCTTCAGAATGCAGGCCCAGCTGCTCGGGCAACTACCATTCCACATAGGGCTCATCCGCTCACAAAGTTTCCATAAGGAGACTCGCCCCAGGTTTCCCGAATGCTCCTCAATCGCACCTCCATGGCTCTGCACATGTTGGTCCCTCTGCGTGTAAAAGTCCTCTACTCATTACACTGAGTGTCAGAAATGGGGACTCCACCCAGGAACGCTCCACTGTCTTAAAGGGGACAACCTGAAGTGACCCGAGCAGGCACCCCTCATTCGAAGCTTTAGGATTCGGAGGTGGGGGTCTGGGCAGGTGAAGGCCTGCGGCACAGAGCATCAACCTCTGCTGGGTCCCTCAGCACAGCCGCCAGAGAGCCTGTGGCGGAGCGAAGCCGGGAGAGTCGGGCGACCAAGCCCGGGCGCCGTGGGCTCAGCCAAGCCCCTACCCCAGCCCCCGGGCGGAGTCACCCCAGGCGGCGCCCTCTCCGAGCCACAGATCCGCCTCTATGAGCTGCAGACAACGTCTTCTCTCGCCCCTTCCCGCTCACTTTACCTCGGGCCGGACCAAAAGCTCCAGAACAGGATCAATCAGGCCGACCCCTGGTCACCAAAACGACCGCCGCCGGGCGAACGCCGGAAGTCCCTCCTTGACAGGTTTCGCAAAGTATGAGAGCGTCCTTCTCCTCGGACGCTCTCCTTCATTGGCCCAGCGCTGCAGACGCGCAGCGCAGAGACATCTGGGTAATGTAGTTTTCACCCAGACGCTGACCCTGGCTAGGGGCGCCCTCTCCAGACCTCTCGGCAAAGGCCAAGATGCCCAGCAATTGGCTCTCGGAAGTGGTGCCCCGAAGTTCCCATAAAGAGATGGGGTCTCGCTCCTCTCAAAGGGACGCACAAAGATTTCCGTGGTGTGTACTCTGCAACCGATCACAGAAATAATTAGAGACATTGTATTATGCTTCACAAAGCTACAAAATCAAAAGACACACTAAAGCTTGTCATTTCCATATGCAGTGCATCCACCTATTATCTGTAAGCTAATAAATACTATCTTATTTCTCTTCAAATACATGTGGGCTGAAGTCGATTTTATGGGCTACAGTATATTTGGGCAGTGACAAGAGAGAAAAACTCTAGACAGGGTCATATTGGGGAAAATGGTGGAGGGATATTGGGTGACTGAGCAGGTGGTCAAGTATGGAGCTCTGCTGCCGTTCCCACAGTAAACATCCCTGTCTATGTAGTCAGTGACTGTTCAACCCAGGAGTGTATCTGGAGGAAGCCAGTACCCTACCCAAATTCAGCTGCTCACTGTTGGAAAGGTCGATACTGGAGAGATAAGAGTTGCTGGAAAAGGAAAAATTGCTTTATTCAGGAGGCGGCAACCTGGGAAAATTGCACTAATGTCCTAAGACCATCTCCAAGCATCTGATTAGGAGACAAAGGTTTTGTTTTTGGTTTGTTTATTTGTTTTTAATTTATTTTTATTGAAGTGTAGTTGATTTACAATGTTGTATTAGTTTCTGGTGTACAGCAAAGTGATTCAGTTTATATATATATGTGTGTATATATATATATATTCTTTTTCATATTCTTTTCCATTATGGCTATTACAGGATGTCGAATATAGTTCCCTGTGCTATACAGTAGGACCCTGTTGTTTATCCAGTCTATATATAATAGTTTGCATCTGCTAATCCCAAACTCCAAATTGATTCCTCCCTCACCCCTGCCCCTTGGCAACCACAGGTCTGTTCTCTATGCTTGTGAGTCTATTTCTGTTTTGTGAATAAGTTCATTTGTGTCATATTTAAGATTCCATATATAAATAGGACTTCCCTGGTGGCACAGTAGTTAAGAATCCGCCTGCCAATGCAGGGGACATGGATTTGATCCCTGGTCCAGGAAGATCCCACATGCTGTGGAGCAACTAAGCCCGTGCGCTACAACTACTGAGCCCACGTGCCACAACTACTGAAGCCCACATGCCTAGAGACCATGCTCCACAACAGGAGAAGCCACTGCAATAAGAAGCCTGTGCACCACAACGAAGAGTAGCCCCCACTCACCGCAACTAGAGAAAGTCCACGGGCAGCAACAGAGACCCAATGCAGCCATAAATAAATAAATAAATAAATAAATAAATAAATAAATAATAAATTCTAAAAATTGATAAATAAAATAAAATAAATGGTATCATATGGTATTTGTCTTTGTCTTTCTGACTTACTTCACTTATCACTTCATGATAATCTCTAGTTCCATCCATGTTGCTGCAAATGGCATTATTTCATTCTTTTTAATGGCTGAGTGGTATTCTGTTGTGTATGTGTATATATATATATATATATATATATATATATATATATATATATATATATATATATATATATATATACTACTTCTACTTTATCCATTCATCTGTCGATGGACACCTAGGTTGCTTCCATGTCTTGGCTATTGTAAATGGTGCTGCTATGAACACTTTCGAATTATAGTTTTGTCCAGATATATGCCCAGGAGTGGAATTGTTAGATCATATGGTAATTCTATTTTTAGTTTTTTGAGGAACCTCCATAACGTTTTCCATAGTGGCTGCACCAATTTACATTTCCACCAACAGTGTAGGAGGGTTCCCTTTTCTCCACACCCTTTCCAGCATTTGTTATTTGTAGACTTTTTAATGATAGCCATTTTGAACAGTGTGAGGTGGTGCCTCATTGTGGTTTTGACTTGCATTTCTTTAATAATTAGCAATGTTGAGCATCTTTACATGTGCCTATTGGCCATCTGTATGTCTTCTTTGGAGAGATGTCTATTTAAGTCTTCTGCCCATTTTTTGATTGGGCTGTTTGGTTTTTTGTTATTGCGTTGTAAGAGCTGTTTGTATGTTTTGGAAATTAAGCCATTGTTGGTCGCATTGTTTGCAAGTATTTTCTCCCAGCCTATGGATTGTCTTTATTTTTTTTTTAACATCTTTATTGGAGTATAATTGCTTTACAATGGTATATTAGTTTCTGCTTTATAACAAAGTGAATCAGCTATATATACACATACATCCCCATATCTCCTCCCTCTTGCATCTCCCTCCCACCCTCCCTATCCCACCCCTCTAGGTGGTCACAAAGCACCAAGCTGATCTCCCTGTGCTATGCGGCTGCTTCCCACTAGCTGTCTATTTTACATTTGGTAGTGTATATATGTCAATGCTGTGGGTTGTCTTTACATTTTGTTTATGGTTTCCTTTGCTGTGGAAAAGCTTATAAGTTTGATTAGGTCCCATTTGTTTATTTTTGCTTTTATTTCTATAGCCTAGTGAGACTGACCTAAGAAAACATTGGTACGATTTATGTCAGAGGATGTTTTGCCTATGTTCTCGTCTAGGAGTTTTATGGTGTCATGTCTTATGTTTAAGTCTTTAAGCCATTTTAAGTTTATTTTTGGGTATGGTGTGAGCATGTGTTCTAAATTCACTGATTTACATGTGGCTGTGCAGCTTTCCCAACACCACTTGCTGAAGAGTTTGTCTTTTCTCCATTGTATATTCTGCCCTAGGAGACAAAGTATTTATGATATCATGAATGTCATACTGAAAGAAACAGAGAGACAGAGAGACAGAGAAACCAGTTGTGACTGACGAATAATTAACTATTGGAGCAATGTTAATTAAATCGTTAATCCACATAAATCCATAGGAAAAGGCTTGGTAGATCCATCTCGATTGTTTTAATCTTTGGCCATTTTTCTCAATGCCATTTTTTTTTTTTTTTTAAAGCTGAAATCTTGAGTGTTACATCTTTTTTTTTTTTAAACTTTGGGTTTATTTATTTATTTATTTATTTATTTATGGCTGTGTTGGGTCTTCGTTTCTGTGCGAGGGCTTTCTCTAGTTGCGGCAAGCGGGGGCCACTCTTCATCGCGGTGCGCGGGCCTCTCATTATCGCGGCCTCTCTTGTTGTGGAGCACAGGCTCCAGACGCACAGGCTCAGTAGTTGTGGCTCACGGGCCTAGTTGCTCCGCAGCATGTGGGATCTTCCCAGACCAGGGCTCGAACCCGTGTCCCCTGCATTGGCAGGCAGATTCTCAACCACTGCACCACCAGGGAAGCCCCTCAATGCCATTTTTTAAAAATCCATTCTTTCTTCATGATTCAATAAATTGTTATTATTATATCTTAAACTATCTTTGACTCTATCCATGTGTTTTCTCTTCTGTCACAATGACCACCTAAATATTCCTCCACTAAAGCTAGAGTATTTATTAGCTGGAGACTTATACTTCTGTTGCAGTACCCAGTGAAAACAATCCTCTTTACAGTTCCTGCTTTTCAAAATTTCCTTGGTTGACTTCAAGGGCAAATATTAAGTCAATCTTCATTCGAACAAAGATTAATTTAGATGGGTTTGGGAACAGATGACATTTCTAAAATGTCAATTCATCTCATACAAGGATATGATTTAGCTCTTTATCTGTTCAAGTTTTATTTTGTACCATTCAACAAAATTTTACATCTTTTTAGGATGACCTGAACACTTAATACTAAGCCTAGCAGAGCATCCAGCACTTGGCAGATGTAAAATCAAGGTGTAGAATGGACAAACGGGTGAATTTAAATGCTTAAGTTCAGCCATCAGGTCAAAGAAGAGCCAGGACTCAAGGCCCTGGCCTCTTAGCCCCAAGTCCCAAGTTCAGCTCCTGGCATGTGACCTTATTTTGCTCACCTGGCCAGACAGTAGAGAGATTTTACCAGCTATGCCACTCTTTTTGTGGGCCATGCTCACTGTAGCTGACATTGCCCTAGACCCTAGGAGAGAGAGGTGAAACCTAGTCCCTTCTTTGTAGCTTCACAAGTCTCCTACTGGTAACGCAATTACTCATTTCATGCTTTTAGAAGTAGGCTCGGAGGGTTCGGGACACGTGCCCCATGTGGCACATCCTGCAATTAAGACTTCAGAGCCTGAGCTCTTTCCATGACAACAACACTGCCTCTGGGTTAGCTTCTTCCATCCACTCCCTTCCTCCTGGCCCAAGACTTCATGGGGGTCCTGGTCCCAGTGGCAGAACCCAAGGACAGCAGTGGTACTAAGTGTCCCTGAAGAAAGGTCAGGATCCTCAGAAGACATCCACCTAAGAAGTAGAAAATGGCGAATGCCACTGGGAAAAAGAGGGGACTTGTGATGAGCCTACTCAGGTCATCTCCTGAGTCACCCTCCAATAACCGGAGGGACATTTAAAGGACTAGAAACTCTGCAACTGTGATAAAGGCCAGAGTGGGAGATATGCTATCTGTGGCCCCAGACAACACTTTTCTTTCCAGGCTGGTGAAGTCGGGGGTTAGATATGTGTTATTTTGCTTAACCTTCACACACAATCCCCATTTCGCAGATGAGAGAATGGCCTGAGAAAGTTACAGCAAACTTGCCCATGGTGCCACAGCTTGCCAAGGACAGAGCCTAGGCTTACCCTGGTTCTGACTCCGGTCCCCATGCTCTCAATGACCACATGTGTCACTTCTCACCATCTCCCAAGATCTCCTGCTGGGCCTCACATCCTCCCCACACGGCACGCAGACGATGGGCACACTGAGCGAAGCGGCAGTTATTTTATCAGAGTCAGGTGGGGACAGGTGTTGGATTCTAGCTGCAGCTGATAAGGAGAACAGGGCAGGAAGACCAAGCGTAGACCAGGCATCACTCGCATAGATTATCTCCCCAAAGGGAGCAGTTTACAAATGTCTCCTAGAATATCATCCATCGCCGTGGACACTGTATAGTTAACACATTCGTCGCTGAGGAGGATGGAACCCTGGGAGGGAGTAGGATGAGGAGGGACAGGACCTGAGCCCACAGCAGGGCGACCCTGTCTCCCCAGGATCACCTCACACCTCACCCTCAGTGATTCAGCTGCATCCCCAGCAAGAACCTCTGGCCCACAGACCCACCAGTGGAGAGGGGGCTGCCATCAGGCAGGCCAGGAGGAGGATGGCTCCCTAATCGCCTGTGCACAGGTGTCAGGATGGAGACAGAGCAACGAGCTATGCCAGGCAGGGGAGGAGATGACAAGGGTTCTGCAGGGCGTAGCAGGGGCTGGTCCTGAGGGAGGAGCAAGGTAGCGGAGGCTGGGTTTGTGCCACATCTCCTGCACCTGAGCCCCTTCTGTCATGCAGGTGCATGCAGGTGTTGTAAACAACCCCATGTGCCCTGTGTGCTTATATTAGTGCAAGAAACTCTGCTTTATGGGAAAACGTCTCGCTATGCAGTATCAACACTTTGAGGAAAATAGGGTAAAAGGCAGACTACCTATCTGGTAGTATGAGGTATGACAAGAACAACAACGAAAGAAAGATATTTCCTCAGGAGATACATTACTAGCGCAGCTGAGCAGCTGCATGAAGCTAGAAGCTGCCTCAGGAGCCTCAGGCCCCAAAACACCTGAGTGGAATTCTGGCCTGTAGGCACTGAGACAATGTCGGTGGAAGTGGGGCTCTGAGCCAGAGGAATAGCCATCAAAGTGGGCACAAGAGGAAGTGAAGTGGCCACAAGCCAGAAACCTTACAAAGCCAAGGGAGTCCCTTCCTGGGAAAAGAGTCTAAAGGCAGGGGGTCATTTTCAATATTCCTAAAAGAGCTCTGACAGGACTCCTAGTGCGTGTGAGCTGAATTCTTCCTTTCCTGACAAAGATTAAAATTCTGCTCCTCCAATGCTAATTCCCCTCACCAAGAAAAAAATCACGAGTCAACACACTTGGTGTGTTGCATTGATATTAGTTCTCTGCTGTGTGGGAGCCAATTGGCATGCTATGGACATATTCGGTAGCAGAAGAGGCTGGGTGTGCAGGTGGCCTGTGGTTGCATATCATATGTGCCGTAGGGTGGAGCAAAGGTTTATGCGTTTCATTGTTTATAGCTCTTGTCTCTCACATAACCCATGACTGCACGGTCTATTACCACGTGGCATATTGCAATATGCTGCATGTGGTTGTCAGGGTGGCGGATGGGGAGAGTAAATTACCATGAGTTTCAGAGGCTTGAGCTTGTCCAGAAATCCCAACTCATTGTAGCAATCCTGGATTTTTTCCTATGGCTGCTTTTTCCCGTTCAGTAGTGCCGACTGTTTCGAGGGCTAGGTCCAACAGTGTCTTGCTTTCCGAGGACCACGGTGCTAACCACTCCGTAAAATATAGGGCAAGCTTCCACTGAAAGCACAGACAGAAAACACTTCATCAAAGGAATCACCGGGGTAGGAGGTTCCCGTTTCCCCACCACTTGATAGTAACTCACATATCCGATGCTTCCAGACTCACCTCCCACTGAGATCCACCCTCTCCCAGGACTGTTATATCCCAGACAGAAAACATTCTCTATGAGGCACTCCCAGCAGAAGGGAGCAGCTAGAGGGGCTAGGACTGGAGACCCCTCTGCCCTTGACCACTGCCCCCAGGCATACCAGCCTGCCTGCTTCTTCCCTTCCAATAAGCACCACTACCCCCAACTAACTATCCCTCACAGTGTGCACAGCTAATGACCTCCCCCTGCATTCAAAGACTGAAAGCCTCAGGGGGTTTCTGCAGGACTCCTGGGCACTGATCTGCCAGCTGCCCTCTAAATCTGTCCCTAGAAGCTGCCTGGAGATGACTATGGAAGGATGCAGTGAGATGGCATGGGGCAAGGGTCAGGAAGACCATCTGTACCCTCCTTCCTACCCTCACCCGTCTCAAAGGTCAGCTCTCTGGTCACCAGCAAGGCCAGCACAAGCAGTGTTCCCTTCATCGTGTCAGCGCTGGGATGCTCTGCTCAGGGCAGGGTTTCTGCTGCTTTATAAACCACTAGCTCCCTGAGCCCAGCCCACACCCCTCCAGGGAGCTCCACAGGCCTGAGGGCAGGCACCTGGCGCAGGTGGCTCCCTCAGCCCTTGCGGGTGTTTAGTGTGGGAAGCCCTTCCTACTCTGAGAGCAGAGCTCCTGGAGAAGACGTGGTGGTATCTTTGCCAAAGAACAGCTGGAGCTGACATTTCTAAGGGACTCCATTCTGAGCCAAATGCTCTGTTGTCCCAGCCCCAGCCACCACCTGTTTTCCTGGTCATCCTTCCCCCCAGTCTATCCGGGCTCCAAAGGCAGTACTCTCCCGAACTGCGGAGAGGAAAGCACAGGAGGGTCAAGGACAGGTCTACACCACTACAGGGAGTCATCCAGCATCCTTACCTTTTCCCCAAGGTTAAGTCCTGGAGATAAGAATGAGGAGCTGGACCTTACCAAAGCCCCCTAAATATCTTAACTGCTGCAGTCTCTGGACTGGGCCCCGAGGACTGGCGGACACCAGCCTTGGGCTCTGAATCACTCCCTACCAGGGAATTCACAGGACTTGTGGCCACGTGGGTTTTCTTAGGGGCCGGTAGTCCTGTCATTTTTGATCGTGCTGCCAGCTTTTCTCAGACCCTTAAGGGAGCAAGTTCCTGGGCACGCTCTTGACTCCCAGTGGCTCCAGCCTTGCCCCCTCTCCTGGCTGTCTCGCCCTCCTCCATCAGTGCACCTGGTCCCAAGAGGTGCTTGGACTGCATAGCCTATCCAGAAGCATCAGTAAACAGCTGTGGGTTCGTGGGGTTTGACTCCCGCATCAGAGACTCTGAGGCCCACGGCCTTACAGGCCACTGTGGATGGGAGTCCTAAGGCCCAGAGTGCTGGGTCCACCAGAGGTGCCCCTCCACATGCTGAAAACTCTCTCAAGAGTCAAGTTCAACTTTCCACTCTAGGAAAGCAGTTTGTTGGTGCAAACAAGATGAGATGGTCCTTGAAAACTCTAGCAGAAGGAAGCCTGAGAAAGCTTCCAATGTCCAAATTGGAAACAGTTTGACCAACAAAATAAATAACAGAATATTAGATGATAACCTAAAGTATAAAGTAATATGTGTGAGTCCATACTGATATAAATAAATGATTAAATAAATAAATGGGGGAGAAGAGACAAACATTCCCTACAGAAACATCCCGAATCATATATGTAGATTATCCCCTCCAGGAGGGGGAACTTACTGCCCTGACCTCCCTGAGAGTGGGCTAGACTTAGTAACTCATTTCCAAAGAAAACAGCAGGGGAAGGGGAAAACAGTGCAGAAACATGGCAAACACAACATTAGTCAAGTAATCATGGCTGATATACCCAGTGGTAAGACATACTGCTGCCATATATACCCTGATGTAAGGTGATGGGAAGGGCACTTCACTTCTGTGGTGTTCTCAAAACCCAAAGTCTGTACCCCAGTCTACATTATGAGAACAACAGCAGACAAACTCAGCTTGGGGATCATTCTACAATACCTGACCAGTCCTCCTCAAGACTGCCAAGGCCATGACAGACAAGGAAAGAATGAGTCACTCCACAGAGCAGAGAAGACTGGGGAGACAAGACAATGAATGCAGTGTGTGTAGGTTGTATATTGGATCCTGGAACCCAAAGAGGACATTAGTGGACAACCTAGTGACGTCCAAATAAAGTGTAGGGTTTAGTTATCAGTAATGTTCCAACGTTGATTCTCAGTTTCAACAAATCTTTGCAACTTTTCTATAAGTCTAAAATTATCCCAAATTAAAATTTTATTTTAAAAAAGCTTGCATTAGGAAAGGGCTACATCTGCTGCAACTCCTCTCTTGACCTTGTTCAGCACTTTGCCCTGACCTCACCAAATGTCCCCACCATCCAGGGACGTCTCAGATGGTCTTGTGGCATCCTCGGAAGGGCACTGGGCTGGATCCATAGCAGCAACCTGTGTTACTTCAGCACTCCAAGCTACTGGCTTCCTCATCTCACAGAGCTGGGGAGGGGATGGAGGGCAGTGTCTTCTGAAGGACAGGAGGCTTGTGGCACGTGCCCAGGTGTCCCACCACACTGAAGTCCTGTCCCACACAGACAAAGGGCAAGCACGTGCAGCCTGGGCCATATGGTGTTCACGTTCCTGCCCAGGAACTCTGAGGTACATCTGCAGCCACCTGAGCCCCTCATGGGGTGACCTTCAGGGGTATGGCCCCCAGGCATCAGTAGCCATGGCAAGGGAGGGCTCCACGGAGACCAGCTGACAGCTGGAGCTCAATACTTGGTGCCTCCTTGCCAAGAGCAGTTACCAGATGTGAATCCTATCTGGCATAAGGTTCTGATTGTGGTCACACAACTTGTGTCCCAACTTCAAATCTGGGCTTCAGCAAACCTTATTCTGCCAAAGGTGACTCAGAGAAAAGGCCAGCCAGGGGCCTCCAACAAAAAGTTACTTAATTCTGACTTATCAAAATATTTTAAACCTTCACCTAATTTAATTAATCCCAGGCAATATTCATAAGCACATCTACGGCAAATAGAAGTAAAAATATTCTTGTTTATCAACTCCAGAGAAATGGAATATTCCTTCCATTATTCTAACAAACATTGTGAAACACCCACTGAGTGTTGGGCCCTGTCCTAGTCCTGGGGATGCAGCAGCACACACAGCAAAGCTCTCGCTCTCCTGCAGCTCTTTATGCATCTAAGAGGGAGTGAAAGACAATCAACCAATGGCAAGAAGTGCTATGGAGGAAGATGAAGCAGGGGGAAAAAAGAGAGTGCCACGGGGGGAAGGAGGGGGCCAGCGCCTTTGATGTAAGGGGTCAAGAGTATGGGGAGGACTTCCCTGGTGGCGCAGTGGTTAAGAATCCACCTGCCAATGCAGGGGACACGGGTTTGAGCCCTGGTCTGGGAAGATCCCACATGCCACGGAGCAACTAAGCCCGTGCGCCACAACTACTGAGCCTGCGTGCCTAGAGCCCGTGCTCCGCAACGAAGAGTAGCCCCCGCTCACCTCAACGAGAGAAGGCCCGCGCACAGCAACAAAGACCCAACGCAACCAAAAATAAATAAATAAACGTATTTTTTAAAAAAAGAGTATGGAGAAATTTCTCTGACGTGTGATATTTGAACAGACCTGAGAAATGAGGCAACGAAGCACGCAGCCACTGGGAGGAAGAGCATTCCAGGCAGGGAGGGCAGCACATGCAAAAGCCCTGCTACAGGAGCATACTCGGGCTGGTCAAGAAGCAGAAAGGAGGTCACTGAGGGAGGAAAGAAAGGCAGGGATAAGTTCACAGAGGCAGCAGGGGTGCGGGACTGGTTGTGCGAATGGCCCAGGGACTGTGGGCCTAGAAGGGGCTTGGCTTTTCCTGAAGCCGGAGCTCTGGAGAGGTGATGGGGGGAACAGTACAGAGACACTCAAGAGAAGAAGCAGGTTGGGGAAAATATTCCTGTGTAGATTGAGGTGCTGTTGTAACCACCCCCATGGCCTTAGAACTTAGTTATACTTTAAACTCTAAGCCTCTACATAAGACAAAATAATCGTTTAGTCATGAAACAAAGTCTAGTCCTCAAGTTACTCCTCAGGGGCTATAGGTAATATTCAGAACCATATCCTTTGAGCTGTTCTGCAGATACTAAAGCCCCACCAGGTGGAGGAAGATGAGTACATGATGACCAGATGGTAGCCATGACATAAGCCGCCCCATGTCACACAATTCTGAGAACAGGCCTCAAGGAAATGGGAACAAACTGATCCTGGAACTGAAGATTAACTGTACTTAAAACAATCAAGATGATGGTGATCAGACCACCGCATTGTCAGTTTCAAGATGGTTGTCAGACCTGACTGTGCTACTCTGCCCCCTCCCTCGCCTATACACCACTTAAACCCCACTTAAAAGCTCTTGCGCCTTGATCGGCAGTTAGGAGTTGGCCTTTGGACAGGAATCCGTCCTCTCCCCTGATTGCTGGCCTCTGGAATAAAGCAAACTTTCCTTTCCAACCTCTCGAGTATTGGCTTTCAAGCGGTGAGCAGCCAGGCCTGAGTTTGGTAACACTGTCAAAGTCACCAGGTGGCAGAACTTGATCAACAGAAAACTAGAACTTCTGGGTCATCATGTAGGGGAGGTTTCGGGGCTCCAGAAACAAATTTGGGGGAGTGGCTCAACAGAGGCCACTGACAAGATCAAGGACACTGTGATGAAAGCAGGGCAGGGAAGGAGCCACCAGAGAGCCTGACCAAGGGTTCAGGGCTTGTGCTCTGGCCTTCCTGGCACTTACTACCTGTGAGACCATTTGTAAGCACTGAGCTTCCTGAAAAACCCATAACATCAAGACCAGACTGTTTTCGAAGTCACATGCAGTTGTGACAGGCTGCCATGGGCCATCATTCAGGAGGCCTGATTTGGGAGCATTTCTGCCCCTTTTCTGGTCAACCTGGGGATTTTCAGTTGTTCAGCTTCCCGTGTCAGCTGACCCTCCCACAGAGCCCCCAGATGGGAGGGAGGCTGAGCCAGCGCGCTCTGTGGACCGAAGGACCAGCATCTTGCCAGCACACACAGCCCCTCCCTGTGCAGCCCCGGGCAACTCCAAGCTGTGGCCTGGGAGAGGCCTGGCAGTACCTCCTGGAAAAAGAAGTGTCAGACAGGCGTGGGGCCCAGGGCAGGTATAAAGGGGGCCCAGGTGGGTAGGGACCACCTGCCACCCGCCCCATGATGCGGGCTGGAGCTCTCCTGATGCTCTGCACTGCCTTGCTCCCGATCTCGGGCGGAAGTGAGTGGCTGGGACACGGGTTCCCCAAGCGTTCTGACACCTTCCCAGGGCAGCACTGAGCGTGTCGGGAGGGGGAAGGGAAGAGTGTGTTCTGATGGGTGCCTTTCCAGGGAGGGTCACCTTATCTTTGTGTTTCAGATTGCGACATTTGCCCGGCCTTGAGGGAGACTCTTAGCCTGTTCCTGGCGGGAACCCCTGAGGACTATATGGCAAATGTGAGACAGTATGAAACAGACCCTTTGGTACTGGACACTGCCAGTCAACTGAAGAGCTGCGCTGACCGGAAGTTGACAGATGAGGGTAGGCAAAACACTCTCGGTGTTCTGGTGGGTCCGGCTGTGCGTGTCTGTGCCTCTGGCGCCTGTCTTGGGGCGGGTGAGGGGGGTCTGCTCAGGGCAGTGCGAGGTGGGGGAGCTCATTTCCTCTCCACCAGGGCCCTTCCCTGGGAACCTGGGAGGAGAAAGAGCCTCATGAATGAGGAGGTAGAGAGGATGCGGCAGACACGCACAGCACGGGAGAGGCTCGGGTAGGAAGACTCAGTCCAGCCCTGGAGCTCTTGAGCTGGCCCTGACTAGGCCTTCCTGTCTCTGTGGCACCACCTGGCTTTGGTGTCAGGCCCTCAGCACTGGCCTCCCTGATGGCAGCCTCTCCAGCCCATGACCTGCATCTTCTGCAAACCATTAACACTGAGTCCTTGCCTTCTCCAAACATCAGTTCCTTTCCCTTAGTGCCTCAAGTCCCCTACTCCACCCCACCTAAAACCCACATTGCCCTTGTTCCCTGCACCCCAAAGGGCCATTCTGTGCCTCAAATGCCATAAGAGGAGGCTGAGTCCAAAAGCTCCACTCCTGCCTTCCCCAGGCCTGGGATGCCCAGAGTGGAGGACCAGAGTGAATCCTCCCTCTGTTGCCTCAAGAGGTGGTGGGAACAAGCCACTGCTTCAGCTGCAGGTGTCCAAGGGGCAGAGGGGGGAAACAGATGGGGGTCAGCTCATCCCTGGAGACTCCCAGGGGCCACTGTGGAGCCCTGCCAGGTGGTCCTCAGCAGCCTCCCCCACTCTATCCCAGACTGCCCTCAACCCACCAGGGAGACCCCTCTTCTCTGTTCCACTGGAGGAAGCTTCATTGGGAGGAATCCACCTTTACCTGCTCAGATCCAGAGGCTACCCTCCAAACAAGCCTGCAGGCCTCTCCCCAGTGTTCAGTGCAGCTTGATGTCTCCGGGACCCCAGAGGCCTCACCAGGTTTCCTGACCTTCTCTTTGCAGGATAAATATACTCAAGTCCTTTGTGTTGATGGAGCTGTCCCTGCCAGGAACCCCAAGGAAGCCACTTGCCTGATCACTAAGTAGTGTCAGCAGCCTGCTATGTCCAGGTGTCTGATTAGAGGATTCCAGCAATAAAATCCTTGCAGTTCACAGGAGAGTGCTTACTCACTGGAGATTGGGCTTTGGAGTTGGGGGAGAGGGAGGATGTGCCCACAATGGAGACCATCAGAGTGCCTTCCAACTGCAGCTGGATTTTAATGCTGTCAGATGTTGCTCCTCCACAAATTCAATGGGAGGGGGAGGGGTAATGATAATTACATCAGCCAGAGTGTCTGATCATTTCTGTGACCAGGACCCACAGGTCACGTACACTATCGAACAAATTCGAGCCTCCCAGCAACCTTGAGGGATAGGAGTAATCATCCTAGTCTTACAAGGGAAGGAACTGAGGCTCAGAGGGGATAAAACGTTTGCCAAAGATGACATAGCTTCCCTCACCCGTCCACTGCTGGGGAGATGAGGTTGGCTAACTCACTGTGTGACTGTGCACATATTACAGGCCTCCTTTGGGCCTCTGGTTCCCACTTACAAAATTGAAATACCTCCAATCTCCAAGGCTGTGGTGAGGCCAAAGTAAAATAATGGGTGAGCTAATTGGTTCAAGATGGCGGAGTAGAAGGACGTGCTCTCACCCCCTCTTGCGAGAGCACCAGAATCACAACTAACTGCTGAACAATCATCAACAGGAAGACACTGGAACTCACCGGAAAAGATACCCCACATCCAAAGACAAAGGAGAATCCACAGTGAGATGGTAGGAGGGGCACAATCACAATAAAATCAAAACCCATAACTGCTGGGTGGGTGACTCACAAACTGGAGAACACTTATACCACAGAAGTCCACCCGCTGAAGTGAAGGTTCTGAGCCCCACGTCAGGCTTCCCAACCTGGGGGTCCAGCAACAGGAGGAGGAATTCCTAGAGAATCAGACTTTGAAGGCTAGCAGGATTTGATTGCAGGAATTCTACGGGACTGGGGGAAACAGAGACTCCACTCTTGGAGGGCACACACAAAGTAGTGTATGCATCGGCACCCAGGGGGAAGGGGCAGTGACCCCATAGGAGACCGAACCAGACCTACCTGCTAGTGTTGGAGGGTGTCCTGCAGAGGCGGGGGGTGGTTGTGGCTCACCATGAGGACAAGGACGCTGGCAGCAGAAGTTCTGGGAAGTACTCCTTGGTGTAAGCCCTCCCAGAGTCCACCATTAGCCCCAACAAAGAGCCCGAGTAGGCTCCAGTGTTGGGTCACCTCAGGTCAAACAACCAACAGGGAGGGAACCCAGCCCCACCCATCAGCAGACAAGCAGATTAAAGTTTTACTGAGCTCTGCCCACCAGAGCAACACCCAGCTCTACCCACCACCAGTCCCTCCCATCAGGAAACTTGCACAGGCCTCTTAGATAGCCTCATCCACTAGAGGGCAGGCAGCAGAAGCCAGAAGAACTACAATCCTGCAGTCTGTGGGACAAAAACAACATTCACAGAAAGACAGACAAGATGAAAAGGCAGAGGGCTATGTACCAGATGAAGGAACAAGATAAAACCCCAGAAAAACAACTAAATGAAGTGGAGATAGGCAACCTTCCAGAAAAAGAATTCAGAATAATGATAGTGAAGATGATCCAGGACCTCGGAAAAAGAATGGAGGCAAAGATCGAGAAGATGCAAGAAATGTTTAACAAAGACCTACAAGAATTAAAGAACAAACAAACAGAGATGAACAATACAATAACTGAAATGAAAAATACACTAGAAGGAATCAATAGCAGAAGACAACCTAAGAGACCTCTGGGACAACATTAAACGCAACAGCATTCACATTATAGAGGTCTCAGAAGGAGAAAAGGCAGGGAAAGGACCTGAGAAAATATTTGAAGAGATTATAGTCGAAAATTTCGCTAACATGGGAAAGGAAATAGCCACCCAAGTCCAGGAAGCACAGAGAGTCCCAGGCAGGATAAACCCAAGGAGAAACACACCGAGACACACGGTTATCAAATTGACAAAAATTAAAGACAAAGAAAAATTATTGAAAGCAACAAGGGAAAAATGACAAATAACATACAAGGGAACTCCCATAAGGTTAACAGCTGATTTCTCAGCAGAAACTCTACAAGCCAGAAGGGAGTGGCATGACATATTTGAAGTGATGCAAGGGAAGAACCTACAACCAAGATTACTCTACCCGGCAAGGATCTCATTCAGATTCGATGGAGAAATCAAAAGCTTTACAGACAAGCAAAAGCTAAGAGGATTCAGCACCACCAAACCAGCTCTACAACAAATGCTAAAGGAACTTCTCTAGGTGGGAAACACAACAGAAGAAAAGGACCTACGAAGACAAACCCATAAAAATTAAGAAAATGGTAATAGGAACATATATATCGATAATTATCTTAAACGTGAATGGATTAAATGCTCCAACCAAAAGACACAGGCTTGCTGAATGGATACCAAAACAAGACCCATATATATGCTGTCTACAAGAGACCCACTTCAGACCTAGGGACACATACAGACTGAAAGTGAGGGGATGGAAAAAGATATTCCATGCAAATGGAAATCAAAAGAAAGCTGGAGTAGCAATACTCGTATCAGATAAAATAGACTTTAAAATAAAGAATGTTACAAGAGACAAGGAAGGACACTACATAATGATCAAGGGATCAATCCAAGAAGAAGATATAACAATTATAAAAATATATGCACCCAACATAGGAGCACCTCAATACATAAGGCAACTGCTAAGAGCTGTTAAAAAGAGAAAATCGACAGTAACACAATAATAGTGGGGGACTTTAACACCTCACTTACACCAATGGACAGATCATCCAAACAGAAAATTAATAAGGAAACACAAGCTTTAAATGACACAATAGACCAGATGGATTTAATTGATATTTATAGGACATTCCATCTAAAAACAAGAGATTACACTTTCTTCTCAAGTGCACATGGAACAGTCTCCAGGAGAGATAACATCTTGGGTCACAAATCAAGCCTCGGTAAATTTAAGAAAATTGAAATCATATCAAGCATCTTTTCCGACCACCACACTATGAGATTAGAAATGAATTACAGGAAAAAAGTGTAAAAAATACAAATGCATGGACGCTAAACAGTGCACTACTAAATAACCAAGAGATCACTGAAGAAATCAAAGTAGAAATTTAAAAAATACATAGAAGCAAATGACAACAAAAGCACAATGACCCAAAACCTATGGGACATAGCAAAAGCAGTTCTACGAGGGAAGTTTATAGCAATTCAATCTCACCTCAAGAAACAAGAAAAATCTCAAATAAACAATCTAACCTTACACCTAAAGCAACTAGTGAAAGAAGAACAAACAAAACCCAAAGTTAGTAGAAGGAAAGAAATCATAAAGATCAGAGCAGAAATAAATGAAATAGAAACAAAGAAAACAGTAGCAAAGATCAATAAAACTAAAAGCTGATTCTTTGAGAAAATAAACAAAATTGATAAACCATTAGTCAGACTCATCAAGAAAAAGAGGGAGAGGACTCAAATCAATAAAATTAGAAATGAAAAAGAAGTTACAACGGACACTGCAGAAATACAAAGCATCATAAGAGACCACTACAAGCAACTCTATGCCAATAAAATGGACCATCTGGGAGAAATGGACAAATTCTTAGAAAGGTATAACCTTCCAAGACTGAACCAGGAAGAAATAGAAAATGTGAACAGACCAGTTGCAAGTAATGAAATTGAAGCTATGATTAAAGATCTTCCAACAAACAAAAGTCCAGGACCAGAGGGCTTCACAGGTGAATTCTATCGAACATTTAGAGAGGAGCTAACACCCATCCTTCTCAAACTCTTCCAAAAAAGTGCAGAGGAAGGAACACTCCCAAACTCATTCTATGAGGCCACCATCACCCTGATACCAAAACCAGACAAAGATACTACAAAAAAAGAAAATTACAGACCAATATCACTGATGAATATAGACGCAAAAATCCTCAACAAAATACTAGCAAACAGAATCCAACAACACATTAAAAGGATCATATACCACAATCAAGTGGGATTTACCCCAGGGATGCAAGGGTTCTTCAATATACACAAATCAATCAATGTGATACACCATATTAACTAATTGAAGAATAAAAACCATATGATCATCTCAATAGATGCAGAAAAAGCTTTTGACAAAATTCAACACCCATTTATGATAAAAACACTCCAGAAAGTGGGCATAGAGGGAACCTACCTCAACATAATAAAGGCCATATACGACAAACCCACAGCAAACATCATTCTCAATGGGGAAAAACTGAAAGCATTTCCTCTAAGATCAGGAACAAGACAAGGATGTCCACTCTCACCACTATTATTCAACATAGTTTTGGAAGTCCTAGCCACAGCAATCAGAGAAGAAAAAGAAATAAAAGGAATACAAATTGGAAAAGAAGAAGTAAAACTGTCACTGTTTGCAGATGACATGATACTATACATAGAGAATCCTAAAGATGCCACCAGAAAACTACTAGAGCTAATCAATGAATTTGGTAAAGTAGCAGGATACAAAATTAATGCACAGAAATCTCTTGCATTCCTATACACTAATGATGAAAAATCTGAAAGAGAAATTAAGGAAACATTCCCATTTACCATTGCAACAAAAAGAATAAAATACCTAGGAATAAACCTACCGAGGGAGACAAAAGACCTGTATGCAGAAAACTATAAGACACTGATGAAAGAAATTAAAGATAATACAAACAGATGGAGAGATATACCATGTTCTTCGATTGGAAGAATCAATATTGTGAAAATAACTATACTACCCAAAGCAATCTACAGATTCAATGCAATCCCTACCAAATTACCAATGGCATTTTTTACAGAACTAGAAAAAAAAAATCTTAAAATTTGTACGGAGATACAAAAGACCCCGAATAGCCAAAGCAGTCTTGAAGGAAAAGAACGGAGCTGGAGGAATCAGGCTCCTTGACTTCAGACTATACGACAAAGCTACAGTAATCAAGACAGTATGGTACTGGCACAAAAACAGAAATATAGATCAATGGAACAGAATAGAAAGCCCAGAGTTAAACCCATGCACATATGGTCACCTAATTTATGACAAAGGAGGCAAGAACATACCATGGAGAAAAGACAGCCTCTTCAATAAGTAGTGCTGGGAAAACTGGACAGCTACATGTAAAAGAATGAAATTAGAACACTTCCTAACACCATACACAAAAATAAACTCCAAATGGATTAAAGACCTAACTGTAAGACCAGACACTATAAAACTCTTAGAGGAAAACATAGGAAAAACACTCTTTGACATAAATCACAGCAAGATCTTTTTTGATCCACCTCCTAGAGTAATGGAAATAAAAACAGAAATAAACAAATGGGACCTAAAGAAACTTAAAAGCTTTTGCAAATCAAAGGAAACAACAAACAAGACAAAAAGACAACCCTCAGAATGGTGGGAGAAAATATTCGCAAACGAATCAATGGACAAAGGATTAATCTCCAAAATATAGAAACAGCTCATGACACTCAGTATTAAAAAAACAAACAGGGCTTCCCTGGTGGCGCAGTGGTTGAGAATCTGCCTGCCAATGCAGGGGACACGGGTTCGAGCCCTGGTCTGGGAGGATCCCACATGCCGCGGAGCAACTAGGCCCACGAGCCACAATTACTGAGCCTGCACGTCCAGAGCCTGTGCTCCGCAACAAGAGAGGCCGCGATAGTGAGAGGCCCGCGCACCACGATGAAGAGTGGCCCCCGCTTGCCGCAACTAGATAAAGCCCTCACACAGAAACGAAGACCCAACACAGCCATAAATAAGTAAATATACCTTGTAAAAAAAAAATCTCGCTTAAAAAAAAAAAAAAGAAGTAATGGATCTTGATCATGGTGGTTTTTCCAGTTTCCACAACTGTCAAAATTTACAAATTGTACTCTTTAAATATATGTACTTCCTGTATGTCAATTACACTTCAATAAAGCTACTTAAACAACAAAATTTAATTAAATATAGCAAGGTGTAAAAATACAATTAGAGGGCTTCCCTGGTGGCACAGTGGTTGAGAGTCTGCCTGCCGGTGCAGGGAACACGGGTTCGAGCCCTGGTCTGGGAGGATCCCACATGCTGCGGAGCAACTAGGCCCGTGAGCCACAATTACTGAGCCTGCGCGTCTGGAGCCTGTGCTCCGCAACGGGAGAGGCCGCGATAGTGAGAGGCCCGCGCACCACGATGAAGAGTGGCCCCCGCTTGCCACAACTAGAGAAAGCCCTCGCACAGAAACGAAGACCTAACACAGCCATAAGTAAATAAATAAATAAATAAAATTAAAAAAAAAAAAATAAGGGAAAAAAAATACAATTAGAAACAACTTAATAGACACATAGAATGCAGCATGTAATAGTTAATATGCCCTGTTTTCAAGCATATGTAGGATGGTATAAAAATTGACCATGTATTAAGGATATAAAGTAAGCCTCAAATTTCAAAGTATTTTAAAATCATCCAGAGCATATAATCATCCAGAGCAATGCAATGATGATAGAAATCAATAGCAAAAAATGTTGAGAAAATCCTCATATCTATGGAAGTTAATGATTAGAGTGGATTGCTTTTACTGTGTAACAAATAACCCCAAAGTTCAATGGATTAAAATGTGAATCACTTATGATCACTCGTGGGCTGTAGTTTGGCTGGAATTTCAGCTGATACAAGCTGGGCTTGGCTAGACCATACCCATTCAAGGTATGGGTCTCACAGGACTTGGCTCCTCCTGCAGGTTGGGCTCGAGTCTGATCTACACCTGCTCATTCCAGGGCTCAAGCTAAAGAACCAGCATATACCAGGGGAAAGATAGTCTCGTAGTGATGACAGAGATGTGAGAAGAAAGAACAACTGTACAATCATATTGAAGCAACTGATTGCCTATTATCTGCTCACATCCCATTGTTCAAATCACATGACATAGCTGAGCCTAATATCAATGGAGTGAGGAAGTATACGGCTGCAATGTAGCTGCAGAGACAAAGTAAATGTTTTTGAGCAATAATTTAATCTACCACAAACTGACAAAACTGTGGGGATGGGGACATTTAAAAGGCACAAATAAGCAATATTATTCATTTAAAAGGAGACTTCACTAAAGACCCTTTAGTCATCAAAATAAGTAGATATTATGAAAACTTTATAACAATTTTTAAAATTTAGATAAAACATGCAAATTCCAAGAAAGACATCCTAAAAACTGACATGAGAAGAAAGAGAAACCCCAAATAGTTCTTATGGGCAAAGTGCTAGCTGTCCTAGGATCTTTCCATAGAACCACTCCTGGGAAGATGATACTGGTTTTACCTTCCTTCAGCACTGGCTCCCTAAAATGTGCTTAGATAAATGAGAAATGTTGTGTCTGAGATATTATTTATTGGGAAAGCTTTTATTTGGGGACTGTACCTGAACAGGGAGAGCTATGACTGGTATATAGATACTGAATGACTGTATGATTAGGATGATATAAAAGGCTGTTGGAAAGCTAGGCAATGACTTCCTTGAACTAAAGTGGGCAATTGATATATATCTTACAAATGATTGTACCCCATGCAGTGAAAGCACACAGGAGCTGTCCTCCCATTTTGTTAGATGTTCTGGATCAGCATAATACTGTTGCAATATGCTCAGGTGCACCACATGCACTTTGGCTTTAACTCCCAAACAGATATCATCCTGTGAGGTGGTATGGAACTTTAGACCACTGCTGGACCCCAGAAAAAAACTGAAAATACTGGGCATGAAGTATGCCCTTTTATCCTTTCATAAATGTAAGTAAATTTAGTGTCAGATGAATGCCTATTGTGTCTGTGAGTTTTATTGCCAATCAGAATCTGAGACCATTGCTGAGGATTGTGCAGTCCTCTATTTATAAAATTGAATTAAATTTTTAAAAATTCTCACAAGAAAATCCCAGATGCAGATGGCTCTTCTGGTAAGTTCCAGCAAACACTCAGTGAGGAAATAACTCCAGTATTGTACAAATGCTTCCAAAGAATAGACAAATAGGGTATCAGTCGGTATCCCTGCAGGAAACAAATGACACTTGCACAGGATTCATGAAGAGTTTAATGAATGGCCTATTGCTGTGATATGAGCAGAGCCAAGGGAAACCAATTTAAAAACAAAAACAAGAACAAAAACACTCATGGCCAGCAACAGCAAAATGCCTAAAGAAAGGCAAGGAAAAGAAGCTGCTAACTAAAATCCAATGATACCTGTAGTTGAAGAAAAGGACCTTTGGCCTCCAGGAGAGGAATGCAGCCACTGCCAACTGCAGCCCTGAAGGAAAGCAGCTGAAAAATAAATAACCCAATCTCACCTTCCTCTTGCCTTCCAATGTCCTGCCATATCTCCCACCTTCCAACCCACCAAAAACCAAAAGACAAAGTAACCCAGTGACACAATCCGAAAAAGGCCATATCCTGGGGTACAGAGCAGACTGGGGAAAGGGGGAAACTAGATCTCTTGGAACAAATGGAAAACATCACTAAATACCCCAATTAATGTAATGAGGCTAGTGTCATGACATCAAAATCCAACTACTCAAGGTCATAGACAAAAAAATTTAAACCAAATATTAACAAGTATATGAAATTACATATCAAAAAGATACTATATGCTGGGACTTCCCTGGTGGCACAGTGGATAAGACTTTGCGCTCCCAATGCAGGGGGCCTGGGTTCGATCCCTGGTCAGGCAACTAGATCCCACATGCATGCCGCAACTAAGAGTTCACATGCCACAACTAAGAAGGCTGCCTGCCGCAACTAAGACCTGGTGCAACCAAATAAATAAATAAATAAATATTTTTTAGAAAACATTAAGACTAAAAATAAGGATACTGTATGTTGATTAATGAGGATTTATACAAGAAATGCAAGGTAAGTTTAATATTAGAAAAACCTTTGATGTAACTTATCACATCAACAGAACTAAGGGAAAAAAGTATATGTTTATTTCAATAAATGCAGAAAAGATGTGTTATAAAATTCATCATCTTTTCTTGAATTACAAAAACTCTTAGAGAGACTTCCCTGGCGGTCCAGTGGTTAGACTCCATGCTTCCAATGCAGGGGGCGCGGGTTCGATCCCTGGTCGGGGAACTGAGATCTCACATGCAGCGTGGTACCGCCAAAAAAATAAATAAATAAAAGAATTAAAAATTTAAAACTCTTAGAAAGTAGAAATAAAAGAATATATCCTTAATCTAATAACAAGTGTCTACCAGAAAAAATTCCCACAGTAAACTTCCTATTTAATGGTGAAATACCAAAAGCTATCCTCTTGAATCTGGATAAAGGGTAGCCAGAAATACTTTATAATATTTTTGTAACTTTCTTGTAAGCCTGAAATTATGCCAAAACAAACAATAATAATATAAGATAAAAAGCTGTCAAAAACAAAATAAAACAAAGCAAAAACCTTCCCCTTGGGTTTAGATAGAAGATAAGGATGCCTACTTTTACCATTTCTATTCAACATTGTACTAGAGATCCTACAAATGCAATAAAGCAAGAGAAGAATAATCTATGTAGATTGAAAAGGAAGAAATGAACAGGTATTAGATACAGTTATATAAGTCCAAAAGAATCTACAGATAAAATATTAGAGAGTCTTTTAAATGCTGCATGTAAGTCAGTATAGAATAATTAAAATGTTCTTATATGGCAGCACAAACATCTAGAAAAGTATATTTTAAAAGGAGATAACATTCACAACAGCATTAAAAATAAGAGATGCCTAGGATAAATGAACTAATAAATGAATAAGAGATCTAGATATAGATATCGAGAGATAGATATAGAGAGATATAGATATATAAAACTTTATTGAGAGAAAATAATGAAGACAAATAAATGGAGACATGTACCATCTTCATAGAGAGGAATACTAAATATCTTAAATTTTTTTTAATTATCTCCAAATCGATCTACAGATTTAATGTGTGGTTAGGTCAAACTCAACAAGCTGGTTCTAAATTTACATGGAAATGCAGAGGGCCCAAAACAGCAGACACTCTGGAACAAGGCCAAAACGGAAGAACTCTCTCTACCAGAGTCAAGAACTAAAGCTTTAGTTTGTACTTAACACTGTATGGTATTGGCATTGAGACAGACAAATACAACAGTGGAATAAAATAAAACACACGTAAGTAAATCTATATTCCTACACGAGGCACTTTCCTTTTTTGACAAAGGTGGCACTGAAAAGCAGTGGGAAAGGGATGAAATTTTCCTGTGGCTACCAGGACAATAAGGTGTCTACACGAAAAAGTAACTGGACTCCTATCTCACAACCACACACAAAATTTAATACTATATGGATTATAGACCTCAATGGGAAAGGCAAAACAAAGCCTTTAGAAAGGATACAAGAGAATATATTTATGACCTTGGGAACAGCAAGATTTTTTAAACAAAACACACACACACATGTACACACACATACACAAACCCTGACCTTAAAGAATAGCAATGATAAATTCAATTATATTAAATTTTAAACTTCTGTTTATTAAAATACCATTAAGAGAGTAAAAAGGTAATTCACTGTGTTGGGGAAGATATTTTCAACAAGTAATCAACAAAAGGCTCTTATCCAGAATATAGAAAGAAGTCCTACAAGTCAATTAGAGGGGGGAAAATAAAAAGAAAAGAAAATGCAATAGATAAATGGGGAAAATACTTCCACTGACATTTCATAAAATTATCAATAAATGTACGAAGAAGTGCTCAACACGTCAGTAAAAGCAAACTGAAAGCACAATGAGATACCACTGCATACCTCCCTACCAGCGGCTAATATTAGAACGTCCTATAATACCAGCTACTGGTGCTGCAGAGCAGCAGGAATGAATATACTGCCACTAGGGATGTACACTGATGCAACCACTTTTTTGTTTTAACGTTAAAAATATTTTTGTTCTAGAAGATCACACAAAAGTTGGGAAGGGAAGGAAGGAAGTCAACTAGGCTACTACAAAATCTAGACTGAGGAGGGTCAAAGAGCTGCTTACGGAAACTGACAGCTGGAGCAAACGGCAGAGGTCAAGGTGGCACCTGGCCAGTGGACCAGCAGCCTGGGTCGGCCACCTTTATGAGAACCAGCGGGCTGCAGCAGGGACAACAAAGGTGCTGGCCCCAGTCAGCGCTCCTCTTCTGGAAGGGAGAAGCAGAAGCTCACTCTTTAACAGGTTCCTGGTGGTCTACGCTCCTTCATGGCCTTCTCTCAATCGCTGCCACTGAATTCCTCAATGACCACACTCAGCCTGGTGCCCTCATCCCGGCAGGGTTTGAGCTGGGCGTGTAAAAGCTCTGGGCACCACATCTCTTACGGAAGGCATGCTTTGTGCGTGTTGAACGTGTATGTGTATGCGATTACCCTCTCGGCTCCCTTCAGGAGCTTAAAGCAAGAAGCTGGAACAACAAAGTGCCTATTCCGCTTCTTCTTGCAAATGCTGCAGGTGCAGTCAAAGATTGCCAAGTCTGCTGAGGCCCAAACTTCCAAACGAACTGCTCCCAGTGGCAGCCTCCTCGGGGTTTCGCCAGGGTCCCCACCCATCCCGCCCCCTCCGGGGGGCCCCTGTGCTATTGTGCTCACTCCCTGGTCAGCAGGCTCCAATCTCAGACTGAGGTCTCTGCCTGACAGCCCCTATCCGACTCCTGCCCCAGAATCGTTAGGTCAGCCCCTCAGTGTCCATACGACTCCCTGCCCCCCAGGCCACAGAAAGGCAAAGGAAGTAAGCTGTGTGAAGAATGCATTGTTTGGGTCTGGGGCTCTTCTCCGCAGCCCAGCCTGGCCACAGGGGCCAACAGTCCCAGGCTGAAAAATCACACAGCTCCGTAAATGGAGGGCATTCAGTCCCATGACCAGATTCACGCAGAAGCCAGTCCGGCCGGGCAGGCAGGAAGCCTGGCCGAGGGAGCCCAGAAATACGCATCAGCACTGTTGGCTCAGCTGGAAGACCATCCAGTTCCCAAAATGACCTGGGCTTAGAGGCAGGGAAGTTAATGCCAGACCTCCCCCTGGACTCCAGCACCAGCTCCCGCTCTCAGCCCCGAGGAGATCGGGGCTCTGCAGTCAACACAAGGAAGTGGGTGACTCAAGGCCATGGGCCCGGGGGCATGGCTGAGGGGCCCAACACCAGTCAGTTTGCCCCATGATTTCCTCTGACCCCCGCAGCCCTTCTTCTCTGCTACAGTTGAGTGGAACCACGTGCTGCTCTGATGTGTTTCATTGTGTCATGTCCTGTTGTGTTATATCGTGTTGTGAAAATTCCCTATCCAGGTCCCTCTGGGGCCTCACCTATGAGAAGCCCCCAGCCCCTTCTCGGCCCTCAGGAAAGGCCTGTTTCCCCTATGCCTCTGTTCCCCGGCTCACCCTGCTTGGTTCTCACACTGACCCCTCGGCCCCTCACCTACCACTGATCACCACCACTCTGAAACTAGCCCACAGTGGGAGCCATCTCCCCAAGTGTCCCCTCCCCTCCATCCCGCAGCACACACATGTCTGACAGCAAGCAGGTGCTGGGTTAACTCCTGATTCAACCCGCCCGCAGGCCTCAGGGCCACCTTCCGCTCAGACACTTGGCACAGAGAATGGTTCACACTTGCGCTTGAGTATCCTCGCTTGGTGGCCTCTTTGCTACAGCACAGGTTGCCCCTCTGGCCCTGGGTCTGCTCTGGACACCTCTCTTTGTTGCTGGGCACAGGCAGGAATAAAAACTTGCCATCCTTCCCCTCCAATCTCAGCTCTGACATCAGCAATGGTGGTGCAGGGAAAGGCCAAGCTTTGCTTCTTTCCCCGGCACCTGCGTTCCCCACCATACACCTTTACCTGGAGAAAGCTGGAGGAAATTATATCATAAAAGAAAACTTACTCTGTTACCTAGCTGCAGAGAGCCACATCCCAAGAAGTGTTGGTATGCCTCTCCTAGCCCATACTCATCACCACATTCCTGGTTGTCCTCCCTCATCCTAGAGACTTGCAGGGCTGACCCACTGTGGTTCGGTCTCCTGACCTCAGTCTCCACCTGAGTTCTCATTGCCAGTCTGATCCCACCCTTTCCAAACCCCTCAAAGCCCATTTTCTGTTTCTTTGGAACTCCGATTGCCATCAGCAAACTGTCCTCTAGCCTCTTCTCAGAATGTTCCCCTCACTCACTTTTTATAACTGAACTTGCCCTATGGAGACAAGTATGTTCACGCAAAGATGTGCATAATCAAAACAAGGAATACTAATAACTATTACAGTCTTTATTTCTGCAACTGCTCATGTGATCATAGCTAATATTTATATTTCTAACTACATTTCCACTGTCCCACTCCATATGCCTTTTGTTCTCAGCAAACACCTCAGCTGGTCATCCTTTCTTCCCTAGTGGAGTGACACAGACTTTTATTCCTGAAGGGTCTGGGCCATTAGCAGTTCTGTCTGTAGTGGGGAGTTGTAATTTTCCATTAATTTTACCATATATACAAGGTATACTAATACGATAATATACATATACAATATAAGGGAGCACCAAGAGATCTCCACAGGAGATCTCCTGTATTCCAGACATACTTCTCCTCACTCTCATTATGTAATAGGAACCTACTTTTCCCTCTGTAATCAAGACCAATCCCCCCAGTAAGCACAATAACTTCTTCTTTGCCTGGTCACTAGGATAGGAGACCAAAGTGGCCAAGAAGTAGAATCAACTTAGAACCAGTGCTGTGTCCGCTAGTGAAAGTATTCCTCTCTTGAAAACTAAAACTTCTTTTTTTTTTAAGATTTTTTTTATGTGGACCATTTTTTTTAAGTCTTTATTGAATTTGTTACAATATTGCTTCTGTTTTATGTTTTGGTTTTTTGACCCCAAGGCATGTGGGACCTTAGCTCCCCAACCGGGGATCGAACACACAACCCCTGCAGTGGAAGGCGAAGTCTTAACCACTGGACTGCCAGGGAAGTCCCTGAGAACGAAAACTTCTAAATCCCAAAGTTGCAGGGACAGAAAGCAAAAAAAAAAAGTTGCTATTGATCACTTGGGGTAATAGTGAGAGCAGCCAGTCCTTAATTGTCAGACTCTTGAATCCAGGCTATGTGGAAAAGAAACCTGCAAGAAGACCGCAAGAAGTGTTGACGTTCCTCCCCCAGTCAGTAGATTAGTTATTCATATATTGATTGCTGATTTAGAGCATACACTGCATCCTGGCAGACACTGTGCCAGCCCCAGAAGGTGTTACTACCACGCTAGCATCATGTATATCTGACTCTTCAAAAGGCCATGCAATCTACAATCAAACCAACTGCTTCTGGTTGAGGGGAAACATGGTAAGACCAGTAACTTCAACAAGCATGAGACAACTGGCACACTACATTCGTTGTAAAATGAGTCCTTGGTCAGAGGGGATGCTGGCTGGAATACTACTGATGCCACGCAAAGCATTTCCTAATCCAGAGATGGTCTAAACATTCATGAAACTGGTAGTCTCAGCAGCGGCCAGAGTAACAGGTGAGGTTGACATGATTCAAAGTGGTACACAAGAGATGTTTGGTACCTACCCTCTTCTCTTTCCTCTTTCTCTCCCCGTATCATCTCATGGATATTATTAAGTTAAAACACCGTCTTTACGGTATTAACTCTCAAGTTTGTATCTTCAGTCCATATCTATGAGTTCCAAACTCATAACTAACAGCCTATTTGAAATCTCCTATTGGATGCTCTCGGATACTTCTGATCTAGCTTGTCCAAAGTCCAAAATGTAATTCCTAATTTCCCCACAAATAACCTGCGTCCTTCTAACCATGAGGAAGTCTTTCCCATCTCAATAAATGGTACCCCAGAACCTAGATTTCCCCCCTTCCCTCATCATTCATATCAAATCCACCAGATTTCCTATAAAATCTATATCTAAAACATATCTTGTCTCTATTGTCTTCTCTCAGTGGAGTCACCATGACCTTGGTGGAGAATCTCTCTCCAGAGGAGGACAAGGCAATGTCCATCTGGTAACTCAAGGTCAGCAGTGACCTCCCCGAGAACCACTTCAGTGCAGATGTGGGAAAGAAAGCCAAGTGGTGAAGCTTGAGGACCGAGGGGGAGATGTGGAAGTGGAGACAGAGAGACTAGTCAAGTCTTACAGGGAGTTTTGCTGTGAAGGGAAACAGGGTCAGTGCAACTGCCACCCATCCCGGGGGGGTGTCAGGGTCCCACTCTGCTCTCAGGGTCACTGAAACTGTTCCCAGTGAGAGTTAGCCCTTGGCCCCATTGTCCCCACGTAAGATGCCCCAACACCCTCAATCACACCATCTCCCCCCAGCCGAGGCAACCCTTCTCCCCAGGGTCAGTGTGACTCTTCCACCCCAGGACCAGAGAACAGGCAAAGAAGTGGATGGTGTGAGGGCGGAGCTGAACAGAGCAGGGTCACAGAGAGGAAGCTGTGAGCCGAGGGATGAGAGTATTGTTTCTGAATTGGCAATTTCCACGCCCTGGTCCGGCCTCAGGGATAACGGTCCCTGGCTGAGACCCAGACAGCTCAGGAATAAGGCCAACACTCAGGCCCCACATCCAGGCTCAGACTGCGAATGCGACTGGGTCAAGTGAGGTAGGAAGGCGGACTGGGAGTGCGGGAAGTCTTAATCACTCTCTTGGCTCAACTCAGAGGTCACCAAGTTCATGG
Organism: Eschrichtius robustus; assembly: GCF_028021215.1. Lineage (NCBI taxonomy): Eukaryota > Metazoa > Chordata > Mammalia > Artiodactyla > Eschrichtiidae > Eschrichtius > Eschrichtius robustus. The sequence continues at coordinate 52,729,861 of NC_090842.1, read as the reverse complement.
GATTAAAGGCAGGTAAGGTAAATGTCTCAAGCAGGGTGACGTCCCTGGCCTCCAGCCACCGCCACCCCTGCAGTGTCCTCACGGCTGAAGGTACAAACCTTCCCCGGGCCCAGGCACTGTCATAGAAAAGTGTGTTACCTGGCTGCGTCATGCAAGTGAAGCTACCTGGGTGGCAGTCAACTTCAGGCGAGCATGGCGGGGTTCGTGAGGCCGTCACGGAACCAGTCACGTGGCAGGTGTGTGATGGATGCGTGAGACACGGGAGGTACAGCCCCTGCACGGCACTCGTGGACAAGCATGTGTATTGGGTGATGGAGTGACAGGTGAGTGGCTGGACACACACAGGTGAGTGTGTGACAGGTACACAAACACCACCGCTGAGAACTTCCCTCCAAGCGGCCAAAGTATGTCAGGACCACAATCCCCCAAGCTGGGCAGCCCGGAGGGGCCTCATGTCCTCAGGGAGCGCCCCCGCCAGCCCTCTCTGCCCTGCAGAGTGACCCTCCTGTCTCTAGAGGGCCCTCCAGATGTCACCGCCCTCTCAGCTTAGGGACGGCAGCGCAGCAGAACTCTCAGGGCCAGAGAAGGAAGGAGGGCGCAAGGGGAAGCGCAGAGGTCCAGCTCCCTGGGCCCCCTCGCAGTCCTCCCTGGTCCCACATCTATCAGCTGCCATCATCCTTGTGTCTCTGTCTCTAGGATGAAACTCTCTAAATGAGTGCTCTGCCCTCAGATCTCCCCTCAGACCTTGGTCTGTTACCCCAGCAGTGTGTTTGCGGTGCATTTCCGCCCCACGCCCTCATACCAGGTCTCTCTCTCAGACACACACAGAGCAGAGTCAGCCCGACACACCCCATCACAACCCCACAATCACATTCATATAATCACATGTACCCCATTGTACACACACAGTCTCGCACGCACTTCTAGACACACACAAACACATATTCTGAGACAGATGGGCTGCTGCAATCACACAGTCACACACACTGCAAGTCTCATGTGCCCCCCCAACACACACTCACACACTCCCAGCAGAGCATTCAATTCACACACACACAATTAAATGTTCACACACCACACACACCAAGCCTTATGCCCGTCATACAAAACGAGACCCATGCACTCTCCTAGCCAGAAGCCCTACTGCAGACAGAACACACACACACACATACACACACTAACACGTGCAGAGACACACACTCCAACCTAACATCCCTTCATTCACTAGTGCTCCCCCAGCCGCACAGGGCATCCGTCTGCAATGCCCTCCCTCCTCCCACTCTTAGTGGCCTGAATTCCTGCCCCACAGGAGAGGTCGGAGGCGTGGGGAGAGGAATCCCTGAGGGTGGCCATCAGGAGCCCCTGAACCCACACGTCAGGCCCAGTGTCCCCGGCGGGTAGCTCAAGTCGTGTTCCCAGCCAGGCCCCAAAGACCGGGAGTTTAAGGAACACACCACCCACAGACAAGAGGTGTCCGCAGGTCTTCAGCTGGACCCCGCCGCCTGCAGCCCTGCGGGGAGGGGGCACACCCGGCTGCCATGCTCCCCCCTCCCCTCAGAGTCAACCTAAAACTCTCACCAACTCATGGATGACAGGAACAAGTTTCTCACCAAGGGCAAGGACACCTGCATGTAGCCTGCTGGTGGAAACAGCCCACGGAGCTGGAAGTCAGCACAGCCTCACAACTCCAGGACTGTGTGGCCAGCACCACAAAGACCCACAAGGCACAGGCCACAGTGCAGCCAGGGCTGAGGACAGCAGGGTCTGGGGCCATGCACACGCTCTCTTGTTCGTTGCCCTTGACCTCCTTCAAAAGCACAAACCATTTTCCCTGAAAACCTCTGTTTAACACAAACAACCACCCATCTCTCATCAAGAAATCTCAGGGCAGATGGGCAGCTGCCCAGGATGGTGACCTTGGGGTGCTGGGCCTCGGTCCTCTGATGCTTAGCCTTCCCTCTCTGGTACCCCCATATTCCTTGCTTTCCTTCCCGGAAGACCCCTCCCTTCAGCTTCCTCCCCACAGGAACACATCAGTGACATGGGCTCTGTGACACAGAGCTCTGACTAGAGCCACGGTCGCTGCCCAGGCTCCCTATGCAGACTGGCAAGTGCCTGCACTGACCCTTGGGCAGCCCCAGTCCTTCTCCGGCAACTGCTCTGCTGCTGCTGCTTCCGTCCTGTCGGCTGTGCCGACGCAGAGCCGGACCCAGTGAGTCACTGCCCCCACCCCAAGACCTGTACCTCTGCAGGGCAAGGCTGTCTGACATTACTTGCCGTTCACCAAGCTGTGGCTTATGTTTTTAGCTAAAGGGGGAAGTGGTGGGTACTGACCTCAGAAGGGAAGTCGGGAGGAGCCAGCCTACTGTCAAGACAGGCACGTGGCAGCCTAATCTGCTGCCCCTGACCCCACCACCCTCCTTCCCTGCCTCGACCTTCTCTACCCATCTTCTACATTGCCCCGACATCTGGAACGGACAGAAGCCCACAGCAGGACTTCCCTGGTGGTCCAGCGGTTAAGACTCCACGCTTCCACTGCAGGGGGTAAGGGTTCGATTCCTGGTCAGGGAACTAAGAGCCCACATGCCGCATGGCATGGCCAAAAAAAAAAAAAAAAAAAAAAAGCCACAGCAGTGCAACTACAGGAAGTTAGGGAGAACCAGCAAGGCACAAACCCTTGAGTCCTGTCCCTATAAGAGCAAGGGTCATGACCCAGGTCCCTGAGCGACCCAAGACCAAGGATGCCCTTGCCTCTCTGTAAGTCACTATACTATTTTTGCAACAATCAACATTTCAGAAAAAGCACATTTAAATTAAGTATAATGTTTTCCCATAATTTTTATAAGTTGTCCTGAAATCATATGCATACCAGGACTCTACCTTCACACATTTATGAGTTCTTTTCAAATACAGGTAAATGCCAAACATAATGCGTAAAACATTCTTGAATTTGGAGTAGATTTCTTCTTATCTTATTTGCCTTATCAAAGTGCAATTCCTGGGTTCATCATGAAATCAACAGCCAAAATCAGACTGACAGTGAAGACGGAACTGGACCTGTCTCCATGGCCTTTCCACGAAAGCCAGGAGAAAAGAAAACACACCATCACCCCACAATTGTTTATCGTCAGTCTGGAGTTCTGACCAATGAAGCAGTGCCAGAGAAAGAAGTGAAGCACAGGGACTTCCCTGGCGGTCCAGTGGTTAGGGTTCCACGCCTCCACTGCAGGGGGCACGGGTTTGACCCCTGGTGAGGGAACTAAGATCCTGCATGCCACGCGGTACGGCCAAAAAAATAAATAAAAAAAAGAAAGAGAAAAAAAAAAAAAAAGAAAGAAAGAAATGAAGCACAGTAAGATCCTAATCCATAAAGCATTACTGATATCAAATAGCTTTCATAAATGGAAAACATGAACTGCATTCTAGAAGGGATTACTGAGTAATAAAAGGGTATCAACTATGCCCAAAGTAATCTAAAATTGGAAAGCATTTCAAATTAAAATTCTAACACATGTTTTTTCTCTTCTGTAATGTGATGAACTGATTCTGAAAGTTCTTCAAGAGTAAAGGTTTAAGAACATTCAAACTCAAAAGTAGAAAACTTGAAAATGGCCGTTAATAGGAAAATCACAAAAAATAAAGGCATATGACCATCACGTAGAAAAGATGTTCATTCTCACAAACAATCAAAAAATGCACACACAATAAAACATTTTCAACAAAACAGAACAGCTTTTTTTTAACTGGCAATACCCAGGGATAAGTGAGGACGTCAGAAAAAAAAGGTATTTTCATATTGTTGAAGGGAATGGCAGTAGGCACAAATGATCTGGTGGGTAAGGTGGCAGTGTGCATCAGAATCATTACAAATCTGAAAACCCTTCATACTACCATTTCCACCTTTAGGACTTTATCCTAGGTATGCAATTAAGACCAGAGATAAAACTTGGCTACTATATTATTTATCACTACTAATTTACAAAACAATGTCTTAAATGTCCAGTAGGAAAGCAGACAATGTTTTATAAGAAGTAAACTATTTAAATTGTCCTAATGGGCTAACGTATATACACGCTGCCTTGCAGAAAGACAATTTTAAAGTGAGACTTCTATTTAATTGTTTTAAAAAGAATGCCAAGGTCCTTACTTGGAAAAAGTTGGGGAACCACTGCCAGAGTGTTGATTTTGTAGAAGCATCTCTCTAGATAATACCCCACTGTAGACTTGGAGTACAAGGGTATGTCCTGGGGCAGTAAATACACCCTGTTCCATCCAGACCTTCAGGACCCCCAGGAACTGCTAGTCCTGGAAGGCATGGGGCAGAGGCAGACATCACTTACTGCTTCCCAGGCTGAGTTTCTTGTCTCCACTGTGCCAGGCAACAGCTTCTCAGAGTCAGACATCCTGGATGCATCTGCGGGGTCCTGGCCACACCAAGCCAACAGGAAGGCAGCCCAAAATGGGAACATGTCCACGCAAGGAAACCCATGGCAGCATGTCAACACACCACTAAAAGTAAAATCATATAGACTTCCAGTTACAGATGATGGGCTGAACCCCTTCAACTCGTGTTCTCTCCCACCAGTGACCAAACCGGAGGATAAAGAAATGTGAAAACTGGGGCTTCCCGGATGGCGCAGTGGTTAAGAATCCCCTGCCAATGCAGGAGACACGGGTTCGAGCCCTGGTCTGGGAAGACTCCCATATGCCACGGAACAACTGAGCCCGCGAGCCACAACTACTGAGCCCACGTGCCTAGAGCCCTTGCTCCGCAACAAGAGAAGCCACCGCAATGAGAAGCCCGTGCACCCCAACGAAGAGTAGCCCCCGCTCGCCGCAACTAGAGAAAGCCTGCGCACAGCAACGAAGACCCAACGCAGTCAAAAATTAATTAATTAATTTAAAAAAAAAAAGAAATGTGAAAATTGATCACCTCACAATACCAAAGACAGTGGGAAGGGGGGTTCGTTACAGGATTTGAGATTTCAACAAAACGGCAAAGAACAGTGGGAGGAGGATATTGAAGGGAGAGCTTAGCAGGACCCAGAAAAGATAAAGTGCTCCAAAGGTGGGTAAGGACAGGGCCATGGCTGGGTTTGCCCCCACAGATGGCCAAGGGGGCTGGGGTGCTGTAAATGGGGAGTAAGTCCCCCTTGTGGGGTCTTTAAGGGTCATTCCAACATGGCTGCGAAAATGACGCTCAAAAAGGCATACGAAATTAAAGGGTTTATTATACTCTTAGGTCCCAGAGAAAGAGGCACGGCACACCTCACAGGGGGCCATGTGGGAGGAGCACCAAGGGAACAGGCTCCACCAAACACGGCTGAGGACCCGTGGGCAAGCGCCATAACAGGGGGGTAGGGAAGAGTACACAAGCGAAAGGTTTGAGCAGATTTCACTGGTGCATTTGAATGTCACTAGGTTACAGTCATGGAACGGCAAGAAGGGGAACTTGTGGAGTGGACCAGCCTTATCATACTTTAGGCTGTTTGTGACGATGTTGAGGCATCAGGAAAATATGAAATTTTAAAATATTATAACACCATAAACCCTGTTATGCCTCAGCATCAACCATATTAATTGGATGGATTAAAGTTGTCACCTGGGTTGTAGAGATATTAGAGGTGAGTGGTACACCTTGACTTAACCACCAAAGGAAGGAAGGAAGGGTAGCCCCCGCTCTCCACAACTAGAGAAAGCCCGCGTGCAGCAATGAAGACTCAATGCAGCCAAAGATAAATAAATAAATTTATAAAAATTAAAAATAAAATTATAAAAATTTTTAAAAAACGAGTTAACACTAATCCTTCTCAAGTTCTTCCCAAGAACTGTAGAGGAGGGAACACTTCCAAAATCATTTTACAAGGCCAGCATTACCTAAGCCAGATCAGGACACTACAGGAAAACTACAAGCCAATATCCCTGACAAATATAGATGCAAAATTCTCAATAAAATAGAAACAAATGAGATTCAACAGCACATTAAGTGAATCATATGCCATGATCAAGTGGTATTTATCCCTGGGATGCAAGGATGGTTCAATATATGCAAATAAATAAATGTGATTCCCCATATTAATAAAATGAAAGATTAAAAATCATATCATCTCAACAGATGCAGAAAAAGCATTTGATGAAATTCAACATCCTTTCATGATAAAAACTCTCAACAAACTAAGTACAGAGAAAAGGTACCTCACCAAAATGAAAGCCATATGTGACAAGCCCACAGCTAACATCAACTCAATGGTGAAAAAAATGAAAGCTTTTCCACTAAGATCAGGAACAAGACAAGGCGCTCACTCTTACCACTTCTATTCAACACAGTACTGGAAGTTAATAAAAGACATCCAAATTAAAAAGGAAGACGTAAAATTGATGATATGATCTTATATATAGAAAATCCTAAAGACTCCACCAAAAAACTAATCAATTCAGTAAAGTTGCAGGGTACAAAATCAACACACAGAAATCAGTTGCATTTCTAAATACTAACAATGAGCTACCTGAAAAGGATAGCACACAATCCCATTTATAATAGCAACAAAAACAAAATAATTAGGAATAAAATCTAACCAATGAGGTGAAATACCTGCACACTGAAAACTATGACATCGATGAAATAAATTGAAGAAGATACAAATAAACGGATACAAATATTCTGTGTTCACGGATCAGAAGGATTAATATTGTTAAAATGTCCAGAATACCCAAAGCTACCTATAAATTCGATCCCAATCCCTATCAATATTCCAATGGCATTTTTCACAAAAATAGAAAAAGCAATCCTAAAATTCATATGGAGCCACAAAAGATCCTGAAGAGCCAAAGCAATCTTGAGAAAGAAGAACAAAGTTGGAGGCATCACAGTTCCTGATTTCAAACTATACTACAAAGCTGTGGCCATCAAAAAACTATGGTACTGGCATTGGGACTTCCCTGGCGGTCCAATGGTTAAGATTTTGCCTTCCAGTGCAGAGGGTGCAGGTTCAATCCCTGGTCAGGGAGCTAAGATTCCACATACCTTGGGGCCAAAAAACCAAAACATAAAGCAGAAGCAATATTGTTAACAAATTCTTATTGAATTTAAAAATAGTCCACATCAAAAAAAAAAATCATAAAAAAAAAACTATGGTACTGGCATAAAAGCAGACACATAGACCAATGGAACAGAATCAAGAGCCCAGAAATAAACTTATGCATATAAGAGCAACTAAAATTTGGCAAAGAAGTCAAGAATACTCAATGGGGAAAGGATAGTTACTTCAATAATAGATGGTCTTGGAAAAACTGCATATTTATGTGCAAAAGAATGAAACTAGACGCCTATCTTACACTGCTCACAAAAATTAACTCAAAATGGGTTAAAGACTTAAATGTAAGACCTGAAGTCGTAAAACTTCTAGAAGAAAACATAGATATTACAGAACACTTGATTTGTAGCAAAGAAAAGAGAAGAGGTTAAGTAAAAATGCTGTAGTCCTGAATTTGAAGGATCAGTATAAACTCCTAAAAAATACATGATATTGGGGAAAAAAGAAAAAAGAAAAATATGTGATATAGGTGAATGCATATATAATATGGATTAGGTGTAATATAGTAAAGTAGAAGAAAAATAAGTAAATATTCTGTAATCTTGAATTTGAATTGGATGTAAATTATTACAACCACTTTGAAAAATGATTTTACAATATCTAGAAAAGTGAAACATCATAGATACCCTTTGATTCATTGGTATATATCCTAGAGAAACTCTTGAATATGTGAACCAAGATAAGAACGTATAAGAACACGCATAGATATGTTCTCTAAAAGCTATAAAATAGAAACAACTCCAAATAGCTATCAACGGTACGATGGCTAAATCACTTATGGTGTCTTCATCAATGGACTATTACCCAGTAATCAAAATGAATGACTATACCAACACATAAACATGGATGAATCGCTAAAATGTAAGGGTGAGCAGAGGAAGTAAACACAGAAGAAAACATTTAGGATAATTCAATCAATATAAAACCCCAAAGCACTCAATAGTGAACAACAAATTGTTTAAGCATACATGAATAGGTGGTAAAACAATGTAGAGAAGTAAAGGAGTGATTGACACATGAGTCAGCATGAGAGCTCCACCTGAGAGGGTAACCAAGGGAGACGTGTTCAGAGCAGGGCACGTGGAGGGTGCTGGATATGTTCTACTTCTCCAGCTAGGAAGTATCAATAGATCCACCGGCATGTGTTCTTCTTTCCTTCAAACTGAACTTCTGTTTTCTAGCCTCACTGGCCATAATATATTTCTCAATACAAAATTTTAAAAAGGAGGGCAAGAGAGGAAGAGGCAAGGGCTCTGGGTCTAGGGAGCATCTTTAGGGTGGGAACAGCTTGAAAATGCTTTCGAGTCACTCTCCCTGTGCGCATGGCAAGGAGGAGGCCAGGGCTGCTGCAGGCCAATGAGTTTCTGTTGGAGAAGGAGAAAGAGGAACCGAGCCCACACTTCGTCTTGATGAAGGATGAGGGAGGGTCGTGGCCCAGCCCTGAGCAGAGCGGGAAGGGAGGCGACCTGGACCAGGCAAAGAAGGTTCAGAGCAGCACCAAGGGGTGAGATGAGGCTCCCGAAGCAGACAAAGGAGGGGAAGAGACGCAGAACGGCCACGTGACCCAGGGTGGGACTTGCAGAGAGGGCTGGTCAGAGGGCCCTGGTCCTGAACGTCCACCTCCAACGTGGACGGGGCCCTGGGGCAATGCGCGGAGGGTCTGCAGTTGGCTCAGTGGCCCCTTCTCAGGAGGGAGCTGACCTGAGTCAGGGATGCTGCTGTGACCTCAAAACCAGACTAGCTGGGGCCACAGAAGCAGAAGCCTGGCGGTCCTCACACACCATGCCTGGTCTCTGAGTCACACGTCCCCCTAGCCTTACAGTGGCAGGTCTCACGGACATAGGATGTACGTGCAGAGTCATACACACCATTGCTGAAGTGACGCAGACACTGTCCCACACAGGGACTCGTGTACAAACTGCAGAAATGCCTTACTCTATACTGACTCATCTTAGTGATAACAGTAACTCACTTTTGTTTTCCAGACTACAGCAAATCTTTTATTACACATAACAGTATGTATCCAAACAGTACCCAACACCATTTCATATCTCTAACACAGGGCACAGTGGGCATTCAGTGCTAGAACCGAGAGAGGCATGTTAAATTTCAAGCTTCTGACCACATCATATGGTGGCCAGGCAAAGCTTATATGTCATTTTCTCACGTTATCCAACATGTGGCTCATACATTTCATCATCTCGATGGAGACAAAAATTTCCATTTCATATTTTGAGTGCAGGAAGTTGAGAGAGATAAAATCCAGTGAAAACATATTGGTTTCAATTCAACTGAGGTTTAAAAAAAAAAAAGCAAACTTAAGTTAATCATTTTGAAGGGAAAGAGGAAAGGAAGGCATGGGGTTAAGACTCAAAACTATGAAAAGGGCTGGTCCCTATACAGGGGCTGCTGTAGCTCTGGAAACTATCTATCAAAGGATATTTTAAAATAAAGTGGCTTCTCTGCATTTTGTCTTTTTTGGTATTGTAAACATGTGCTGTTTGCTATCACCTGAATCTAATTTAAAACATTTTTTTTTTTTTTGCAAACAAAACAAAAAATTTAAGTCTTTTAGGCAAGTATCTTCCTAAGGAAAAAAAGGAGTTCATTTATTATAAAACTGTGAGGATACCCAAGCACGGCCCCACTTAAGATTCAACAGCATGAACTTGAGAGCTTTTGTCCGCTGTTCCTCAGAGCTGAACTGGGTTTCAGTAGAATAGGAGCCACCGCTGCCTCCTGTGTCTTCCTTCTTGCCTTTCTCCACATCCACCCTGTAAGGAAGACATAAATGGATGTCTCATCTTTTTCAGCCCCTTCTTTGAACGGCTGCACACAGCTCAGGAAAGCCCCACTGCATAGTCAAACCTGTTGTTCCAGAAAAAACGGAGCCCCCAGACCAGTATGACAGCAGCTCCTTAGATACGTCTGAGACTCCAGACTCCACAGGGAATACGCCGAAACCTCTAAAGCTTCAAACCCGCCCTCCTGGCCAGGGCACGGGTAGCCACACCGTCCAGCCCCCAGCAGCATTCACCTTGTTCCACTCCCCAGGAATATAACGCATCTGGTTTTCTACATCCTTCCAGCTGCTGTTGTTTAAATTCACTGTATTCCCTCTGATACTGAGCTGCCTCTGGATCCAGTCTCAGCCTCAGCCTGGGCATCCTTAAGATCTTCTGTCACTGTCTCACGGTTCTTTTCTTCCAGCTCCTGGTCAGCCTCTCCTCCCCCCGTGCCAGCTCCTTTAGTCCCTCTGCAGCTGCTCACTGCCACCCTCCTTCGTTCGCTCTGAGATCTCCAAACATCGTTTGCGGCTCTGACGCTCATCTTCAGTGACGCTGAGCTGAGTATCCAGCTGGCCTGAAAGAGAGTCTGTGCCTCCCGCACCCAGCGGTGAGCCGCGCCTGTCTGGCCCGATAGGATGTCAGAAAGGCCTCCAGGGACCTTCACGCTCCAGCTAATGTTCTCCCCGGGGCTGCGTCAGATGCCTCCCCATCAGAGTGAAGCTGTTGGCACTTTCTGCAGACATCATCCAGGCTGGGGGGGGGTGAATGTGTGAGAGACACCGTCCTGATGGGGTTGGATAAGGCTCCTTTCCTGAGTTAGCCCCTTCCTCCTGCATCTCTCCTGGTTTCACCTGGGCTGGGGGTAGTAATGGAGCTGTGGGCTCCTGGGTGGTGACACGGTCCAGTTTCGGGGGCTAGCTGCCGTATTGGCACACGAAGCTGACCTGCATGGTGCCGCTGGGCATCTCCAACCCCTCCATCCCTTGGCACCTGGAGCCGCCGGCCTGGTCCAGTCTACAGTCGGGCACTGTGGCTTCCCGTCGGCCCCGGAGCAAGGCGTCCTGAACTGCCGTCACCCCATCTTCAGCTACTTCCTGGTCCGCAGCTAACAGTAACACATTTTTACTGAGCATTTATTATGCACCTGTTAGTGTTCTAAGCACTTTACAATATTGACCCCTTCACTCAACCACTTACCAACATTCACCAGCACCGGAGGAGCCAGACGCTGGGCTCCTAGTGGACACAGCTGTGACCACTGCAGTCACAGGACCAGGGTCCGGTGGGGAAGACAACCCTGGGAATGCCCACGTGGCGTGTACATGCTCTTTCGGACATGCGCAGGGAGCCTCAGACAGGCCTTGGCGTCCTGAAAGAACCCACCCTGACCCCAGCCCCTCCAGCTGCTGCACCTCCGCCCGATACACTTCAAAGAGCTGGCTGCTCCTGACGCCTCTTCTTCCTTCCCTCCCCTCCTCTCTATGAGCTCTGATCTATTCTTCCCCCACTGCTGCTCTGAAACAGCTTTGTTCAAGGTCCGAACCCCCTGCGGCAGCCCCTGTCCTCTCTCAGCCCTTTTCCCCCACGGCTTCTCGGATGCCACCTTAATCCAGCCCCGCCCCCTGCCCGCCCGCCTCACCGGCACCCCTGCTCCATCCCCCTTGCTGAGGGATACAAGCGGGAACACCCCAGGGCTCAGGCCTGGGCCTCTTCTCTTTCCCGATCTCATCCTCCTTCCACATGATCTCATCCATGACCTCAAATACCTCTATAAACACATGGCTCCAAAATGTGCGTCTCCTGCCCTGACTTCTCCCCTGAGCTCCAAACTCATATGCTCCACACCGCAGGCATCTCCAAAGGGCAAAGCGGAATTTTCTATTTATGCACCCACGTGAAGCTGCCCTACCCTCCAGGAAAATGGAAAACATCCACCCAGGTGCTCAGGCCCAAAGCCAATGACGTATTCTTTTTTTCCAATCAGACCAAGTATAACAAAGTCTTTAAACATAGATGTATTTTTTTAAAGAAGAGAGGGTGGGAGGGAGAGTCAGTCCATATCAGAGCTAAATGCAGCCTTCCCCACTGGCCCCTCGCCGTGAGACACCCCCAGGCTGGGCTCCTGTGACCTTCCCTTATACTCTGTGACCCCCTCATCCACACGCGCGGCTCCTGACCCCACACGACACGCGGTGAGCAGCCTCTCTGCCTCCCGGGCTGCAGGGTACAGGGCTGCTCAGTTTGACCTCCTCCATCATGGACACAGCCCTCTGCCTCTCTGAAGACACACCTCTCTGGCAGTGGGACTCCCTCCACCCCCATGAGAACTTGTTCCCACACTGCAGGGAGCCCCTCTCCCCAGAGTCAGTGATTCTCCCATCCCCAGGGTCACAGCTGGCCCAGGCGTCGTGGGAGACTGGAGCGGGGTGTGTGAAAGGAGAGAGCTGAACCAAGCTGAGCTGGGCAACGGGAAGGGCTGGTTCGGGACAGGCTGAGACTCAAAAGGCCCCATCTGGCTGGGAGGACAGCAGCTCCTGGCTGAGACCCACACAGCTCAGGAATGTGGCCACACCAGGCCACGGACCAGGCAGAGGGCCCAGCTGAAGAGGCCTGGAAATCCTCACTAGCACTGCTGCTCAGGTGGAAGAGGGAGTTCCCAAAGCAATCTGGGGTTGAAGGAGGCTGAGTAAACATCGGGCCGGTGAAATGCCTCTCCCTGAGCTTGAGCTCCACCCTCAGTGTCTGCAAGACCAACCGTGGACAGGGCACTGATGGCCAAGGCAGAGAAGGGAGTAAGCCAGCTGGGTCACACAGGTGCCTGTGACTGGTGTGTGGCAGGTAACTTCAGAGAGGTAAGGTGGATTCTGTGGGACAGTCATGTAAACAGTGGCAGGTGTATGTGACACAGGCAGGCACACCTGCACAGCACAGGTGGAGGAGAGTGTGCACTGGTATGGGATGATGGGAGTGACAGGTGAGCAGTTAGGGACAGACAGGTGAATATGTGACAGGCACACCAACACCACGGCTGAGCGCTTCCCACCCAAGTGCCAGATGTTTCAGGGCCATAGTCCCCCCAGCCCAGGGACACTTGAGGGCCCTGATGTCCTTGGAGAGCCTCTCAGGCCCTCTCTGCCCTCCAGGGTGACCCTCCCTGCAGGACAGTAAAGGGCCCACCTGTGACACAAATGCCCGGACTTAGGGAGGGCAGCCCAGCAGGGTCCTCAGGGCCAGAGCAGGAAGATGGGAGCGGGGAGGCATCCTCCACTCCAGCTGTGCTCCCCCGGTTCTCCAGGCTCCTAGACACTTCCTGGGCTCTCTGTCTCCAGGAACCAGGGGCCTGGTGAGTGCTTGTAGCCTCAGACTAGTCTGCTACCCCAGGAGACAGTGCCACACAGAATTCCTCCCGGGATGGCTGAAGAAGAGCCTCCCTGTCTCCACCCCAGGTCATGGGGCCCCTCCCATCTCGGACCCCCCAACCCAGGCCTGCTCCCAGTGGTCACTGAGTCCCCAGAGCATGTGCACACACACCCCTCTCCCAGCCAGGTACCCACCACACCCACTCCAGGTGCATGCAGATCCCATGCCCACACACCATGCAGGGGCAAGTCCTCCAGAACTGCTGGGTGGAAGGTCACCAGCAACCTGGGCGCTGCCCCCACACCCAGATCTGTCCTCAGATCCCAACCCAAGGCCCTCCTGGAGCCCCCGCAGGCTGAGCCTACTCTTAGCCCTTTGCCCTCCTCCCAGGGGGCATCTGCTAACTACAAGACCAGCCTCAGGGATGGGAGTGAAGCTGGGAGATGGTGGTGAGCACAGCCCCACACATCACCGCACTCAACCGCTGATGGCTCCCAGGATTGGCCCACCTTGCTCTCCAGGCACCTGTGGTGTGGATTCCTATGCCCAGCCCCTCCCATAAATCACAGCCCCAACTGCCCATCCACTTCTAGCCCCTCCAGAGCAAGCTCACAGAGGCACTCAAGGGTTATCTTCAGTTCAGCAAGCTCCCATCTGTGTGTCCTGGCCAAAGAGGGGTAGGAAGCATGGACCAGGAGGGGTCAGTACTGACCAGGAGGGGTCAGTACCAACTCCTCCTACCCTATGACTATGCAGGCACCCCATGTTCAAGACCCACCTCCAAGAGCCCACCATCCCAGCCTAACATCATACACGTGCACACACACCACAGCCTTTGTCACTTACAAGAGGTGAACCTTTCCTGTTTGTGGACCAGGCCATCCAAATATTTCCAAATCACCTGGCCCTGGGGGCCCCCTGACTTGTAGGAAAAGGACCCTAGGTTCTGTTGGCTTCACTCAGTTAATCTTTCTCTCTCCCTCTTGTTCATTCCATCTCTCAATTTCTTTCTCAGTCTTTCTCTCCACCATTCTGTCTCTCAGCCTCCCTCTCAATCTCTCTTACAATGTCTCTCTCACCATCTCTCCCTCTCCCAGTCTCTCCTGATCAATCCCCCACCATCTCTGTCAAACATTCATTCTCTTTCACACACAATGTCTTTCTCAAAATCTCTCGTTAACCCTCACAATATCTAGCTCTCTCAAAGTCTCTCGCAGTCTCATGCCCCTTCTCATCTCCCTCCCAATCTCCATCTCTCCTCTCCCTCCCTTTCTCCCTCTTTCTCACCCATCTCAAACAACCTCCCCATCTCTCCCTCTCTCTCCCTCTCATACACACACACACACACACACACGAGCACGCACGGCAGGGGACCCAATACTCAAGGGTATCCACAAAGGCACACCTGTGTGTGTACTACCTGGGGCACACACTTGATGTGCAGCACGTATAGTATTTGTGTAAACCCATTCTTGGGCCTTTATCCCACCTGTGGCTCCTTCATTGGGCAACTGAGGCTGTACTTGGACTTGCAAACCAGTGAGGGAGAGGGGTCCTAAGTTGAGACTCTAAAGGCCAGGGCAGGGTCTGCCTCAGGTTACAGTACCAACCATAGGCCAGGCACTGTGGAGACAAGAGTGAACAACCCAGACAGACCCTGGCCTGGAGTGCCCACCCTCTAGTGAGGAGATGGACATGAAGAGAACTCTTCTTCTCTCAGTACATGGAAGTACAGCAGTTAACAAAAGCACAGTTAGAGGTGTCACCAGGTGTCAACATCAGGGGAGACATCCTAGGGGCAGGTGGGTTTGGCACCCAGCAGTGGAGGCTCATGGGTAATCTACCTGGCTTGAGGTCTGGCTCTCACTCTCTCTCTCTCTCTCTCTTCCTCAGTCTCAACAACCATCACGTCAGCATAATTCCTGACAATGGACTGGAAGATGCTGCTTTTGGAAAAGAGCTTAGAGATCAGGGCCCCAAATTCTGGGTGTTCGGTGAAGTGTAATAACTAGGAGCCTGGCTTATTCGTGTAGCTGAGATCGGAAAGATCTGACCAGGAATTAAAGCATCGGGCAGGGGGTGGGTCCAGGCAGACCGAACTGCATGTGCAAAGGCTCTGGGGTTAGAGGGATGGTGGCGGTCACCAGCCCTGGGAGAAGGCAATAGAGGGTCATGGAGCCCAAAGAGAAAGGGCAAAGTGTGGCCAGAGATAAAGCCACTGCCCCTCAGCGTCATGCATTCCCTTGGCTCTGACTTTTGATAAAGTTTGGCACATGAATTCAAAGGAGGCTCCATGCTGTGATGACTCAGTCCAGCTGGATGGGGGAGCATGGTAACCAGGATGGAGCAGGTGTGGAGAGTGATGGTGGTCCCCATGGCAGGAAGATCAGGGACCACCTCCACAGCAGACACAAAGAAAGAGAAAAAAGTAGAGCTGAATTTGCAACAAGGAGAAACCAAGGCCAAAGCAGCTTCGACATTGGAAGCAACCAGAAGAAAGCTTTGCAATGTAATTGGCTAGAAAGCAAAGCAGCCCAGCTCAAGAGGAAGAGAAAGCCAGAAAGAACCTCCCATTCCTGGAATTTACTGTCTCCTGCCCCACTGGGATCACCTCCTCCAAGAAGCCACCTTGATCCTGTTAGGTCCCTTCCTCAGGAGCCACACGCTTCCCCTATCTCAGGGCAACCTCTGCGTTAAAATATTTGGTCAACGATCACCAAACTCACCATGTACTTCCTTCCTCAGCCCACTAGAGGGTCCCCCGGCTCCAGGCCTTAGCCCAGCTGGAACCCGCCGGCTGCCACTTCCCCTCCTACGCAGCCCAATGAGCAGTCCTGACTACGTTCTGGTTCCTACGGCCTGGCTCCCCCAGATGAAGGATCTTACGTTTAACAGTGGGGGGAACGGAGGGCAAGAGCAGTAGTCGAGGTGGTTCAGTTCTCACAGGAACAAGTGGACTTAAAATATTCCGTAAAAACCACCGTGATGGTTATTGTGATTAGAAGGTCTCTCACCGCAGGGGCCACCCACAAGTGCAAATCCAACATAAGCCATCAGTGAGAAGCTCTGCAATGCTGATGTGTCTTTCAGAGGAAAAGAAAAAAAACCTACATTTCCACATACCACATTTCATTAGGTAACCGCTCTCAAGACACTGACATAAACAAAACCCCACGCTAGCCTAAAGTCTGAAAGGCAAACACATATTTTGAGATTTTAGAGGAATTTATACAAAAATAGTTAAACTACAATGTTTTACCACTTGAACACTAACTATATGATATACAAATTGCACATTTGTGAGTTTCTTTTAACTTTCCTAAGAAATAACCACCGTGGGCCAAGTTTTTAGAAGAAAACTATATTCTTTTAAAGAAAATGAAAATATTCTCAAAGGAAAAACTTAATTTAAGTCAAATCATATGCTTTTGTTGTGGAGCCTGATACACAGTGCTTTCCTGTAACGGGCAGGGCGCCCCCTCGCGGTCTCTCTCGACCGAGACCTGTGGCTGGAATTCTGCACGAGGTGTTCTTTTCCCGAGGCCGAGGACGGGAGGGTTTGGGAACGAGGAGCCAGGGATGGGAAGACCAGGGCGGGATGAAGGCTGAAAACGCCCATCGGAATCCCGGTGGCCAAAACCCGCAGTGACCACAATGGCCAAAGGGAGGGCTCCTTCGCAGGCCCCACTCCCTAAGGGTGTCATTCCTCACCCCCTTCTGCGACCCCTCCCAAACAACGAACCCTTCCCACCCACCAGCGGGCCAGGCGCTTATGAGACAAACACGCGTGCCCTCCGCCAACCCCCGCCTCCCCGGAGCGTTCTTGAAGGGGGTCCCAGACCCCTTCTACACAGGGAAACTGGCTCCCGCCCCGAGGCCAGTCGGAGGACGGCGGCCGTGTACCCCGCGCCCCTGCACGTGGCAACGGCCACCTTCAGCCCCGTGACCCAGAGCCGGTCTGGGAGCCTGCCCCCGGGGCTACGGGGCACAGGGGGTCCCGAAACAGAAGGCGGGTGAGGGGGTGGGGGCGGGAGGCGGCCAGGGCCCGAAAGAAAGGAAGCCGTTTGAGGAGGCACAGACGGTGAATAAATATTAGTAGCTTCGCCGCGGGGCCGGCCCCTCGGACAGCAGCTCGGTGGCTGGTGGGAGTAGGGGTGGGGTGGGAGCCGGCGGCCGCGCCCACCCTGACACAGAGCTCCGACACTGACCTGGGTCACCCATCGCCGGCGCGCGCGCAAAAATATACTCGCGCAAAAACACGTGCGTGCGCAGGATAACACGCGCTCCTGAGCGAAAAAACGCGCGCGTGTGCACGCAGACACAAACACACGCGCGTGCGCGCCCGCGCGCGCACAAAAAGACACGCCCCCAGGGTCGGGCTACCCGCCCCCAGCTCAGAGCTCGGTGACGTGCACAGCAGGTGAGGGAAGTGGGCCTGGCCGGAGGCGCCGCAGGTGGCAGCGGCGGCACAGCAGGTGGCCCTCCAGGGGGTAGCAGCGGCGTCCATCCTCCCCGCTCAGCTGCAGCCCGCAGTCCTAGGGAAGAACACAGTCCCGGCGCCAGAGTAAGCAAGGGAGGGGTGCATCAGAGATCTGTAGGACCCTGCCCACCTTCCGGAGGACTTTGGCCTTTACTCTTTGGGGGAAGGGGGTCAGGAGCCCAGTGTTGGACACCCCGAATTGGAGAGCGTCTTACACATCCAAAGGAGCCAGCCAGGAGGGAGGTAGTCGGCCACTAGGCTGGAGTCTGGGAGAGAGGGCTGGGCAGTAAATGGGGGCATCAGCATAAAAATGTTACAGTTTTTAACAACAAAACAACAGGAGTTTCTCCCAGGGAGTGCAGATAACTAGAAAAGAGAAGAGAACAAACAGCTGAGCTGTGGAAGCTCCAACTTTAAGAGAGGAAAGAAGAGGAGCAGAGCCAAGATTTTAGGGGAAGATAAAAGATGAAAACCAAAAACAGCCTGTCCTAAGGGCACAGTGCAGAGGGCGTCTAGGAGGGAGAGTCTAGGAAAGTTGCTGCGAGCTTAGGACAGTGACAACTGAGAATCATCTCCTGGATCCCCACATGGGGGTCACTGGTGACCTTGGGAAGGGGGGGAAGGTCAAATGGCTGACCTCAGTGGCCTTAAGAGATAATGGAACGGAAGACCTGAAGACATCAAGTAAACAAGGAGTTTTGCTTTATGTCCCTTATCTTACCATTTTTACCACTTCAGGATATTTTATAGGCTAATTTTCTCTGTTTAACAAGTTATGTGATTCGTGTTTGACCTCTAACAGGCAGGAAATGTGAAGGGCAGCCACGGAGGATGGTGTGCTGCAAGCGACAGCGGGGCACCAGGCAAGACCTACTGGACAACTTTTTCCTTCCTTTCGCCACCCACCCCCAAGAAGGCCCCTTTGGTCACACTCTCACTGCACCCAGGGCTGAACTCCAACCTGGAAGCTTTGACACTTGTTACCCAAAGGCCCTGAGACCAACATCTGCCCCGCCCCACACAGGTGATGGAGCTGGGCTGTTGTGATGGAGCTTCATGTCCCAAGCAACTCAGGTCCCAGGTGTCCTCCATGTCCTGTCTGGCCACAGCCCCCTGTTCCCATCCAAGGGTCTCCCCTGGGGACAGCAGCACCATGTCTCACAGCCCCGAGGCGCTGGTTGTAATCTGCCTGCAGCTTGACCTGCTCCTGAACCCTCAGCATCAGCCTTTCCTTAAGGACTGAGCTTAGCGATCCCAAAGGGACACTGCAGTCCCCAGGACGGCAGAGCAAGATGCCCTCCTACGGTTGCTGGAGGAACTGAGGCCCCTCTGCAGGCCATGCCTGCTCCTGATCCCCCTTCCCTGGTCCTCCAGCAGGATTCCTATTCCCTTTGGGCCACTTGCCCCCATCAAGGCAACCTGGTTCCAGATGGATGCTAGATTCCTACTGAAGGTTTCTCACTGACATGCCTGCTCTTCCCTGGGGGCTCTGAAACCCAACACTTGGTTTTTCTCCTACCTCTCGGTCGGTCACTCATTCTAGGCCTCCTGTGTGGCTGCTCTGCCTGAATGCATCCCCGGAATGTTGGAGCTCCCTGGGCTATCCTGAGCTGCCGCTCCTTCCTCTACAGCTCTTCCTGGAAGACCTCATTTACTCCCCTGGCTTCAGTGGCCATGTACATGCCCATGATGGGACTCCTGCTTCCGGCCATGACAGTAACAAGGACTGGATTTCCCGCCCTACCTTTAACAATGGCAAACTGGGCAAAATATATGAACGATGATTCTCAGACTCTGAACAACAGGCAACGCAGGCCAGTGATCTCTGAGAGGAGGGAAACTAATAAGGAGAGCCCTACAATTGCCCAGGTTACTACCTGGAGAGATTTTTCCAGGCTGCCCATTGGTCTCCCTGAATTGAGAATTTGGGGAGGCAAAGCAACTAGAAACCACAGGGCAGAGTATCAGAGAGGAAAGAGCTATGTATGCCAATGACTCCCAAACTCCTACACCTGTACCAGAGTCTTTATACCCCAGCACATCCGGCTGCCGCCTGGATAGTTCCGTTCAGGTGTCTCCAGCTACCAAAAGTGAGATCATCTAATGCCTTCCTCCTCTCACCCTCACTCTCTCCTGGGGTTGTAATGGACACCTTCCACCCCCTCAACTCCCACGTCCAATCACTGACCAAATCCAGTCCCTTGTACCATCTAACCAACACTAAACTCAGTCTACTTGCTGGAACCCAGGGCCACAACCTTGACTCTACCTGCCTCCTCAGGGAACCCCAGCCCCTACTCCCTCTTCCTCCATTCATTCTCTGCGTGAGTGCCCTTTCTAAAATCTCAGTGACATCGCGTCATCCTTTTTCAATCCTTCTCCATTGCCCTCAGGATAAGTCCGTGCTCCTCAGCTCAAGTGGCCTTTAGTCCCCAGCTCCTGCCAACTTCTCCAGTGAAACAAAACAGCACACTCACCTTCACACCTTAGCACATTCTGCTTCCACTGCCTGAAAATGCCCTTCTCCCTGCCCCTTGGCTAACTCTTATTCATCTTTCAAATCTTAGCTTGGGTGTCACCTCCCCCAGAAAGCTTTCCTTGATTTTCCAAGGCCTGCTATGTGCTCTGAAAACTCCCCTTGATAGCAATGATGACCCTGTATAAATACTGCCTGAGTGGGCTTCCCTGGTGGCACAGTGGTTGAGAATCTGCCTGCCAATGCAGGGGACACGGGTTCGAGCCCTGGTCTGGGAAGATCCCACATGCCGCGGAGCGACTAAGCCCGTGAGCCACAATTGCTGAGCCTGCGCGTCTGGAGCCTGTGCTCCGCAACGGGAGAGGCCACGATAGTGAGAGGCCTGCGCACCGCGATGAAGAGTGGCCCCCACTTGCCGCAACTAGAGAAAGCCCTCACACAGAAACGAAGACCCAACACAGCCATAAATAAATAAATAAATAAAATTAAAAAAAAAAAAAAATACTGCCTGAGTACTTGTCTCTCTGGAGGATAGAGACTGTCTTTATTCTCTGTACATCAACAACACCCCAACACTGTACATCCTCGGGAAATATTTGACTGAGTGAGAAACGGGCTGAGAGGAACCATATCCTGGAGGGGAGGGAGAGAGCTCACTGGGGGGGGGACAGGCAGAATGGGGCAGAACCATAGAGGAGGGGAGCCCCCAGAGTACCTGGGGAGAAGGCGGCCGGTGTGAGAGGGGGACTGCCCTGGCCGCCGGCCTTGCGGGGGGAGCCCCCCGAGTACCTGGGGAGAAGGCGGCCCGT
Source organism: Eschrichtius robustus (assembly GCF_028021215.1). Classification (NCBI taxonomy): domain Eukaryota; kingdom Metazoa; phylum Chordata; class Mammalia; order Artiodactyla; family Eschrichtiidae; genus Eschrichtius; species Eschrichtius robustus. The sequence continues at coordinate 52,708,853 of NC_090842.1, read as the reverse complement.
GTGGGAGGGGGACTGCCCTGGCCGCCGGCCTTGCGGGGGGAACCCCCCGAGTACCTGGGGAGAAGGTGGCCCACGTGGGAGGGGGACTGCCCTGGCCGCAGGCCTTGCGGGGCCCAGGCTCACCTCGCAGTGATAGCACTCGACGTGGTAGTCTCTGTCCATGGACACCACACGGACGGTCGTCTCGCAGCCCTGGAGGAAGAGACAGGGCTTGAGGCGAACTGGGTGGTGGGCACATAACTACACGATGCACTCCTGTCATGGGGGCCGTGCCTTCACACCCGTGTGAGCTCTGACGTGGGTGCTCCCATGGGGCCAGAATAGGCATCAGTGGGTGCACACGAATGGAGTGTGCCGTAGGCCTCCTCCCACGGCTGCAGCCGAGAGCACGCACGCTTGCTGATGGGAGCCGTCACGTGGGTGTCAGTGTGTGCGTACGTGCTCTTTTCAGTTCTTTGGAGTCAGGAAAGACCACTGCCAGGCCTGCTTCCCCAGGGCCAGCATGTGTGGAAGACCCAGTGCCGGAGAGAGGTGCACCACCCGAGGATGTCTCCCGCACAAACCGCATCCTTCTCTCGTCTGCTCCCCCACCGTCTCAGCTGCGAGCTCACAGAGCCCGGGGCCAGTCCTGACATCGACGGGCAACAGAGCTGAGGGGGCAGTGGGGCAGCCGAGCAGCAGGGGCCACCATTTCCCTCTAACTCATGCGGGGACACCTGCACCGTTCGTGCACTGGGCACAACACACGTCCCTCAGCCCAGAGGGACAGGGGGCAGGGGCGCCTGCTCATCCCTCCCACTGGGGCCCGAGACCTGGGGCCAACCCAGGCAGGACCAGCAGGGCCGGGCGGGGCCAGGCACCTGACCATCTCCAGGTGAGTGGTTCCTACCTGTGCAGGGAGGATAGGACGGGCACAGGAGGCACATTTTGGTGCAAAAACCCTGGAGGAATAAAGGAAACCAGAAGTGACCAGCTGAGTGACCAGAGGCCAAGGGCACGAGGACAGGTCCACCCATAGTAGCCCCATGACGTGGCCCGAGCATCAGGCCCCCTCGCCTTGTGCAGATATGCTGGGGTAGGAGCATCCTATGCCATGCCTTCTTGGCACTGGCCTTTCATGTGGTGCCCCAGTTCACCTCCACCCCATCACCTCCTCCAGGATGGCTTCTTCTGGTTCTGCCCCGGCCTCTCCCTCATGCTTCCTGTCAGTCATTGCCCCCTCATGTCCAGGCTTGGGCCTCCCCTAGCTGAGAGCCCTGCAAAGCCTGGCTCCACACTGAGTACCAGGAACCGATGCCCAGCACCAACCCCATGCAAGGCAGCAGCACAGGACCAGAGGTCCGAGGGCTGAGCCTGGAGCCACAGCAAGGGAGAATGGATCACCTGGGCACATGGGTACCGGGTAGGCAGGAGACTCTGCAGAGACCCCAAGCCCCCCATTCCAGGCAGAAGAGTCCTGGCCTGGCCACTAGAGCAGCGGGACAGAAGCTAGATGGGGCAGCCCAGAGTCCCCACCACTTGGACGAGGGGGTGCAGGCAAAGGCAGGGGGAGGAGAGGACTGAGACAGAAGGCTCCAGGCAGAGATCTGCGCCTCGCCCCAACCACTGAGCACACAGCGGAGGCCAGAAGTGAGCAGGCCAAGGATGGAGGGCACACACAGGCAGGCCAGGAAAGTACTCCTGGGGAAGAGGCAGGGGAACCACGGGAGTCACACTGCTCCGTAGCGCCGGCTACTCACGTGTGATAATCTCGGACACAGTAGATGTTGTTCTCCACGTCCACAGTGAAGGGCACCCCGTCCAGGCACTCGTTGCACACCGAGCACCGGAAGCAGCCCGGGTGGTAGGACTTCCCAAGGGCCTGCAGGATCTGGGGGCGGGAGGCACTGAAGGGTCAGTGTAGGTGGAAGGCTCAGCACAGCCCCCAGAAGACACTCTGGCTCTGAGCCCCTGGCAGGTCTCCAACAGGTGAAAGGGTGGGGTCCTTGACTCTGCGCATGTCAGAGGGGCTCCAGGAGCCTGGGGGAGGTTCTCACCATCTCCATGATGAGGTGTCCACACACGCTACACTTGTCAGCCGTTTGCTGGAACCCGGAGTACTGGGAGGGGACACAGGATCCAGGATGTTATGTGACAAAGGGGCACTCGCTGCCCAGCCAGCATCTGCTTCCTGGCCTCAGGTCACCACATGAATCAGAAGGAGGGTCCCCACCCCTGCTCCCACCCATGGCACCAGCCAGGGCACAGCTTTGACTCACCAGGAAGTCCTCCTGGCAGTACACTTTCTCACCCACATTGTAGAACGCCTTCCCGCGAAGTCGTCTCCCTGCAAGGGTGAGGGTTGAGAAGGGGGTCCCTGGACTGCTGGAACCAGGGACGACACTCCTGCTGCCACTTCTCAGCACCCTCCTCCAACAGACGAGAAGCCGATTGCAGACAAATCTTTAAATTTCCCTCTAATGTTGTTATTATCATTACGCTAATTAATATTTTTTAAAAATTAAATAGAATATGTTGTTGACAAAACTGTGGTAAGAGGTCGTCAAAGCAAACGTATGAAGACCTGTTTCTCAAATGTAAACTGAAGTTCTGATAATTAAAAAAACACATTTGCTTTAAGTTCAGTGGAATTCAGAGCAGACTCTGCAGAATGAATTTTTTTTTTTTTTTACTTTTTCTTTATTTTATTTTTGGCTGCGTTGGGTCTTCGTTGCTGCGCGTGGGCTAGAGTAGCGAGCGGGGGCTACTCTTCGTTGTGGTGCACAGGCCTCTCTCATTGCGGTGGCTTCTCTTGTTGTGGACCACAGGCTCTAGGAGCATGGGCCTCAGTAGTCGTGGCTCAGGGGCTTAGCTGCTCCGTGGCATGTGGGATCTTCCCGGACCAGGGCTCGAACCCGTGTCCCCTGCATTAGCAGGCAGGTTCTTAACCACTGCGCCACCAGGGAAGCCCAAGAATGAATTTCTTAATCTAGAAACGTTAGAAGTACAACTCTCACCAGGAGAAGGAGCCCAATATAAAAAAAGGTATCCTTTATTCCAAGGATGCCGGGATAGTTCAACATTGGCAAATCAGTCAGTGTGATACACCACATTAACAAAATGAAGGATAAAAATCCTGTGATCATCTCAATAGACATAGAAAAAGCATTTAATGAAATTCAACATACTTTCATAATAAAAACTCTCAACAAAGCGGGTATAGAGGGAACGTACCTCAACATAATAAAGGCCATATATGACAAACCCACAGCTGATATCATAAACAATGGTGAAAAGCTAAAAGCTTTTCCTCTAGGATCAGGAACAAGACAAGGATGTCCACTCTCACCACTTTTATTCAACATAGTATTGGAAGTCCTAGCCAGAGCAATTAAGCAAGAAAAGGAAATAAAAGGCATCCAAATTGGAAAGGAAGAAGTAAAACTGTCACTATTTGCAGATGACATATTATAGAGAAAACCCTAAAGACTCTATCAAAAACTGTTAGAACAAATGAATTCAGTAAAGTTGCAGAATACAAAATCAACACACAAAAATCTGCTGTGTTTCTTTAACTAAAAATGAACTATCAGAAAGAGAAAATAAGAAAACAGTCCATTTACAAGTGCATCAAAAAGAATAAAATACCTAGGAATAAATTTAACCAAGGAGGTGAAAGACCTGTATATTGAAAACTACAAGACATTAACGAAAGAAACTGAAGAAGACACAAATAAATGCAAAGATATTCTATGCTTATGGACTGCAAGAATCAGTATTGTTAGAATGTCCACACTACCCAAAGCAATCTATAGATTCAACACAATCCCTATCAAAATTCCAATGGTTGCACTGTTGGTGGGAATGTAAATTGATACAGCCACTATGGAGAACAGTATGGAGGTTCCTTAAAAAACTAAAAACAGGGGACTTCCCTGGTGGTGCAGTGGTTAAGAATCCACCTGCCAATGCAAGGGACACAGGTTCGAGCCCTGGTCTGGGAAGATCCCACATGCCACAGAGCACCTAAGCCCGTGCGCCACAACTACTGAAGCCCGTGCACCTAGAGCCCGCGAGCCACAACTACTGAAGCCCGTGTGCCTAGAGCCCGTGCTCCACAACAAGAGAAGCCACCGCAATGAGAAGCCCTCGCACCACAACGAAGAGTTGCCCCCGCTCACTGCAACTAGAGAGAGCCCGCAGGCAGCAACAAGACCCGACGTGGCCAAAAATAAATAAATAAATAAATTTGTTAAAAAAAAAAAAAAAAACTAAACTAAAAACAGAACTACCATATGACCCAGCAATCCCACTACTGGGCATATACCCTGAGAAAACCATAACTCAAAATAAGTCATGTATCACAAGGTTCATTGCAGCACTATTTACAATAGCCAGGACATGGAAGCAACCTAAGTGTCCATCGACAGATGAATGGATAAAGAAGATGTGGCACATATATACGATGGAATATTAGCCATAAAAAGAAATGAAATTGAGTTATTTGCAGTGAGATGGATGCACCTAGAGTCTGTCATACAGAGTGAAATAAGTCAGAAAGAGAAAAACAAATACTGTATGCTAACACATATATATGGAATCTAAAAAAAAAAAAAAGTTCTCATGAACCTAGGGGCAGGACAGGATAAAGACACAGACGTAGAGAATGGACTTGAGGACACAGGGAGGAGGAAGGGTAAGCTGGGACGAAGTAAGAGAGGACCACTGACATATATACACTACCAAATGTAAAACAGATAGCTAGTGGGAAGCAGCCGCATAGCACAGGGAGATCAGCTCAGTGCTTTGTGACCCCACCTAGAGGGGTGGGATAAGGAGGGTGGGAGGGAGACGCAAGAGGGAGGGGATATGGGGATATACGTATGCATATAGCTGATTCACTTTGTTATACAGCAGAAACTAACACAACATTGTAAAGCAATTATACTCCAATAAAGATGTTAAAAAAAAAAATTCCAATGGTATTTTTAGAACAAATAATCCTAAAACTTACATGGAACCACAAAAGACCCTAAATAACCAAAGCAATCTTGTGAAAGAAGAAAAGAACTGGAGGCATCATGCTTCGTGATTTCAAACTGTATTACAAAGCTACAGTAATTAAAAAGTATGCTGTTGGCATAAAAACAGACACATTCATCAATGGATCAGAATAGCAAGCCCAGAAATAAACCCACACATATATGGTCAATTAATTAACAACAAAGGACCTCACATCTGTTAGAATGGCTATTATCAATAAGACAAGACGTACAAGTGTTGGTTAGGATTTAGAGAAAAGGGAACCCTCGTTCACTGTTGGTGGGAATGTAAATTGGTACAACCTCTGTGGAAAACAGTATGGAGGTCCCTCAAAAAATTAAAAATAGAACTAGCATATGACCCAGCAATTCCCTTTCTGGGTATTTATCTAAAGAAAACAAAAACACTAATTCACAAAGATATCTGCACCTCTATGTTCATTGCATCATTATTTACAATAACGAAGAGATGGAAACAATCTAAGTGTCCATTGATGGATGAATTGATAAAAAAATTACACACACACACACACACACACACACCCCAGAATATTATTCAGCCATAAAAAGAATGAAAATTAAATCTTGGCATTTGCAACAACATTGATGGACTTTGAAGGCATTATGCTAAGTGAAATAAGTCAGGCAAAGAAACACAAATGCCGTATGATCTCTCTTATATGTGGAATCTTTAAAAAACAAAAAAACAAAAAACAAGCTCATAGATACAGAGAAGAGTTTGGTGGTTGCAAGACACAGGGGGTTGGGGATGGAAGAAATGAGTGATGTGGGGTTTTTTTAGTTTAAACAAATTGAACAAAAACTTTAAAAGAAAAAGGCATCCTTGTCGAAACCACAGCCCCAGCAGACCTATGAGAGGCATTCCCATTAGAGTCAGGAGATGACAACACCTAACCAGGAGCAAGAGGGAACCTCCCCCACCTGATGAAACCCCACAGCTCACATCAGACATAATAGTGAAATATTAAATGTTTTTCCTCTTAGGATTCAACAGTATACTAGATGTGCTAGGCAGTGCAATAAGACAGGTGAGAAAGGAAAAACTATAAACACAAATGACGTGATTGTGTTATACAGAAAAACATAAGGAATCTATGAAAGAACTGCTAGAACTAATAAGTAGGTTTAGCAAAGCTGTAGAATAGGTGGTCAATACATGAAAACCAAAAATATTTTTATATTCTAGCAACAAGTGATTGGAAAATAAACTTACAATTTTTATTTTTATTATTTTTAATACATTTTACTAGCACCTTCAGTATTCCTTTTTTAAAAAAAAATATCTATTTATTTATTTGGTTGTGCCAGGTCTTAGTTGCAGGAGGCGGGCTCCTTTAGTTGCAGCTCGCAGGCTGCTTTGTTGCAGCTCACCAGCTCCTTACTTGCAGCATGCAGGCTCCTTAGTTGTGGCATGTGAACTCTTAGTTGCAGCATGCACGTGGGATCTAGTTCCCTGGGCAGGGATCAAACCGGGCCCCTGGCATTGGGAACGTGGAGTCTTAACCACCGTGCCACCAGGGAAATCTCCTAAACTTACAGTTTTTAAAATGCATTTTTAACAGCATCCCAAAAAACCCATAAAATACTAAGGGATAAATTTAATGAAAGATGTGTCTGACTTTACTCAGCAAAGCCAAACTTTGCTGAGAGAAATTTTAAAAGAGCTACATAAATAGAGAGATATACCACTGCTGGAAGACAGTTCTCCATTGGATCCCTTCCATTTCTGCACATCTTTCAAACGGCTTGCAGCTTTCATTCTGGATCTTTCCAAGGACATCTGTGGAGCAAACTGCTTAGAAGACAGAGATAGCATCTCCCTCTGAAGCAGAAGGCAGGTTGGTCTGCTGTTCAGTAAAAATAAAGATAATGTGCTTCTCTGGGATAAGAGTCAGACAGCTTTGCTGGCAGCCCATTATAAAATCCTGGGGTTCCCTGAGCTCAGGGTTCCTCAGCCATGACACAGAGACCCACCGCGTGTGCAGCACACACCTGGCATCCACGTCACCACTGTGGGACCAAGGAGGGCACACAGGACCGATGTGAACATGAAGCTCACGCTGCCTGCAGTGCTGTATCTGTCCCAGGAAGGTCATGTCTCCAGCCAGCACCCGTGAAACACTGGCAGGCTAACTAGTCAGCTTGCACGCAGGGAAAAATCTTGGACGCTGCACAGTTCCGACAACCATCTTCATGGTTTCAAACGTTCTCATATCAATTCTCCCCAAATTGATCTACACATTCAATGCCGCCCAATCAAGTTCTCAGCACTCTATTTTTTTTGTGGAAACTGATGTGCCAATTTTTCAATTTATATAGAAATACAAAGAACCCAGAATAGCCAAAATAATCTTGGAAAAGATCAACAAAACTAGAAAACTTACACTACCTATTTTAAGACTTACAGAAATCAAGATAATGTAATATTGCGGTAAGGAGAGACAAAAAGATCAGTGGAACAGAACGGAGGGCAAAAATAGACCCATAAATATTTCAACAAACATACAAGTGGGAAAGCAAAGTCTTTGCAGCACATGGTGCTGGAACAACTATATATTCATATGGAAAACAGAATAAGACTCAATTCCTTACCTCATACCATACATAAAAATTAACACGAAATGGTTATCAACCTAAACATGAGAAACCTAAAGCTTCTAGAAAAAGACAAAGGAGACTATCTTCACGACTTAACAGGGGAGAAAAAATTTTGTCACAAAAATAATAACCGTAAAACAAAAAAAAAAATGGAAGAAAATATTCACAAAACATCTGAAAAGAACTTTTACCATATATATTCCTATAACTAAATAATAAAAGACAACTCCCAATTTAAAAACTGGGCAAAAGAGGGACTCCCCAGGCGGTCCAGTGGTTGAGACCCCACACTTCCAGTGCAGGGCCTGCAGGTTCAATCCCTGGTCAGGGAACTAAGATCCCACGTGCTGCACGGCAAGGCCAAAATTTTTTTTTAAATAAGAATAAAATAAAAAGGGAGTAAGAATTAAATTAAAAATTATTTTTAAAAAAACTGGGCAAAAGACTTGAACAGACTTCACAAAAGAAGATATAAATGGCCAAGAAACAGAAGAAAAGATGCTCAAACCTCATTAGTTGTCAGGGAAATGCAAATTAAAACCACAGTGAGATACCACTTCAAACCCATTAGAATGGCTAAAATTAAAAAGACTAAAATACTAATTGTTGGCAAATATGTAGCATAACCCAACTCTCTTACATTTCTAGTGGGAGTATAAAATGATACAGCCCCTTTGGAAAATAGTTTGGCAGTCTCTTATGAAGTTAAACGTACACTTAGCCTATGACCCAGAAATTCCATTCCTTGGAATTTACCCAAGAGAAATGAAAACATTTGTCCACAAATGACCTGTACAAGAATGTCCACAGCACAAGCTAGTATCTATCAACAGTTAAATGGATAAACAAATTGTGGTATATTCATACAATAAAAATGCTACTCAGCAATAAAAAGGAGTGAGCTACTGATACATGTAACAACATAGATCAAAAAAAAAAAGGCAGGGCTTCCCTGGTGGCACAGTGGTTGAGAATCTGCCTGCAAATGCACGGGACACGGGTTCAAGCCCTGGTCCGGGAAGATCCCATGTGCCGCAGAGCAAGTAAGCCCGTGCGCCACAACTACTAAGCCTGCACTCTAGAGCCCGTGAGCCACAACTACTGAGCCCACGTGCTGCAACTACTGAAGCCGCGTGCCTAGAGCCCCTGCTCCGCAACAAGAGAAGCCACCGCAATGAGAAGCCCACGCACTGCAACGAAGAGTAGCCCCTGCTCGCTGCAACTACAGAAAGCCCACGCGCAGCAACGAAGACCCAACAATGAAGACCCAACACAGCCAAAATTAATTAATTAATTTTTTTTTTTTTTAAAAAGAGAAAGAAAATAGTACATACTATTATGGTTGCATTTATATGAAGTTCTAGAACAGACAAAACTAATCTATGATGGTAGAAATCAGAACTCTGGTTGAGTGGATGTGATGGGAGAACATATGGGGATTAACTGAAGAAAAGGGAAGATGCAAGCTTCTCGGGTGTTTAAAATTTTCTGTAACCTTGTTAGGGGTGTGAGTAACATAAATGTACACATTTATCCAGAATCTTTGAACTATATACTTAGGATCTGTTTGCTGCACTACATGTAAATTGTACTAAATTAAAAACAAAAACAAAGGTAAACCGAATATATCTTGTGCCAGAGTAAAGAAGTGCTCAAAGAACAATGGGGACATGTCAAAAGGGCACAGGAGTCAACTGGAAGGGACTTCCTCTGGCCAAACTTGAGACAATATGAGCACCAAAAAGAATAATGATGGTACTGCAATACATTACATGAATACAAGTCCATAAGTAATAAGAATACTCATAAAAGAAAAAATGTATTTGCCCCTGTTCGAGTTTTTTCCTTAATAAAAAGTTTTCAGGGACTTCCCTGGTGATCCAGTGGTTAAGACTCCACACTTCCACTGCAGGGGGCACGGGTTCGATCCCTGGCTGGGGAACTAAGATCCCACATGCCACACAGAGCGGCCAAATAAATAAATAAAATAAAATAAAGTTTTCAAACATCCCCTAGGGAAATGCACCTTCAACATACACCTCAATGAATTCCCACAGACTTCCACAATCAGAAATTACAAAACACATGAGGAAACAAGGTATCATCACCAAGAGTGAGGAGAAACAATAAACAATAGAAGTAGGACTTCAAAAGTCATCAGCTATTGGGATAATTAGATACAGAATACAGAACAGGTAGGTTTAATATGCATAAAAAATAAAAACAGATGTCCAAAACATGAAATTACAAAGATTTCTTGGACACGACATTAAAAGCAATGCTGTACCCCAGAGGAATGTGAGGAGACAAGTGAAAGACCCAAAAAGAAGAAAAAGCAAAAGCCCCGGGAGGCTCCTCAGGAGAATGGAATGGAAGACCCATGTGTCTCCTCCAAACCCAAAAGAAAGAAATCTTTTTCCAAGGAGGAGCTGGTTAGTAGTGATCCTGAAGAGACAGCTGGCAGTGGAAGTCTTCCCAAGAGGAAGAAATCCGTCCCTAAAGAGGAACCAGTTAGTGACCCTGAAGAGTCAGGAAACAAGAGGGTCCCCAAGAAAAAGAGGAAATTCTCTTCCAAGGAGGAGCCACTCAGCAGTGGACCTGAAGAGGCTGCTGCCAGCAAGAGAAGTAGCTCCAAGAAAAAGAAAAAGTTCTGAAAGCTATCCCAGGAAAATTAGAATGGACATTTCCCTAGTAGGGCATAACTTGCAGAGATATTTCCCAACCCATCCCCTATAGCCCAATAAAAATAAAAATTAAAAAAAAAAAAAAAAAGCAATGCTGTAAACAAACAAACAAAAATGATCCTTGGCAGTTATGTTTGTGGCAGTATACGGTTTGTTTTCCCATATGCTTCACAGTGTCTTTTAACGAATAGAGGTTTTTAATTCAAATGTAGCCAAATTTGTCAATCCCTCTTTTAAGTTTGGCAGTTTTTGTGTGAAAAAAAATTTTTTCTTAACCAGAAGATTGGTAAAGATACGTTTCTATATTTATTTCTAAAACTGTCAAGTTTTTCTTTACCCATTTAGGTCTTTGATACACCTGGATTTAATTTCATTATTTTATATGGATAACCACTTTTCCCAGAACCATCTGCAATGCTGTCTCTATCACCCATCAAGTTTTCACACAGACTGGGGTCTGTTTCTAAACTCTCCACTCTGTTCCGTTGGTCTATTTGTCTATCCTTGCCCCAGTACCACATGAAATTAATTAATGTAACTATACAATATATATTGACACCTGGTAGTGGAAGTTTGCCCAACCTACTCTTCTTCAAGATCATCTTGATTATTCTTAGCCTTTTGCTCTTCCATTTAAATTTTAGAATTAGCTTGTCAAATTCACGAAAACCTGCTTAACTGGAATTACAATGCATTATAGATCAATTTGGAAAAAACTGACATCTCAACACTATTTTATATACCCATGTTCAACAGTATATATTTACATGATTACGCTATATTTATTTTTCTTGTCTTACTGCAATGACTAGGACCTCCAGTACAATGCTGAATAGAAGACATGGTTGCAGGCGTCATTGTCCTTTCCTCTTTTTTTTTTTTTTTTTTAATTTATTTATTTATTTATGGCTGTGTTGGGTCTTCATTTCTGTGCGAGGGCTTTCTCCAGTTGCGGCAAGCGGGGGCCACTCTTCATCGCGGTGCGTGGGCCTCTCACTGTCACGGCCTCTCCCGTTGCAGAGCACAAGCTCCAGACGCGCAGGCTCAGCAGTTGTGGCTCACGGGCCCAGCCGCTCCGCGGCATGTGGGATCCTCCCAGACCAGGGCTCAAACCCATGTCCCCTGCATTGGCAGGCGGATTCCCAACCACTGCGCCACCAGGGAAGCCCCCTTTCCTCTTTTAAAGGTCCATTTTTCTTATATTTCACCACTGAGTATGATGTTTGCATAGATTTTTAGTAACCAACTTTTATCAGGTTGAGAAAGTTCCTTTTTATTTCCAGTTTGCTAAAATCTGAATGTCAGATTTTATTGACTGCTTGTTCTACTCCTATTGAGATGATTATATAGTTTTTCTTCTTTAGTTTGTTAATGAGGTGAGTTACATTAACGAATTTTCTATTGTGACTCCACTAGTATTCTTCAGATAAGCTCAACTTGGTCATAATATATTATCTTGATTCACACGCTGCTGAATTCACTACCAGTGGAAAGAAGAAGGGAATAAATAAAGAATACAAGAAAAATTCCCAGAACCGAAGGGCAAGTCTCCAGTCTAATGGGGCTCTTTGTGTACGCAGCATAACCAATGGCACAAAGCCTACACCAAACATAAATAAAGTATCCTAAGTCAAGTAGCTGCAATGCACAATTTCAGGAGCACCATTCCTGTTGTATCTATGTAAGTGGCACCCCCTGCAACTGTGCAGTTCACAGCCCTTTCCAGAGGCTATTACAGGATTTGCTCAATGATAGCCCTCTTCCTGAGATCTCCCAAAAGGAAAAAAACAGATCACACACACAAAAATGAGAATCAGAATGGCATCAGAATTGAGCAGCAACCATGGCTTCGGGAAGATAAATCTATGACTTCAAAATGCTTAGTGAAAATTATTTCCAATTTGAAAATCTATTCCCAGTCTAACTACAAATTGTGAGGGTTGAATAAAGGCATTTTAGACACAACAGAATTCAGAAAATTTACCTCCCACATTGCCCTGCTTAGACAACTACAGCAAAACACTGGACAGTTTTGGTTGTTTCACAGCTTCGATTCCTCCCTACTTCTCCAAGTTGTGTTCAGTAACCAACCTTACCTCAGACAGCCTAGTGTGTTTAAGGGAAACCTGAATCCACTCCCCTATCCATGGATGGGCTTGATTAGTATAAAGCTAATTCTTCTTCCCTTATAATGGTTCAGAGACTCAGGCAAGTAAGTCAATCAAATCATAGCACTCCCCCCAGCCACAGGGCTTGGTTCAGGAATGGATGTGTGAGATGATCTGGCCAATGATATATAGGAAGATGTTTGTTAGATGTTTACTGGAAGAGAAGTTTCCCCACCCCAAAAACATGACCAGAAGAAATGGCCCCTCTTCCTCCAGACCAGTGGTGTCCCAATGGAAGTCTCAAGCTGCCTCAGACATTTCACTACCATAAGAGAAGTTGCCCTAAGGATAAAGCCAAACCCAAGGGAAACACAGCCAAGCTATTCATAGGGCCTAAGCCACTAGATCAATCCCAGCCTGAAGCCAGCCCTATCTCTGGGCTCCCAGTTCAATGAGTCAAGAAATATTCTTAGAGTTTAAGCCTCCTCAGCAGCTTTTCTGTAATCTGCAGCTGAAAGCTTCTAGGAGGCAGTGGATTCAATCCAACCAATATACATAGGAAGGCACAGAATGAACACTCCACAGGGGTCCAGAGAGCAACTGGCTCAGACTAAGAAGAGGCCAGGGGCTCCAAGGGGGAACTCAAAAGAATGCCTACTAAAATGGGGCAACTGGAGTGGGGAGAGGAAACTGAAGGATATGATAAGTCAAGACAATGCAAGGAGAAAAAAAGGTTAAAAAAGAAAATTCCAGGAAAAGTAAATGACTATAGAAAAAAGGAGATATAACCCCAGTATAATTCTTGGTTCTGCAGTGAATAATATTTACATAGTCATATATTATAGTAATATAAACCTGGTTTATTGACTTAATCACAACTTATGATGGCTACACTGAGAAGACGGAAGGAGAGAGGGGAGAACAGTCAGCCTAAGAACCTATTCCTCATCTACCACAGCAAACATATGTAAATCATTTCTAAAATTGATAATCAAGAAACAGCAGTGTATGCTGTTAGAACATGGAGGTGCCTACTAGATGAAGTTGCTAAAAAATACTAAGTGGCTGCCCCCGGGGAACAAGACCAGGGTAGAAAGATAAGTGTTTTTTTGCTATTGCAAAAATAGCTTCGCAGGACTATCTGACTTAACACTGTGTACATATCACGCTTTTTTTTCTTTTAACATCTTTATTGGAGTATAATTACTTTACACTGGTGTGTTAGTTTCTGCTTTATAACAAAGTCATATTACACTTTTATAAAATAAAATGTTTTGTATTAAAATGTTTTGTGTATATAAATAAAAGAAGTCTTCTCAGGGCAAAGCATGAAAGAACAGTAAGAAGATCAAGAGTGCAGACTTATTAGGTCGGTTGGATTATAGTTACTTTTTTCTTTTTATAACTTTGTCTAGGTTAAATTATAACATTTATATTTTATACAGTGTGTAAAATTAGGACAAAAAATATATTGTAGGGAAAAAAATATTAGCCCGATATCCAGGCAGGCAGAAGGCACATCTCTGGCTCCACGAGCCCTACCCAGGCAACCGAGAGACATCAGTACCCTGCCCAGGACAGAGGTTCCAAAGCCAAGGGCTAGAAGGGCAGCCTTTCCCTGTGGCCAGAAAAAGGCTCCTCCCTGGCCTCACGCCTCCCTCCCCCCTCCCCAGGGCCCAGCAGATCTCCCCAGGAGCCTGGGCCTCTCAAGCAGACTAGGCCAGAAGAAAAGGGGCCACAACTCAGCCTCCTCCACACTCCAGCCTGGGCCAGAGCTGGGTGGTCCTTGTGCCTGGGACTTAGGTGCAAGGGGATCCGCAGTGCAAGAGGGACAGGGGAGAGGTTACCTACCACAGGAGTTGCAGGTGAAGCAATCGGTGTGATACAGGCTCCCCATTGCCTGGCACGCCTGCCTCGCTCCATAGATGCCAAGCCCACACTTGATGCAAATACCTATGGAAGAAGAGGCAGGAGAGAGCAGCGATTAGCACCAGGACTGTGGACTTGAATGGACGTGCACCTGACTCCCAGCCCTAATGCTGCCCAGCCACGTGATCTTGGGCAAGGAAATTCCATAGGCCTCCATCGCTCCATTACTAATGGCTAACATGGGGACAGGAAGGGTACCACTACTTATAGGGTTTGCTGCTGTTGTTGGAGGACTCAAAGAGTTTAGCAGAGCACCTGGCAAGTCAGAGCTAACTGACACTGTCCACACCATCAAAATTACAATGACATGTTTATACCTGGAAAGTTGCTCTAAGCCCCTTCACCTTGATCTGCTCGTGGACAGAGGGAAAATCCTTTCTGCTGTCTATGAACCAAAAAGAATGAAGACCACAAAGGCACAACCAGGGCAGAGTCCCTGACCCTCCCAGCCACACCTCCCTCATCTGTACAGTAAGGTCAATTTATTCTCTTGTTCAGTCAACACATGGACACTGACACCCCATATAGTTTAGGTGCCAGAGATTTTGCAACACACCAAACAAATCCCCCCACTCAAGGAGCCTGTATTCCAGTGGAGAGAGATGGATAACAGGTAAATCACATCTCAGGTAGAAACAAGTGCTATGGAGGAAAAGAAGGCTGATTAAGAATATGTCTGAGTGTGTGATTTTCAAAGAGGATGGTCAGAGAAGGCCCCAGTGACAAGGTGATATCTGAGCAAAGGTCTAAAGAAAATAAGACAGGGAAGTTGCTCTGCAGGGAATAACTGGGTGGACTTGGGGACCACCTCAGGGTGGGGTGCTTGGCAGGCAGGGGAGGGGTGGTAAGGAGAGGGGTGACCAGCAATGTCAGGGCAAAGGCCAGCACTAGCCTTAGGGAACTCTCTAGCCAGCCCTCCTGGAGACCCTGGAGACTGCAGGTGGCCAGCCCAGACATCAGAGGACCTCTCACAGACTCACCAAAGGTCTCTCATGCCACAAAGGGCATGGAGACGGGCCCCACCTGCCCCCTGGACCCTAAGTCTTCTGGCTGCTTCAGGACATGCTGCCTTCACCCTCTCCTTCCTGCTTTTGCTTTCCACCAGATCTCTCTCCTTAACATTTACCATGGCTGAGCGTCTCCCACCTTAAAAAAAACCTCCCTCCCCGATCAGCCACCCCATTTTCCCCCTCCCCTCAGTCAAGAAAGCAAGCTTAGTCCACATCCTGTCATCTCCTAACGGTGCAGATTTATGGACTTTCTCTTCTGATCTTGCTAAAGGGGGCCCTCTCCTCCTCTCGGGTCTCCAGAATATGACCCGCACCTGGCTTTCTAGTTCTTCTCTCTTCCCAGTTCTATTGGGTATTCCCTTGCTCAGTCCTGGGTCTCCCATGCCTCAGTCTCCCCAGGGGAAGGAGAGACAGTTCAGATGCCCTCAAACCAGGCAGGAATGTAAAAATGGCTGGTGGGCACCCAGGTGAATGGAGAAGAGAGCCATGGCCGCCGGAGGTCACAGACACGCCTCAGCTCCACTGACGGCTACCGGGGAGGAATGCAGGGCCAGCGCTTCTAAAGATTCTGATTTTTCAAGAAAAGCTAGAAATCTAGATTTGTGCATGAAATCTTTCCATACTGAAATTGTTAACTTAAATGTTTTGAGAATTTAAAAGCCAAACACACCACGTCTACAGGTCTCCACACGTGGCTTTAACCCAGTGCCATCTGCTGCCAAATGCTCACCCCTGCCGAGGCTCCTGGCACTCTGCCCAGCCCGGATCCCTCTCCTGAGCCACTAATCCACCTCCCGGATGGCCCCAGACCACCTCAGGTCCAGAAGAGAGCTCTGGGTTCCTGCCCAGAAAACGGCACTTTCGCATAGCCAGGTTTCAGGAAGCATCCAGGTCTACCCTGTCTTTCTCACCTCCAACTCTGAATCGGGTTCCTCTGTTCCCTACTCTGGACTTCATTCCCTCCCCTCACTCCCACTGGCCCAATTCAACGTCATCAATTCTCATCCCACTTGCTGTTTCAACAGCCTCCTCACAGCACCCCACCTTGGCCCCCAATAATCCATCCCCAAAATCGCAGCCAGACTTATCTTTCTAAAGTGAAAATGACCCACCCTCACACCTTCACTCTCGTCCATCAACTTTGAAAACCTGACCTTGTCATTTGACTAAGTTACCAGAAAACACGATGCAAGGAGCAAAAAGTCGGCTGCCTATTGGAAGCAGAACAGAAGGATGGGTCAGAGGGGAAGTTATGAACTTGTATTATTTGTTTTTCGGTTCTGTTTGATTTTTTGCTAAATATGAGCTTGCACCACTTCAATGAAAATACACTGAAGAAGGACAACCAGGACCATGAGGTACCTCCAAAATCCAGGGAGTAGACTGTTTCGGAGAAGAGTTGACTCCACCTTTGGGATGCAGTAAGATCCAGACCAACAAGACCTGGCAAATGCCCTCTGGTGTTTGGGGCTGAGGCTGGGGCATCGCCAGGGTGCTGAGCAAGAGCTGGGTCAGTCCAGTGGGAGGAGACAGAGATGGCTGAGGGGAGATCGAAAGCGCATAAGCAAAGACGATGTCAACCAGACACTAGGATGAGAAGACGGGATGAAAGGGCGGATGAGACCTTGGAGCCATGTAGGTTTGGGTTTGTTGTTCTTTCTTATTTTTGTTGTTGCTTAATGAAAGACCCTTATACATATTTATAACCAAAAGAAAAGGGCCAGTGGAAAGAGGAAAGCTGAAGATGGAGGAGGTAGAGGTTAGAGATGGAAGGACCTTCATCCTCAGACCTGGACATGGACTTGAGAGCCTTCAGGGAAGGGACAGGAAGCCAAGACTGCAACTGCTGACCCCATTATTCTCAGCAAAGTAGAAAGCACGGGCAGGGCCGAGGAGAGAGGCAGGCTGTTGAGGCACTGAAAGAGGGAACTGACCAAGGCTAAGAGTGATGGGTGGTGCCCAGAAAAGCACCAAGGTTAAAGACCATCACTCTGCGGCCTAATATAGCAACAGAAAAGGGGGCTGCAGCACTGACTTGGAGCCAGGGTTCTGCAGGGCAGACAGCAATTAGAGGAATCAGAGGTAGTGGTGAGACGCAGGCGGCAACCAGAACTGAAGACAGCTGAAGCAAGGCAAATCCAGGGTGTGGCCTTAGGGGTGGGTGGCTGAAGAGAAGGCAGAGAGGTCACCAAAGTTAATGAGGTTCTGGAGGCCTGAGGCTGTTGGCTGGCTCATGGCAGCAGAATTTGGTCAGGAGAGATGTCCATGAAAGACAGAGAGCAGCCAGGAGGTGAGCGGGTGCCAGCGCCAAGAAGGGATGGACAGAGGGGAAAAAACACTCCAAGGGTGAGGTTTATCAGAGATCTCTTGAGCTCATGCTACCTGCAGACTTCCTTTTGTAAAATGTTGTATTATTCAGGTTGATCTGTATGTAACTGCCACTTTCATAGCTCCAAAAGGTGGAATATCGGCAGTAAGATATCAGCAGTTCAAGCAAATAGCTGCTCATATTTTTAAAAAATCAGGAAAATGTTACCTAGATCTGGCTTCTCTTAAAAAAGAAACTGAAGATCTATCATCACTCACCTCCCACTCCCACGTGGCTTCAACGGGAGCAGCAGGTCCCATTAGAAAGGATGACCCATCAGCCCCTTCACTTCTCCCACTACCTGCCCCGGTCGTCACACAAAGATTCAGGAGTAGCTACGGAGACCCAGAGAACACACCACTGCCCAGGCCCTGCATCGAGTGGGGACAGGAAAAGGGGCGGTCCCCGCCCCCCCCCCCCCCCCCCCCGCCCCGGGAGAGAGAGCAGGAATCTCATTCTCTTCAGAAGACAGCCCAGCTTCTGCTCCTGGTACCTGCTTGGCATGAGAGGCAAAGGCTTCCTACTCCCTCCCTGCTCCCAGGCGGTCTGACAGCAGCCACAGGACCTACCAGACCACAAATTCTCACCGTGATGCTCCTAGATGAGCAGGTCCCCTCCCAAAGGCAGGATAACCCTTTGGCCTACACACTCCTTGACCACCTGACCCCTCCTGGGCTGCAACCCCAGGGAGCATAACGGAACTGTACACATCCTTACTTGTCTCCTTTTGCCCACATTCTTCCCTCGGCCTGCAATGCCCCCATTGCCTGTCCCATACAACCTCCTTCCCTCTCAAGATCCAGTTCAGGGCAGTCCTGAGCTGCTAGCTGGAATGAACCATGAAATACAAACTCCAGGACAGCCTCAGTCCCAGACATGATAACCACCACCCCCTCCAAAGCCAGGTGCCTGCTTATCAGTAAGGGAGGGAGGGAAGCCCCTCCCCAGGCCTCCTCTCAGAACCTCAAGCCTCAAGCTGTCCAAAGGACTTGGGATCCAAGGGCCAAGATCAGACTGGGAAAGGGAGGCTGTCAGAGACTGGTGGTCTTTGCAAATGATGTAAAGCAGGATTCCCTTCGGAAACATCCCATATACGCAGCACAGCTGAGAGCGAGGACAGCCCAGTAGGACCAGCTTAGTCTCCCCCACTCCCCCCCAGCGTGGGCTTCTCCTCCCTCAAAGACTCTACTTCCAGCCACTACCATTATCAAAGCCTCAGGTCAGGCGGGCTCCGGTGGTATCCAGGCCACGCCACCTCCCTGCCCCTGTTCACAGCCCGTACTGCTGGGGGAAGGGAAACACACAGCTTCGGCTGACCAGCTGATCACAAAGCATCGAGTACGATGAGCTGAGGTAAGTGCCAAGAGCTAAGAAGAAATTATTCAGAAATAGCTTTTTCTGCCTATTAACGTGACTTTTTCTCTAAGTTAGGGGCAACGCATCCACTGACTTTGCCAGAACTCCCGGCCCGGAGACCCAGAGACTAAGCCACTGTCCTAAACAAGCCCCAGACCTGGAGGTTCACACACACACTCCGTCTGCGGGAACAAACGTCGCCAGCTCCCCAGCCCCAAGGGAGGGAGACACGCTTTTTGCAGCCCGGTCCCTCGTCCGAAGCCCAGCCCCGGGCCCACCCAGCGCTCTCTTCGGCCGAACCGGCCGCCTACCCGGAGGTCGTCCCCGACCCCCGACGAGGACAGCGGAGGCCCGGGGCCCGGGCGCGCGGGCCGCGCGGCCGCGCTCGCTCACCGAAGTATTCCCGCGCCGTGCGCGCCTCCAGCGCCCGCTCCAGCTCTCGGGTCAGCGCCTCCAGCCGCCGCTCCGCCGAGCTCGGGGCGCCCTCCCGGCCCGGGGACAGCTGGAGCGAAGGCAGAGCGAAAGGGGCCGGCCCGGCGGGCTCCGGGGAGCGAGCCGGCGCGGAGCAGGCGCCGGGCAGGAGCAGGTCGGGGTAGGCGCCGGCCGAGCCGCGGGAGCCGAGGCTGGACACGCTGGAGCGCGCGCTGCCCACCGACGGCGGCCCGGGGCCCGGGCGCGGATCCGCGCGGCCCGAGCGCGGGCTGCCGTGGCGCTGGTCGTAGCCCAGGCTGATTCCGCTGGAGCGGGCGCTGCCGCTGCCGCCGCCGCCGCCGCCGCCGCCGCCTCCGTCGGAGCCCGCCAGGCTGGCCCGCGGGCTGCCCGCCGGCTGCGCGCTGAGCTCGGGGGCCGCCGCGCGCCGCGGGCCTCGCTCCCCGCGGCTCAGTCCGTCCACCCCGGCCTCGGGGCCGCCGCCGCCGCTGCCCTGCCCTCTGCGGCCCAACGCCTGCGCCGCCTCGTCTCCCGGCCCGGGCCGCGGCCCCCGCCGACCCCGGCCCGGAGAGTCGCTGCCCGGCTCCAGCTCCCGCAGGGCCAGCCCGGCCAGGAGCAGAGCCGCCTCGTCCGCGGCCGCCCGGGAGCGCTGCATGGCCCGGCCCGCCGGCCCCGGCGCGTCACCTCCGCCTCCGCTTCCCGCCGCCGCTCCAGCCGCGCCGCCGCATCGTCCGCCCGAAGCCCGGAGCCCGCCCCGGGACCCCTGGGCGCGGGGCGGGGCCGGCGCCGGGCCGGGGTCGCTCTGCGGGCCACGCGCGGTCCGGGGGCCGCGGCGCTCCGCTCGGTGGCGCGCGCGGCGGAGGAATGTGCGCTCGGAGGCGCCGGGCCGCGTCCCCTCCTCCCTGCGGCTGTGCGGGGGGCGGAGGGACTCCTTTGTGGGGGCAGGAATGCGAGGAAGGAGACGGCGCTGCGGCCTCTGGAATGTGGGGGGAGTGGCGGCGGCGGAGCCGCGGTGTCCGCGCTTCGCCGCGAGCTCGGAGGGGCGCGGAGCCTGGGCTGGGCCGCCGGGGCGTGCGGCTTGGAGCTGGCGCTCGAGTGGCGGAGCGGCCAGCTGTGGCGCCGCGGGGCGGGGGTGGGGGCGGCCCGGGCTCCGTTGTGCGCCCCGACCGTCGGGCCTCTGGAAAGATCCCGTATCCCCGCGGGCTGAGCTGGAGGCGGCTCCCCCAGTCCCGGCCAGCGAAATATGAGCAGTTGACAAACGTTTCCCACATCCTCCCCCATCTTACTTCCCAACGCCGCCACGGTTTCAGGCGCTGGGCCGAACAAGTTCGGCCTTGGGCAGAAGCGCTGCACCCATACGCCCCAGGACACTGGCGACCACTGCGCGTCTCCACCAGATGCGACCCCAGCATCTAGCGTGACCCCGAGATCCTAGCGTGTCCCAAGGCCATGTGGCTGCGCACTGGTTTCGGGTGCCCCCACCTGCCTGGTGGGGAAGGCGCCTTGTACTAGGAGCTGGGGCTGGATGGAGACTGGTCCCCAAGGCTGGTCGCCGTTCACAAGCGCCCAAGGCCAGGCGAGGCCGGAAACAGGCCTCGGGCTAAGCCAGTGGGCGGGGAAGCCTCAGTTGTGACCCACAGGCAGTCACCAAGAGATGTGAGGACTCCTCCTTTTTCCAGCACCTGCCCACAGGGGCTTGGGTGAGGCGCCAGTCCTGGGACGGGATAGGGCCTTGGGGCCACATGGTGGGGGAGGGGAACGAGAGGTGACTAGGGCTTTGTCCCCCAAAATACAAGCTACAAAGTCCTTGTCATACATTTCAAACAGCTTGTAGGAAAGAAAAGCAAACCATTATCTGTCAGGACCTGTGGATCCAGGAAAACAACCTTGAGTGGAAGAGTTCTCTTATTTCCAGGCACCTCCCTCCTCAGAGGATTCCAGGAAGGCACCCACAGTGTCTCAGGGAACAGGAAGCCTGGATGGGGAATGGTCCCGGTGCAGACTGAGCAGGACTCTGGCCTCAACATTGCAACATTGCTGAGGAGCTCACTGTGGCACATTCTCAGCTGTCAGGGGAGCAGTGTCCGACCCAACTACTCCTCCCTCCTTCCACCTCTCAGAGCTGGAAGAATTCCAACCCCTACAACCCAGGCTGGGGGTGGGGAGGCACAGGTAGGGGCAAGTGGTTTGGAGGGAGCAAATATCCAGAGGAGCCATCTGGTGAAAAATGATCTTCCACTCTGAGAAAGGTAAATAAATTAAATCAACAGTAAGGTATTACATTTCACTGATCACATTATCTACCATTTGTAAATGGAAATATTGGCAAGACTGTGGTGTATATTTGTGTATATTTTACTGGTAATGAGTGTAAGTTGGTACATCCTGTCAGGAAGAGCAGTTTGGTGTTATTAACATCCTCACAAACAAACAAAAACACTCTGGAAAGCAGTAATGTTCCAAGTATCTATTCTAGGCAAGTAATCCCAATGCAGACAACAGTGTACCCACAAAAGTGTTTATCACATTACTTATGTAATCTAATCAGTCCTACCTAGGATCTCCAGCCTTCTGAAAAGGAGCTCAGAGGGAGCTCTCTGCCCTCAAAGGTACTTCTTAAATAACCGTTCCATCCTTTCCTGACCACTTGAGCTTTCAAGATTTAAATAATATACTGGAGTCCAGGGTCAGCTAAAGGACATTACTTACTCTAATAGTAGATAGATAGATAGATAGATAGATAGATAGATAGATAGATAGATAGATAGATAGGATAACAACCACCCACAAACAGGAAGAGAAACAACCTAAAATATGTTTGCTTTCTCTCTCTCTGGCAATCTTGGCAGCTGTTCTTGGCTGGGGGTCGTCCCACACCTAAGACAGGAAGATGGTGGCAGCAAAGATGAAAAAGTTGCCAGAGTCCATCAACTCTAGGCTCCTAATCACTATGAAAAGTGGAAAGTACGGCTGAGGTACAAGCCAACTCTGAAAATGATCAGACAAGGCAGAGCAAAACCAGTCATCCTCCACTGAAATGGAAAACTGGTGTCCATCACTACAGTGGCAATATTATTGAATTGGGCAAAACGGATAGAAAATACTAGAGAGTTCACACACTGGCTATCACTGATCTAGGTGATTCTGATACAGTTAGAAGCATGCCAAAACAGACTGGTGAAAAGCATGCAAAATTATTCTTTAATAAAATTGGCTGGAACTCGTTTAAATAAACAAACAAAATATTCGCTGTTCGGGACTTCCCTGGTGGTACAGTGGTTAAGAATCCGCCTGCCAATGCAGAGGACACGGGTTCGAGCCCTGGTCCGGGAAGATCCCACATGCCGCGGAGCAACTAAGCCCGTGCACCACAACTACTGAGCCTGCGCTCTAGAGCCCGCGAGCCACAACTACTGAAGCCCGCGCACCTAGAGCCCGTGCACTGCAACAAGAGAAGCCACGACAATGAGAAGCCCACGCACCACAACAAAGAGTAGCCCCTGCTCGCCACACTAGAGAAAGCCCGTGCAGCAAAGACCCAAAGCAGCAAAAAATAAATAAATAAATAAATAAAATAAAAAAATATTTGCTGTTCAACATTAGAATAAAGTACTTCCACGAAGTGGGGAATTCATTAAGCAATTATTTATAAATACCTTTAAAATATTTAATGATGTGGGGATTCCTACCATCATGCCATTAAGTGGATACAAAGTAGGATTCAAAATCACATGCTCTTATCTATACATTACCTGAATGTGTCTCAGACCCCATCTCCTTTTGTATCCTCAATAAAGGGTGGGTTTTGATCTCAGTTCGCTGGCTCTTTCTGCCTGAGAAGCACGATGGGGTGCTCTCTGGCCTTTTTCTTCCTGAGTCCAGGGGTGTGCATAAAAGCTGAACAACCAGCGCTCTGGGGGAGATTTGTACAAATCAGGAGCCCTGATTTGTACAAATGGTCAATTCTAAACTACCAACATGGTGTCACTGAACAGAGTTGGGAAGAAATGGGTATAATCAGCTCTCGAAAGCTAGTATGAGCTGGCTCCAATGACCACTGCCTGGGTCCCACTGTTGGAGAAAGAAGTTTCACAACAGAACTGCTGGGCCTCTAGTTCTATCATTCTCTCAACCAGAATCTTCTTTGTCTAGACAAACGGACAGCACTCAGGAGACTAGAACAGGACATGTTCAATCTAGTCTCACACCAAACCCTGAACCACCATCTTTTCCTTCTAAGGCCCCAGATGCTGATCCTACCCAGACTCTGTCTACACTAATGGTGATTTTTTTTTTTTTTTTAAGAGAGCCCTTTGTCTCACCTTGTAATGAGACCCCCTTATCTGTCTGTAGTGTCCATATTTTCTGGACCCCAATTATGGACAAAATTCAGTGGTTTTCTCACAGTCTTGGGACACACTCAAGATGTCAATCAAATATGGACTGAGTAACTTGGGTTATGAGGGAAGGGGGATGGCATGCAGTCGTACAGCGTATGGAAGAATCGCTGGGATCCGCATTTCTTTCCCTCCCCTCAGCTTGCAGCAGTTTTTACCTTTACAAAATAATTTTTCCTGGGGAGAGCAGAAGTAATCTTTCACCTAAAGCACGCTCGTACCTCTCCCAGCTCAGCACCTAGGGGCCAGTCCTCCCATTAACACACAGCACCAGACCCAAGGTGCATGTTCTGCCTAATCCACTGGGAGTTGTGCCCAAAGGGATTTTTTTCATCCCCTTTTCTGAGGCCCAGCTCTTTCTACCAGATTGAGTCCACCAACTTCCCCTGGTCCTGTTTCATCCCTTAGGCCTCTCTGGGGGCACAGAAGTTTCGGAGCGTTGACCACTAAAGCCATGGATGGTTGGTTCCCCAATCTAAGAATTAGGGTTAGGATCTGACAATTACAGCTTGCTTCCTCCATCAGGGAGCAAGTGGCCATCTTGGAAGGACCTTCACTTTCCTGCCCTGAAACCTTATCCTGCACTAAGGAATGGGAATTTATGCACAAACTTTACATGGCAAAGACCCCAGCCAGTCTACATCTCCATGGGGAGGAGCTAATTGGGGATACTCAGATTCCTACAGCCTTTGGAATCACATTTTTGAGCATGAGGTTGGTGTTCATGATTTTTAGTGCTGCTGGAAGCTGCCACTGGGACCAACTGGGAAGCCTGGCAACACACAGGCTGCAGGTCCTCAGATTCTCATTGCTACCTATTGCTGCCTTAAGATGAGAAGTTAGGTTTTTGTGCACACCAGCCCTTAGCTTCTTACTGCTTTCAAAGATTTCTACCAGGCTGGCAAATTTGGCAAGGTTTTCCAAGAGCAGCATAGTGCAGAGTAGGGATGCAATATGTTTATAGAATGAGTGAATGATGGTGTGTACAATGCCTACATTCTAAGATTGATCTTTTGAGAAAGTAAATTTCAGATTTATAAAGTAAATCCTGAGGACCTTCTTGGAGCACTATACATTCTAGTAAAATTTTTGCTCAGCCTTTCCCTATGTAGTAAGTCATCATTTGCTGCAAGATTTAAAATTCTTGGGGACTTCCCTGGTGGTGCAGTGGTTAAGAATCCACCTGCCAATACAGGGGACACGGGTTCGATCCCTGGTCCGGGAAGATCCCACATGCCACGGAGCAACTAAGCCCGTGCTCCCCAACTACTGAGCCTGTGCTCTAGAGCCTTCGAGCCACAACTACTGAGCCCACATGCCACAACTACTGAAGCCCACGCGCCTAGAGCCCGTGCTCCGCAACAAGAGAAGCCACCGTAATGAGAAGCCCGCGCACCGCAACAAAGAGTAGCCCCCACTCGCCACAACTAGAGAAAGCCCGCGCGCAGCAACAAAGACCCAACGCAGCCAAAAATAATAAATAAATAAATAAATAAATTTATTAAAAAATAAAATAAAGTTCTTAAAACTGTTATAGGGAATTCCCTGGTGGTCCAGTGGTTAGGAATCTGTGCTTTCACTGCCGGGGCCGGGTTCCATCCCTGTTCGGGGAACAAAGATCCCTCATGCTGCTTGGCCAAAAAAAAATATAAAAATAAAATAAAATGAATATATAAGATATATATATATGCAAGCACAAAGCAGCATCAGAGCCCTATAGTTCAACGCAAGTTTTTTATTTAGTGAGAGCAGTTCAAAAAAAGTTCCCTCTGTGTGCAGAATGCAAATAATGTATTCCCAGTATGAAAGTGTCTATAAAAATACTTCGCTAAATATATCTTGCAAAACAATCAAATGGATCCTGGTCCTCAGGAACACTACTTTAAGATGCAAGGAAATGAGAGATCTTTACCATACCTACAAGCCACAATGACTAGAAACATGTGCCAACATTTTTTCTTCCCTAATTTCTTTGGGTAATAGTTTTTGCTTTCTGTACTACAAGAGGCTTAAATTTGCCCATGGTCCTTGGCCATAGGGCAAGTCCCCTTCAGACGTATGCGCCATCAATGGGCAATTTTCAGGAACAGGAACATGGACTATGAACCAACGTTTTCTGGCCGCTTTTAAGTGGACCTTTAATCTCCTGGGAACAATTTGGTCCCCTTCTTAGTTCTCTGGAGGCTCCAATGAAAGAGACTTCCTCCTAAGTCTCAGCCTAGCAATCCGGACGAGCAAAGCTGATTTCATCAATGCCAACCCAGGAATCGCTGTAACACTTTCTCATTCCAACTGATATTTTTAATAATCTTTATTACCTTTCTGATTTCAATCATAGGATATACTCAATACAAAACTTGAAAAAGAGACATAGGCACTAAAGAAAAATACAGAATATATATCTCCACTTTTACTATGAAAGTTTTCAGAGAAAAGTTAGATGGCACAGTGAACAATGTATATAGGCTCCATCTATATTCAATGTTAATTTTGTTTTTTCTTCCGGTATTATTTGCTAAGCCATTTAAAAGTTGTAGGTATTTTGAGCTTCATCTCTAATGTCACAAGAATAAGGACAATGGCCTATATAAGAACATTACCATAGCTAAGAAAGTAATTCCATTATCACCTAATTTATTCCACTTTCAAATTTCCAATTGTCACAAGACTTTAGTCATTTATTTTGCACTTGAGTTCTAGAATATCACACATCCTATACTTATCCAATTATTTCCTCTTAATGTTTAATTTGTTCCTGTACCCCTTCTACTTCCTGTCAGTTGGAAGTCTAGACACTATATTCAAGTTACTTTTTGGGTGGGGGGGGCCTAGGTGTCATCGTGTTCTTTGAATCAACATCTCATCAGTAAGCACATACCAGGTTGTCCCATTACTGATGCTAGGTTTGATCACTTGATTACACTGATGACAGATCAGTCCATCGTCAAGACTGAGCTTTTCCCTTTCGCGAGTTTTTTATACAGCAACATTTGAGCACTCTGCAAAGGTTCTGTTCCTCAGGAGCCTTTTACTAAAGGTTTTGATATCCACTGATGATCTCTGCCTGATCAGTTATTTCGTTAATGGTTCAGGCTCTATATTAAAACACTGAATCCTTTCATGGTACATGCCAAGTACGTGGAATCATCTTTGGGACAATGGACTCTCTAGGTAAACTTGAGTCGCTAGACTGCTCCCAATGAGGCTGGAAGGTGGTTTGTCAGACTGTATTTCAGGCTGGAGCTGCCAGGGATACACCCTTGTCGAGCCTTGCTTCCAGCCCGCCCACTAAGAAGTCCCATGTGGGAAAACCATGAATACAAGGCCAGATCTAAAGTATCTCCACTCTCCAGGGACATGGGAGCGGCTTGAATCTTAGTCTAGTTGAACAAGACACTGTAGTCAGAACTGCTTTGCTGGTAAACCCAGATTTTATAAAAACAAGTAGAAAACGGACAGAAACCGCTGGAAAAGTAGTCACAGAGTTGTTGCAAAGATGAACACCACTGCTCTGCCAAGACAGAAACACACCTCTACAGATCAACTGGGCATTTAATGCCACATACATTCAAATGGGAAAGAAAAAACGAAAGAACATACACGTAATGCCAGAAATACACTGTTGACAACTGTGTCTAAAAAGGCAGGGTGAAGGGTGAGGTTTTAAGGAATGGAGAGACTTTCAGTTTTTCTCCAGAAAGTACAAATTTTCTGGAGACCTCTTCGGAATGCAAAATTTCAAAATGTTAGATGATCATCAGGGACCAACCAGTTAGCCAAAACTTGCTTCTGAGAGGTGGTATTCCAGAATATCTCATTTTTATCTGTTACACAGCTCTGTAATTTTGAAATTTATTTTTCTGGAGGAAAATGAAACCTCCAAAAAAATCTAGAGGCCAAGTGAACCTCACAGGGTCATAGAGTTGTGGGTGGGAACCTATAGCCTGCTTGCAGTTGTCGTATCTGAAGAATGGAAGTCGGTTCATCCTGGAGGCGTCAAGCAGCATGCTCCTGCGGGCTGAGTCTTGTTCGCTACGATTTTTCTGAAGGTTTTGATTACATGATGAACTTACAAATGACACAGACGAGGAGTAAGCTGGATGGCAGAGTAAGAATTACACAAAGTTGGACAATACAGTGAATTATCAACTTGAAATTTGGCTGACTGTGGCCAAAAACACCAAAGGCAGAGGTACAGAATTGGGCAAAAAGCTTCATGGGTTTCTGTTACCCAAAAACTCCAGGCACATCTGTGTGACAGCGGCCTAAAGGCCAAGGCCTTCGGAGGTCCGAGACAGATGTGAGCACTGCCCCTTCAGCACTGGTGTGGCCACATCTGCTGGCCAGAGTTGGGCCCCAAATGGTACAATGCAAGAAGGGATTTGGATGACCTGGGGACAACCCAGAGTGAAGGAAAGGCTTTCCCCGTGGAGTCTCAAATTGAGGGCTCCAAGTGACTGGGGCCGAGCAAAGATCACTTAAATGTTCTCAACAGAAGGCCAACTGTTTACAATCCAAATGCCATTAAAAGCTTTCTTTCAGAACGTACTCACCTATGGTAAAACAGCAGAGGTCTTGTAACCTCCACGTCCGTTTCTGAGTTAATTTTCTAAAAGCAAAGAATATAGCATGCCTGCAGCAAATACAACATATAAACCCAGCAGAAACGTGAAGTGTGCAGGCATGTATAACAAGTATGCAGATGCCATTTATTTGGTCCATAAGTACAGTATAGTCGTATTTGAGTTTTACAAAACATCAAATATAAATAACCTGAAACTGGAACAATACACAAAATTGGCTTCTTACACAGACATACCAGGCAGTACAAGCTGAAAACTTGAGTAAATTAACAACTGTTTTACATTAATATACATAGTGCCAGTTAACATTTAAAAACAAGTTTCAATGCATAGCACTTGATACTTCTTTGAATCTGTTTCAGTCAATTAAGAGTATGAAAATGGTTAGATCTAGGCTAAAAATAATTCTTCTTCTAACCAAAAATAAAGGCATAATATTTATAACCAGGTATCAACTTTACTAAACCACAATATTGTAAAACTGTTAAATGATACCTAAGGGTATTTACATTAAAAAGGCAACATGCATTGTGTTGTTCCATCTCATGACTGGTTATGCACACACTTTGTTCAAAGGGTTTTAAAACTATATTCCTACTTTCCATACAGCATACTGCAATGTTTCTAATAGTTCTAGCAAAATGAATGCTTTCAAAGGGAGCAGAGTCATCTTCAAGTCACTGGTGCCAATTTTTTCCCTTTGCAACAAAGGACATAACAAAAAACCTGGTTCTGCCCAGAAGGCCTACTGCAGTAAGAGGGTTCTGTTCAGAGGCATTTCCGTTCAATCTAATGCTATAACATCATCAAGCTCCTCTGTCTGCTCTATGCGTGCCTTTTTCGCACTGACATTCTCTTTCTCATCTAATTTCCTCTTGCGACTTCTTTCTTCTTCACTGATGTCAGCATTATTTGAGGGACCTTCTTCATCCGAATCAACTATGAGCACATCATCTTGCTCTTGTGCTTATTTCAGAAAAAAACGGAAAAAATGGTTAAAAGTGGGGGGTTACTAGCAGTTCACTAAAATTTTACGTATGTGAAAAACTAACTCTTCAAATATACACCAAACTTTAGAATGGCTACCCTTAGGACCTTGGCTTTATACATTACATATTTCCATAGTGTTTTAATGTTTTCTGTTACAAGCACCTCTTTCTTTCTTAATCAAAACAAAAATTTTAACAAGCATTATGTAATTCAAAGGAATTGTTACAGTTCCTTGTTTCGACTTCTCCAACAGAAAAGAGGAGGATGAATATCCTAATATTCGCAGCAGTGGTAGTAACAAACAACAACAACACACACATAGCACTTACAACGTGCCAGGAACTGTTCTGAGCACTTTACATATACAACTCATTTAATCATCACAACCACCGTATAAAGAAGATAACATTATTATCCATTTTCCAGAAAAGGAAACTGAGGCACAGAGACTTGCCCACGGTCACACGGTAGCAGAGGATGAGGTCAGGATTCAAACCCGCAGAGTGGAGCTCTACAGTGTATGCTCTTAACCTTACACGGCGGTTGGTTTTGTGTCACCCATCCCCCACCACTCCACTAAATCAAAGGCAGAACACCTACCTTACTCATTGCTAGAGCCTCCAAAACCTACCCACAGCAGTGCATCAATAAACGCACATTTTGAATTATGAGTTTTGAAAAACTACCAGTCCTTTCCTTAAAGGAGGATGATGAACCTTTCTATTTTCAGAGGGGGGAAAAGGTCATGAACCCATGGCCCACACACTCTAGACTACCTCAAAGTCCATCTTTACAACTCTCACAGAACATGAGAACCAAGGAACCACCATATTCCAAAAAGAACACCAAAGACACGGGGTCAAAGAAATGAAAACAAACAAGTGAAAAATTAGTAACTTTTAGTTTCCTGACACTACAGAATGAAGAGGTAGGTAGGTAGTGTGTGTGTGTGTGTGTGAGTGTGTGTGTGTGAGTGTGAGAGAGAGAGTTGGGGTGGGGTGGGGCAGGTAGTAAACGTTTACATTCGAGCACAGTAAAGCACCAACACTGAAAACCCAGGGAAAGAGAGCTTCTGGTGCACTTTACCAAAGTCACACTGGTTCTGAGAAAACTGTGAAATGCTAAAATGCTGTACTTACCAAGCATCTGTTCACTCAAAATAGTTAGATGCACTAATTTACTGCCCCTACGAACAGGCATACAAAATCCAAAACTACTACTACTAAGAATGAACCATCTTTATACACTAGTAAACTGACATTTCCAGTTGTAAAAACAAACGAACAAAAAAATAAAGTGTCTATTTTCCACAAAAATTTTACCCAGTCTTAAATATCTTCATGGTTCATACATTCAAAGCTTCATTAAAACAATGCCAAACCAACACACACCTCTAGTAGTCCTGCGGAGTTCTACTTTATGGTCAACATTCATAAAATAATCAGTTTGTTCTAAATAGTTGTGCTTGGTGGGTAAATTAACAACCTGCTGGCCGGGGCCATGACTCACCTGTGGATGTGGAAGGCTGAGCTCCATCGTCACTGCCATTGGTTATGCTTTTGGCAGCATCTTCAGCTTGCTTGGGCCCCACTTTTTCTGGGGCATCACCAACAACTTCAAATTCAACATCCTTTCCTAGGTCTTCACTGTAAGAGAACCATGTACTATAACACTGGACCACTGCTATACTACTTACAAAAGCAAAGGCACACCAGACAGAAACTGTTCTCAAAGCTCAAAAAGTGTATACTACGTACACACCAAATATTTGGATTCTGATTTTCAAAGAGTTTAAAAAAAGACTATATAACAGATTTTTATGATAATTCAAAACTCTAATTCAAATGGTCAATAATAGCATCGCACTTTCAATTCAGGGAAAGGGTTTTTAAAAAAAATGTTAAGTAACTTTTATTGCTAAAGCAGAAAACGAGTTGAAAACTGTGAGGCCTGATGTAATTCTTAGGCATTATTTCTTCAGCTACTAGGTGAAAAGATTCTATACACTCTACTCCGATCTTGACCAGAGTAATTTAGTGTTTGGGGGTTGAGTTACATGGATTCTCGGTTTCCTCCCCATCTTTACAGGCAGCACCCTGCTTTTGTAATGAGTTCCCAAAAACATGTATAAAAGTTTAATGCATGAAAGTCAAACAAAAGACTTACATGTTATAAGGGGGGTTCTGTTCCCAGAGAGCTAAAAAATATGATAAAAAAAACCCTAATTATGCCTCCTTTTTTAGACACCATGTGATATATTTCCATTTTATTGTACATGTCCTTTCACAACTGAACACAAGCACACCACTAACATCCAACTGGTGTCTAATCGAGGCCAGATATCACTCCCTAGCGATATCTATCTTTCACTCAATTGTCTCATTTTATACTAATAACCCACATTCAGTTTTTCCTGTCATTTTATGCTTTTTATAAACTAAGTATATATATAATGTAATACTCTCCAAACAACTACACAAGTTCTAAATGTTTGGATATATAGATAGCAACACTGGCAAAAAACATGTGAATGCAGGTGGCAGCCTTTGCATTTTGTTAGATGCTACCTAAAGTAATGAGTCAGGGTGCAGTTTAAGGGTATCAACGAGCATGTTACCTCATTCAGCAGATAAACACACCAAAGTGGAGGACCATCTGTATTTAAATTGTGTTACATATGTGCAAATATCCTGTAATGCAAGCACTTTGGATGCTTTTTTATAAAGTGGGCAGGATATAAAATCAAATAAAAAGAAAAAAATACATGACTCAGGAATCTATATAGGATAAATTTTAACGCTCTCTTGTTACTGTTCCAGATCACAATGAAATACTTGTTTTATGGGAGAACTATTTCTTTCTTCCAAATGAATCTTTAAAACTAATTAAATTTTTTTATTCTAGTTCAATTATCAAAATGAACGCACCCCTGATTATAACTCTTCAAACACCCGGATTTCTACCCTCTCTAGGTCTTTCTGATCAGCCACCACTGATGAGTTAGTTAACCCTTAAACATTTCTTGCTTATCCCTTTTCTTTCTGGATTCTCAGATTTTTCTGTAGGTCAAACCTCAGGGAACTTAGTGGCCAACTTGAGCATATACATGGTGCAGTTTCAAATGAACAGTACGGTTTAAAGGTAAGAAAACATTTTCTCTCCACTTTATCTTAAGTTTGTATATTCAAATAACTTCTTACACTTAAAATATTAATACTTCCTACCTATGAAGGATGTTGATCAATAAAGTGTAGTCCTGAAGGAAGTCGTCTGCTTGAAGTCGGCTCCCATTTCTAATTCCAAATTCTGATAACTTCTTGTGATTATTAGCTAGAAAATGTGAAAGAAATTTAGATGCTTTAGTTATATATGTCCGTGGAGCAGTCACCTTAATTTTTAAAAGGTAAACCCCCTGCTATAAGCTGAACTCTATCTCCCCAAAATTCGTACACTGAAGCTCTAACACCAGTGCCTCAGAATGTGGCTATACTTGGAGACAGTGCTTTTTAGAGAGGTGATCGAGTTAAAATGAGGCTGTTGGAGTGGACCCTAATCCAATCTAATTGGTATCCTTAGAAGCCAAGGAGGGAGGCCTCAGGAGAAACCAAACCCGTCGACTCCCCCCACCCTCCCAACACTTTGATCTTAAGAGTTCAAGCCTCCAGAACTAGGAGAAAATAAATGTGTTATTTAAGTCACTTGTCTGTGTATTTTGATATGGCAGCCCTAGTAAACTAGTCCACTAAAGTATTACTCACTTAGGTACTCAGCCCTGAAAACTTAACTACCAAAATTACTTCAAGGGAACCAAACTGTGAGAAGTTCTGAGAACCTTCTCTCCTTGAAACCAAATTAATCTGGAATCCTACAGGAGTCAATGACAACTTTTAGAATTGTTCAAAACATACTCTATTTCTAAAGAGGTTATCCACAGAAATGCCAACAAACTACTTTTAGCAAATTTTACAATTCACAAGTATGAGGAAACTGTTTATTTCAATGAATTTTTCAACATAAATTTTCAACTTTTCTCAATGGACAGCAGGGTCTCCAAAAACTAATCACTCCAACCTAGTTCTCTCTTCCACATGTCATTTCTGCTTCATCTGAATATCCTCAGCATGTAGCACACCATGCTTAGCATCTACTAGCACTCAATAAGCCTTTGCTACATGGATTATAAATACTCCAATGAAGAACAATCTCTCCAACCAAACTTTTGGTGTCACCACCTCCTCCTACCTATTCTAGGGCCATCCTGCCTTAACTATCCTTTCTCTCCTGCATGTTCAAATGCTCCTCTCTCCTGACCTGTAAAAGCACTCAAGTTTCATTTACAAAACTGCTTCCTCATTTAGCTGTCAATTTACACTCTCCCCTCACAACACTCAGTCAGCTTTACTGAGTATCTGCTCTGTGTCTACAGACTGTGTATAACCTGTTGACCTATAGCCACCGTGCCTGGCACATACTAAGTAAACTGTATTTTAAATTCTACTTACGTTTAAATTTACATAATCTAACAATCTTTTACGTTTTTAGTTTTTATTTCTTATTTTACCTTTTTAGTCTCCCTGGAATGTCTCTGGAAAACAATAGTTCCTATCCAGACTTCCATCCCCAAGCCCTTTCACACTCACTAGAACTCCTCAGCCCAACATGTTAAAAAGGGAACCAGTCACTGAGCATTCTATCCTGGTGAATTAGCATCACCTCTGAAGCCAGAGTCTTGGCAACAGTTCTGTCCAAGCCTAACAATGCTACTCTTCTTCACCTGTGCTCTAAATTCTGCCTCTGCAAATCTCAAATCTGCCATTTGCTTCTGCCTTAGTAAAAATCCCTCACTTCCCTCCATTTTTTTCTGACTCCCTGCCTCTTCTCTTACATCCTTATCTCACCCCCCTGCAGATTATACTACAAGGTAACTGCATTACTTCCCTGCTTAAACCCTGGTGGGAGCAGGATATTGGGGGAGGAGGAAGACAAACAGACATTACACACATGACACGGCGAATCCTCCAGCTGCACAGTCACTGCCAACCCCACAGCACCCCACCTTCCAGTGAAACAAAATAACTGGCCATTCCTAAAGCTCTTATATTGCTTCATAAGTTTATGCCTTTGTAGATGCTGTTCATTCTGCCCAAATGCAGACTCTCCCCTCTCAGCTCTTCTTCAAGAACTGGCCCATAAGTCCTCTTTCTCCTGTGACACCCCACCCCCCCCCACCCTCCCTTTACAAAGCTTCAATTCAAACTTTGTTCACTTTCTCTCTATAGTATTTCTTAGACGGTACTAAATCTACTTGCTGATAATCCCTCCTCTCCTTCTAGGCTGTAAGTACTTCAAGCCAGGGACAATTATCTTATTCATCTTTGAATTACGAATATCTATGACTATGTCTGCAACACAGATGGACTCCAAACATATTTGAATAAATGCTCTCTCACCCTCAGTAGCACAAGTATTTTGTGGAAAAGGACCACATTTAAGCCACTGAAATTCTTGACCAGTTTCCATTTTGAAGGTCCTAGCCTTTAAAAGAGACAGATGGCTAGAATGGGGCTTAAATATTCAACTAGACTCTTAAAACAGACTATGACCCTGCCAAAACGCAACCTCCAATTACTCATGACCTAATATCCCCAAATTTCTTAACAAGGAGCTATAGCCAAAAAGAATCCTGACACCCCCCATCAGGACAGATGAGGTGTGGGAACTTCTAAGTCCAATCAGATTGACCAGTGTGGTCTGAAGGAGGCATAACCACAACACAATTCTCACTTAGAAAGCTTAAACAGAATCTAATGCATTACACCTTATATAACAAATACATTAACAAAAGGGATGAACTGCTTGAACTTCCGAAAAGAAAAGCCAAGAAAACCAAAACTGGGCACTGATTTCAGCAATAGTCTCTGCTCTATATCACGAGCAGGCTATCAAGGCTTCCCCACTCTTGGACAAACATCACCCCTGTCAGCTGAGGTACTGAGTACCATATATAGTGAATGGATAAACTAACGTGCACTCCTTCACGCAGGCAGTCTGCGTCCAAATGAGGGGGAGTGAACACAGGCAATGTATGATACCTTCTGTCTCTCCTTCTTCTGAAGATATTAGGATTGTTCCTTTTCCATCTTCAATTTGGACATCTGGTGCTACCATAGCAAATTTTTCTTTCACTATCTATAAGAAAAAAAAGATTCAAAATATTAACATATGGAATTAAAGACCATAAAAAGCCTAGACTTTTTTTTTCATAAAGGCTCTTAACTTTCCCCTTCCATTGGAAATGAGCCAAGTTGCTCTTTAAGGTACCTTAGGGCAAGCAGGAAAGCAATGGGAATTTACCCAATTATCTCATGCCCATGTTCCATCCCCATGTTTGACCACTGATAAAGATCAGGTAAAACTTCCTCCAGATGGAGACTGAGAACTCCTTGGCTGGCTCTTGGTATTTTGTCCTTCCCAGCAGATTAGGTACTAATCTAGACATTGACATATTTTATCTTAGTCTCTATTCCAAACCCGTACTGACAGATGTTTTATAGATGAAAAATTTCTCATCAATCTGATTCTCAGATAAAGTCTTCCCCTTCCCAAGTTCCATCTCTAAATTCCAAGACGGATCAGGAGTGATAATATTGTTAAATCCTACCTGATCCTATAAAACAAACAAATAAACAAAAAAAACCAAACAATGGAGGAACTCTCTAAAGGTCCAACTACCCTACCAATAGTGGAATTACCTTTAGCTCAAGAATGAGTAGATACCAACTATAATCGTTTGTTTCCTAAGAAAGAAGGTGGGACAACCACCCTCTCTGCTGGCCAGTATATCAAGTCCTGCTGCTTCCCCATTCAAAACATAAGCTCAAGTCAACCCGCCCTGTGTAACCATTTCTGGGAGAAAGGCCACTCATTCTCAAGCAGCCATTAGGGCCACGAAGGTCTACTCCCCCATGTCAGGAGGTATATAAATATGTAACACTATGATGGACATAATCAGAGGAACTATCTGAAATGATCCCCAAAGTGGGAAGTGGAACCCATTCAGGCCATTTTTTAAATCTTTCCTAATTTAAAAAAAAACTAGGAGGAACTGAAGGACCAAGCTTTAGAACCAGACCATATCCTAACCCCCCATTTCTCACTCCAGAGATCTACAGGTGAATCCAAGCGTGCAAACGATGCATCTTCTCAGGGACTAACTTAACATACCAGAATCAGCACCGTCACTAGGTCACGTTAGGATACCTCCTATCTGCCAAAAAAATACAGAATTTACACACTGCCTGAGAAACAAACAACTTGCTTACTAA
This sequence comes from Eschrichtius robustus, assembly GCF_028021215.1. Classification (NCBI taxonomy): domain Eukaryota; kingdom Metazoa; phylum Chordata; class Mammalia; order Artiodactyla; family Eschrichtiidae; genus Eschrichtius; species Eschrichtius robustus. The sequence continues at coordinate 52,672,034 of NC_090842.1, read as the reverse complement.
GATACTGTGCCACCAATGTACCACCTGTGCTCCATATTCTAGCCAAAAACACCTATTCCCTTCTGGGATGTGAAGCACATATTCTGGAACCACAGACAGGAAAGACAACAGGACCCAGATTGTAAAGCAACCCAGGATATCAGAGCAACACACCTCAGTAGTTAGGGTAATTGTCTGGCTTTTAGTTTGTTATCACAGTAACACTGTAAAAGGCAAAAGGGGACTTGTTTTTTCTTATAAAAAGAAAAATGAACAACCTGTGGAAAAGAACTAGGCCCTGCACTTACCTTATCTTGTAAGGTGAGAACAGTCACTTTATGGACGTTCAGCCGCACAGTCACCTCTGGCTTGCTGGCACATACATAACAATTGGGGTTGGGAGGATCCAGTGCACAAGGCACAAGGAGCTTCTTTCTTGGGTTTGGTTGTTTATTCAAAAAAATCTTTGGGAAAAAAAAAAACACAAGCAAAAATCAGAAATTTGAGTCATAATTTATATACCATACAGTGTTCACTTAAATACTCCCTTCCAGAAGGAAAATCAAGACCTTTTTTTTTAAAAAAAAAAAAGTTTGAGTATGTACTTATTTATTTGTTTGTTTATTTATTTATGGCTGTGTTGGGTCTTCATTGCTGCGTGCGGGCTTCCTCTAGTTGTGGCGAGCGGGGGCTACTCTTCATTGCGGTGCACAGGCTTCTCATTGTGGTGGCTTCTCTTGTTGCGGAGCATGGGCTCTAGGCATGCAGGCTTCAGTAGTTGTGGAACACGGGCTCAGCAGCTGTGGCTCGTGAGTTCTAGAGCGTAGGCTCAGTAGTTGTGGCGCACGGGCTTAGCTGCTCCGTGGCATGTGGCATCTTCCCGGTCCAGGGCTTCAACCCGCGTTCCCTGCATTGGCAGGCAGATTCTTAACCCATGCGCCACCAGGGAAGTCCCAAAACCTTCTTAAGAGACTGATTTTTCCAACCTTCTTTTTAAATTAGCTACCTTGTAAATAAGGCTGAGCTTACTGAAAAGAAATCTCCTTGTACTGAAGACTCTATAGACTATTCTGCAAACTAATTTAGCATAAATAAGGGCCTAACCATACTTGTCTCTGGTATCATCATTAAATCAGTTTTGGGGTTCCTTCTTAGTGGTTATTCTTATCAACTTTAAGCCAACTTCTAACAAGACCAATACACTAATTTCTCTAATTGATGATAATGCTTTCGCAGATACATGGAACAAATGAGCTGCCCTTTTTTCAAATTTTCAGATGACTATGATATTAACATTTACATAATTAAAGGAAAAATAATGTATGTCTGGCACTATTACCATTTCCCTAATACCCAAACAAAAAAATAATATGAACCAAAGGAAATTAAAAAAAAAAAAAAACTGCACCGAAGTTACGAATGTCAGAACACTGGAGGCTGATACACAAATTCTCATCGTGGAATTACCATGTAGTATGGTATCTGCTAAGATGAATTAACTCTAAAGAAGAACCCCATCAATTCCCCGAAGCTTAAAGAAGTAAATCCCTTGACAGGCATTAAGTGCTAGGAACAGCCCTACTGTAGCCTCTCTCCACAATAAATACCAGGCATATACATTTGTACTGTCAGGGCTGGAAACAGGGTACAATGAGAGAACAGACTTATTTGATCCTGATCTTCACTGGGAAGGTAGAAATCAACAGTAATAAAAACAATTGCTAACACTACTAATACTCAGGCTAACACTATTATTAACCTATCCTGGCATTCATTTATAAATGCGAACAAATGAAGCCCGGACATATGGGTATCATTAGCCCAAGAGAAGAATAGAGATAAGAAAGCAAAGAAATGGAAAGGATGTTACAGAACAAAGTAGACACTTGTTCAGGCTGCTATAAAAAGGTAGAAATCAAAAAATATATAGTTCTTATAAATTAAAAACATTGACAACCAAAATAAAAATTTAAATAGAAAACTGAACCTAGATGGCAGACTGACCATATGAGTCTACATTCCCTCACCCTGAAATTTCATGGAAACAATAAAAGGTATTTTAAGAGTGCATTAATAATGTGGCACTGGGTGGCTTCCCTGGTGGCGCAGTGGTTAAGAATCTGCCTGCCAATGCAGGGGACACGGGTTCAAGCCCTGATCCTAAAGCCCATGCTCTGCAACAAGAGAGAAACCACCGCAATGAGAGGCCCACGCACTGCAATGAGTGACCCCCCCGCTCGCCGCAACTAGAGAAAGCCCGTGCACACAGCAACGAAGACCCAACGCAGCCATAAATAAATACAATTTTAAAAACTAAATAAATAAAATTAAAATAAACACAAAATCCTCTCTGAAGAAACACACCTTCAATAGGTCCTTAAAGAATTATCACAGATATAGTTTTAACAAATACTAATTGTTTTTTTTTAAAAATCATGTATCACATAAGCAAACAAAACACTATGAGATCTAGCAGATGACTGTAAACTCATCCATAAAGATTTCAGACATTAACATGACCAAATATAAGTTTAAAATAAAAAAGACTGACAAAAAATGACTGAAGAACAGGGGACTACAAAATAACCAAATGGAATTTTAAACCAGAGAACTCTTAGAATTGAAAAACAATTGAGAAAAGTTAATATAAGGACCCACACAAGGAGTTCTTCCAAGAAATCAGTAAAACTAGAAATGTTAGAAGCAAACTAGCTTCTGCAAATGTGACAAAAATAAGAGAAGCAAATGTGTTTTCCTTTTTGTTATAATTTCCAGGAAGCTTACTTAAACATGCAACTCACAAGGTAACTTGAATAATTATTTTCCATTGCTTTAAACCAATTTTATTGTTTTAATTTAAAAATTGCAAATAGAAACACTCACTGTTCTACACTGGTCTATTTTTCCTGATAAAATCTTCAATCCTTCCAATACTATCAACCCAGCAATCACTGCATTAGTAGTAGCGATAGCAGGAATAATGTTCCCTGCCATTGCTGGAAAAAAAAAAAAAAAAAGTTTAGCTGTTAAAAAAAAAAAACTTAGAATTTTAGATGATACAATTGAAGTACAAAAAAACTTACATTTGATATCAAATCTGCTCTTCATATTCATACTGAAAATATGCATCCTGAGGTTTGCAGCAGAGGTGACGAAATCCATTGCAGATGGGTCATCCTGCCAATAATTTAAACAATTTAACAAGTCTCCCCACAAATCTACTAATTTGGCTAGTATTTCTTTCAGAACAGCAGTTTCACACATTTATAACAAGTCAACTACAACAAGAGATGGCCTCTCTGGATGAGAAGGGGGCAGGGGCTCATCATCAGCTCCTGTGATCCAGGAATGCAGTCTTACCAAGAGCCAGCAGGTTCTAGGAATTCACTCCTGCTTAAACAAATGCACTGGAGACTAAGAGTATAGACCAGAATACCAATTGCATTTATTGATGGTGGCAATCCTTCCCTGGGTCCATCAGTCAACAATAAGGTTGTGTGACAAGTACAGAACCCAGGGAACACAGGCTGTTTTGAGAAAGCTATTTCATTGAAGCCTCAGAAACAGCTGAACTACTCCTTTTGGCTTTCCTTCTCCAAACTCCCTTCACGTACACCACAGTACTATATTGTTTCTTTTCAGATGTGGCAGGACAATAATTTTCCCTTTACAATTTCCGTTCTTCCTGAGACTATATCCTAGTCTCTCTAATTAGATTTCAGCAAGGTTTCCTGCTTTGAACTGAGAAGAAACTATCCTAGCCCATAATTCAGAAACACCAAAGTATAAAAGAAAAAGCATTGATAGGATGTGGGTTCTTTACATACTTATTTGGCTGGCTATGTAACCACAGGCAAATAAACCTCCCTGACCCAATATTCATTAATCTGTTAAATAGGAAAAATTATATAAACATCTTGTAAGGTTGTGGTGAAGATTAAATATTATTTAAGAGTATCCAACACAGTGTCCATCAGGTACTTCCCCAGGCAATTGGCTTATCACACCCATTAGTTACAGAGTTTACTCACAGAGGCTAACAATTCACAGTTCCAAGTTTTGTTATGTAGCCCCTGTGTATAGACGAAAACCTCCCAAACCACTAGTGTAACAGTAACAATGAAAAAAATTTTTTTAACAGTTTACTCCTTATAGCACAGAAACCCTAAAGACTAATGTTTACAAGACTCCCCCAAATCTAAATTTACCAGCTTTATTTCAGATGTCTGATTCAACCCGTCTCAAAATTTGCACATAAAGTTACCTTAGTTTTCTTAAACTGATCAAACTTTTCTCCTTATTTTAAAACTCACAGCAAATCTTTACCAATATATGAACATATAAACCTTATCAGATAAATCATTTACAACCATAGAAAATATTGACTAATTAAAAATAAGTAAACTCACCAAATCTCAAAACGTAACATTTAACTGCAAAACACTATTAAATATTGTTTTAACTTGTAAGAAAAATTACATCTCATTTTTGAATTGAGAAGTCTCTCAGACCTTTAAGAGTTAAAGGGCAATTTTATTACTTTCAAGGCCAAATTAGGCCTATGAGCTGTTGTCCCCAAAAGGATATTATGACTTCTATTAACAAATCTCTATTACGTAAGAAGTTCTCTTAAGCCTATTTGCTTAAGTCAGATAAACATTTTACTCCAGTAAAGTCACATTTATAAACCATGAACACATGAGAATCTAAAATGAGGTTTTATGATATTGTTTAAATTCACATATAGAAAATTCATAGTTCAATGTAGTAATTAGAGATGAAAACATCCAAACAAAAATCAACATGTCCTCAAAATCTGGTAGAATAAACAATATCCCCAAATTACTAAGTTCTGGTACAGCTCAAGAACTAAAATATACATTTGATATACAAGTAATTGCCACACATTTTCAAAACAAACCTTGTCCCATATAAGCTCAGCTCCATCTCCCTTTTCTGCTAAATGAACTCTCAAAGTTTCAATGCTCTTTGAAAAAAGACGTGCATAGCTCTTTACATCTAGAACTTGCTGGTCTCTCAGACCTAACTGGGGTTCATTTTGTTGATCTGATGCATTGGTTTCTTCTCCTAAAGAAAAAAATATTAGAAATTTCATTATTAACATCATTCCTCTACTCTGTTTAACAATTCAATACCTGACGATAAGAAAATCAAATAATATGAAACAAATTCCATTAAAGTAATTATCACTATGATACACTTATGTGTACAAGAAAATCGCCAACATTAATATGGGAAAGGTGCAAGACTGTCTCAGAACTTCATAGGAGATTACTGGAGGATTCAAGAATATAATGTAGATAAGATAATAAGCATTATGCCCAGAACACAGTTAGCACTCAATAAGTGGAAGCTATTAGAGCAATACTTGAATTGGGCCATAAAGTGAAGTATCCGTTACTGTAGATAACTGCAGAAAACTGCTCCAAACTGACATCCTAAGTCTCCTGGTACCTTTTCAGTTCCACTATGCTGAACACTGCTGTGCAAAACAAGCTGAGACACAATGTGTTGAAGGAGAGTGGGTAAGGAAGTAGTCACTACTACAATAGTTTTTCTTGCATATGTTCCTAAGTTAAAGGAACAACACTTTATGTCAGGGAAAATATGAAACAACTAAATGTTAACTGATAAGGGACTAGTTAAATAATACTGACTGAAAAGAGCAAGTCAGAGTATATAAATAGTATGATTCCATTTACGGAAAGTGCATATACAACTGCCTGCGTCTACGTGCACGGAGTTATCACCAAGACATTCCTCAAAACATTAATAGTAACTATTTCCCTAGGTGATGAGATTTCCAGTGATTTTCCTTCTTCATACTTTGTTGAACTGTCTGTCTGAATTTCTTACCATGGGTGTATACCACTGTATAACAAGAAATGACAGGGCTATTTAAAGATTTTAGGTTAGAGAATTTCCAATTTAGGTATCCCAAAGACAAAAATGTATCCTTTACCTTGACTTTGCACTTCAGCCCAATCCAATGGAACCGGAGGTTTCCTTTTCCGCCACAGTTTGTCCATTGTCAACAGATACCTGATATCATCTTTAAAAAGCTAAGATAGAAAGAAGGAAAGAAGGAAAGGAAGAAAGGTAAATTCCATGAACCCTACAGTCCCCATGCTGATAAAGTAAAACGAAATTTCCCTGCTGATTTATTTTAAACATTACACTATAAAATCTGATTTAAAGAACACATGTTACATACCAGTAGATGAACAATTCTCAAAGGGGCAGGGGGAGCTTAAACCTTTGTGTAAAAGGAAATTTTACACAAAACCCCTGTATGTGAAACAGTTAAAATCAGAGATGCTGATGAAAGCAGAGTAAGGGAACTCTGAACTGTGCTGACTGACGCTGTCCTCCCAAGTCACCTCCCCTAAATTAGCTCCTCAGATCAGTCGGAAGCACAATCATACCATTCAAGCGGACTAAGTGAATACACACCAACTCCACAAGAATTGAGGCTAAAGGTACCAGTTAGCAATATCTCCAAGTTTGTGGGTACATACCAATAAAGCACACACATTTAAAAAGGGCTCAAAAACAGAATTTAACCATCTGCAACATCTCTGAAATGTGCTCCCGCCCCCCCAAATAACCTCAAACACACAAAACAATTCCTATTTCGAAAATAAAAACATAAACATTACCACATGTAGACTGAGAGACCATCACATGAATCACACTTCCTATGTGGCAGAATTTCAGATGATTTTAATAGTTTTACCTTTTCCTTAGCTATATTTTCTATTGTTGACTGATTTATTCCACAGGTTTGTTGTATGTACCAGGTATGAATTTAGATGTGGCTAAGTTAAAAGAACTATTTCTATCAAAATATACTCAATTCAATAAATATTTATTAAGCATCCTTAATCTTTGAAAACCAGCCAAATATACAACTAATTAGAGTACAATTCAGTGTGAAAACCACACAGCTCTGAGTACTGTAAGTTTTTTTTAAAATTTATTTATTTATTCATTTATTTTTGGCTGTGTTGGGTCTTCATTGCTGTGCGTGGGCTTTCTCTAGTTGCGGTGAGTGGGAGCTACTCTTCGTTGTGGTGTGCAGGGTTCTCACTGCGGTGGCTTCTCTTGTTGCGGAGCACAGGCTCTAGGCGCTCGGGCTTCAGTAGTTGTGGCACATGAGCTCAGTAGTTGTGGCTCACGGGCTCCAGAGCGCAGGCTCAGTAGTTGTGGCGCATGGGCTTAGTTGCTCCACAGCATGTGGGACCTTTCCGGACCAGGGCTCGAACCCGTGTTCCCTGCATTGGCAGGCAGGTTCTTAACCACTGCGCCACCCAGGAAGTCCCTATCTTCACACTCCTGTCTCTTTCTATAAACCTATGAATCTCAACCAAATCCCTAGTCTAAACTGCTCTACTTACCTTGAACCATCTGTCATCTCTCTAATATCCCAGAGGAATCTCAAAATTAATTCTATCACCTTCCCCTCTTCCCCAACCCCCACACACACATCTATTTCTCACCCTACCTATCTCAGAGAACGGCACCTCTGTTCACCTGCTGCCCAGCAGGAAACCAGGTAGTATTATTCTTCATTCCTCACTTTATACATACAAAGTCCTGTTGAGTCTAACTTTTCCTCCACACTCCACTGGGAATGCAGATGGTTGTACTTCAGATTACTCTGGCATTGCACAACTCCAGAAGGCACTGTCCCATATTGGTTACAAGAGGAACACCAGGTCCTACAATAGTGCACTGCATACTTTCTATACCTTATAGACTACCCATTAATGGATTCCCACTGTCTTGGTATAACATCCTTATCGTGCCAGATCTAACCTCAGCTTACCTTTCCAGACCTCCTTCCACTCTCCCCTTTAATGGGAATTATTTCAGTTCTTCAACCTGAAACTTTCTTTCTATATGCTGCACACTCATCCCCACCCTTATTCTTTAAAGTCTTGAGTTGAAATGTCAAGACTTTGAAGAAGTCTTGACAGCCTCTGGACAGCCTCTTCTGAACCCTCATACTAGGTCTAATAATAATGTTTAATAATAAGTGGGGTTAAGTTTACTTATTATTAGAGGGTTCCAATGCATCAGAACTGAACGTCATAACAACCTGAACTTGAAATTCCTTGTTCAATGTTTGACTTCCCTTCTAGATGCTGAGCTCCCTCCCTAAAAAGAGCTGGGACCCTATTTTCTGTCTTTCACCACTAAATCCTCTGTACTTAAAGTGGCCCCTGGCACACAGCAGATGCTTAAAGTTACCTGTTGAACAACGGATTGGAGATGTACTTCAGATTATTCTGGCATTCAACTGTTGCTCAGGTTGGAATGGAAATAGGTATATGGATACTAGTTTGGAAAACACTGTCGATAACCATATCAGAGTTAAGTGCATTTGATTTTAAGTATAATCAAAATAAAAACCACTTTCTAAGGTAAAGGCTGTAATGAGGAAATAAATGCAGTAGGTTTAAGAAAGTCAACCTGTGACATGTATTGTCACTGAGGAAAGATGAAATAGAAGCTGGAGGGAGCAGTAGGCCATTTGCTTAGGACAACAGGACGTGTGCATGCCAGAAAGCAGACAGGAGGAGCCAGGAGACTCAAGATGCAGGGCAGAGAGAAAATACTATTTGAAGAAAAAGGTACAAGACGGAAAAATACCAGGTGGAAGCGTTAGCCTTTACTCAAAGGGATTTCTCTCAAACAGAAAAGAGCTAATAAGAACCTACTGTATAGCACAGGGAACTCAGTACTCTGTAATGACCTATATGGAAAAAGAATCTTGAAATATATGTATAACTGACTCACTTTGCTGCACACCTGAAACTAACACAACATTGTAAATCAACTATATTCCAATTAAAAAAATTTTTTTTTAATAAAAAAAATAAAATAAAAAAGAAGCAGGGAAAAGAGAAAGAGTTTGCGGTGAAGTGGGACCTTCTCTTAACAGGTAAATTATGTCCAATGGCTTCAAACCTGTTAATATATCCTTAAGGTCATCTGCCTAATAAGGTCATATTAGGCAGTTTAAGACAAGTTGAGAAAGCTTCAAGTGCCTATTATGATAAACTTGCTAGGCAATGAAGGTAGGAGAAATAAAAAGACTTTTAAAACGCAGATCTGAGGGCCTAGCTGAGCCATAATTAGGTAGACCTAATTAAAGCAATCTTACAGATTTCTCTAAAAATACTGAGCAAACAATATATAAAATGAAGAGGAATTCACCCAAGAACACAGGCTTAGGGATTCAAGAGCAATTTAGAACATGTCAACCAAACTCTCAATAGAAGATTTGAGCGGCAAAGGGATATAAGACGAGAAACAGCAGGAACCAAAAGTCAGTTATACAAAGAAAATCAAGAAGTTCAGTGAAAGTGAGGGATGGAAAGACAACCAAGAGTGAATAAGCAAGCCTCTGTATTTTACCTTCTATAAAGATGCTATACTGATTTAGTATTGATGTTAAAATTTCAAACCTGTTTATCCCACCTGCATCAATGAATTCACTAAGACAGCAGTAGGCATAAAAAGTGTAATTCAATCATGCACTAGTTTAAAACAAACAGAGTAACAAAAATCTATCCACAATTATAAAAAAAAAAGAAAACCTAACCTTGGTAAAAAGTTTAACTGGATCATATCCAGTTGATTTAGCCCATTCCTTGGTGGAAATACGTTTAATGTCACCATCTTCATTAGATGCTCTGGCTCTGGCTTCAGCTTCCATTGGTTCCCCTACAAAACAAACACCATTTTATTTTCAACTGTAATTAGTGTAGAACTAAGCTCTCATCTACCTTTAGGGGAAAAAAGAGTCACCCATGGAGGGCACCCGCATCTGACGCATTCTGAGTTCAAGGAGACAGAATTATAACATGCTCGTCACCATCTTTTTCTACCTCAGTGTCTGAAGGCCATATGTAGAGCAGGTCCAAGTACAGACCTATAATCAGATCTGGGAACAACTCCTGCCTCTATTTACTAGATTTGTGAAACTTCCCTGCACCATGTTTCCTCCCAAGAAAAATGGCAGTACCCATTTTTAAAAACACACCTTAAACACATAATATATTATCTAGCACATAACAGCAATTATTTCCCCCCGCCTTAAGCTATCAATATTAAATTAGCAAAATAAAGATAGTGCTCACCAATAAGAAAATATATCCCAACTAGTTTACTCACAGGAAGCTTCAGGGTCAGCTCTGTCAGGAGACACTTCTTGATCAGCATCTTCTTCCCCAAACAACTGGCTATAATTTAAGAGTAGTAAATATTTATGTACAACAAAATACTCTGAACAAAGGTTAACTTTTCCTACTTTCCTCAAACAACTAATTTAGTTATCTCAAATCTTTAGTAGGGCTGAAAAATAAACAATTGACAAATTATGCTCCATAAACTTAAAAGTATTAAAACAATCTGTTTAAAACAGCTTGCAGGGACTTCCCTGGTGGCACGGTGGTTAAGAATCCGCCTGCCAATGCAGGGGACACGGGTTTGAGCCTTGGTCTGGGAAGATCCCACATGCTGCAGAGCAACTAAGCTCGTGCGTCCACACTACTGAGCCTGTGCTCTAGAGCCCACGAGCCACAACTACTGAGCCCGTGTGCCACAACTACTGAAGCCCACGTGCCTAGAGCCCATGCTCTGTCAGAAGAGAAGCTACTGCAATGAGAAGCCCACGCACCACAACAAAGAGTAGCCCCGCTTGCCACAACTAGAGAAAGCCTGCACGCAGCAACGAAGACCCAACGCATCCAAAACTAACTAAAAAAAAAAAAAAGACAAAAAACAGCTTGCATCCCTCATTTCAACCACAACACAGACAAGGCTAAATTTTAGTAGACCTAGATTCATTTCTGCCAGCTAGGCTCTGCAAATTCCTATGTTAAAATCTTTGATCAAGAGACAGGTGAGCGGCTTTTACATTCCAACATGGATAATATTCCACTGCCAGAATAATAATTGTGAAGTATACCTGCAGCTAGCTGTTAAACAAATACTGACACACCTATTATGTGCGAGGCACTGGTCTAGGTGCTGGGAACTCAGCAGTGAATAAGACGGTTTTCTTTTATAAGAAATAACATAAAAGTATTAAGCTGAAATTCTCTTTCGTTAAGCAAGTTATCCTAAGAATTGTTTAATAACTTTCTAACCATTCCTCAAGCACATAACTTAAGCTATCTAAAAAGCTATCTTTTTTTTTTTTGGCTGCAACACGCGGAACTTCCCCGACCAGGGATCGAACCTGTGCCCCCTGCATCGGAAGTACGGAGTCTTAACCACTGGACCACCAGGGAAGTCCGATAATAAAGCTATCTTAAAGAAATCCTTTGTACAGTAAAAATCTCAAACATCCTGATACACTTTACAAGAAAATGGCCATTTGTTTCCCACATTGGTTGTGCCCCAAAATACAGCCCCACAATGGCACGTAAGAGTTCCTATCGACTTACTTCCTCTCCAGACTTAATGTTCTGCCAAACTAGCAAGTGTAAAATAGTATGTTACTGTGGCTTTATTCGTGATTTTGCAAGTCAATCATAAAGTTAAACACTATCTTCATTTGCTTATTGCCTATCTGGGTTTCCCTTTAAGTGAAAAAATGTATGTTAGCATTATTTTGTCAGGTTGTCTTTTTCTTATTGATTCCAGGAATATACTCCAGATCACAGTTTTAGTCGCTTATATGTTACAGCTATTTCATCCCATATAACAGCTTATTATTTATACATCATTTAATGTCTCTTGACAAGACACTAAATGAATTTGAATGTATCAATCCTTTATTTTATAATTAGCACTTTTGTATCTTGAGAAATTGTTCCTTAACCCCAAAGATAAAGATTTTCTCCTATATTAGAAAATTTTAAAGTTTTGTCTTTCACATCTGAATAATTAATCCACTTGGACTTAATTTCTATATATTGTTAATTTACACATATCCTTTGAAGTAGAGAATGCAATTTTTTTCCACATTGGTAGTGAACTGCCTTCCCTTTTATTTAGTCCCTTCTTTCATCTGGGATCTACTGTGCAACCTCAGTTACAGTCTGTTTTTCTATCCCTGCACCAGCAACTCACTAAACTATTTTTACCTTATATTAAATCTTGAAATCTGTTAGAGCAAGTCACCTCAACTTACTCTTCTCCAAGAATGTTTTGGTTCCACTTAGGCTTTATTCTTCCATATAAATTTTAGAATCAGCTGAACAAGTTCTAATAAAATCCCCAATGAGATTTTAATTAGAATTGCATTGAACCATATCAATATTTTATATACACAAATTAGTATAAATATATTTTTTGCTCTGTCAGCTAAGAGGGCCTAAAAGAAATGGCACCCCAGAACTATGCCTAAGCACTTGCATCTTGGTTCCTAGTATCATTCTTCAATTAAAGGAACCAGGGCTCCTTGAAGAAATGTCTAATTCTAGGGCTGAAGCAGGAAACATGCAAGATGAGCGTGGAGCATCTTGTAGTACCAGAAAGTAAGGAATTGCTCCAAAAAAACCTCACACATTGATGGCAGTATATCAAAGAGCACAAAGCCAACTGAAGAGCTCCCAGTGGCCAAAGCTGGAACAATTTGAGCAACAAAATAAAACAGTATTAGATTATAACCGAAACTATATTCAATATCAATGAGTCCACACTGATATCAATAAATGGGTGAGAAGAGACAGGACAATATAGAAAGGGGAGGGAGTAACTTTACAGTGGAGAAAACAGACAAACACTACCTTAAAGTAATCAAGGCCCACATTAATAGTCATAAATCATGTTGATAACACGTACCCTTCATATGATATGATGAAAATGGCACTTTACCTCTGTGGTCTTTCTCCCAAAAATCCATAACCACAGTATTATCAAGAGAAAAACATCAGACAAATTCCGACAGTGGGGCATCCTAAAAAATACCTGACCAGGGACTTCCCTGGTAGTGCAGTGGTTAAGAATCTGCCTGCCAATCAATGCAAGGGGACACAGGTTCAATCCCTGGTCCGGGAAGATCCCACGTGCTGTGGAGCAACTAAGCCCGTGTGCCACAACTACTGAGCCTGCGCCCTAGAGCCTGTGCACCGCAACTACTGAGCCTGCGTGTCTAGAGCCCGTGCTCCACAACGAGAAGCCACCGCAATGAGAAGCCTGTGCACCACAACAAAGAGTAGCACCCACTCGCCGCAACTAGAGAAAGCCCGCACGCAGCAACGAAGACCCAATGCAGCCAAAAAAAAAAACCTGACCAGTACTCTTCAAAACTAACAAGGTCATCAAAAACAAGGAAAGCCTTAAGAAACTGTCACAGCCCCCTTAAGGTGGGCCTAAAGACAAAACTAACTATAATGGGGTATCCTGGAACAGAAAAAACACATTGGGCAAAAACCAAGGAGATTTAAATAAACTATGGACTTTAGTTAATAAATAATGTATCAATATTGGCTCATTGTTATGTATGTATCATACTAAGATGTTAATAACAGAGGAAACTGGGTGTGGGAACTCTGTGCTATCTTCTCAATTGTTCTGTAAATCTGAAGCTGTTCTAAAAAGTCTATTAAAAAAGAAAAAAAATTGTGTGCCAAGTAAATAAAGCTTGCAAGTGTATTTCTTGTGAAATTTTGTTGTTACACCATTATATGTTTACTTTTCTGAGTGATTTATACCTTAATCAAAAAATAAGGAAAACTAATGTTTGCTGTAGATTTCTAGAAAATATTTTTTATGAGGTTGATAGTTCTCTTCCTAGTTTACTAAGAATTTTTGTCATGAAAAGGTGTTTGCTAAATTTTACCAAATGCTTTTTCGACACCTATGAAGATTATATAGTTTCTCATTAAATTCTTAATGAAGTAAATGCCATTTATAGATTTTTCTAGTGTTAAACTATGCTTGCATTCCTGGAATAAATACAGCTTGGTTATGGTATACTTTTTGTTTTATACCATTCTAGATTTGTATGCTAATGTTTTGCATAGGATTTTTTCATCTACATTTATGAATGAGAATGTCTCACAATTTTCCTCTTATAACGGCCTTAACTGTTTTGTTTTGTTTTTTATATAATGTATGTAGGACATCCCTGGCGGCACAGTGGTTAAGAATCCTCCTGCCAATGCAGGGGACACGGGTTCGAGTCCTGGTCCAGAAAGATCCCACATGCCACAGATCCAGGAAGCCTGTGCACAACTACTGAGCCTGCGCTCTAGAGCCCACGAGCCGCAACTACTGAGCCTGTGCTCTAGAGCCCACGAGCCACAACTACCGAGCCTGCAAGCCACAACCACTAAAGCCCGCGTGCCTAGAGCCCGTGTTCCGCAACAAGAGAAGCCACTGCAATGAGAAGACCCCACACCACAACAAGGAGCAGCCCCCGCTCACCGCAACTAGAGAAAGCCTGCGCACAGCAACGAAGACCCAATGCAGCCAAAAGTAAATAAATAAGTATATAAATAACAAAATGCCCTCTCTTAAAAAAAAAAAAAGGTTATTTACTTATTCATGCATGCATGCATGCAGTGCCTGGTCTTAGTTGCGGCATGCGGACTCTTAGTTGCAGCATGCTTGCGGGATCTAGTTCCCTGACCCAGGATCGAACCTGGGCCCCCTGCATTAGGAGCACAGAGTCTTACCCACTGGACCACCAGAGAAGTCCCCAGCCTTAACTGGTTTTGCTATCAAAGATATGATAGCCCCAAAACATGAAGTATTCCATTGTTTAAAAAAAATTTCTGAGACTTTATATAAGATTAGAATGATATATTCCTTGCAAATTTAGTGGAAATCACCTATAAATTCACATAGGTTTGGTGCATCAGTCAGAGGAATTTAACCCACTGATTAAATTTCCCTAGGGAGCCTTCTATTTCTTTTTGAGTCATTTTCTAAGTTTTTAAAATGAATTTATCCAATCATTAAGTTTTTTAAATGTACTGACATAGGGACTTCCCTGGTGGTCTAGTGCTTAAGCATCCACCTTCCAATGCAGGGGATGCGGGTTCCACCCTTGGTCAGGGAACTAAGCCCGCACGCAGCCTGAGTATGCGGGCCACAACTAGAGAGCCTGCATGCCACAGCAGAGGATCCTGCGTGCCGCAACAAAGACCCAACGCAGCTGGGGGTGGGGGTGGGGGGGATATGTACTGGCATAATCTTTTATCATCCCATTTTTTCCCCTTATTATTCTAATCTGTGTTGAGATTATATTCCCCACTTAGTTATCTATCCCCCTCTCCTTTTTATGATCAAACTTGCCAATTTATTTTTTGCTCTTACCTCAATTATATCGTTCCTTCTAATTTTTTTGACTTTGTTGTTCTTTTTCTAACATAAGTTGGATCCTTTGCTCATTAATGTTCACCTCTCTTCATGTGTGTAAGCCTGTATCTTTTCTTCCAACTACCACATTCAATGTATCCTACAAGTTCCACATGTAGTATTTTCAGTATTTTTACAAAGTATTTTCAACTTCCATTATTTCTTTTTTAACCAATGAGTTACTTCTAAGTATGTTTTAGTATTTCCAAATACATAGATTTGTATTCATTTAGTTACATGCCTGTCTCCAGTCAGACTAAGCTTCATCATCATAAGTACAATTTCTCCAAGGTATTCAAATAAAAATGACCCCACTGTCCATGATCAGTACTAAAAATATGCCCAGAAACATATATACTCTTACTTGAACAAATATTTTGCCCAAACGATGCAATGAATAGGTTCTGAAGGTGTGTTACGAATTGTACAGCCAGGAAAAGTTCTCTGGGTTGGTTTGGGATGACATTCGTAACACTCAGTCACACCCTGCAAAGTCAGGATATGAGAAAAACATTTATCCCATTATGGTGGTTTCTCAATATTGTAATATAATCATAAACATTTCATTCCTTCATCTATATTCCAACTGTCAAGAAAATTTTAAAATATTAGTAACTCCAAAATCCTTACTTTACAGATAAGGAACTACAACGTAAAAGTTAATTGAATCTACCAGAGTCACAGCTAAGACTAAGCCAGGACTTCTCTGATTCCTGGCCCGGTGAGGAGAAACTACAAGTTTACCTTGATCACACTAAACAGACAGGGAAAACTACTAGAAAGACAAATAACAACTTTCCAACCAATTATCTCTCAAATTTGTGAAACTCAGTTATTTAAATATTATTTATAGATTTACCTTATAAGCTCCTGAAGATTAAGTGAATTTAAAGCATTAATTTCCAGAGCTATCCAGATACATGGAAAAATCCTAAGTATTGCCAAACCAAATACTCTTCATTTCGTTGCTAAAGGGTTATGTTTAAAGTTATACTGTAAGGAATCCTTGAAAGAAGTCCACGGCACCTGAGATAATTTTCTAAAACTTAGAATGAGTATTCTTTATCTTGGCAATTCTCAATCTCAGTCTTAACACATACTAGTGTCTCAGGATCATGGTAATGAACAATGTGTTTCTAATAATGGTTAAAGACCCCAAACCTGCAAATAATATTTTAATATAAATTGCAGCAGATCCAGTGTTTTCTCCATAATGCCATTTCTGGTGTCCTTCCAATATGCTTTCTTGGGGGCAGCCATATGGCAAGCAGTCACCCCTCATAAACTGATATTTATAAGTCTTTGTAGAATGATATAAATTAAGCTTTCGAAGAGTAATATTAAACAGTAAAAACAACTGAAGCACGGCCACAATCTTCAGTATGGAAAAACTGCCAAAGAGCAGACAAAAATACCAAATTTCAAGTAGAGTGTAATTCCTTTTAGTTTCAAAACCTGCTAAATGATTCTTCGAATGTATCTATGTTTAATTTCTTAAAAGAATTCAAAGAAAAAAGATTTGAGCAGCAAATGAATAACAATGCTGAGACTGTATAAAACTGGGTTGTGAACACACATGTATTTGTTCTTATTCTCTAGTTTTATCTAAATATTTGAAATATCAATACTTTACAAATACTCCAAAGTTTTTTTTCAAAGTACTCTTCAGATCTATAAATCCAGACTTTAGACAAGTAACTTTTTAGAAGGCTGGTTTACCATATATCAACTACAACATGACATGTAGTCTCATGGCTACCAAGAATTTAAAAAGGCAAGTTTATTATGCTTGCCAGCCTAAGGATTTTAATATATAAGCTACATGAAACAAAGTAGCACAGAGCTAAAAGATCTTTGCCTGTACTCTTTTTGGTACCTTTATAGCATCTAAGTTTTATAGGAGCACAAAATAATCCTTACATCCTGGATGCTGACAAGCCCATGTCATATATATCCAAAGTTTACTTCTTCCCTCCTTAAGTTCCCAAATAAATATGTGGGAAGCAAAAAACAAACCAAACCAAACCAAACCAAAAAAAAGTACTTTACCTTTTTGATAGTGGTTACTTGTCCAAGATAACCAGCAGTTCCACTCTCAATAAGAGGGACATCAGCTGCTAGACACATTCTATTAACATGGTTTCGGGCAGCTGGAAGAAAAATACTAGTTAACAGGAGTTTACAAAAAAAAAGAAAAAAAGAAAAAAGAAATTATGTAGTTACCTTTAATTAGGATGAAATTTACCCAAACCATTTTTTATTGTTTTTATTTCATGTACAACTTTCTTATAGCTATGACCAGAGTAATACAACTGTTATAGACATTTAAGAGACATTCAACAGCAAAATTTCAAAGATAAGAAATTTATATCACAAATTTACTGTAGGAGAAGCACCCCTATATATTACTTTTTAATACCAAAGTGCCATCTTCCTCTTCTATTGCTGTACCTACTTCTATTAAATATGGCTAAAACATTGTTTCAATGTTTTCCAACCCCTTAACTTGCTCTTATTCCAATAAAATTATCAGGTAATACATGGAAGTAAATGGAGAAATGTGGAGTATCAACTTTGGAACTATTTATCTTTTTTTTTTTTTTTTTTTTTTGCTGCACAGCATGCAGGGTATTAGTTCCCTGACCAAGGATCAAACCCACGCCACCTCAGTAGAAGCTCAGAGTCTCAACCACTGGACCACCAGGGAAGTCCCAACGTGGAACTATTAAGGCAGTTTAAGGTGAGGGGAAAAAAGATGAGTCTGGTTAAAAGAGTTATCCTCTTTCTCATGCTACTTTGTATGTTTTCTCTTTTGATATTTCTGGCCCCAAATTGTTACAAACTCATTTGACAGATGTACTTTTACATGTGGAAGTAGTTACAGAAAGAGTATTAAGTATTTTCACCCCACATTCCAGACACAAAGATTTGTTAACAATAACTGGCTATATGATACTTGATTATATGAAATATCACCAACTTGTGTAAAGTTTAAATGGTCCAAAATGTGTACACGTAATAGGATCCAATCTGATACATTACAGCACCAGATATACCCAAAATAATTCAAGAGCCATGACTTCTATGCTACCTTTGACATCCTGTTGCCTTACTCTCAAAACAGTGGTTTTCAGCCATAATTGCCCTTTAGATCATCTGGGGAACTGTGAAAAAATATGATCTTTAGGTCCCATTTAGAGTTTGACTCAATTGGTTTTGGGTGAAATTTGGGCACTGATATTTCTTAGATCTCCACATACACGAAGGAAGTCACACTGTGCTTAAGTGCTGGGATAATCTGAAACAAATATACATGCACGCAACCTACGCATCATCCTCTTTAATGATTTTAACTTCCCCTATATTCACACTAGTTCTAGTTAAAATTACAATCAATTGGCAAGCTTTAAACCTGATCTTACTTCCCTTTAGGTCTTTTAAGTTCTAACTCATAAGGAAATATTTTAATTAACACTAATTGTGTAAACAACCTTGTTATGGAGGAAGGGAAATACTTAGAATTAAAAGTATTAAAATAATCTCACCTCTGTTATCTAAAGCATTCATAACCAATATAAATTGTCGAAAAAATTCCACATTATAGTCAGGGCTACAAAGTAAAACAACAACAAAAAAAAAAGGTCACCAAAACAACCGGCCTTACACATGAGCTTCACAGTATAATACAGGGTCCTAAAAAGCACATTAAAGTAATAAAAGTACAAAAATAACTGATATTAGGGGTCTCTACAATATAGATAGGTTTGATTTTTCCCCAAACACGATAAACAAATTTAAACCACACATCCGTTTTGGCCAGCTACCTCGGGCACAGAGCAGAATCTCAAACTGGCATGACTTCGAGAGTCCCACCAGGCCTTCTTGGGGCAGCAAGTGCCTGGGAACATACAAAGAATACATTCCCAGGATCTGCCTGGCCTGTAGCTTCACCTCACATGGTCAGGATCAGGCAGGGTTCAGGCCCCTAGGGTCCCTGCTTTTAGCAGCACTGGGAAAGCAACACAGGGTAAGGAGGTTGTAGGGCTACAGGCAAGCTTGTAGAGCAAACATCCAGAGAATGAAAAGGAAGCTGGAAACACAAATTCCCTGAGAAAGCCTAAGACTTTCTCTAATCCAGGCCTCAAACAAGAACTCATTATTTTTAAAACCACTTACTTGTGGACAACAACGATACATAAAGGACATTTAGACGCAGGGTTCCTTTGCCCCAACGCCTCCACAATTATATTTTTACTCTATCTTTACTGAGATCAGAGTATATTTATGTACCACCAAAACTACTGCCCCATCACAATTCCCAGTGTTATGTTACAGAAGTCACAGTCCTAATAAACAAATTATTTTGAGAGGGAACCTTTTAAACTGAAAAAGGCCACAGCTGAAATCTATCAGAATGAGAGCAATATATTTAGAAAAGTCTGAATCATCATGTATATTGATTTCTTACAGTTTAGAATACCTCTTTATTTAAAACAATATAAGGTCCTTTTAGGTTTCCAAGTAACTTATTTATTGAAAGTATTAAAGTAAATGACCTCTTTTCTAAATCATTCAAATTATATATATATATATACATATATATATACACACACATATATATATGAACTGTTAAAAGAATGTCACTTACGTGGACACAACCTACTACATTTTAATAATTCTAGAAAAATCATTTTTAAATAAGCAGAATGACTCTGAGTTCATATATTCAGCTAATAAAAGTATCTTATACTTTAAAGGTTTAATTAAAAATTCACAGCAAACACAATTTTGCAACATAATAATTAGAGCATACTTCATGATGCTGTCATGGTAGGCTATGATATTAGCTTTCGGGTAAAACTGCAGTACACTTTCTTTGGCAACCTGGAAAAACAAACAACACTAAATTACTAATTTACTAAATTACTACAACATTTCTATCTGAATATGAGATCTATCTATGGCAGACAATAGTTATTTCACCTATTTATATACACTTGTACATGAATGGCAAGCTTCAGCAAAAATATCAAATGCAGTAACCAAGTGTCATTCAACAAATATTTACTAAGCATCTTCCATATATCAGAAACTGTATACGGCACTTGGTGAGCAAAAGTGACATTAATCAAACAACCATCCAGATAAATTTAACTACAAACTATGATAAATGATACATAGAAAAAGTAGAGGCTGTAATGAGTGGAAGATATGATTTAGTCTAAGAGATTTAGGAAAGCACCCCTAGAGAAAATTTGAAAAATGAAAAGGAGAAAAGAGTGAAAGTTTGCCCAAAAAGCTGGGAGAAAAGCAAAGAGAAAGATGTTTTAAAACCTTGAATCAAGATGGGACATTCAAGGAACTAAAGAAAGATCAGGATGGCTAAAACCTCAGGGGAGGCTGTCTTCTTCTAAAGGGAACAATGGCATAAGCTGTAGCTTCTCTTGCCCACAAATACAGGAGCAGCCAAGCTCCAGGGAATGTAGGAACACAAGGCTCATTCTAAGTGAACGATCAGAAATTTAAGAAGGGGACACCATTTACAGGATTGGGTAGAGCACTTTTATTTCCTCTGTAGATAAGAAAGGATGGC
This sequence comes from Eschrichtius robustus, assembly GCF_028021215.1. Lineage (NCBI taxonomy): Eukaryota > Metazoa > Chordata > Mammalia > Artiodactyla > Eschrichtiidae > Eschrichtius > Eschrichtius robustus. The sequence goes on along the minus strand of NC_090842.1, from coordinate 52,651,117 downwards.
ACAGTCTTCTGTCCTTTTCTAGAGATCTTCTTATTCTTCATAATTCCTCAGCTAAAAAGAGATGGCTTCCCCCATATTCTCCCTCCTACTAGAGAGTCCAAATTAACCTAATACCATAAATGGAAGATCCACCAAAGGGCAGAAATATAAATGAATAAATAGAAATGATATGAGAAATACAAAGTTACCTGGGCCTTTGATCTTCCAACATGTTTCTTTTGAAACAAAAACTGCCTGTTGAGGTTGCTGACATCAATAGTATCCAGATCAATCTACAAATGCATAAACCCCAGATAAATCACAAATTTCCTGGTATGTTTGAGCAATATGTATCACTATCCTCAGCATCCATAACCCAGAACTTTTGATATTTGCTACGTTAGTGGAGAAAATGCTTTTTGACCAATATACTAAAGTTGTTAAATTGATAAAAATAATTTAATGCGTATTAAAACAAGATTTAATTTCAGAGACACCTTTCTCAAAAATATTTTAGAAAGGATGCTTTTTTTGTTCATTTGTTTAATCATACTGGCAAACATGTTAGGAAATTCCTTAGACGACAAAATGATGCTGAAAATGCATTATATTTCCATCACTTCTCTATCAATCTGATTACTCTTTCAAATCCAACATAATAGATTTAACTGTGCCCTGTTCTTTTTCTTAAATAATACTTGGCAAATAGATTTATTGAATTTTTGCTGCTTTCTTTAATTCAACAGTCTTTACCCACACACAATTTCATTTACAATCATTACTTGAGGGCTGTGGAGGGAAACTTCTACACAAGGTTAGAAGTCTCACGTTTTAAGTCTTATCTAACTGCTGCTTCAAAATAAATATGAGAAGAAATAATTATAACTAAAACCATTTTCACTCCATTTCAATAAATTTACATGAAGAGTAATCAAATGTTCTAACTGTGAAACACCCTAATGGTTTTGGTGAAAATCACCAAAACATATAATCACCTAACATTTTTTATCTGTGCTTTCTAAATTTACTACAAAAATTAAACCAAATAAAAAAGGATCAGCATTTATTTTTCAGGGGCCCCAATTCACTGTCTTGTCTATTACAAAATGATCCTTTTGAAGAAGTATCAGTAGGTATTAGCTATGCCACATTCATATTTGGGATACAGAACTGAATGGAAAGACTAACCCCATAAAAACCAATGGAAAATGCGTAAATGCTTTTCCCCCCAGTCACTCATTTATTAGTTCAGTCGGCCACCTCTACTTTTTTTTTTTAATTCCATGTTTCCACTACACCTTAAGATGCTATAAACTCACATCCAAATTTCAGGTTACAACTCCAATCTCTAAAGAGTTTACATTAACAGAAATGACTTGACTCAGAATTACAGTAGCTTCCCGTCACTGTACAGCAATGCAAAAGTTAAAATCCTAACCAATACCTTTAACGAAATAATCTACGGTGATAACAATGACAGTCACGCAGATTGTACCCAGAAGAGAGGGGCGCGAGCCACAAAGGAGTTCTAGCTAAGTTACTAAACCCCACCGTACCTCACTTTTCCTCTTATCTGTTAAAAATAAAATGGGATGAAGACAGGGTTTACAAGCCTATGATGGTAGCGAAGATTAAGTGCGTTAAGGCGAGTAAACCGCGCAGGACAGCGCCGGGCTCGGGACAAGCGCTCAGTAGGTCCTGGTTGTTACCACTGCCATCCTCTGCTCTGCATATTATCTTAGTTAAGGGGGACTTCGAATTGAACACTCACAACATCCCCAAGGGACTCGAGACAATCCTCTCCTGCCTCCGGTTAAAGCTGGGGAACTGCTCTGAAGCGAAGACACGAGGACTCTTCCACACCCCAGAGCCGCCACAAATTGGCGCTGCCTGGGAGGCGGGGGACGGCTCTTCGCGGGACGCCCGGAAGACCCGGGCCCTTGGCCTCCTCAGCGTGCGGAGCGGGCCCGGCGTGCAGCGGCGCCCGCCCCGTAGCCGCCGAAGAGCTCCCTCTAGGCGGGCAGCGACGACCCCAGGGCCTCTTGGTCCGCCCCCGCACCCACAGCTCAGGTCCGGACCTCCGGGCCCCGATCCCCCGGCCCCGGCTCCACGGCCCGCCATTCAGCCCGCGCGCACGCCTGGCCCTCACCAGGTCGATGTGGGAGAAGCCGGTGAGCACGAGGTTTTTGAGGAGCTCGCAGCCGATGCCGCCGGCGCCCACCACCAGGACCCGGCCCCCGGCCACCGCCTCGGCCAGCTCCCGCGGCAGCCCCCGCGACAGTGCCATGGCGGGACAACCACGAGCCTCGGCGCAGGCGGAGGCGGGAGAACTGAGCCGCGGCCGGAAGTGGGTGGGGGAGGGGCGGTCTAGCTTCCGTTCCTGCGCACTGCGGCCGCCTGTCGGCGCTGAGTGGGCGGGGCCTGGGGACCTGGCCAGTCCGCGAGCGGCCCGGGCTGGGCTGGGCTGTGAGCGGAAGACTCTTCACACCTCCGGCTGTACTCGAGCCTGGTAGTGCTTCGCACCGAGGCGCGTAGTTCTGCTATCCGGCTTAAGATTTATTAGATTTTTGATGTGTAGTTTTAAAAAATACTTTGCAGCATATATGTAACCAAGCAAAGGCCTCTTATGCCCCAAGTGAAGAAAGCCAAACTCTGACAAGGGGAGTTTGCAGCAAAGTAAGGACTTACTGCAGGGTGCCAAGCAAGGGAGTGGGAAGCAAGCCTCAGATCCACTTCAACTTGGTCTCTGAGTTAGGGTTTTTTTTTTAAGGGTGAGGAATGGACTATTTCCTGCCACATCAGTAAACAAAGGATGTCATAGTCATCAGCAATTGCAGCCCTCCATCCGTGAGCTGGTGAGCCCCAAGGAAACTCAGGAAGGAAAGAATACCTGCCATCTAGCAGCCATTAGGCTGCAGCCACTCCCTACCATGAGCCCTGAGGGAACTGAGGATGTGAAAACAGGATACTGGCCCCAGATAGCTGAGGTGCATATCAAAGGACTGATTTCAGTGAGCCCAGACTCTTGCATCTTCCCATACATAGAAAAGCGCTAAATTCCTTAATTTGGGGTATCTGGTTTTCTTAATTTAGAATAATCCTTTGATGTTCCAACTACCTGCCCTTTGTTGCAAAACTTCTATATAACCTGGCTCCCCCCCCGCCCCCCCCCAGAGCAGTTTTCTCAGGGTTACTTGAGATGCTACCTCCGGGGCTTGAAGTCCTAAAAATTCCCGCCAAATAAAACGTAACTCTCAACTTTTAGGTTGTGAATAATTTTTTAAGTCCACAAGGGGAAGAACAAAGAGGCTGGGATTAGTCATCATCTTGTGACATTTCTTAATCGTAGTTTGGGGAGTTAGGATGTCTCTGGTTTACAGTTTTCTGGCCACGTGGTCCATGGTTCAGGAGTCTGTTAGCTCATCTTCCTCTGGAGAAACAACATGAGTTTATATCTTAATGATGACATGTACAATAGCAAGGTTAGTACATTAACGATGTTATCAACAACAGCAATTTTAGCCATCTGACTCTGGGTGATTAGTGTTCAGTTAGCACAGGATTGAGATCAGAGGGGATAAGAAAGGGAATAAAGTTTTGGAGAGAGAGATTTATCATAAACTCAGTAAAGGAACTCGATTTCCAGGGGACTCAGTTTCAGTTACAAAGTACGTCCTGGGAAAATATTGATGGTGGAAACACTCATAATATTGAATGAAAAAGATACAAGGACTTCCCTGGTGGTCCAGTGGTTAAGAATCCGCCTTCCAATGCAGGGGACGCAGGTTCGATCCCTGATCAGGGAACTAAGATCCCACATGCCACGGGGAAACTAAGCCAGCACCTGCAACTACTGAGCACATGCACTCTGGAGCCCACGAGCCACAATGAAGAGCCTGGCAGGCAAAAAAAAAAGAAAAAAGAAAAAGATACAAAACCACACATATGATTAAATTTTGTTAAAAAAAAACTTTTTTTAAACTGGAAGAAAATAACCATGGTTAATATTTTTGTGTATCTGTGTGTGATGAAATTGTGGACAATTTTTATTTCTCCTCTAAACTTTACTGTATTTCCCAGATGCTCATACTCCTCAAAGAAAATGTGAATTTTAAAATCAGAAAAAATTATTAGAAGAAAAAAGGAAAAGATGGTGTGAAAGGAAAATCAAAATAGGGTATTGCTAAAAGAGCTCTCTAAAATGGAGCTGGAAGGCCAATGACAAAGTAATTTATGCATGGCTCAGCCTGGATGAAATCTGACGTTTTGACCACTTACTGTCCTAATGAAGGCATCCAGAACATCTGCCAGAAACTTGATACTTATTACCCTTACCCTAATATAACTCATGACAGCCTATCTATTTATCAGATCCTTAACCTAAAACAACTCGTGACCGAGTATTTCTTTTCTTGTGTCAGAGTACAGTCTCGTGGCTTTTACCTTTATAAGCCCCTGACTTTTTCTCTTCCCCGGAACACTCCTTCCGTTTTAATCAAATCTGTGTCTTCCGAATTGCAATTCTTACGACGCCAAATATACTCTTTTCTTATCTTCTTTCTTTGTTTTGTTGGTTGACGGTGGAAAACAGAGGAAAATGCTTTTGACTTCTGTGGTCTTTCTCATCAGTTGCTTCGTTCACCAACCACACACCAAGCCTGATCTGTGAGGAGTACTCAGTCTGTTGCCCTGATCCATGAGACGAAGGAAGGGCCAGGGCACCTAACCATGGTTGGGGCGGGAGGCACCCTTGCATAGTAAGCTGCTGATGTTCCTTCCCTACTATTGGCTCTCATAAAGGCCCCCTGTGGCAGCTAAAGCTAACAGAGGTCTTCAACAAAATGCTGACATTCCTTCATCCACTAGACACACAGTGGATAGAGCCACCTTCCTTTGCTTCTTTCCTGCCTCCCTCCTGCCTTTGCCTGGGCTGGGCACCTAACCCTGAGGCTTTGCTTTTCTTCGTGGGTTGGTGTGTTGTTAAAAACAAGATACAAGCTCAGAATGGAGTCGCTTATGCTAAGCCTCATGTCACCAAACTGAGACTTAATTACAGTTTCGGCTCTCCCAGAAACAGAATCTTAAACCATCACTCAGGAATCACCGGATCAGCACTGGTTAGGTAATCTACCTGAGAGACCCCTGCCGTCCCCTAAAGGAAAGTAACGTGGCAATAACCAACCCCCTTTTTTGCTGATATAACTTTCTTGTTCCTGTCCCTTTCTGCCTGTAAAAGTCATTTTGTTTAGCTCCTTGAAGCTCCTTCCTTTCTGCTAGATTGGGTGCTGCCTGGTTCCAATTGATTTTTGCTCAAATAAATTCTTATGCCTCAGTTTATCTTTTAACAGTGTGTATAAAGTATAAAATGCCTGCCCACCTTAACAAATTCAAATAGGATTCAAGTGCAGGAAGTAAACACTGAAAAGCACCACTCACAAAACTGCACACCTAATCCTACTCCTCAGGGCCTTGCTGGTGTTTATATTTCCAGATCTAGATCTTTTACACAGCACTATGAAGAGTTTTACATTTAAGTGGGTTCACGCTAGACTTGTTTTCTCATTATCTTGCTTCCTTAACAATATGTCACAAACATTATTTCTATGGGATCATGGGAACGCCCCTGCTAATCTGTACTCTATTTAGGTTAAGACCTGATACGAACATGTATAACTAGATTCAAGAACATGTTTGGTTGGAAGCACAAGTTGTCTCCATCTAAAAGTCAGCCACATTACACCTAGCTCAGATATCTGCAAATGTCTGTATCAACAGTTTAAAGCAACAATTCTACCCCATCCTCTCATCAAAGGAGGGTACTCTCTGGCCATTTAAATAAATCCAAAGTGATATACCTGCAAATATAAGCAGTATGTTTTGTGCTCCAGTTGGAGTGAGTGGTCTGACAGTCTGAGGGACTCTCTGCCCACAACAGAAGTGCTTCAGGGGAACCGGTGGTCACTTCTCCAGCATGACAGAGAGGAGGAATCAAAACCTCTCTCTGCAGGTCCACACTCAGCCTCAAAACCTCTCTTTGCAGGTCCACACTCAGCCTGGGCCCTGCAAACCCAGTGATCCTGAAATATCACTGACCAACACCTTCGCTTTCTTCTACACAGCCAGCCACTTTCTGCCAGGTGCCTCCCACCCTCCCAGGAAAGGGGGAGAGGGCAGGGCAGCATCAGGTAGGGTTCTCACCAGTCACACACTGCCCAGGAGAACCACATCTCATGATAATATGGGCCTAATGTGTTATTTACCAAAGTTTATGTTTATTAACATAAATCAATCAAATTGTTTATGTTAATACCCAGTTTCCTCATCCATGCAGGCAAACAGCAGGTCTGTACACAGCTGGTGGAGGTGTTTTCATGCTGCTGTCAAGGGGTAGCAGAATGGAAGCAACTGATAACATAAAAACTAAATGGAGAAAGGGGAGATTGGAGAGGTAGACAGCTGGATGGAAGGACAATGTCCAGAAGAGAGAAAGGGCCCCCTTCCTGTGATGCTTTAGGGGCAGGAGGTGAGGGCGGAGAGCCTGGGGTGGGGGAACACCAGGCAGGTCTAAACAGCTCATGTCACAGGGCAGGAGCCTCAAGCAGCTGGAGCAGCTCCAGTAGTTTGCTCTGTCAGCATCCAGGGACGGCAAAAGTGCCGAGGCTGCAGGGGTAGTACGTGGCTGGCTGCGCTCATGGCTCTCCAGCTGCTCTCCCTCCTAGAACCCACGGGTCTGCTTACATAGGATCACCTGCCCTCTGGGCTACAGAGGAGCCACATTCTGAGCTGCCACTGTGGACACAAGACACTGACCCTAGAAGGGTTAACCAGCCCACAGCTGGGAGGTTCTAGTCCTGGCTCCAGACCCATCAGGGGTGCCAAAAAGCAAAAAAGAAACAAGAAACAAGAGCTAATAAATTGTGAGTCAAAATGAGGCAAAAACACAATTTAAACATTAAAATTTGCTTTAATTTATATAAACAAAAGGAAAGGGCTTCCCAGGTGGCGTAGTGGGTAAGAATCCGCCCTGGTCCAGGAAGATCCCACGTGCCGCAGAGCAACTAAGCCCATGGGCCACAACTACTGAGCCTGTGCTCTAGAGCCCATGCTCCACAACAAGAGAAGCCACCGCAATGAGAAGCCCGCGCACTGCAATGAAGAGTAGCCCCCACTCTCCGCAACTAGAGAAAGCCCACGTGCAGCAACAAAGACCTAACGTAGCCAAAAATAAATAAAAACAGACAAACAAAAACACACAAAAGGAAGTGCACTACTTAAATAATAATTCATCTGGGTCCTCTTGGATAATACAAAATTCTTCCACGGGAGTCTGATGATTTTGCGGCCAGCAACTCTTCTCACATGTGTAAATTAGAATGGTTCCGAATTCCACAGAAAGACCTGAAAAATACAACATATTCAGGATTCCAGCAAAGAGAAAACTCATGAGATACACTCAATATTCAAAGTTTGCCCTGTTTAGGGAAAGCATCTTAGGAACTTGTATAGAAATCAGCGATTTTTAGAACATGGCTGCTTTCATCTGCCGATGCTGGCCTTCAGCTGCAACATCTCCAGCCTCCAGCCAACTCCTGCTCACTTCAGACTGGTCCCCACAATCTGAATTGGCTCTGGCCAGTCCATCCTGTTACTAAAGGCAGTGGTTTTTGTATACTGACAGACTCCCTCAGTTTGTCTCACGTCTGAAGTCAAGGGGAGATTCTGTCAGCAACCAAAGACCTCTGTTCAGTCCTGAATGGCAGGTTTTTCTTCCAATTCCAGGGCTTGTTCCTGTACTTGGTGCTCCTAAGTGTATAGTCATACCACCCCTTAGATTGTCTAGTTGGTGAATATATTGTGCAGTGTTAAGTACATCACACCCTCAAAGCTGTTTGCCCATTTTGTCTTTATTTCAAAAATCTGAACAAATGGCTAGCATATACTTGAACTCTTGGTGAAATTTAAATGTTAATAAAATAGTATACCCATCAAAAAAAAAAAAAAAAATTCAAAGTTTGCTTAGTGGATAGAGCCCAGACTCTGGAACAAGATTGCTTGAGTTTAAACCACAGCTCTACCACCCTGAGCAAGCAATTTCACCTCTATGTTATAATGACTATATTTATCATGATGATAAGATTGCTGTAAGGAGGAGTAAATAAGCCAATACATGTAAGGTACTTAGAACAGAGCCTGGCACATCTTAAGTGTTAACTGTTAAACAAAAAGGTTAAGCAATTAGAAGATAATACAAAGGAAGGAAAAAGATGGCTCAATATCAGGATAATTGGCGTTGCCACAGGGAGTGATTCTACCTTACACACTGAAAAAATAATTACTTAAAGCAAAAACAGTGCTCACTAGTTTTCAGTCACAATACAGTTGCAGTATTCCTATAAAAAGTGACTGCTGATTGCAAAAATAACACAGATTTATCCGTAAAATATACTATTTTTTAAAAAAATGTTTATTTATTTATGTGGCTGCATTGGGTCTTAGTTGCGGCATGTGAGATCTTTAGTTGTGGCATGCAAACTCTTAGATGCGGCATGTGGGATCTACTTCCCTGACCAGGGACCGAACTCAGGCCCCCTACATTGGGAGCACAGAGTCCCAGCCACTGGACCACCAGGGAAGTCCCAGTAAAATATACTTTGAAAATAAACAAAAAATCTCAATTAGACTTCAATACAAATGTCTAGACTATCTGACATTGAAGACCATTTTAAAATACGTCACACTGACAGAACACTACCTCCAAGAAAGGATACAGGCAAAAAGTAGAAAATAAATCCTAAGAATTTATAGAAGTTTATTGATGGATGGAGCCACGAAGAATGTCATCAAGAGAACATGAGTGGGGCTTCCCTGGTGGCGCAGTGGTTGAGAATCTGCCTGCCAATGCAGGGGACACGGGTTCGAGCCCTGGTCTGGGAAGATCCCACATGCCGCGGAGCAACTGGGCCCGTGAGCCACAACTACTGAGCCTGCGCGTCTGGAGTCTGTGCTCCGTAACAGGAGAGGCCGCGATAGTGAGAGGCCCGCGCACCGCGATGAAGAGTGGCCCCCACTCGCCGCAGCTAGAGACAGCCCTCGCACAGAAACGAAGACCCAACACAGCCAAAAATAAATAAATAAATAAAATAAAATTAAAAAAAAAAGAGAACATGAGCAACAAGAACTCCTGCTGAAATCAGAACAGGAAAACAGGAGTCCAAAGGAGGAGCTGGGCAACTGGTTTGCAGCAGCAAAAGAAAAATACTTTTTAAAAACGTAGACAGCAATAATGGAAAGAAAATCAAAGACAGTACAAAGAAAGGCCAAAATAGAGCTGATTTTGAAAAAATAATGTGGTGAATTTGAGATAATTCCCAACTAGAATGAGCAACAGGCAGTTTTCAGAGGGCATTAGAAAGCTGAAACTCAGTACTAGTGACCACCAGGAGGGGCAAGAAGGAGGTGTAAGGAATTAGATAGAATAAAACACCAAGTAGCTATTATACATGAGCCCAGAGACCTGCCACATTTGGGGGATGAGGGAGGGGGAGGAGAAAGACACAGCATATGGAGATCAAAACAGTCCCACTACACATCCAATGAAAAACATCAGAAACCACAAGAAACAGAAAAGACAGGTGAAACTTAATTACAGGTAGAAAAGAAAGGCTTGAGAGAATCTTAATGAATGTAAAGGGAAAGGGAAAAGCATGCATTTGAGAGGAGAAAGGTGACCAAAGCAACTGGTGTTGGTTCCGTAGAAAAGCTACAAATTCAATAGAAAAGATACCCAGAAACAAAAAGGAAGAAAAACTAAATATATAGGTCGGAAGACCTATCCTGTCCCACAATAAAAGGATTACAAACAATTGGACGGCAAGACATATGTTAGTTCAGTGCCCGGACTTCATAAATAAAGAAAATTCTACAGGCATCCTAGCATAAATGTTAGTTACAAAGGTGGCGGGTGGGGGAAATTAGTCCACCCTCAGACTTCTACAAAGCAACATTCAATGCCAAAACGTACTTCCTGGTGAGACGCAGCCATGGGAGATGACAGGAGGTACCAGATAAAAGGACTGGCGGGGCTCTCACTGTTGACAGCATGGGCGATTTCAAAGTTTTGAAGAAAGAAAGTGGAGCTTAAGAACTTTATACATAAGTTGTCCTTCAAATATAAAGGCAAACCAGCACACACATTCTAAAGTAAGAACAAGACCTACGAGCCCTCTTTGAGGCTATTACTTGATAGATTCCAGCTAGGAGAGAACAGTCAAAATAAAGAATTCATAGGCTAAACAGCTGTGAGAATTATGGCTATAGAATACAGACTTATAAACCTTGATAAAGCAAAAATGATACTAAAATATTTGGAGATGGAGTAGGGTATACATTTCCTTATCTATTATAGTAAAGGAGCCAAATGCATACTATTCAAAATTGAAATACGGAATGAATATAATTCTCTTAATTTCAAAGGATCTTTTAGAAACTAGGGCCTCTTGAATAAAGAACCCGTTACCTAGGAACTTCCCTGGTGGCGCAGTGGTTAAGAATCTGCCTGCCAATGCAGGGGACACGGGTTCGAGCCCTGCTCTGGGAAGATCCCACAGGCCACGGAGCAACTAAGCCCGTGCACCACAACTACTGAGCCCACGTGCCACAACTTGAGACCCTGTGTGCTACAACTACAGAGCCCATGCATTGTGGAGCCCACGCGCAGCAACTACTGAGTCCACGTGCCACAAGAGAGAAGCCCATGCACCGCAACAAAGATCCCGAGTGCCGCAACTAAGACCCAACGCAGCCAAAAAATAAATACTTAAAAAAAATTTTTTTTCCTCCATTAAACCTAATTGTTATAATTATCACTTTGTTGTCATAATTGTTGTTCCTGTCATCCTTATAAGGATCACCAAAGGCATTATGAGTTTGTGCAGCTGCTTACACGGTGTTTTTCCTAATTAAAATATGATTCCCATGCCATAAAATTTACCATTTTAAAGCTACAGTTCATTGGTTTTTAGCATATTCACATAGTTATACAAACATCTCCACTATCAGATTCCAGAACATTTTCATCACCCCAAAAAGACACCCCAGGCCCATACCCGTTAGCAGTCACTCCCCATTCTCTCCTGCTTCCAGGTACAAGCAACCACTAATCTTCTGTTTCAATGGATTTGCCTATTATGGACATTTCATATAAATGGAATCATATAATTTGTAGCCTTTTGTGTCTGGCTTCTTTCACTTAGCATAATGTTTTCAAGGCACAACTATTTGTAGCACGTTTATCATGTAGTACTTCCTTTCTTTTCATGGCAGAATAATACTCACTGGAGATACCACATTTTGTTTGTACACTGATTTGTTGATGAACACTTCAGCTACTTCCACTTTTTGGGTATTTTGAATAATGCTGATACGAGCATTTGTGTACAGGTTTTGGTATACATATGTTTTCAATTCTTTTGGGTGGAATTGCTAGGCTACAAAATGACGTTTTTAACAATATTTGCAAAAGTTTTCCAAAATTTTGTACCAGATTCTGCAAAAGATGCCGGGACATCAACAACCTCCTATGTGGCTGATGGCAACAGAAACTGGTAGATACCTACCATGCAACAATTTGCTAACATGACTTAAATAATACTTGTATACACAGCTATTAAAAAGAACTCAAGGGCTTCCCTGGTGGCGCAGTGGTTGAGAATCTGCCTGCCAATGCAGGGGACACGGGTTCGAGCCCTGGTCTGGGAAGATCCCACATGCCGTGGAGCAACTGGGCCTGTGAGCCACAATTACTGAGCCTGCGCGTCTGGAGCCTGTGCTCCGCAACAAGAGAGGCCGCGATGGTGAGAGGCCCGCGCACCGCGATGAAGAGTGGCTCCCACTTGCCGCAACTAGAGAAAGCCCTCGCATAGAAACGAAGACCCAACACAGCCATAAATAAATAAATAAAATTAAAAAACAAACAAACAAACAAGGAGCTGGATCTTAAAAAAAAAAGAACTCAAAGGAACTTCCCTGATGGCACAGTGGTTAAGAATCTGCCTGCCAATGCAGGGTTCACGGGTTCAAGCCCTACTCTGGGAAGATCCCACATGCCACGGAGCAACTAAGCCCCTGTGCCACAACTACCGAGCCTGCGCTCTACAGCCCATAAGCCATAACTTCTGAGCCCACGTGCCACAGCTACCGAGGCCTGTGCACCTAGAGCCCATGCTCCACAACAAAAGAAGCCACCACAATGAGAAGCCCGCACACCGCAACGAAGAGTAGCCCCCACTCGCCACAACTAGAGAAAGTCCACACACAGCAACGAAGACCCAACGTGGCCAAAATAAATAATTAAATAAATTTGTTAAAAAAAAAAAAGAACGCAAAAAAATAGGATTAGACAGGCACTTTTTCAACCTGATGAGAGCATTTACAAAAAACCTACAGTTAACAAGTTACCAAGTTACCTAACGATTAAAGACTGACTGCTTTACTCCTATGATCAGAAATATGACAAGGATGTCTGCTCTCATATTTACATTCAACATTGTATTGAGGTTCCAGTCAGTGCAGTAGGCAAAAAAAAAAAAAGAAGAAGAAAAGAAAAGAAAAAGAAAAGAAAGACAGCCAGCTAAGGAAAGGAAGAAGTAACCGTCTTCATCCCCAAACAATATGATTGTCTATGTTCAAAACCTGATGTAATCAACAAAATAATCAATAGAACAGTTGCAGGGCACAAGATCAGTATACAAAAATCAACTGTGGAAATAATGTCAAGGAACATGGCAGAGTAGGAACCTCTAGGAATCTGACCTTCCACTAAAGCAGCTACTGAGCTGGAAGAACTATCTGAAACTATCTATTTTGGAACTCTGGAGTCTAGTGAAACACTTCATCATCTAGTAAGAGCTCGATTAAGACACTGGTAAGTTTTAGAGATTTCCCTTCTTTCATTTAGCAACTAGCTCCAAGACCATATCCAAGAAGCTCAACAAACTTCAAGCAGCAAAAACTCAAGAGATCCACACCAGACACACGGTAGTCAAATGTTAAATTGACAAACTGTTAAAACTCAAAGACAAAAGGGTAACTTTGAAAGCAGCAAGACAGAAGTAACTAGTTACATACAAGATAGCCTCAATAAGATTTAACAGTTGATTTCTCAGAAACCATGAAAGCCAGGAGGCAACAGGATGACACATTTCGTCCTAAAAGACTGTAAATAAAGAATTATGTATCTGTCAAAACTCTCTTTCAAAATTGAAGGAGAATTAAGATATTACCAGATTTTTTTTTTTTTTTTTTTTTAAAGCTGAGGGAGTTCATAACAGTAGATTTGCCCTGTGAGAAATGCTAGGGGCTTCCCTGCTGGCACAGTGGTTAAGAATCCACCTGCCAATGCAAGGTACATGGGTTCGATCCCTGGCCTGGGAAGATCTCACATGCCGCGGAGCAACTAAGCCCATGCGCCACAACTACTGAGCCTGCGCTCTAGAGCCCGTGAACCACAACTACTGAGCCTGCGTGCCACAACTACTGAAGCCTGCACACGTAGAGTGCATGCTCCGCAATAAGAGAAGACACCGCAATGAGAAGCCCGCGCACCACAATGAAGGGTAGCCCCCACTCACTGCAACTAGAGAAGGCCCATGCGCAGCAACAAAGACCCAACATAGCCAAAAATAAAAACAAATAAATAAATAAATAAATTTATATATATAAAAAAAAGAAATGCTAAAAGGAGTTCTCCAGGTTGAAATTAAAGGATACTAGACAGTAATTCAAAAACAGGAAAAATAAAGAACTTCATAAAGGACAGCTTTATTATACTTCTGGTTTAGTTTGTAACTTCTTTCTCCTATACAATTTAACAAGCAAATGCATAAAATAGTAATTATGAATCTATGTTAAGAGACATACAAGGTATAAAGATATAATCTGTGATGTTAACAATATAAAAGGAAAAGAATAGAGATGTATATAGAAGTAGAAGTGTTTGTATAATATTGAAAGAAAGTTGGTATTATTCAAACTAGGTTGCTAAAATTTTAAGACGTTAATTGCAAAGTAATCACTAAGTAAAACACCAAAAAATACAGTAAGTCCCCTACATATGAACCTTCAAGTTGTGAACTTTCAAAGATGCGAATATGTGTTCCATCAACATCAGGCGTGAGTGAAATTGCAGATTGCCCTCCATTTCCTATTGCTAACGATCCTTCAGCTCTACTATCTCCCACCTCCTCTCCCTCCTCCAGTCAGTATCTCCTCTTGCCTGTTCATTAAATGCCAGCCTCTATATGCCAGCTGTTGTACTGTACTACTGTACTTTTCAAGGTACTGTAAGATTTTAAATATTTTCTTTATTTTTTGTGTTTGTTTGTTTTTTATGTATTATTTTTGTGAAAAGTATTACAAACCTATTACAGTATAGTACTATATAGCAGATTGTGTTAGTTGGGTATCTAGGCTAACTTTGTTGGACTTACGAACAAATTGGACTTACAAACATGCTCTCAGAAAGGAGCTCATTCGTATGTAGGAGACTTACTGTATACAGACAATGAAAGAAGGGAATCTAAATGGTATACTACAAAAAAATCACCTAAATACCAAAAAAAAGGCAATAATGGAAGAACTGAGGAACAAAAATATTATAAGACATACAGAAAATAGCTAAATGGCTGAAGTAAATCCTTTGTCAGTAATGACATTAAATGTACATGGATTAAACTTTCCTATTTAAAAAAAAGCATTGACAGGATATAAAAAAATAATAAAATAAGACTAATCTATACACTATTAGAAATACTCTCTTTAGATAACAGGGACACAAAGAGGATGAAAGCAAAAGGATAGAAAAAGATATTCTAGGCAAACAGTAACTAAAAGAGAGCTAGGTTGGCTATCTTATTGTTAGACAAAACTTCAAATAAAAAAATGGTTACAAGAGACAAACAGGGACATTATGTGTTGAAAAAAGGTTCAATAGGGCAAGAAAATATAATAATTATAAACATATAAGCTTCTATGTGCAGAGACCCTAAATATGTGAAGCAAAAATTGACAGATTTAAAGAGAGAAATAGACAGTGCTACAATAATACTTGACATCAATAACTCACTTATAATAATAAATAAAACAACCAGACAGAAGATCAATAAGGAAACAGAAGGTTTGACAATGCAATAGTTTGACAACTGGAACTAACAGACACATACAGAACACGCCACTTAACACCACATTCTTTTCAAGTGTACAGAGAACATCTCTGGGATATACCATAAGTCTCAATTAATTGAAGAAGACTTACCTCATACTAAGTATCTTTACTGATGACAATGAAATGAAACTAGAAATCAATAACAGGACAAAAACTGGAAAATTCACAAATACGTGAAAAGTAAACAGAACACTTTTAAACAACCAACGGGTCAAAAAAGAAATCACAAAGGAAATTAGACAATACCTTGAGACAAATGAAAATGAAAGCACAACATACCAAACCTTATGAGATGCAGTGAAAGCAGTACTAAGAGGAAATTTTCAGATATAAACACACACAATAAAAACAAAGAAAGATCTCAAATCAATGACCTTAATGGTCTATACCCTAAGGAACTAGAAAAAGACCAAACTATCAAAGGCAGCAGAAGAAAGGAAAAAATAAAGGCTAGAGCAGAATTTTTTTTTTAATGGAGAATATAAAAACAATAGAGAAAAACCCACAGAACCAAAAGTTTGTTCTTTGTAAAGATCAACAAAATTGACAAATCTTTAGCTAGAATGACTAAGAAAAAGAGAAGACTCAAATTACTAAAACCAGAAATGAAAGTAGAAACATTGGGACTTCCCTGGTGGCCCAGTGGTTAAGAATCCGCCTGCCAATGCAAGGGACACGGGTTCGAGCCCTGGTCCGGGAAGATCCCACATGCCGTGGAGCAACTAAGCCCATGCGCCACAACTACTGAGTCTGCGCTCTAGAGCCCTCGAGCCACAACTACTGAGCCCACGTGCCACAACTACTGAAGCCTGTGCTCCGCAACAAGAGAAGCCACCGCAATGAGAAGCCCGCACACCGCAACGAAGAGTAGCCCCCACTCGCTGCAACTAGAGAAAGCCCATGTGCAGCAACGAAGACCCAACACAGCCAAAAATTTAAAAAAAAAAAAGTATAAACATTAAGACAAATTTTATAGAAATGAAAGATTATAAGAGAATAATATGAACAGTTGTATACCAACAAATTGAATAACCTAAAAGAAATGGATAAACTCCTAGAAACATGCAATCTACCAAAACTGACTCAAGAAGAAACAGAAAATTTGAATAGACCTATAGCAAGGAAATTGAATGAGTAATCAAAACCCTCCCAGTAAAGAAAAGCCTAGGGGCTTCCCCGGTGGCGCAGTGGTTAAGAATCCGCCTGCCAATGCAGGGGACACGGGTTCAAGCCCTGGTCCGGGAAGATCCCACGCCTGCACACCACAATGAAGAGTAGCCTCCACTCACCGCAACTAGAGAAAGCCTGTGCACAGCAACGAAAACCCAACACAGCCAAAGATAAATAAATAAAATAAATAAATTTATAAAGAAAAGCCAAGGACTAGAGGATGTAACTAGTACATGTTACAAAACATTTAAAGAAGAATAAACACCAATCCTTCTTTAAGTCTCCCAAAAAATTGAATAGAAGGGACTACTTACTCATTCTCTGAGGCTAGTATTATCCTAATACCAAAGCCAGACAGAGATATTAAAAGAAAACTACAAACCAATATCCCTTATACGGATGCAAAAATCCTCAACAAAATACTAGCAAACCAAATCCAGCTTATAAAAAGGTTTATATGCTATGATCCAATGGGATTTATCCCAAGAATGGAAAGATGTTTAAACATACCAAAATCAATATAATATACCACATTAACAGAATCCATAGAATTACCATGATCATCTCAATTGATGCAGAAAAAAAGCATCTGACAAAATTCAATGCTCTGTAGTGAGAAAAATCACTCAATAAACTAGGAATAGAAGGTAAATTCCTCAGTCTGAAAAAGGCCATACATATGAAAAACTCACAGCTAACTTAATACTCAATGGTGAAAAACTAAAAGCTATTCCCCTAAGACCAGGAACAAGTAAAGGATGTCTACTTCTGCAACTTCTGTTCGATACAGAAGTTCTATATAGAGCGATTGGACAAGAAAAATAAAAGGCATACAAATCAGAAAGAAGGAAGTAAAATTATCTCTATTGGGGACTTCCCAGGCGGCCAGTGGGTAAGACTCCGTGCTCCCAATGCAGGAGGCCTGGGTTTGATCCCTGGTCAGGGAACTAGATCCCACATGCATTCCACAACTAAGAGCTCACATGCCGCAACTAAGAAGCCCACATGCTGCAACTAAGAAGCCTGCATGCTGCAACTAAAGATCCCGCATGTCGCAACAAAGATACTGTGTGCTGCAACTAAGACCCAGCACAGCCAAAATAAATAAACATTTTAAAAATAAAAAAATAAAAATTATCTCTCTTGCAGATGATCTGATCTTTTTTTTCCAAGAATGCTTGTTTTTTTTAATTTATTTCTTTTTAATTTACTTAATTAATTAATTATTTTTGGCTGCATTGGGTCTTTGTTGCTGTGCGTGGGCTTTCTCTATTTGCAGCGAGTAGGGGCTACTCTTTTTTTTCTTTCTTTTTTTTTAATTTTATTTTTTATTTTTTTGGCTGCATTGGGTCTTCATCGCTGCACGTGGGCTTTCTCTAGTTGCGGCAAGCGGGGGCTACTCTTCATTGCAGTGCACGGGCTTCTCATTGCGGTGGTTTCTCTTGTTGCAGAGCATGGGCTCTAGGCACACGGGCTTCAGTAGTAGAAGCACGCGGGCTTCAGCAGTTACAGCACATGAGCTCTAGAGTGCAGGCTCAGTAGTTGTGGCGCATGGGCTTAGTTACTCCGCAGCATGTGGGATCTTCCCAGACCACGGATTGAACCCGTGTCCTCTGTGTTGACAGGCGGATTCTTAACCACTGCACCACCAGGGAAATCTGACAGGGGGCTACTCTTCGTTGCGGTGCATGGGCTTCTCATTGAGGTGGCTTTTCTTGTTGAGGAGCACGGGCTCTGGGCGCGCAGGCCTCAGTAGTTGCAGCATGTGGGCCCTACAGTGCGCGGGCTTCAGTAGTTGTGGCACGCAGGCTCTAGAGTGCAGGCTCAGTAGTTGTGGCGCACAGGCTTAGTTACTCCACAGCATGTGGGATCTTCCCGGACCAGGGCTCGAACCCGTGTCCCCTGCATTGGCAGGTGGATTCTTAACCACTGCGCCACCAGGGAAATCCCAAGAATGCTTGTTTTTATTTTGTCTTTGTCTCCATGCTTACATTTCCACACTAACAGATCAAAATCAAATTATCTGCAACTCAAATATTCATATTAGAATAATGATAACAGAATTTCTGACCACAAAGATTCAGTGTTTCATCTTGATGTTTTCTAATCAGAATTGTTTAAAAAATACCTAGAACTCACCAGTTCCTAGGATAGTTACCAGAAAGTGACAAATTTTTTTTTTTTTTGGCTGCACCCCACAGCATGCAGAACTTCCCCAATGAGGGATCAAACCCGTGCCCTTAAGCACGGAGTCTTAACCACTGGACCACCAGGGAAGCCCCCAAAACTGACAAATTTAAAGAAACAAAAATAGTAGACAATCCTGCAAGTGATTTTAGTTGTTGCTATATTTTGTCCCAGGAACAAGTTACCTCTTAGAAAAACTACTCCAAGATCAAAGCCTGAAATGATTTTCAGTGTAGTAAAAATTACGTTATTATAATGTCCACACACCTAATGATGTAGGTAATGATAAAAAGTGATCTCTTCTTATGTGTTTAAAGCGATTCAAAAGAAATATATAAAGGACCTAAGAAATCAGGTTAGATCTGAAATACAGTAGGGAATACAAAAAGCAAACAATTTTCCTTGTTTCTGATTGTAGAAGAGAAGTAGGCCATGGTAAACAAATATGTCACATGACAAGGTATGTTCATGTTAAGAACACTTCCATAACCACAGAAGAAGGGTTTACTGATTGTTGAAATAAAAGAGGAAATGGATATGATGTACCTTAGGTAATTACTGGTAAACTGGAAAAAGATAATGCTGACATAAAAATGCCCTCATTGCAGATATTATACGAGTGACTATGGCAGTTGTGCAAAGAGACAGAAGCCATTACTCCTCAACCGTATATGATTATGCCAAACATGTGCCTTGGTCAACTCATAATCTTAAGAGACAGAATTTCTGCTTCTAAAATTAAACCATGCTAACCTTTTAAAATATTGTACAATGAATAAACATGTTTTGTGAATTCGATGAGTAGAGGGAATAGTTTCATGTCTGTTCTAAAAGTACTTTAGATACACATAAGAATACTCAATGGTCATAAAGATCAAATGTAATCAGCCACCATCCCATGTAAAATCATTACATTTAGCAAATACTAATATGTGTGTGTGTATATATATAAAATATGTATTAGTAAATACAGATGATCTGGTCTTATATGTAGAAAATCCTAAAGAATCCACACCAAAAAATTTGGTTTTGAACACTTGTCTCTGTTGTTTTTATATTATCCTTTAAGATCTCTGCTCTAGCCTTTATTCTTGCCTTTCTTCTGTGAGCTTTGGTTGGTTGGTCTTCTTTTTCTAGTTCCTTAAAAGGTAAACAGGTCATTGATTTGAGATTTTTCTTTGTTTTCAATGTATGTGTTTACAGCTCTAAAAATGACCCAGCAATGCCATTCCTAGGATATACCCAAAAGAACTAAAAACAGGGAGTCAAACAGATATTTGTATACCAATGTTCACAGCAGCATTACTCATAATAGCTAAAGGATGGAAACGCCATCAAGTTAAAGAATTAAAAAATTTGTATATACATACAATGAACTATAAAAAGGAAGGAAATTTTGATACATGCTACAACATGGACAAACCCTGAAAACACTATGCTAAGTTAAATAAGCCTGACACAAAAGGACAAATGTTGCATGATTCTACTTATATGAGGTATCTGGAATAGGTAAATTCACAGAGACAGAAAGAGATAGAATAGAGGTTACCAGCAACTAGGGGAAGAGAAAATGGGCGGGTTAATTCCTTTTTGGGAGTGGGGGAGTAGTTAATTCTTAATGGGTACAGATTTTCTGTTTGGGATAACAAAAAAGTTTTGGAAATAGATAGTGGTGATGGTTACATAACATTGTGAATATACTTAATGCCACTAAACTATACACTTAAAGAAATGGCTAAAATGGTAAATTGTTTTTTTTAACATCTTTATTGGAGTATAATTGCTTTACAATGGTGTGTTAGGTTCTGCTTTATAACAAAGTAAATCAGCTATACATATACATATATCCCCATATCTCTCCCCTCTTGTGTCTCCCTCCCTCCCACCCTCCCTATCCCACCCCTCTAGGTGGTCACAAAGCACCAAGCTGATCTCCCTGTGCTATGCGGCTGCTTCCCACTAGCTATCTATTTTACATTTGGTAGTGTATATATGTCCATGTCACTCTCTCACTTTGTCCCAGCTTACCCTTCCCCCTCCCCGTGTCCTCAAGTCCATTCTCCAGTACATTTGCGTCTTTATTGCTGTCTTGTCCCTAGGTTCTTCATGACCACAAAATGGTAAATTTTAAGTATGTATATTTTACAACACATCTTTTAAAAAATCAATTATATTTAAATATACTAGCAGCAAACATCAGAAATTGAAATTTTTTAAATGCCATTTACAATAGCACAAAAAAAGCATTTAATACTTAGAGACAAAACTGAAAAAAGATGTGCAAGACTATACATTGAAAAGTATAAGACCCTGCTGCAAGAAATTAAAGAGAACCTAAATAAATGGAAAGACATATTATGTACATGAGTTGGAAGACTCAACATTAAGATAGCAATTCTCCCCACACTGATCCAGAGAATCAATGCAATCCCAATCAAAACCCCAGAATGCCTTTTACTTTTTAAAGAAATTGACAAGCTGATTCTTAAAAACACAGAAATGCAAAGGACTTCGAAGAGTCAAAATACCTTTGAAAAGGAAGAATAAACCTGCAAGATTGACACTACCAAATTACAAATCCTACAAAGTTACAGTAGTCAAGACAGTGTGGCAGTGGTGTCAAAACAGAAAAACAGATTAATGGAACAGAATGCAGAATAGAGAGTACACAAATAAATTAACACATATATGGACAACCAATTTTCAACAAAGGTAAAAGATAATTCAGAGAAAGAATAACCTTATCAATAAACGGTGCTGAAACAACTGGATATTCACATGGAAAAGAATGAACTTGATCCATACCTCACACCATATATAAAAGTTAACTCAAAATGGACATAAATCTAAATGTAAAACATAAAACTAGGAAAAAACTAGTGTCCTTGGGCTAGGCAATTATTTCTTAGACAAGACATTAAAAACACGATCCATACAAGAAAAAATTAATCAATTGTCCTTCAAAATTAAAAACTGTTTTTTGAAAGGACACTGTTTAGAGAATAAAAAGACAAGTCATTTTATTCTGACTGGGGGGAGAAAAAGGAATTGTTTTCAAGTGGAGAAACCTGAAACACCAGGTGATCAAGGCTAACATCAACAGTCAATGTATAAAGATGTACCCTTGATATCATGTGTGACATGAAGAAAAAGGCACTTTACCCCTGTGATTTTCCTCTCAATAACCCATAATCTCATTTTGATTATAAGAAAAAAAAATCAGACAAATTCCAATATAGGGGCATCTTACAAAGTAAGTGACCAGTATTCCCCAAAATTGTCAAGGTCTTCAAAAATGAGGAAGTCTGAAAATCCATCACAGGCAAGAGACACAACAACTAAATGCACTGTGGTATCCAGGACAGGCTCTTGGATATCAGGTAAAAATTAAGGAAATCTAAATAAACTATGGATTTTAGTTAATAATGTATTAATACTGGTTCATTAATTGTAACAAAAGTACCATATTAATGTAAAATGTTAATAAAGGGGAAACTGGGTATGAGGTATATGGGACCTCTATGTACTATTTCTTAATTTTTCTGTAAATTGAAAGCTTCTAAAGAATAAAGTCCATACCAAAAAACAGAAATAAAAAAAGGCAAGCCACAGACTTGGAGAAAATATTTATAAATTATATACTAAAGGACTTGTATCCAGAATAGATACAAAACTCTCAAAATTCAATAATAAGAAGACAAACTATCCAATTTTTAAAGAGAGAAAATGATTAGAACAGATATTTCACCAAAGAAAACATACAGTGGTAAATAAACACATGAAAAGATGCTCAAGATCATTAGTTGTTAGAGAAATGTAAATTAAAACGATGTGCCATCACTACACACCTGTGAGACTGGCTAAAATGAAAAAGACAGACCATATCAAGTGTTGCCAAGGATGTGCAACTCTCATGTATTGCTGGTTGGGATATAAGTTGCACAACCTCCTTGGAAGACAGTTTGGCAATGTGTTAAAAAGTGAAACACACACCTACCATATAATTCAACCATTTTTCTCCTACATACTTACCGAAAAGCCTATGTCCATATAAAGACTTGTACACAAATGTTCATAGTAACTTTATTTATAATAGTCCCAAATGGAAGCAACACAAGTTTCCTTAAAATAATTCTAATTTCACTGTGGGGCAACTAAGCCCACACGCCACAACTACTGAGCTCGCGCACCTCAACAAGAGAGCCCACATGCCGCAAACTACAGAGCCCACATGCTCTGGACCCCACGTTCCACAACTAGAGAGAGAAAACCCACATGCCAAACTAGAGAGAAGCCCGCATGCCTCAACGAAGATCCCGCATGCCGCAACTAAGACCTGATGCAGCCAAAAAAAATAAATTTAAAAATAAAATATTTAAAAAATAATAATAATTCTAATTTCCCAAGTTTTCTGTAATATGCTTATATTTTATAAGGAAACAAAAATGAAACAATAGTCTTTCATTTTTAAAATAATTTCAAATTAGTGCTAGAAACCCACAAACTCAAATAAATAAACGGTTTATTACCTAAATTAGCACTTCTGAGCATGCTGACCAGCGCTGGCATAAGCTGAAACTCAAATATCCTTCGGATTCCACAGTGACTGCAGGCTGGGAGCTCAGTGACTTCTGATGTAGGGCAGGTCAAGAAAAGTGGTTCTCCACTCCAGGAATACCTAGAGCAAGGAAATAAAGAACCGTGAATCAGGGTCATGTACAAGTCACATTCCAACATCTAAGACCACGCTTTGCAAATTTTGTTTCTTTCTTGGAGAGTATCCGGAGCAAAACCAGAGAGCAAAGAAAATCCAAAGGCCCAGAAAACTAGCTGCAAGGTTGTATATCATAGCAAGATATCTGAATTCTTATCAATGGTTACCAAGTCTAGATGAAGGCACTAAAGCTAATGTTGAACTGAATCTAACTAAAACTGCAACAACGCCCAGACTCAGCTCAACTGCAGATTAAAAAGACTCAGCCCCCCACAGTACTGGCCTTACAGAAGAAGGGGCATACACCCCTAAGGAATAAATATTAACTTCAGTATCTACTGTTCTTCAACATACAATTTCCAGTAAACAATTTTTTTAAGTTACTAGATATTCAAAGAAGCAGAAAAAATTGACCCATAAAGAAAGTGAATACCAGGAGATCCGCAGCCAAAATGATGGAATTATCAGACAGATTTTTTTTTAATTTTATCGAAGTACAGTTGATTTACAAAGTTGTGTTTAACTGCTGCTGTACAGCATAGTGACTCAGTTATACATATATATATATATATATTCTTTTTCATATTCTTTTCCATTATGGTTTATCACAGGATACAGAATATAGTTCCCTGTGCTATACAGTAAGACCTTAATCGAAAATACTTTTAAAACCACCACCAGGTTAGGTCTCTCACTTCAATCACAATTGTACTTTAATATGTGCAGATTCAGTTCTTATTTCATTTTGGGGAAAATTTCCTATTTCATCTTTGAATATTGTTTTTCATCCATTTGTTGAGTTCTCTATTTTGGACACCAATTATCCTTATAGTAGTTATATTTATCAACCTTCCATAGATATCACCTTCTCTCTAATTGCTTTGTCTTTTTCTTCTGCATTCACTAGATTTTCACAACTCTTTTCACCACGTCAGTACTTTGATTTTCACCCAAGTCTATTATTTCTGAATTTATTCAATATGTACTGTGTGGCTTGGTTTCTTTAGCAATTCAATTTCCCTTGGCATCTCATAGTTACTTCATTTTCTCAACTTTGAGCTCTTGGGTTTTACTGAATGTATTTTCTTACAAAGTTCTTCTATATCTTGAAAACTCTGCTGGGAATTATGTGTTCTCAGATTATGTTTTCTTCCAGATATGGTTCTTGGCTCATTTTTGTTTGTACCATTCATTTCTTTAATTTTACTGTCGATAATGTGATTACAGGAGTGGCATGCCACTTTTCATCTAGCTCATGCTTGAAGGGGGCGACTCTGTTTAGACCACCTGTTTTCTCCAAAACGGTGTGTCGGCTTTCTTACTGATTTCCTGTCTATCTCATATCAGAGGTCTGCTCTTTTCCCCTTCTCCAAGCATATTTTTCATTTCTTCTACTTTTCTGTAGGTGAAGTGGGGTGGGGATATGGTTCTCTAAAACTAGATGCAATCTACTAGAACACCTGGGTTTCACTTTTACTTCTCAGATGGTGTAAAATGTCTTACATGTTGGGAGATCCCATTTTAATGGGGAAGAAATTGCCCTTGACCTCTTTATCATTACTGTAACTAGTCAACAACTTTTGCTTCTGAGAGGCAATTCCTAATTCCCTGCATCATCACCCCACCACACCCAGTTCTCTGGCCAACAGCCCTACAGCAGAAGGTACAGATTCTTTTCCTATTTGCTTCTTTCCAGATTCAAGATTACTGCAATTCTCAGGATTTTGTGGGCTAATCAGTATATTTTGAAGAGGTGAAAGAAGAAGGCTGTATGGTTAGAACTCACACTAAACCATTCCAGAAATTCCTCTACCTTCCTCTGTGAAAAGTAAATTAATTACAAAAATAAATATTTAAATACATGTGAGGTACCCAGAACTGTATTAGACATTTAGTGATATTATATCCTAAGCTGCCACTCTGAGTTTTATGGTATTAAGTTCCTTTCCTTATTTCAATGCTGATGGAAGGGATTTTCTTTTTAATACTTGTTTTTCTTCTATTTTATTTTTGGCTGACTTTTACCTTTTATATTCGTCGTATCAGGTATTAGGGGAGAAAGACCATTTGATTTTACTCTGTCCACTTTCTCTGGACCCATTTTTCCAAGTTTTCCCTATGTCATTATTTTTATATACTATAACCTGCTGGGTATGTCATTTCCTCTGAGGCCTCTCTGACATCCTACTTATAATAGCTGTGTTTTATTTTCCTCATTTATCACTTGTGGAAATCATACAACACGTCTATTTATTTTTAACCTCCCTCACTAGAAAGCTAAAGCTATAAAAACATGGACTTTGTGTCATTTCCTGCTGTACCTGCAGCATCTAAAATAGACTCAATAAATATTTGCTGGATGAATGAATATGTTCACTGAATCCTTCCAAACATGCTGTAAAGTAGGTATTAGGCCCATTTTACAGAAGAGAAAATAAAGGTAAAGTCATCTGCCCAAGGCCAAGTCTTCTAAGACCTAAACCAAGGTTCTTTTCAACCGTACCACATTTGAAAAGGTGTTGGCTCCACCAAATACCTACTATACATGGGCACTATGTTTTGCATGAGAGTTATATACTGTCCTTACCGCCAAAGAATTTACAGAAATTAGGTGATTCAGTAGACCCTTGTCCTAAGATAATGAAGAATACATAAATATGCCAGTGCTATTAAGAGATCCTAGGGAATTCCCTGGCAGTCCAGTGGTTAGGACTCTGCACTTTCACTGCCGAGGGCCTGGGTTCGATTCCTGGTTGGGGAATTAAGATCCCACAAGCCACTCAGCACGGCCAATTAAAAAAAAAAACAAAACAAAAAGTCCTAACAGATCTCTGCTTCCCCAAAACACAGCATAGTGGATTTCAAACAACAGCCAGTATTTACGTATATTTTACAGAGTATTTGCCTCATCACCTCACTTAATTCTCATAGGAATCCTATGAAATAGGTAGTTGTATCATCATCCTCACGTTAGAGATGAGGCACTGAGGATAAGAAAGGTTAAGTGACTTGCCCACGGACCCACAGGTAGAAATGGAAGACCTGGGCAATGAACTTCCAAGACCTATGATTCAATATCCTATGAGCACTTGTTACTTACTACAAAGTATTATGTCTTCAATATATGAAACTTATAAAGGAGAATGCACAGGGGAAATAAAATCAAAACTATTATAACTAACAAAGATTTAATTACAAAGATGGAAGTCAAACTGATAAGGACACACTCTGTAGTTCAAGAAAAATCAAGACCCCACACCCCAGATAACAGCCTCCTAAACCCCCATCTCAAGAAGAGCATCAACACTCACCCAATTTCACAAGCCAGAAGCTCAAAACCACTTCTGTTGCCTTCTTTTACTTTCATATCCAAGGGTGACCAAGAACTGCCATTATAAAAATATCCCACAGGAACTTCCCTGGTGGTCCAGTGGGTAAGACTCCGCACTCCCAATGCAGGGGGCCCGGGTTCCATCCCTAGTCAGGGAACTAAGATCCCACATCCATGCTGCAACTAAGAGTCTGCATGCCACAACTAAGAAGCCTGCAAGCTGCAACTAAGAGTCCACATGCTGCAACTAAGAAGGCCGCATGCTGCAACTAAGAAGCCCGCATACTGCAACTAAGAGCCCACATGCTGCAACTTAACATGCTGCAACAATGATCCCGCGGGCCGCAACTAAGACCCAGCACAGCCTAAATAAATAAATAAATAATTTTTTTTTTAAAGAAAGAAAAGAGAAAAATTATAAATATTCTATGACCCCAATTATTTTTTTTTAAAAATACACAAAACCTACTTACATGTGTGCATCCAAATGCATAAAAAATAAGTGAACTTAATAAACTAAAATCTTAGCTTCATGGTTTGAGGAATACTGTAGATTTTGGTTTTCTTGTTATACTTTCCTGTGTTTCCCAAACTAATATACATTACTTTTACAATCAAGAAAAACAATTTAAAAAAATGTGCCTTTACCTCAAAATCTGCTCCTGACAAGCAGCAATTCTCTTCATGAATTTGTAAAACATCTTATCTCCACTTTTAATTATGGTCTTCTCATATTTTTCATCACCATCACTAGAAAGACTAAAAAGAGAAGCAAAAAACACTTTTGCCTGTATATATCCAGAGAATTACAGTATTTAGAAAAGTAAACAATTTTTAAAAACTTTACCAAAGTAATATATGCACATAATGTAAATATCATATAT
The DNA here is from genome assembly GCF_028021215.1 of Eschrichtius robustus. Classification (NCBI taxonomy): domain Eukaryota; kingdom Metazoa; phylum Chordata; class Mammalia; order Artiodactyla; family Eschrichtiidae; genus Eschrichtius; species Eschrichtius robustus. Next base: position 52,623,632 of record NC_090842.1, on the reverse strand, counting down.
TTACCACTTTATAATGAATATCAGTAACCCCCTGCCACCCTTCTCTCAAGCCCTGCTTCCTAGCCGTTTTCAACTCTGGATAATTATTTGCAATTTAAAAAGTCATTATGTCCACTGACTCTCTCCATTTCTTTCTCCATTATGGATTATTTTCAAACACCAACACTTCTTCACACACTCCAACAGTATTCTGAAAAAGCTTACAAATGATACAGCTCTGGTAAAGAACCAGGTCAACTCTCCAAATATCCTATTGTAATTCTATTATAATAGCAAAATGATTATTCTTACTTCTTTAGAGGGTTTTCGTTTATAAAGCCTTTCAAGACCTATTCTCTCATTTAACTCCAAAAACCATATGAAGAGATACACCACCCAGATATCAGTACCACTCCCATTTTACAGGGGAGAATTGAGGCTCTGGGAGGGTCTCTGAGGTCCTAGGCCAGTTCTTGAGCCACAGCCAAGAGTCAATAAACAAATGGCATTTTTCTAACTTATCTGTCTCCGTTATACATTTAAAAACAGAAAAGTTAAAGAGATAGTAAACACATCTTGTGTAAATACTTGGTATCCCTAACTTCTGTTTGTTCATTTTCCTGAGGGTCCCTATAAACAGAACAAAGTGTTTTCAAGCTAACTCAAGGGTGGCTGGTAAGATCCCCTTGTCTGTCTCCCTTTCTCATCTGAGAGGCGTGAAGCAGAAAGGTCCTACACACACATGTGCTGCCTGAAAAAGCTTCCCCGGATACGAGGGTAAAACCAAAGGGTACCTACTGTGGCAGCTTCCTGACCAAATCACCTCTCACGCTCAGCAGTACACACTCTCACCTGTGGGAAAGCAACTGTTCCATATCAGTTCCCTCTCTCTGCTGATACTCCCTCAGAAGGCTCTGAGCATGATCTAGACTGACAAAGTCCCCGTAGTCATCCTCGTCAACCACACAGATGTAGTAGGGCAGGAACTGCGGCACCACAGAAGGCAAGGCCACCCCTTCCCCAGGAGGCACAGCAGGAGCAGCACCCGGCACAGGATCCTGCAGGCGGAGGTCTTGGAGCTGGGCAGTCCAGTCTCTGTCTTTGGCACTGCTGGAATCATTTCCAAAATCTGAGATAACCTGTGGTGGAGGTGCCTCCTCACTGTCACTTCCCCAGTCATCTGCACCTTCACACCAATCCTCAGCTGTGAGGCCATTTTCCTGTTTCTGGAAAAATATCCAGTGAATGTGGTTCAAGCACACTTGGGTGATCTCACCTACTCCCTTGGCTTCCTGAGCCACCCATCCCTTCAGCTTCCTGAGGGAGCCTTAACACCAGCACCCCCCGTCCTCCACTCTGGCACACTCTGATTCAACTTCCTGGACCCCGTTTACTCAAAAGCATGTTGGAGGTGACAAATATTGTGTTTTCTTTTCAGGGGCACCATGGCAAATGCAATATGGTGGTTTCTTCAACATCTCTTTCAGCTGTGCTTCGTGTATTGCACATGGTAAGAAAGAACTACATTTCCCAGACTCCTAAGCACCTGGGGTCCTAGGTGTGATCAGGGGGTCTGTCTGCGTCTAGAGAGAGACACAGACTTGAGACAGAGTGAAGTGGAAAGAGGGGCCATGAAGCAAAAGGTAGCTGATCTGTAGATGGAGACAGAGCAAGGCTCTGGAGTCAACAGTTCTGACAAGGGCAGCTTCCATTCACCGGAACACATCTCAGTTTCCTGACTGCAAGAGAGGTTAGCAGCTCCTTGACAGGCCAGTTCTGAGGTGTGGTTCCGGAGGTCATTCCTGGAGTCATCTCCTCCAGGCTATCCAAATAAGTTAGTAAAAACCAAATTTTAAGTCTGTCTCAGCTTTAAAAAGTCAAAGTGCTTTTCTATTATCTGCAATTGAACCCTGACAAATATAGGCAGACACCATCTTTTTATTCCTAGTACTGTGCTTGGCACACATTAAGAATTCAGTGTATATATAAAGCAACATTCACAGGCAAAGGGAAGCTGAATTTTGTTCTGCAGCTACCAACTTGCCTGATTTTTTTAATTTAATAAATTCGAGTTTTGTCGTATTAAATGTTTGTTATATACACATATACTTATCACAGTAAGTATATTTACTATAAACACACACATATATAATGATGTGTATGTACACACCCATACTTTTTCCCAAACAGAAAAATCAGTAAGCTATGTGCTTCCATACCTTCAGTGCATAATTAAAACAACTAACAAGACGTTAAGGAAGTACCATTTTATGGTTCAAACAAAAAGCAAATTGTGGTGTGATGAACTGGGAGATTGGGATTGACATGTATACACTGATGTGTATAAAATGGATGACTAATAAGAAAAAGTAAATAAATAAAAAATAAACATAAAAAAAAGCAAAAAACATTCCAAAGTACTTCAAAGAACATGGCTTAAAGTTTGTCTTAAACGAAATTCTGGAAAATACCCTCAAATTACAGCAGATCAGAATATGATAGTCACAAGCGCTTTACCTGAGCGTCCTGCGTCTCTTTCTCTCGTATTTGCAGGCACTGGGAGCGGAACACCTTCCAACTTCATAGTAAAGAAAAACTGCGGTGAGGAGTCCATCGTCGACTGCCTGCGGACTGACCAGTCCCCTCCAGGTGCGCCGGATGCTGGCCCCCTACCCCCGCTCCCGCCCACTCGGTATAAAGTCCCGTGGGCAGATCCGGGACTTCCCCGCCTACCTGCGCGCCCTGCCGCTAGCGCACCCCGGGCGGGGGCAAGCGAACACGTGCAGGAGCCGATGAAACGGGGAGCCTTCCAGCGGGCAGTACACCTGCACGACCAGGGCAAGCGGCTGCCTGCAAAGTTCACACACTGGCCTCGGCGCTGCCACGGCGGGCAGGGCGTCCTGAAGGCAAGGGAGGCACTCAGACCCTGACTCTTACCCGAGACCTCGCCCACTCCCTCACCCCGTAGCCCTCACCAGCACCCGCCGACCCCGGCTCCGGCGCCCCACCTCACCGGAACGCCGCCCAGCTTGCTCGCGGTCCAGGCGGCCAGCCCCGTGGGGCAGCCGTGCACTGCAGTATCTCGAAGCCCGAGCAGCACGGGCTTCCGAACGGCCGCCATGACGACGAGGCACCCACGTGAAGAGGCGAACTACGGCAGCTGAGAGGGTGCGCCTTTCTGTGCACGCGCACCGCCTACGCCTGCGAGACGGCCCCGCCCCCTTCAGACCGTTTCCGGGGATACAGTTTAGAGCCCTGAGGTGAAAATCCCGGAGCGGCAAGGCTTCTTGGCTCGTAGTGCGCGCTGCTAAAGGAAGTTGGCACCCTCTTCTGTGAACTAGTCTTGCCAAAAAGTTTTATCTAAAGTAAGTGGGATATGGGACTTCTCTGGCGGTCCAACGGTTAAGGCTACGCGCTTCCACTGCAGGGGGCGCGGATTGGATCCCAGATGGGGGGAACTAAGATCCCGCATGCCATTCGGTGCGTGAAAAATAAATAAATAAATAAAATAAAATAAGTTGGATAATAGTACTGTCGTTAACAAGCCCCTCCCCCCAAAAAGGAAAAAACAAAGTCCTAAATTTTTATTTATTTATTTATTTTTATTATTATTTTTTAACTTTTTATTGGAGTATAGTTGATTTACAATGTGGTTAGTTTCAGGTGTACAGCAAAGTGAATCAGTTATACATATACATATATCCACTCTTTTTTTTTTTTTAAGATGCTTTTCCCATACAGGCCATTACAGAGTATTGAGTAGGGTTCCCTGTGCTGTACAGTAGGTTCTTATTAGTTATCTATTTTATATATAGCAGTGTGTATATGTCAATCCTAATCTCCCAATTTATCCTTTCCCCCCCCAAGAAAGCCCTAAATTTTTAGAGAAGACACATCGAAATGCCTATAGATGAAATGATATATCTGGGATTTGCTACATGGTGGGCGGGACTGTAGATGAAATAAAATGGGCCCTGGGTTGATAATTGTTCAAATTTGGTGTCAGGCACAGGGTGGTCTCTTATGCTATTTGACTTTTATATGTTCGAAATTTTCGGTAATAAAGTTTTTTAAATGCCTGTGGCACACATAGGTGAATTTCAAAAACATCGTGCTAAGTGAAAGAAGCCAGACACAAAAGGCCACATTCTGGAAAAGGTGAACTTTTTGTAATCAAATGGATGGTTGCCAGGGTTTGGGTTTAGGGGTTTAGGGGGCAGAGATTGACCACAAAAGGTGCCAGGAACTTGTTGGGGTGATGAAAATGCTGTATATCTCACTTGTGCTTGTTACATGACTGTATACATTTGTCAAAACTCAGAACTGTACACCAAAGGAAGATGAATTTTACTATATGTAAATTATACCTCAATAAACCGGACTTAAAAAAGCATGTTGCAGAAACACTATTTCAGGCTTCATACCATGGTGTGTAAAAAAAAAAAAAAAAAAGAAAAAGAAAGTGGCTTCCCTTGTGGTCCAGTGGGTAAGACCCTGTGCTTCCAATGCAGGAGGCCCGGGTTCAATCCCTGGTCAGGGAACTAGATCCCACATGCATGCTGCAACTAAAGAGTTCGCATGCCACAACGAAGAAGTCCGAATGCCGCAACTAAGAAGCCCACATGCCACAACGAAGATCCCGCATGTAGCAACTAAGACCTGGCACAGCCAAAATAAATAAATAAATAAATATTAAAAAAAAAAAAAAGGTGCCTCCTGATGTTTGGCTCCAGCCCCAGCGAGGACCTGGAGGTGAAACCAGTTTACTTCTGGTTTATCACTGCCAATCTGATGGCTTTAAAGGTGCTGTGAAGTCCAGTCTTGCTGTTCACTTCAGGTCTAGCCAAAGAGGCTGGATGACTTGGTAGACACTTGTTATTTTAGCTAATGTTTCCCAGGATACATTTCTAAATTATTGCAAGAAGAAACAAACTTCAAAATTCTTCTTGGGGACTTCCCTGGCAGTCCAGTGGTTAAGATGCCACACTTCCACTGCAGGGGGCGCCGGTGTGATCCCCGGGTAGGGAACTAATAAGATCCCATGTGCCCCGTGGTGCAGCCAAAAATTAAAAAAAAACAAATCTTATTCTTGCTAACACAGCAAGATTTCCTCCAACAGTTACTGAGCTTTCTC